>NC_090929.1:1022042057-1022667057 GCF_040938575.1 Ambystoma mexicanum | reverse complement strand
TCTCACAGCCAATCCAGTGGGCCCCGTCGTTCTTGATCATGGCTCGCGCCTTGTCCGCCAATATTAGCTGAAAGAAGTGCCTGGCGCGCCTTCTATTTAGTCTCCTACGGCCCCCTCATTAAGGAACTTAATACATAGGTTCTCTTCTTGCTCTATTTTCCAGGTCATCACATTTGGCCCGTAGCATCTCAGTGTCTTCTTTAAGTGTGGCCATAGCTCCCTGCATTTCGCTTAACTCAGCCGACATGTCTGCCATCATCTGCTTATTCTGATCTACTCTGTCTCCAAGCGTCCCCATTTCCTTTTGGAGATCTAGAGCCGAGTCAGCCATCTCCTTACTGAGGTCTGCCATCTCGGAACGCAGGGACTCCTAGAGGTCTTTTCTGTAAGGTGTCCAAGGATCGGGTAATGAAATCTGGCATGAGCAGCGGGTTGTTGGGTGCCGGCTGTGCCGCTCCAACCGCATCTCCCTCCAACTGCTTCTTCGTCGACTGCGACAGGTAGGAATGGATGTCTGAGTTATTGACCTTCTTGCCCAAGTTTGACATCGCCTCAGAGCCCCCCGGGCATCTACAGAGGCCGGTCCTCTGCCTGTAGGTGGTGTTTACTTTTCTGGGTCTCCCTCTTCACAGGCAGTCACCGGCCAGTCCCCCCACTTGCGATGTTGCCTGGGCTCTGCAAGACCCGGTCGACTCCACACCAGTCTCGATTCCCCGGCAGCCGTTCGCTGGTAAGCTCCAAGTCACCTCTCAGCCTCTCCAATTCGAGTGCGCGCCCTTTCCAGGCCCCACTGCTCCTACCAGGGATGCTGTTCTGGGGGCTGTATTGCACGACGCGCTGGTCCGCTAAAATTGGTGGATTGCCTCTCGGGTGCAGGCCGGACCAGTCAGAGCGATGAAGGAGCAAGATAGCTAGGACACCGGGGGAGTGGGAGGACCCTGCCAGTCTGCACCCCTGGGGGCCACCACTCCATGATGCTTCCTAGTGCCTCCCTGGCCCATAGTTGCACTCCCTCCCCACCCATTCAGGCCATGTTGATGGTGGTGAGAGCCAGCTGGTCTGTTCTGCAGCATCACCCAGGAGCTGAGGTGTCCCCCACCCTCAAAGGCAGCCTTTTGTTGGTTGATGGTTGCGGTCAGATAGCCAATGCAGGAAGAAGGAAGGAAGAAGCATCTGCTGCCCAGATTGAGTCTCCTTGGAGCCGCATTGCACAGTTCATTCACATGGGGGAGAAGCCTTCCACTCTTACTGGTGTGTCAGGGCTGCACAGACAAGCAAGAGCCTCTCTGCAGCTAGACCGTCAGGAGGCCTGCCCCAGCGCCACAAGGAGCGGCTCTCGCTCTACTCAGCGGAACCCCATCAGTCGTAAGGGATGGTGCCGTTGCATCCTGCACTGCGAGGACACCGGGGTGCACCGGCTCAATTCCGGGACCGCCAGGTCGCAATTCGACGCCATGTTCTGGCCCACAGCTGCGCCGCTTTGTTGCAGCAGAGATCACCTTCAGGCCTCCGGCACATTTCCAAGGGGACCTCTTAGGAGCTACTACTGCAATTGCCCCCTCAGTTTCAGATGACTCCACCAGAATCAATTCATGGGCTGGTGGTTGACTAGGGTCGGAGGCAGCAGTCTCATCTCGCCGCCACCTTGGCCAACCCCACCTCAAGACCTTAGTATTTTATGTTGGGTTCTTCCTTCCTCCCTAGGGTGATGCAGAACCAGGAGCTTTACGAAATAAACTCCTCAAGTCCTGGAACCCAATTATGCACCTCTTACCAGAACTGAACCAACTGATCGCTTTAGGGTCCAGCCACAAACTCTCCTGTGAGATTCCACTCTCAGTCCCAAATGTTAAAAGCCAGTCAGTTTCACAACACTCATTGGTTAAATTTTCTGTCACTCACTGCTGGGTCCTCCGTTACATAACTCCCTAGCAACAGTACTGCCCCTTGAGGTGAGGAAAATGTTAACCTCACATTCCAGATATGCCGATGTTAGGCAGAAACCTGTGCAGTTCCCTCTGGAACCACTGCAAAAGATTTAAGACTACAGGTGTTTGGCAGTAAACCCACTTGGTAGCAGTCTGTACCACACAGATTCACTTGGTAGCTGTGGCTGAGCAGTCAGACTTCCCTCAAGAAGAGTTAGGCAGTATACAGAGTATTCACAATAGGTCAGGAGAACACAATAGAACAAGTAAACACTGACCAGGGCTTGGTGTAAAAGATATAATTATTTATTTAAAACCACATCTAGAAAAACACACAGGCACTAATAGTAAGCAATTCAAAAACACGGTCACTAAAAGATATACACTCCCTTAAAAGAATATTAGACAAGTCTTAAGTAAAGCCCCACTTATTTTCAGACAGCGGTGAGCGCTTTACGTAGATGGCACTCTAATAGTTCGTTTAAAAAAGGGAGAGAAAAGCAGAGAACAAGTTGAAACAGATTCCACTTTTACAAGAACATAACAAGAGAGGAAGGCAAAGTAAAACCGTGAATTCAGAGTCAGTAGGCCGGACCCGCTTTAAGGGGATCGAAACGAAATGTGTCCAAGGTCACACGGTTGCAGTGCACAAAAGTCTTGTAATGGTTCAAAAACGAGTTGGACCAAAGAAAGGGGGACCAGTTAGAGGGTCAAGGCGGCCAGCCCAGTCCAGAAGCTTAAGGAGTTATCATTACCTTGTAGCAATCTTTAGAAAGGGAGGCCTGGCGGACACGGTACCTTAAAGTGGCGAGAACACTCCAGCGGGGGCAGTTGTTCCTGGCAGCGGGTGCAAGTCGGTGCTTCGTCCGGGGGAAGAGAGGATCTCGTCGTGGAGGAAGACAGGAGTCTGTTGCACTGCCAGGGAAGAAACCAGCGGCGGAGTTTCTCAGGTACAAGGAGAGGTCCGTTGGTTCGCGGTTCAGTGGTGAGTGGCTATCCGGCCGCCGGGGTGCTTGGCACGGGCAGTTCGACCACAAACCGGTCTGGGGTGCGAAGAAAGAAAGGTAAACTGGTTGTGCCCACCAGTCAGGGGAAGAAGCCTCTCCAGCCGTGAGATCTGCTCTGTCGTCGGGAAGTGGTGAGTCGGTTCTGCAGGGCTCCACCGGTGGTGTTGTCGTGATAGGTCGGCTCAGCTTCTCCCTCGTCGGATTCTCAGGTCCTGTGGTGACTTCTGAAGTTTCAGTTCCCAAAGCCCTGCTTTTATGCAGCATACCCCCATTCACTCAGCCTAGCTGTCAATCAAACATGTTAAGTGGTTAGCCGGCCGGCTCACCACTTGGGCCAATCACACAAGAGTGCGACTTGAGTTACCAAGGTAACTCAGTCCAGGGTGTCTAAACCCCCTCCCACACCCCTTGTGGTACCCAGACAGTGGCACCACTTTTGGAGGCTTCTGTGGAGAAGCACGCCAAAAAGTGGAACAAAGGGCTCGACTTGGGTTGGAGTCACAGAAGATAACACAAACACCATTTTAGTATCGAGTCTTGGCAAAAAATACCAACCGGCGAATTAATATTAATTAAATAAACCGGCGGTATGTGCGAGGCTATGAGAATTAATTAAAGTTGGTAGCCTCGAACAATGGGAAAATCCCATAGGGAAATATTCGCGGTCGAATATAAAAAGTAGTTTCCACTGCCACCAGCCAAAACTCGATCAGGGGGGACGGAGACGTGTCCCCTCGACTAACAGACACCGGGGCAATCGAATTGCCCCGACCAGTACGTCCACAATATGATGGTTTGTACTGGTTTCTGTTAATAATTTGGGACTAGTTAAGCCAATGGTGACTTTACATGCCCTGGGAGACAGTAGTCAGTCCCAGGGTATGGAGTCTATGGTGGGGTGTCACTATGACACCCCTGTGTTACTGCACGGAGGGTGCTGTGTAACGCACATAGTAAAAACACATGAGACCCTATGGAGTAAAGGACCCCATAGCCCAAAAACACATTACCAGTCAAAGGAATACCATGAATCATGTCCAAGAGTGGGAGGGAAAGAGTCTCACTCTTGGCAGGAGGAAAAGAAAACAAATCCAAAAATCCAGCAAAACTGCTGGGGGACTCACTAGGTTAGGAAATTCAGCCTAAAGAGAATTCTCCCCAACAGCCGACCATTGAAAGTCATTGTGTCATTGTAAACAAGTAGGAACAAGTAAACTCGACCCGTTCTCATTTAGCACATAGCTCCTTGGGAAGAATACTCCAGCAGGATATAGAACATACAGATTGTGGTTGACCAAAACATGAGCAAGGGGTTGGATATATACTGGGCTAGAAAATCTTCCTTGTTCTTCCCTTAAATGACTTTTATATTCAACCTTCCATTACGTTTATTAAATGCCAGCTCGCATCCAATTTCTTTTTAACAAACATCCACAGTTTGGAGTCTTCAGTGGGACGCAGACTATCTCTAGGCAGAGAAAGCAAGCAGTCCAGAACTGGATTACTTACATGGGGCACTAATTACCATGCTGCAATTAAAAAAACATTTTTTTTTAAAAAAGGATAACACATTAAACGATCTGAAGGCTATTCAGTATTCAATTTTCAGGGAGGATTGATTTTAGAAACTTCTGGTTGAAAGACCAATAAAAGAAAGGTATGCGACGTCACAGATCCCCATTCCTTTGTGTTAAACCACAAAACTACTTGAGATTTTAACTTGTGCAAAGGAAACCCACAAAGCCACCACACAAGAAATGCACAAGAGTTGTTTAACTGAAAGTAACAATTTCTCAGCAGGAGAAACCTTTCACTGTTCACTATCTGTTCAAATGCAACCCATTAATCAGAACGAATAACCATGCTTGAAAAATACGTTCCCCAAAAAGCACCAAAGGTAATGAGCAACGGACATGATCTTCACTTCATCAGCACCTACAAATGTGTGAGCAGATTAAGTCAATCTTTGAACTACTGGCTGTACATAGACTAGGTGAAGTCTTCTTACCGCAATGTAGTATACTTGTGCCTTCTCCACTAGTTTCCAGTTCTCCTCCAGGTCCAGGTGTTTCTCTTGGCTGTAGCAGTTGGCTGCAGCCAGGTTAGCCACAAGGGACCTAAAAAGATTTCAAAAAGACGTCACGCACATTCATAAGACTCTGGCATGCTTCTTAAATTCTAGCATAATATTAATTTCTAAGGCAGTTCACTACAGCTGAACAGCCACTTGCCCACAACTGTAAAGCATTAAAACGCAGGCCTCACAATTTGCACTTGCCACTAGTTCTTGGCAAAAGAGAATAGATTCTTGGTGAATAAGACAAGGTGTGCCATGTGCATGTGGAGAATTGAGGGGGCAAGTAGACTTCTTACAGCTGGCTAGTAGCTTGCAACTTGACATCTTGCCTCTGTTCAAAGGAAACAACTGGAAGGTATTAGAGTATAGTTCTAAATGTACCTACACAATTTACAACAATGGTTATTGGACAACACACTGCATCTTTCAGTTTGAGTAGTTACACCAAAACAGTGGCGGGCAGACTACCTGGTGCCCCACAGACAGTTCACATTTACACAAAAATTAAAGCAATTACAAATATATTGATAAGGAAAAAAGGAATGCTCCAAAATCGTTGTACAATTGTGAAAACGACATTCATACTAAAAACAAAATCGGACCAAAAAAAAAAAAGTCCGATTACATAGAGAAAGGTTTTTAGGATACTTGCACTGAACTAATGCCCAGCCTTTCATCCCCCCGTATATAGTCTGCTTGCATGTAAGCTATTAATGTCAGTGTTTTTGGACATATGAACAGAATTCACTGTGCCCTTAGAATTGAAAAAGCTTGGCAATTGCTTGCATATGTTGAGGCATTTATAGCATTCACATTATCTAAAGGCTTGGATTAGGATACTTTGCTGTAGGACCTACATCTCGGCTTCCATTTGTACACAAAGCCATTAAGAAACATCCCTTATCCCATGGAATTACTGCATTTGGCCTTTGTTTCTGCACAGCTCCAAGTATATTAAATAAAACTTTAATGCAGCGCTAATAGCTTTCAGGGGCGGTAGGACGCCTCAGCCTGAAACAAAACTGTTTGCCCTAAAACTCATGGATCTCTTTCTCGACACTGGACAGCTTTAACCAGTGGACAGTCATCAGTGGCAGCACCTTCAGCTGTCCTTTAATACAACAGATAATACATCTGCAACCCCACTTCGCAATAACAGAGCTTGCACAGCGTGGGCTTCTTCATGTCCCTGTTTTACTTTAATATCTGTTTATTTACCGGTAATCAAATAGATACTCTATTGGTTTTTACATGTTACAACTATTCCAACAGTACCCTGATCATCTTCTGAATCGACATAGCATATACACTATTGAGCCCTGGGGGTTCTCCAGGAGGTCTACGTTTGGATGACCAATAACTGTCCAGCTGAATAGAGATCAAGATCCCACTCTGTGGGATCCACATTGGTTTCTCCCAGCCCTCCCTCACTGGATTACTGCTAGTAATCATGTTCAAAATCAGACAAGCTAAAGTCTAGCACTATTTTAGCTACCTATTCAACGCTTGAACCCCAAATTAACAATGGAAAAAAATATTCTTACTCCATCTCCACAGTCCTCTGCTTATGTACTGTAGTGTGTATGTGTTAAGGGTTCTTGAAAAAACCTTGGCCCCTCATCTTACATCACAAAGGCTCTAAGAAATAAAAGACAGCAACAAAAATGCTTCATAAACCACAGATCACCCAACTTGGAGCATTTTGGCCATCACATAGTTTTTAAGTCTCACTGAGCTTTCAGAAATAGTGGACCAGAGTTCCTGCAAAAATAAATACCCAATAACAGAGTAAGTTATTTATCCTGATTGATCTGCCATCGCACACTGCTGATTATGTGATAATTCAGGAAAGGTGAATGGGTCCCAGACGCTAGGATTTTGACCTCAATCCCCTGTACAATTTGCAGAATCCCCAAACATCTGACTTTAAGGGTTCATTACGGATAAACAGCAGAATCTCAGGATACTATTCAACCGTTGGTGATGGTCTCCTCTTTTGCCCCATTATCCATCTCCCATCATCCCAGCATCATACTTCAAAGACACACCAACAACTCTTCTTCAGCATGGATAGTCTCGCACACATCCAACCACCATGTGTGCACCTCACTTCAAGCACCAGCTATTCTTACTTTACTCTCCATACAAACAAAATGGGTTACCATTTCACTTGGCAACTACATCCCTATTGCCCCAACTGAGTTAATTTCTCCTTTCCATCCTTCACCTGCATCAATGTCGAGAGCGCACACACGCAGTACATTATGGATACTGTAAGGCTGTAGAAGGAGACGACAGACAGGTGGCACGGTTGTTGGCATAAACTATACTAGAAAATAAAGAGAAAGCCTACCCTTTCCCCCCAACTCTAAGGGAGGGGGGGGTTTCCCTACGTCAACTAAAATACTAGGGATTCAGCAAGGATGTACAGGTAAAGAGTCCACAGTCTTGTGTGAAAACCATGCTTCTGTCCCTTACAATACTAAACTAAAGAGATAGAAGATCTTCTTGGTCCGGAAGAATGACTCCCTTCTTCTGGACAACGGATCACAATTCCAGTTGTTAGGTGGGATCTTTACCTGAGGCAATGACTCCCTTCCCCATGTCTCAATCCCTTTCCAAGGTACAAAACAAAGTTCCAGGTTAAAATGTCAACAAGCAGTAAAGTTCCAATTTAAACATCAACATTCCCGATTACCCATAGTTGCTTCTTCACTATTGGGTTCCTGGAGAATAACATACGCTGCAAGGGGGAATGACTCCCTTCAATGCAAGTGCAATCTAGTGGCCATACCTTCGACATATCACCAACTGGATATTTAGCATCCTGAGGCCCGTGATGATTCTTTCAGCTACACTCCTATAAGTGTTAATGTCAAAATAATATTGTTCTATGTAGTGACAGGATATTTATCTTGTCGCATGTTTATAACATTTGGACTTTTTTTTTTTTTTTTTTTAAATAACAGTGTTTTGTTTGTGAGTTTAAGTTGACGGTCCCTGACGAACTTCCATGCACAATTTCTGCACTTTACTCTGGAAAGAAACATGTTGGGATGTTATTTATGTATGTGGATGAATGAGTTATGGGGAATTTGTATTGAGTGTTAGATTCAGTTTACATGCGTATTTGCACAGCACAAGACACTTTCAAAACACCACTGAGACCTTTGAGGCCATCTGACTTAATATCTGTGACCTCTTGCTTTACTGTCGGCAACTTTTCTTTTGCACTGTTTTTTCTACTATTGTCACAATTGTGTATGCCCTCCCTGTGTTGAAACTTAAGCACTTTGTTATGATTACCTATATATGTTAATAAAATTGTTTTTATTGTTATTCTAGACCCGTTGTGTGCCTCTGAACTTAATGCCTAGCAAGCACCCCCTGGCCTAACTGGCTTGTGATTTTGTCTGGGGTACTTTATCGCAAAAACAGTATCTTGTTCCCACCTAAACCTAATATGTGTAGCTAAAGGTGTAAAACCTGAATGAGGGTCGGTTAGCAGTGGGCAGTGCCACTCCCTCAGCTTCTTTTTGTGTGGAATGGAATGACTCCCTTCCCCTGGCCTTCCTTGGCTTCTTGTTACAATTCACAACAGTGGGGGTAATGTTTCCCTTCCCCTGGCGCCTCTCAGGCTTCTTGTTGGTTTGGGTGTGCTTGATCAAATTTCTTTTGTTCGCAGCAAACTGACCGCAATTTATCTGCTCGGGGCCCAATTTAAATGCAAATGCTTTTTTTAGTCCCCCGCCTCCAATTTTTAGGAAACGGGGGACACCTCTACACCCTTCAAATTGCAGAATTTGAAACATGGGGAGTGGGGGACACCCCTGCTCTCCAGGGTTGGTATTTTCCAATATATAGGATCAAATTGCCCCGAAGGCCAAATAACCAATGCAAAAAACTATAAAATTGGTCATTAGGTCAAATGTTTTAGGTCAAGTAGGCCAATAGCTTCTTGTTATAGTTCACAACAGTTGGGGGAGGGGGGTGTCGGCCGTCCCCTGCCCTTTCTCCTAAGGCAGTTCACAATGCCTGGGGGGAATGACTCCCTTCCCCTGACTTAGACCAACTTGGTTCACAAACCTGCCAAGTGAGATCCTGATCACATTGGTTGGGAGGGCTTCCGCCCTTTTATGCTACTCTTCAGTCTTCTTGCTAATACTGCGACGAGGAAGATATCCTCTACCTTCCCACTGGCTACCCACAATTCGGGTAGGGTCTCCCAGACAGCCTGTTCTAGCTTTCTCTGCTTGCTGGGCTTCCCCCACCCTTCAGTCCCTGCAATAGTTTGGCTGCTCTCCGAAGCCCATCTGCCACAGCTCTCTGGTTCCCCCATGTCCTCCTGGCAACCCGCGTACCTTTGTGTGTGGTGCTTGAGAGTTCTGGCCTCTCCTGGGCATCTGCCAACAGCCATGGGGTCACTGTAGCTTTCTGATGCCCTGAGGCAGCTCTGCCGCAGACTGACTTCTTCCCGGTTGTGCAACGTTTCTCCTCAACCTCACAGGCTTCGGGAACACCGGGAGCTTCTTTTCGGCAGCTTGCCGTGCTGTTCCTCTTACTTGTACCAGCTTTCCAGCTCTCGGCTCCCTCCTCCGCGTCCCGATCCGCTTCCTTTTCCCATGCATTACCATCCATTACCACGCTCGTGGTTCCTCCAGTGAGGGCTAGACTCTTTGGCAAGTCCTCCTGTTTTTATCTTGACTCTAGCAAAACAACTAAAGCGTGCATCTACGTTCTCATGAGAACTCTTCATTGCTCTGCATGTTCTTTTCTGGCCTTCCAGGCAAAACTTCCTAAAGTTACCCCTACTCTACTTCATCCCAGTTAATCTGAGTTATTAATGCAACAGAAGGTAATATGAGTGTGGGCTACAGGGTGTTGAGTGAGGGAATAGAAGGATGTGTAGGAGGTGGGTGGAGGGATGGCATACCGTGTCTACCTTGGATGGTCGTCCCTATCTCTAGAGGGCGAGTCTCTCTCCCCATGAAATCGTCCAGCTGAGTACCACCCCCAGGGGGACTATTGCGTAGCGACCTCACCTCCGGGGCCTCATGGGAAGGGGCTCCCCTCGGGGAGAAGTAACCACATACAAGGATTCATCACTACAATACACATCCCATAGTGAACAAACCCACCGCTGAAAATATTAGAATAACCCCTTTACCATTTTTAACATGCAAACCCCTCAAACTCACCACCTCAGCACAAACCACACCTCACCCCCACAACATATACCTTCAGGGAACACATCAACACCACCAATAATGACAAAAGGTCTTCATTTTTTTCTTCTGGATTAAATGGCCATCACCCTTTCAAGACCACGTCAAGACCGATTAATGAGAAAATACTCCATCACAGACTGAAAAATGATGACCCTACACTACTACCACACAAACTTCAGACCAACCCACCAGCAATGGCTGCATGCCCAAACACCAGAGACAGACCACATCAGGCCTTAAATATGCAAGGGCTACACAGTTCAGAAATCGCACACCCTCATGCCTTAAATACCCAAACTACAGGCAGGTCTGTGGAGCGATGGCAGGTGCCAAAAACACCCTCTGCCACACAAGCCATGACACCACAGTTGTACCACACAAATGAAGAATATGACAGACCTTCTACAGGAAAAGAAATGCTTCAGCAACCACCCATTAATTGGACATTTCACAACTAATCCTACATCACCACAACAGATATTAAGGGACATGGGGGTGGGTAGGGAAAGGCCTATGGCCTCTCCCCATTCCATGGCTGCACCCTTAACTTAGCCACAATCTTAGTCTAATATATCCATTTCACATGTGAACAATCAACTGAGACACCACCAATTTGGAAGCAAACAGACGCACAGATACTCAAAAAACACCTAACAAATCCTAAAACAGAGGGCATTTTGGTAAACCACCTGCCCAGACTACTCACTTCACTGATGGTACAGACCCATAACAATCCTGCAGGCTGGAAACGGCACATAGGTACCTAACCAGCCCCAATCCAGACCCAGGCTGACCGCACAGATCAGGAATTAGAGACACTCGTACATCACACCTGAATAAGTAGGAAATCAGGGCATGCCGGTACACAACTGTCCCCGACCTGTCTGGATTATTCTATCGCCCCAAGGACCCATCACAAAATACTAGAGGCATCCCAACCACAGTGTAGAATATTGGCTATCACTTAAAGTGGTCATTAGCGCCACAAGGGAATGCAATAGTAGTGGGGAGTACAAATCCAGTAATCGAACATTCTTTGAAAAAGCTGGAAAGTTTAAATATGCAAAAGCTTTGCTCTACATCCTTAAGATTCATCATAATCTGCACACTCAGCATCCATAACTTTATTCATGACCCAAAGGATATCAGCATTTCAATAAGTCTGTAGGGCTTTGGACAGTGCTCCTTACCACAGTTGCTAAATTTTGCAAACACCTGGAGCACCTAAAATGTGACTGAATACACACCAGGCCTAAAGGTCTGAAATATCTTTTACCTATATGTCAGTAGGCTTTGGTTCCGGATGTCCACTTAATCCTCGGTCCAGGTGTCCCGAAAAAACTTCTCAATAGCACGGTGGCATGATAGAATTCAGTGAAAGCCAATATGGATGTGCAGATTGTTAGGCAGAAACCTGTGCAGTTCCCTTAGGGACCACTGCAAAAGGTTTAAGACTACATGTGTTGGCAGTAAACCCAATTGGTAGCAGTCTGCACCACCCAGATTTACCTGGTAGCTGTGGCTGAGCAGTCAGACTTCTCTCAAGAAGAGTTAGGCAGTATATAGAGTATACACATTAGGTACAAAAATACAGTAGCACAAGCAAACACTGACCAGAGCTTGGGTATAAAAGTATATCATTATTTATTTAAAAACACACTTATAAAAATACACTGGCACTAATATGTCAAGCAAGTTCAAACACAGTTACTAGAAATATATACACCTCCCTGATTAATTATTCGACAAGTCTTAGGGAAAGAACACCACTTATCAAATACAGAGGTGAGCGCTTAACCAAGATGGCACTCCAATAATTATTTAAAAAGGGAGGGAAAAGGCAGAATTAGAAAAGCACACAATACCAACACTTTTAAAGGACCACAGCAAGTCAAGAAAGGCAGAGTCTACTGTAGAGCAAAAAAGTTCATAGGCCAGTCCCACTCTTGGAGAGCAAGGCGGGATGTGCCCAAGATCACACAGTTGAAGTACACTTTAAAAGTCTTTACAGATAGTTCAAAAAGGAGTTGGATCAGTTCAGAAAAGTTAGTTAACAGGTCCCAGATCACCCCAGGATAGAGAGTCAAGGATTTACGGGACACCTTGAACAGTCTGTTGCAAGGGAGACCAGGCGGGACACAGTACCTGAAATGGTGAGAAAGCTCCAGCGGTGGCAGTTGTTCCTGGCAGCGGGTGCAAGTCGGTGCTTCGTCCAGGGGAAGAGAAGATCTCGACGTGGAGGAAAGCTGGAGGTCGTTCCACTGCCAGGGAAGAAACCAGCCGCGGAGTTTCTCGGTTAAAAGGTACTACTCTTTTATTCGCGGTAGTGGTGAAGCGTGGCTATCCGGCCGCCGGGTGCTTGGCACGGGCGATTCGACCACAAGACGATCCAGGAAGGCGAAAAGAGGGTGAACTGGTTAACCCCTTCAGTTCAAAGGAAGAAGACTCTCCAGGATTAAGATCTTCTCTGTCGTCGGGAAGTGGTGAGGCGGTTCAGCAGGGCTCCACCGGTGGTGTCGTCGTTGCAGGTCGGCTCAGCTTCTCCCTCTTAGGATTCTTTAGGTCCTGTGGCGACTTCCGAAGTTCCAGTCCCCAAAGCCCTGCTTTTATGCAGAAAACCCCCATTCACCAGTCCTAGCTGTCACTCAAACATGCTAAGTGGTGAGCCGGGCGGCTCACCACTGGGCCAATCACACAAGAGTGCGACCTGAGTTGCCAAGGCAACTCAGTCTAGGGTGCCTATTCCCCCCCCTCCCACAAATCCTGTAGACCCAGACAGAGTGGTACCACTTTTGGAGGCTTCTGTGCAGAAGCCCGCCAAAAGTGGAACAAAGGGCTCGACTTGGGTTGGAGTTACAGAGGCGAACACAAACACCATTTTAAAAACGAGTCCTGGCAAAAAGACCCAACCGGGGAATAAATATCAAATAAATAACCCGCCGGTATCTTTAACATTGCACCAAAAAAGTGGTGCGTTTAAAATGAATGGAAAATCCCATAGGAAATATTCTGGTGGAACATTTTGTGTGGTAACCACTGCCACCAGCCAGAAACTCGACGAGGGGGGGACTGCACAGTGCCCCCTCAAAAAACAGACCCAGGGGCAATCTAATTACCTCTACCAGTACTTCCACAATATGATGGTTTGTACTGGTTCTGTTCACAATTTAAGACTAGTAAAGTCAATGGTGACTTTACATGCCCTGGGAGACAGTAGTCAGTCCCAGGGTATGGAGTCTATGTTTGGGGGTCACCCCTGTGTTACTGCACTGGGGGTGCTGTGTAACACATCCCAAAAAACACATGAAGCCCTATGGAGTAAAAGACCCCATAGCCCATAAAACACATTACAAAGTCAAAGGACATTATCAAATTATGCCTAATAGTGGGAGAAAAAGAGTCTCACTCTTAGCAGGAGAAAAAAATAAATCCCAAAAATCCAGCAAAGCTGCTGGGGGACTCACTAGGTTTGGGAAATTAGCCTATACAGAGAATTCTCCCTAACACAGATGGGTCCAAGTAAGTAAGAGGCCTTTGAGCATTATGAAGTTCAGTACCATTCCATGACCACAAGCTTCTGCCTAGGTTATGTATGCTTTAGTTTTGAAGCCCCCATCTCTGAATAAAGCATAGAGCACACAAGAAGCGAAGGTGGCATACTGGCTTAGAAGAGTGGTCCCGTAACGCCAAAGGTGCACTAGTGTTGGGACAAAGAAACAGAGTTGGGAGTGGCAGTGTGTTAACGTGCAATGTTTCACCCTAAGAATTGAAAGTGGAAGCTCGGGGTGGAAGCCTACCTGCTCTGCTTACGAGGCTTGTCGTCCAATCTGTTGAGAAAGATCAAAGAAGGACAAGATGTCCAATCAGACTGCTACTCTTTCTACATACTCAACTGCAATCTAGATCCCGAAGCCAATGTTAGCAATAGTTCATCTCATCAAATTAAAAAAGAAACATCAGTATCCACCCGCCCAATTGTTTGGTAAAAGGTAGCTTTACCTATAGCTGGCTCCTATGCCACTTTACCAAACATTTGTAGCCTGGTGAAGGAAAGCACACCTATAGGAAAAGCTTCAAGCGTTCCACCATCTATACAGGGTTGAATCACATGCTGTAGACTGAATTATAACCGTTGTCAATTGTATAAATGTCTGTTACCTTGAGTCCTTTGCTCTCAACCCAAAGGATCAGGTCTTTGACTGCTGAGTGGCCATTTCATTCCACCAAAGCAACTGAACCCTTGGATCTCTTGCTCAGACCAAGAACTTTGCACATAGATTAGCAGTACCGACTCACACCATCCGAACGGAGCCAGAGATTTCATAAACATTACTGAGCAATCTAGGGTCCTGTAATATGAACAACATAGGCCATACAACAGGTCAACCACAAAGCCGGCAATCACCACATGGATCAGCAAGGTCCCTTCATGCTAACTACCCAAGACCCAATGGGCAGGTAAGCCACCAATGCTCTACCACCCTCAACTCTCATCATCCTCAACTTTCATTGCCATCATCCCAACCCTATGGGAAAATAATACCCCCTTCAGTTAGCAAAACTGTCTGGCAACCAGGAACTGGTCATGTTCAACCTCAAGCAAAGGGTCATGAGAGCTTGCCGTCAAAAATGGGATTCCCCCTTCTGGCCGCAGCTGACTAACTGCATTGATCAGACGGACAACTTCTCACATTTTACAGCTGTATGTTTTGGGTGATGCTAGGGGCACAGACTAAGGGTTTGTTTTGGGGGATGGTAGATGCACGTAGACTAGGGGCAGGGTCTGGGATGAATGAAGAGGGTGTAAAACTGATGGAATGGCCCTGCAAAAAAAAAATAATACTGTGTTAAAATGAAGCAAGTGGTTCTATGCGTCAGATACACCAGGGATATTCCCGCAATTCGACATCTACTGCATCAGGACCTAGATCTATAAACAATAACCAGGCAATGGGGCTATATATTCTAGATGTGCATTCTCAAGGAACTATGTGCATCTGCGTGTGTGATCTAGGATTTATTCGTGCCATTCAGATAGCCACTAAGTTCTGGGATACAGAACCACATCACTTTACTCAGTGCAGCACGTCAAATTCACTGCAAGTGTCAAACGTTAATCAACATTCAATTTCTGTGCATGGGGTTATTAAATTTGAATAGAATACATATACAAAACAGGTGCATTTACTAAATATATTAACATGTGATTGGGCGAAAACTCTGTCCTTTATGTGAATAGTGGTACCAGGAATGAACATGCAATCATCTCTGACCATCTACTCAGGCCAACAATTTCCTAACTGCTGTACACCAAACACTTCAATCCGATAACATCCGACAGACTTAATCATCAACTTCATCGACACGTGTTTTGGCCTAATAATCTGGTACAAGAGCACCGTCTGTCCAGTTAATGTTTATGGTAATCACCTACCTTCATCATGACAATATGAACTTCATTTGTGGACACCGTCTCCCCGCTCTAGTGATCAGTTTACACCATTGGAAAGATCTGAAGGGTACACTTCTATAAATAAATCGCATTGTTAGGCCGCATGTGGAAATAAATTAATTCCACAATATCTTAGGTGTTAATATCCAGCTGTGGCGGAGATGCATTGATAATGTCCTCATGATATGGTGTGGTAGATAATCTAGAGAAATGTGTAGGAATGGCTAAATAACTGATTCAACTCACTAGGACTCATGGCAATGAAAGAATCCCTTTCCTGACATCCATATTGAAAAAGAGCTTGGAGGTTGAGGACTTATCTAATGAAAACCAACTGACAAGAACATCCTTTTACACTTAAAGAGTTTTCGCCCTTGTGCCTGGAGAACTAATTTACCATATGGACAGTTTTTGAAGATCTTTTGCAATTGTACAGACAGGAATTTGAGCGACATGCGTTAGACCTTCTAGAACGATTAATGAGCAGTGAATACCTGAACAAGATTGTTAATCAAGAAAGAGAGCAAGAAACACTGATCGATCTATGTGTTTATTGAAACCCAATGACGACAGGGTGGTATATGTGTAACCACTATCCCATAAACCACCATGACAGAAAATCAATTACAACTGCCATATCATTCAGGAACCGGGATTCCATATTCAAAAACCTTCAATTGCGTCAAATGGAACACCAATTTAAAACCGATTTTAGTCCACACACCAAAAAGAAAGAAAAAAAAAAAAAATAAAGATCCCACTATTCGTGCATTATGGGGACTACTCATTCTAAAGGGTAATTTAAATGTGGAAATTGCTCAGTGTGCTTAATTACAATTTAAAATCTGTTGCATTGAATGGCTATCAGTGGTGGCTGACTAAATATAAAAACAGAAATTTTTGTGTGTAGGAGTTAAAATGCCCGTGCAATTTATTACATGTGGGCAAGACGACCAGAGGTCAGAAAGGATCTGTGAACACAGATCCCCTATCTGTTAAAAAGTACCAGAAAAATCTCCAGTTGAGCATTTTATGCAATTTAAGGATGATGCTTATGAGATGGCGTGTCATTCAAACACTGGATATAAACCCTTTTGGTGGCGAGACAGACCTGGCTTCAAGGAAACGTGTGCAACGGTGGATAGTGGAGTCAGGCTTCAATTCATGTATTTAATGGAATCATCAGACGGCATTGAGACCATATAGTACAAACGGTCATCACATGAAACAAAAGAAATGGCGTCAAGCAGCCACGGATAGCGTGTAGTATTAGAACAGCGTAATCCTTAAACCATATGAGATGGCTGCAAATGCTGAACCGGACTTCAACGGCACCAACTTTCAAGTTAAGGCATATGCATCTGACAAGGACACAAAGTCTGTTATGGAATGGGGCGCAGAGTGAAGCGAACCTGGTGGTGACGTCGCTCTCAGCATTCCCAATACCACCAGCAGGTTTGTGCTATTGAGGTGATTGAACGACTGCACAAGCCTTAACTAACAGTGATATGCTGTATGAGGAATTTTTATGAAAATCGATACGTGCGTTATGCTGAAAGAGCACAAACAAGAAGAGAGGAGTTTGGGCATAGACATGCACCTAAACTGATGCTTAGCAGGGGCTCAAAGAAAGCTACGATTGAATACATAGATGTCCTGCATGATAAAGGTATGGCATATAGCAGAAAGATGTTAATGTTGATATTTCAGAGTCCAAATGAAACTGATATAGGTAGGTTTACCATGTGTAGAAATCCCAGTAGTGAAAATGAATCTTGCTGGAATACTGTGCAACTATTGTCAATGCCGCATTGAGGGACGCCAGAAAATACTGAGAATCAAGTCCTTTTTTTAACGAATATCTGGAAGGCACACGTGACCTACCGATGTGGGATTGACGTGCATCTTTGGGGTTCTTTCCAGTAGCATGAACACATCGCTAGAGAGGAGAGACATTCAATGTCCACAAAGGAAGTCGAAATTGTCCCGACGAAGGCCGATTACCGTAAACATTAAAAGGGATAGAATTTGTTCCTGTATCCCATAATAGGCTGAAAAACAACGAGTTGGCAGTACAGAGTTCATAATTAAGATAACACTGGTTGTTATCGGACTGAGACATGTGGTGGCAAGCAGTTAGAAAACAGTGGGTCAGAGTAGATGGTAAAAAAAGCAAGAGGGCTGCATCTTCACTCCTGACCCCAATATGCATTTAAAGGACAGTGTTCACCCAATCACATCACATATATGGAGTGTATGCATTTGGTTTGTATGATATTTTATTTATTCACTTACTAATGCATGCACTGAAATGAAATGTTAATTAACTTGACACTGGAGATTATTTTGGAGTGCTACAATGAATAAAGTGACAGTCTATCAGAGAGCAAAGAGTCCTGTTTTACCCATACAGATACACAGTGCCTTGAAAACACAGTACATAGCCCCTTTTTCCCTATAGTTGTACCAGGAAGCCAGAGGTCATGATCCTCAAAACCATGATATGGCACACATTAATCACTGCATTCTTGAGCAAGGTTACCCAAACCTATTTTTATATTTGACATGTGTTTTTACACCTTAATATTGAAAACATGTTTATTTGTTCACACTTTACACAAAAAAGCTACTAGATAAATGTTCTCATTTTATTTTTCAGGAAGAATTACCCCTTCAATTAAAACCCACACAACGTCTATGAGGAGAGAACCTCCCACATCTTATACTAATTTTATGCTCACATCTTATACTAATTTTATGCTCATTCTTTCTATCACCATGTAAACTATTTTAGTTTGTGCAATTTCCCCCACATTATCTCAGAATGCACTACAACTTTGTCTTTAAATTGCTTTTGCCCACTTTTATTAAATCAAGGTTTTTTGAATAACGAAGATTCGTTTTTATAAAAAAAAAACACTTTGCTATCTATCTACTATTCTAAAATTTGAATCTAAATATTTTGTCCGGATTCTGTGATTACGGAAAGACAATTGCATTTGGTTATAGGCATGGGTTACTTACTGCTAAAACAGGGCGTAGATCAGGCTGTGGGAGTGACCTCCAATGCCCAACTAATTGGGTTATACAAACTAAAAACAGATCCCAGCTTTATTCTGTCCCCTCAGAGAAATGGTATGTGGCGATTAATTTTACATAGACCCGAGTTGACCGAGAACCTCATCTAACCTCTCAAAATCTTGGTGTTCTTCACAAAAGATTCATTGCATTAGAGTAGCTTGCAAGACTCCACTAAACTTGGTGTCCCATCTAAAAAGACCCAGCCAACATGTTTTCAGTACTACCAGCAGGAGCAAAGGGGTTGGTTAACATCTTCTCCCAGACAGACCCACACGATACACAGGTAATGCAGCTTCCGAAGCCTAGGACCCTTTAAGTCTTGCAATCCAGAATGCCACACTTTGGAAACGCTTCTACTTTATGCAGTGCAGATCCACAGTTGGTGGCCAATATTAAAAACCCAACATGTGTTTGGTGGATCTGCAATAGAATCAAGGCGCAGAGTAGTCAGCATGGACCGTGGGAATGATTGCCTGTTCCCGAGCAACACCAGAAAGATATGCTTTCAGTAGTGTTCAAAAGTGGCACATAGCAGCAGCTCAGAGGGAGGCCTGGGAACCAGCCCAGGGCCATGTGCGTTAAAGTTTCTGATTTCCTAAAACCAAGACCAGCAATGCACTAATAACCAACCTAGACTATGAATTTGTGTAGTGTGTGAAATAGATGGGTGTTGTGGTAATGACACTAATTCTGCAACTAAGAGAACATTTTACAGCCTATGCAGCAGGTATCAGAATTGTGTGGAAGGCTGCCTCATCAGGAACTGCCATCAACACCATCAATATTATTGCAGATATAATACTTTGGTTGAGGATAATATGAACCATATAATATACAATTTTTATATATTATATTTAATATATATTTTTATAATTATATATAATATACTATATTATTTATAATACAATCCTCACCCAAGACAATTACCCAACTACAGCTATTCACGTGAAAGAAACACCGACCTTTATGTGCATTTGACACTGTCAACCAATGAATCCCCTAAAGGGATGCTTCCACTGTGCCAGAATCCATAACATGGCGCTAACTTGAATAAAAACCTTCCAGTTCGACCACACACAATCAGTAGCACTGTCCACATTTCAAATGGAAACAATAGCCCTAGTCTTGTGGGGCGCCGTGGGATTCGACTTTACAAAACATGATTTTTCTGCAGCAACCGCTGTCCAGATACCACTTGCCAACATATGATAGCAGCTCTTGGCACTGTTTCGTCACATACCATGACACCCTGATAATCCTAGGATTAGATTATGACAACAAATTCACCACTAAATTCATCAACTGTTTGGCCAAAGTTAGTTTACAGATGTTGGCCACCCCACCAATAGATCTAGCCCAAAACCCCTCCTGCCCATATTTCCACTTTATGGGCACGTTTCTTAAATATTTTATATCTGAAGTTATCCGAGCTGGGACAGGTGTTTTCAAGTCTTTACTCGACCTGAGGGACCACAGGGGTGACAATGAGGATCCCTTCTTTCAATTTGAGAACAGACTCCCAAAATGTTCATAGTCTCCAGCTGATTTAATCAGAATCCGAGTGTTCTATGTGCCACTTTATCTGAAAAAAGGTTAATGTGGGGTTGAGTGTACATATATGCTGGATTATATATGTGGGTTAATTTGGAGACCTTTGAAGCATTTTGTCCCCCAATCTCATAATTTGGCTTTTTTTCCACATGATTTTTTATTGGACCAAAGGATCTGTACGGTGCCAAGAAAATTCAATTTTCATTAAATAATGTTTTTAATGATTTCATATACATTTCCAATTGACAAATGGAACCCATACTAAGACCCAATTTCAAGGTTTTAGATTTAGTTTTTGCTTCAGTTACCATCATTCTCAGAAAGAAGGACCACTTTGTGATTTATTCTAAACCTTCCAGCCATCACCTCTGTTTTTGTTAAGGTTATTTTCTGTGACAAATGGAAGTCGGACACTACCTTTGGTAAGAAAGAAGGTTTTACCCTAAGAAGGACTATCTTTACAGAAAGTGATATGAGGAGGTTTGCAAGAAAGAGCCTGCAACTCGCTTACCCTGCGGGCTGATGCTAGTGCGACAAGCAAAACAGTCTTCAATGTCAAGAGCCTTAAAGGGCATGAATGTAAAGGCTCAAATGGGATACATGTCAAAAACTTTAAACGAGATGTAGGTCCCAAACAAGTACACTAAATGGAACTGGAGGGTGCACGTTAGTAAGTCCCTTCAGAAATTGTCAAAGGGATCATACAATATGAATCCTCTTCTGAGGAGCGCTTGAAAATGAAAAGCGCCGGGGGCGTGGCCTGGAGCGCCAGCGATGCGGCTGCTTCCCTGAGGGCCTCCGCCCGAGACCCCCGGCATTTAGCATTTAATCAACCCCTAGCGATTGGATCGAACCGACTGATGGAGCTATGGCGAGCCGATATGCTGGGGCACCCGCCGATGTGCAGTAAGGCTCCATTATTCCCTGATTAAACACTGAAATGGATCGAACTATCCCGCGCTCGCAGTCCGGCAGCAACGTTTCCAAGATGGCGGACGGGACTTGCTGAGGAGGTGGAGGTGGAGCTGAGAGTAGAGATTTCTCGCCCCGTTGCCTGCGGGTCGCTCCGAAGATTTCCAGGGTACTGACGCGGACGGAGCCGTGAAAACGAAGGGCTCCCCTCTCCGTGGCTGAGCAGCGAGTAGCATCGGAGCCAGACCCGGAGCGAAGACTGGGAGAATTGCGGCACCCGAGAGCAGCAACAAAAGAGAGGTGAGCCCATCCCTCATAAGCATCGGCCCTGCGGAGTGAGCGAAGCGCTCGCCCCCCTCCGCCCGAGGCACTCACTAATTGAGGGCCCTGAGGCCTTGCTCTAAACTCGGCCCAACGGGGGTGAATCACTTGAGTCCCTGATAAGTAGCGGTACTCCGGCTCCCCCAACACCATTCCAGCTACGGCAGAAGAACCCGGACACGCGGCCATAGGAGCCTGAACCTCGATCCTCCGCTGGCCCAGCCACCTGGCGAATTCCTGGGGCGCCCCTGCCCACCGTCACCCTGATATCCCGGATCTCAGCCCTGGTGTAGAGCCTGAAACATCAGCTCCCTGGCGGACAGTCCCCTACCCTTTGCGACCCAACCAAAAAAGGAACCCCAGGGTCATTGTACTGGCAAGATGTCGAAGCCTGCTAAAACAACCAAGTCCTCAGACATTTCCACCATGCTCCTAGCGCCGGATAAGGCAAAGAAACCGGACCTTCCCCCTAGGCTCACCCCACAGAAGGCCCCTGAAGAACAAACTAAGCTGGCCACCAAAGATGACATTGTGGCCTTCATGCGGGACATCAAAGCTGAGTTTAGGTCCTGCATGACCAAGCTCACCACACGTCTAGGACAGACAGACCAATGACTCACAGAAGCCGAACAGAGGGTAGGAGAAGTCGAGGACTTAACCCAGAGCCATGACAACGCTAATAGAAATGCGACGTGAGATTCAAACGCTCCATACTAGAAGCGAAGTGCTCTAATTTAAGCAGGAGGACCTGGAAAATAGGGCACGAGGGAACAACCTGCGCATTCGAGGGGTCCCATCGTCTGTCCAAGACAGAGAACTACCAGAATATATAAGCAATTTTTTCCAGGCCCTTCTCCCGCTCACGGACAAAGCTCAACTCGTCCTGGACCGAACCCACAGATTGCGCCCGAGGCGACGAGTAGACTCAGATGGCCCCCCGGATGTAATCACTAGATTCCATTTCTACGCCACCAAAGAGGCCATCTCGGCGATAAGCCGCACCAAGGACGAGCACTCATTCATGGGTACCCCACTTCAGATATTCCAGGATCTCTCCCTGATGACCCTTCAGAAAAGAAGAGCCCTCAGGCCCTTGACCCTGTTCCTCCAAAGCCAGCAGATCCGATGGCTGTTCCCCTTCCACACTCCAATTCACATACCAGGGAATCCTGCGCAAAATCAGCCATCTTGAGGACGCGAAGTCCATCTTGCATCCAAGGCCTCGCTCTCCTCCAGTCCACAGCTCCTGCCAGAAGAACCAGACCAATCACCCCAAAGACAGCAACAACAATCCTGGTCTAAAGCACAGAGACGCCGGAGGATACAATGATCGAGTCATACCCCCCTATCGTGATCTAGCCGATCCCGAAACTAAAGCGGAACATAACTTTGCCGCGGGCCCCGAGCGGCCCACACCCCACTCCGAGGAGTATGTCACCAACTCACTCTTGGAGGCGAACCAAGTCCAATGGTTCTACCCCGGCCCTGTTGGCGGGGAAAACCATTCTGGCCCTGTTGGCCGTGGCGGAGGCCGCACAGAAAACCCCGGCCCCCCACACACATCCATGTTCACCCTCCCGTTTAAGTTTATCCTCCCGTTGGAGGTTATAAAACAAGACCACCAGAGAACTGCATTGTCAAGATCTTGGATGATGCCTGAAACTCATGACACTCCCCCACAGAGCCCACCCCAGCTGTCAAGGAAAGCCCACGATGACCCTCAACCACACCTGAAAGTGAAGTTCCTAACCCTCGACGTCAGAGGCTTAAACGGGCCACAGAAGAGGAAATCCATGCTACGGCGTCTACAGAATGAAGAGGCCTCAGTCGTATTCCTTCAAGAAACTCACCTGATTCCAGCAGATTTCACTAGGCTCCGCGACAGACCATTCCCGTTACAATTTCTGGCATCGAACGGCACCAAAAAAGGTGGAGCAGCGTTACTCATCACTAAGACACTTAGACCACAAATCTTAGACACTCTGCTTTGCCAAGATGGCCGCTTCGTAGCAATTAAATGCTGGATCTACGGCCAGCTATACTCCCTCATTTCGATCTACGCCCCGAATGATAAACAGGAAGAGTTTTACTAAGCTCTGGAGACTTCAACGGAGCCCCTGACCCAATCAAAGATAAATCTCACCCCCCTGCTCGTAAAGACTTCAGCGTGGCAACAGCTCTGCTTAAACTTTTCCGCACCTTAGATGTGGTCGACACATGGAGTCTTACATCCAGAGGTCCGCGACTATCCATTCTATTATTATGTACACAGAACTTACTCCCACATCGACCTGCTGCTGGCTCCCCCCCCACCCCCTAAGTCCTGGCTTACACCGATGAGGTGACCATAGGTCCCAGAATCTCATCGGATCATGCCCCAATCATGCTAACATTGAGAGCCCATTACCCTGATCCGCTCCCAAAACGCAAGTGGTTCCTATACCACCCGATCTTGAATGACATGTCATTAAGGGATGTGGTAGCGAAAGCCATCAAAAACTACTACAAAGAAAATAAGAGCGAGGACACCTCACCAGCCAACACGTGGGACGCAATGAAAGCGGTTGTGAGAGGGGTCCTAATCTCCCAAGGAGCGGCCTACCACAAAAAGAAGCGTCAGTCTCGCCAGGTCTTACAGGAGGAAGTAGAGAGAGCGGAAGCTATATGTAAAGCAAAAAACTGGCCGCCCAGAACCCATCGAGCACTGCAGATAGCTCGGAAGAAGCTAGAAGCACATTACGCTGAAGACACAGCTCAGATTCTCGCCAGAACTAAGCAAAGCTACTACGCCAAAGGGAAAAAGGCCAACAAATTTCTGGTGGAAAAACTGGCGAAGACCAGAAAGAGAAACGCCATCCTAGGCCTCCGTGATTCTCCAGGCAGAGTCCAATTCGCAGAGGGAGACAACCAACACATCGCAGTAACTCACCTCACAGACACGATGACAGCCTCCCCGAGATCGCCCGAAGAGCAGCTCTCTTACCTGCGAGGCGCAGCGCTTCCCCGGATCGCCCCTACGGTGCGAGACGAGCTGGAGACCCCGATCACGAGCGAAGAGGTCGACAAAGTCATCAAAAGTCTCAAACCAAGGGCCCCGGGTCCAGATGGATTCTCGACACGCTTTTACAAAGTCTTTCGCTCGCAGCTGGTGACCCCCTGACATCGATCTTTAGCGCTTTCGCTACCTCGGGGTCCATTACCTCATCAATGCAGGAATCGATCATGGTTCTCACCCTGAAGACGGGAAAAGACCCCAGAGACATCACGGCGTATAGACCTATCTCTCTACTAAACCTCGACGCTAACATTTACTCAAAGGTCTTGGCTAACCGATTAGCGAGAGTGCTCCCGGACATTATCGACCCAGATCAGACAGGATTCGTACTGAATAGATCCGCTGCAGACAACGTTTGCAGGGTCCTAAACCTGGTCGAAGTCACTCAGCGAGATGCACGTAAATTGGCTGTGCTAGCTTTAGATGCGACTAAAGCCTTTGACAAAGTAGATTGGTCATTCCTCCGATTCACCCTAGAGTCCTTTCACTTTGGACCCACATTTCAGAAACTCGTCTTGGCGAACTACCAATCACCGAAGACCTGCCCCACGTTAACAGCTTCCTATCTAACCCGATCCCCTTCTCATGCGGCACCAGACAAGGATGTCCCTTGTCTCCCCTGCTCTTCGCTCTGGTTATGGAGCCACTGGCCCAAAGGATTGACTGAACCCCAGAATCAAAGGCCTCCAAGTAGGCCCAGCTCAATATAAAATACCACTATATGCGGATGATGCGTTATTAACCATATCGGACACCACCCAATCGCCGAGGTCCTCCCTGGCAGAAATTCATTGCTTTGGTAAAGTTTCAGGATTCGCAATAAACTTCGCGAAATCATCGGCTCTGGGGGTGACACTGGAGCAGGAAGATAAGGATTCTTTCAGAGCCCTCTGCCCGATCCAGCTCAGCGAAAAGTCCATCCCCTACCTAGGAGTACAGATCACAGCCCGACCGGAGGATACCTACCAAGCAAATTTTCAGCAACTATTCAAGACCTTGGAGGAAGACCTCACTCGCTGGCTCTCACAGGAGATCTCACTACTGGGCCGTATAGCGGCATGTAAAATGAACCTCCTTCCACGGCTGCTTTACACCTGTTCGGCCATTCCAGTTTTGATCCCCCGGTCCCCACTATTGCGCCTCCAAAGGAAAGTACTACGCTTCATCTGGAAAGGTAAAAAGTCAAGGATCCCGCTCAAGACGATGCTGAGCAATCCAAACTTGGGAGGCCTAGGAGCCCCAGACTTCCAGAAATACCAGATCGCGGCCCAGCTGGCTCACACTGTGGGCTGGACGATAACTTCGAACAGACCTAGATGGGTCGAGATTGAACAATCCCGCTTACCCCTCCCTCTCCGCTTCCTCCTGCACCTTTCCCCCATCCTCCGAAGAACGTGGCAGACCATCCTCTCTTCCACTACGCAGACTGTAAAAGCCTGGGAATGGACACGTAAACAGAGGGGAATCCCTAGAGGCCTAGGCCCAGCTTCTCCGGTATTTCATAACCCAGTATTCTCCCCAGGAACCCACCTGGTGAACTTTAAGAACTGGATCGCCGGCGGCCTCAGCTCCCTAAACCAGCTCTTTGAGGGGAATCGGCCACTCATCTTTGAACAATGCAATAACACCTTTGACCTGGCGGAAACAGACAGATTCACATATGTACAACTACGGCATTGGTGTTCCCATCCAACAAAGCGCAAGGCAGCGACCTGAGATCTAGACCCTACAGAGCTGACAATCGCAGATCCCCCACACCGAGGGAACATCTCAGCGATGTACAAGCTGTTGCAGACAAATCTCCGGGTCGCTAGAGCAACCTACATGAACCAATGGGAAACAGGCCCAGGACACCCAATAGAAGACCAGGTCTGGTCAGATATTTGGTCTCGCACGCGGGCCTCCTTCTGCATTACTAATCGTGAGTGTGCCCATAAACTACTTCTAAGATTGTACTACCCCCCACTTAGACCATATCATTTCAACCCAGCCTTGGACCCTCGATGCTGGCGTTGATGCGGCCTACAGGGATCGTTCATCCATATGTGGTGGTCCTGCCCAGTGGTTGCAAACTTCTGTGCCCAATGCATCACCACCATAGCAGACATAACTGGGATAAAGCTGCCCTTGGAGCCAGAATCAATTCTATTAGGAGCCCCGCTCCCAGGCATATACTGTAACGCTTACCTTAGACTCCTCGGGGACACCACTTGATATTCGGAAACTTCTCAGGGTGCGCTGTTATCTTATCCCAATTGGACTCTCTATCTATACATGAAAACAATTACCACACTCAATAACTAAGTGATTCCTAAAATAGGGAAAAAAGAATCACCTTCAAAATAAACTGTATTCTTCGGTTACCTTAGTTGGTGATTTGGTTAGCTCTCCATCCTGCTTCTGCGCAGGGGTGCGTGTTCTGAAGAAGGGACGTGAGGAGAATGGAATTATCCTTAAACTTCCAGAAATGTCTAAAGGGGTACACTTCCTAACAGTGTCAGACAGGAATGGTGTCACTAACCCTCTAAATGCAGAAACACCCTAATGTGTCTAAAAACTGAAGTGCACAACCCGCAACATTTTTGGTTCCAAAATGCGTAAACTTAGTGTACCTGATGACGACAGAAAAAACGAACACTAATGTTCCTAGAAACAATTCTCCACACAACCCTCTTAACTTCTGTGAGGTGAATATGGTTTGAACATTCACTTGCGCGAAAGAACTAATGTGTGAAAAGCAGTTGCTACTATAGGAACCATTAATCTATAGCGAGAACTAAAAGGGAAAGATACTTGCTGTGAAAACAACAGGGGCGACAGAACTGGGAGGTGCGCCTCGAAAACTCTCCTCACAATAAACGCCAACTGGAAAAGCGTAACCGCCAACACCGCACTGAAGAAAGCCAACTTTACACAGAATTCACAACTTGGGACAGCGGACTGGACGGGAAAAGCTATTCCAGGGCACTACAGAAAAGGGTTTCCATGGAATACTAGGGAAGCTGAGGAATTCCTGTCAGAGGGCTGAACCGCGGTAAGCGTTCGCTGAGACAGCTGAAGACGCGAAGCGCCGTTGAGCAAAGGGGCGGGGCTTAAATACTCCCGAGTGACAGAAAACTAGACTGCTGGCCCACCTAGAGGTTGTAACTACAGGCAGCCATGTTGAGTGATGAGGAAGAGTCAACCTGCCTATTCTTAGACCAGCAACTGTAAGCGGCCAACCAGGAACTCTTGGAAATTCTTTTGCGAGGGAACCCCGTAATCATGACATATACCCAAGGTCGGGAAGAAGAGCCACCCACCTTACTCACCTCCTCCTGGCCGCTAAAATCACAGTGGCACGAACCTGGAAATCGCCCGAGGGACCCCTGATGATCCTATGGTGGCTGAAACTCTGGGACATCTTTTCTGCGACAAAGATCACGGCGGCAAACAGAGGCCTCCTTCACCGCTTCACGAACATTTGGTCCCCAGTAAGACTATGACCAGAGCGATCCAGCACTAACTTTTAAGCCACGAGCGGTAGCAAACACTCTAACGGTGGGGAGCATGGCGATGATACAACGGATAGAAGAGCAAGATTTGGACGTTAACTGAGGGGGGACGGGAATGGGGTTGGTAGGGGAGGAGATGATCAATGAGCTGCACAGATGGTCATGAAAGAGTATGTTGTAATTTACTTTTCTCTGGTGTGTCGATCAAAAATAAACATGTTTAAAAAAAGAAAATGGAAAGTGCCGCTAGGTAGCCCTTAAAGGTTCCAATCTGGAGCCCCCTATTTGGCTAACAGAAAAGAGAACCATAGGTGTGTCACATTAAAATCTATCTTCTTTCTTATCCTTGCAGCAGTTGCTGAACTTATTCCAACGGCAATGGTATGAAGATTTAGCTGCTGGCCTTCTGGCCAAAAGCAAAATCTCCATTACGTCATCCGGGAGGTCCCAATCCTTGTATCTCAGCCTTTCTGAAACCATGCATGAAGGCTTAGTGTCTTGACCTCTGGATGGAGAACTCCACCTTCCTCTCGCAAGAGAAGATCCTGTTTGTGGAAGACGTATTGGAGGTCAGATGGACACGCCTAGAAGTCCGGGTACCACGTCCTCCTGGCCCAATCCGGGGCAATTAGGATCATGTGTTTACCAAACGTTCTCAACCTCCTGATTACTTGAGGAATGACAGGGACTGGAGGAAACTCATACAGGAGTGGAAATTCCCAGTCCACCACGAACAAGTCTCCTAGAGATCCTCTTGGGGGAAATTCCCTGGAACAGTACCGCTCACACTTCCGGTGAGACCTGTTGCGAACAGATCCACTTGAGGTGTTCCCCAATGGGTGAAGATCTCCTGAAAAAAACAGCCTGAGCTAGTTCCCACTCATGGGAGACTGTTCTGCCTGCTCAGAGCGTCCACTGCGGTGTTCTGTTCTCCGGCTAGGTGAATTGGCGACAGATTCCTTCTTGTATTGCCCAGAACCAGAGCTGCTTTGCCTCTCTGCACAGTGGTAGTGATGCTACACCACCTCTCTTGTTAGACAGTACATGGCCACTGTATTGTCCATCATTATCAGGGCATTCGTTCCCCGTACAGATGGCAATAAGTCCTTCAGCGCTCGTCCGATTGCCCTCAGCTCCAAAAGGTTGATGTGTAGTTTGGACTCCGATCAAGACCAACGACTGCTGATCGTCAGTTCGTTGGTGTGGGCTCCGCACTCCGTGAGTGAGGCATCCATCACTACCATTATCTCCGGCCATGGCTGCCAAAAAAATGCTCCCTTGAGAATGTTGTCTTTGCAAGCCCACCACAGATGGTCCTGAGCAACTCTGCTCAGAACTTGCAGTTGGTCTGACATATTGCCTGAAAACCGGGACCACCGAGTCCTGAGAGCTCATTGAAGGGATCTCATTCTCAAGTGGGCCTCGGGCACCAGGAAAATGCAGGATGCCATGATACCACGCAACCTCAGAAAAACTAAGGCCAGAAGATACTGAGCATTTTGAAATGTTGTTAAAATCTGCTGAATGTGTTGAGCTCTCACCTCTGGTGGTGAGGCTTTCCCAGACGAAGCGTCCAGGATTGCTACAATGAATTGGATTCTTAGGGATGGTATCATATGGGACTTCTGTTAATTGAGGGAGAAGCCCAGCTGGTGAAGAGAGATTATGCTGTAATGTTCCAGGGCCTGTTCGGGAGAACGTGCCTTGATCAACCAATCATCCAGGTCGGGGTGGACGTGAAAACCCCCCCTTCCCCGCCCCCCTCTCCCGATACTCGCTGCCACTACTGCCATCAACTTGGTGAAAACCCTCAGGCGGAGGTCAGCCCAAATGGCAGAACTCTAAACTGATGAGAACCGCCAACCACGATCCTTCGGTACCTTCTATGCTGGAGATGGATTGGCACATGAAAGTAAGCATCCTGAAGGGTCAACGATACCAACCAGTCCTGGAGTTGGAGAGCATGAAGGATCTGAGAAAGGGCAACCATCTTGAACTTGTCCTTTCTGAGGAACTTGTTCAAGTTTCTTAAGTTCAAGATGGGTCTCAATCCTCCGTCCTTCTTGGGAATCGGAAAATAAGGGGAATACCAACCCTTGTTCCTTTCCGTTACAGGTACATGTTCTACTGCACCTTTCTCTAGCAGAGTTAAAATGTCCTGCACAAGGAGCGGATCTGGAGTTTTATCCCGGTGGACGATCCTGAGGCCTTTTTTGAAAAGGAAGGCAGTAACCTTGGGCTACTGTTTCCAGTGCCCATGCATCTTAAGTAATGCCATCCCATTCGTTCATATACTGGTAAATTCTGCAGTGAAAACTTTACGTGCCCAGGCATCTTTCTCTTACTTTTCTCTGTTCTCCCCTGACGAGGCTTTGAGACAAGTCTGATCTATGAAAGTCTTGTCAAAACATGTTCTTCACTGTTCGTCTAAAACCATCAAGGACCACATCTACACCCTTGCTCTTGCCGACTTCTGCAACCACTCCTTCGCCTCCCGAGCCTTCCCTTGTGCACCCCATTCTGAAGAAACCCACAGCCGACCCCTCTTGCCCGGCTAACTATTGCCCGATCTCCATAACTCCTCTCCTGGGCAAACTCCTGGAAAAGCTGCCCATCTCCCAGCTTAATCTTCACACCGACTTGGTTGGTTGCCTCCATGACCATATGTCTGGGTTTAGAGCTGCCAGAAGCACGGAAACTGCTCTTCTGAACATCCGCAAAGACCTGCTCTCCAATCTTGATTCCAACATCCCTTCTGTCATCATCTTACTCAATCTCTCTTCTGCCTTTGACACAGTCACCCATGCCACCCTGCTCAACCGTCTCTGGGATAACCTGGGTATCACCGGTCAGGCCCTGCACTGGCTGACCTCTGATCGACTCTCCCAGGTCCAACTTGAGTCCTTCCTTTACTCCATCAGACTTTCTACCTGTGGTGTTCCCCAGGGGTCTAACCTCTCTCCCTGGCTTTTCAACAATACCTGGCACTACTTGGCCACTGCATTCCCGCTCTCTGCTCCAATTTTCAGTGCTATGCGGATGACACTCGGCTCATTTTCATGCTTCCCTCCACCACCTCTTCTGCTTCTCTTATCCCTGACAGTGTCTCTGCTATCCAGGTTTGGTGTGCCTCCAGTGATCTCTGCCTTAATGCTAGTAAGAAGGAGATTCTCCTCATCGGCACACCTGCACCCTCCTTTCCTGTCACTCTGACCAGCCTCCCTTGGCCCTCCTCCTGCACCCACCTGTGAAGCTAAGAACCATCAGGTCATCTTCGACACCACACTCCTTTTCTCATCACATCTCTGACATCTCCAAGAAGTCAAACTACCAACTGCAACTCCTCAGAGGTATTCTTCCTTTCCTCTCCATCCCCTAGAAGCTTACTGTTTCTAGAGTTCTGGTTCTCTCCAGTCTGGGCTACTGCAACAGCTTCTTTCTAAATCTGCCTGCTTCTACTCTCTGCCCCCTACAACTCAAATAGAACAGAACTGTGAGACTTGTCCTTGGCCTCAAGCCCTGGGATCTTATCTCGCCAACCCTGAAATCTCTTCATTGGCTCCCAGTGGCTGCAAGGATTCAATTCAAGACTCTGCATTGTCGACAAGGCTTTCTGGGGCCTGGGTTCTAAATACCTTCAACTTCACCTCCGTAAATATCTTCCTACTCAAGCTCTTCGCTCCTCCAATTCCGTCAGGGTCAGTCACTTCTCCAAGCAACGAGTTGGTGTTAGATCTCTGCCCTCAGCAGGGGCCTCCCTCTGGAATAGCCTCCCTGCCACTTAAACTTGACGAGGACCACCTCCGGTTTCGGAAGCACCCCAAGACCTTCATCTTCGCTTCTGGCTTCACCCTCCCTCTCCCGGGCTGATCAGTTCTGCTTCGGCACAATGCACCTGGTCTACCCCCTGATTTGAGGCCCAGGTCCACGCCCACCCGGCCACTCACCCGCACTGCCACTGGCAACCCTTGCACTTGGGTCAGTATGTTACCATACAGTCCCCTCACCTGTACTTACCAGACACCCCTCATCTGTGCTCAAACCCTGCACTTGCCACCTTGCTGGGTGCACTACCATTTGTATTGTTGTATCCAGTGCTCAGCACTTTCCATCTCTCCCCTCAACCTTGCACGTTCTTCATGTCACTGGGCCTAGTAAAATTGTTGTTTGGTCCTCCCTTGTTCCCCTCCCTTACCTAGTCGCGCTCTGAAACACTTGTGTATGAGCGCAATACAAACAAATATATCATATGGAACAAGTTACTTACCTGTAACTGTTCTCCAGAATGGGTCTGGCATGGATTCACATGCTCATGAATATTAAGTCAGGCTGGGAATCCTCTGTAAAGAAAAAAATCTGTTTAATTTCTGAACTGGCTTTCTCCTAACAACCAATCGCTGAGCTCTGGGTCACACTGCCCCTAGCCAATGACTGCCCTCTACCTAACCCCTCTGGCAGCCATCTTCAGATTTTTTTAGCACGTAAAGTGGCAGTAGGACCAAGAGAAGAGCCGCAGAGGGGTAGGCGGGAGGGTTTGCATGTGAATCCATGCCAGACTGATGCTGGAGAACAGTTACAGGTTATTTCTCCAGCATGGGGTCTGGAATGGATTCACATGCTCATGAATAAATACATAGCAGTACACACATGCACAACCACGGGAGGTGGCAAGGCTCAACATAAGCATCTCTTACCTACTCACCAGGCTCACCTTCAAGCGAACAGGTTGCGCAGCACTGCTTGGTCGACTCTGGACTCCTCCCTGGAATCCCTGTCGAAGTAGTCGAATTTCCAGAAGGTGTGCGTCGACCTCCATGTCACAGCCCTGCAGATGTCCAGTGGGGCACACCAGACAGGAACGCCGTTGTAGCAGCGATCGCTCTGGTAGGGTGGGCTCTCAGACAGCCAGGCAGCGGTCAGTTTGCCAACCGGTGACAGTGGATGACACAGACGGAGAGCCACATGGAAATGGAAGCATTGGACAGGGCCTTTCCATGGTTAACAGGAGCAAAGTTCACAAAGAGCCGAGAGGTATTCCGGAAACTCTTCGTGTGGGCCACAAAAAACTTCAGCGCTCTAGCCACATCCAGCAAGTGCAAAGTCCTTTCAGCCGGCGACAAAGGCGTCGGGAAAAAACACGGGTAACAGATGCTCGTTTAGAAGAAAGTCCGACGGCACCTTGGGCATGAAGGAGAGGTGTGTCCGCAGCAACACCCTTGTCTCTTGGAAAGTCAAGTAAGGTAGTTTATAGGAGAGGACCCGGTTCTCTCCCACCCGTCGTGCTGAGGTGATAGCCACAAGAAAAGCAATTTTCCACGACAAAAACTTGAGTGGTGCAGAATGCATAAGCTCAAATGGAGGTCACATGAGCCTAATAAGCACTACATTGAGCTCCCACGCCGGGGCCGGAGCCTTCAATGGTGGGAACGAGCCGAATAGCCCTTTGACAAATTCCTTGAACAAACAGTGCAACCACAAGGATGGTCAACCTGGGGATCTGGTGTAGCAAGAGATAGCTGCCAGATGAACCTTGGAGGCGTGAGCCAGCCTCGATTTGGCCAATGAAAGCAAATATGGAAGTACCTGAGGAGCCGTGACCCTCAGCGGGTCCATCTTCTGGGAACACCAAATAGCAAATCTCTTCAATTTAAGTCCGTAACATTTCAAAGTAGACGATGCTCTAGCCCTGGCAAGAACTTTCTTGCAGTCTACCGGGAGATTGTAGCCACCCAATTCTAGCGTGGCAGGAGCCTTCAGGTTCAGGATCGTAGTGAAGAATGGTGGCTCCATCCCTGGCGAGAAGATCCGCGAACACTAGAAGCTTGACTGGTGGAGACGCGGACATGCTGAGAAGATCCGGGTACCAGATCTGTCGGCCGCGCCGGTGCGACGAGGATCATTCGGCACAGGCACGGTTTGAGTTGAGGGATGGCTCGAAGTAACAACAGCAACAGAGGGAACGCATACAGAAAGAGGCCTTCCCAAGGGAATGAGAATATGTCCCCCATGCTCCCCTGCTGGGGAAACCTGCAGGCAAACCACCGGCACTTGGTGTTAGTCGCCGTCGCAAAAAAGTCGATTTGGGGATTGCTCCATTTGAGGAACAGGTTCTCAACTACGTCCTGCTGAAGTTTCCACTTGTGGCAAGAGCGAAGCTCCCTGCTCAGGGAGTCGGCGACCGTGTTCTTTACTCCTGCCAGATGAAACAGGATAAGGAACATCCCCTGGGTGACAGCCCAGTGCCATAAGTCCTGCGGCTCTTTGGAGAGTGCTGGGGACCTGGTGCCCCCTTGTTTCGGGATGTAAAACATTACACTGGTGGTGTCTGTGAAGACCCGGACCACCTTGCCCTTGAGGAATGGCAGGAACAACCCAGAGGGCCCAAAACACCAGCCGTAGCTCCAGAACGCTGATGTGCAACGTCTTCTCTGGCAGCCACAGGCCTCTGGCGTGAAGCCATCCGGTGTGGGCTCCCCATCCCTCCAGGGAGGCATCTGTCGTTACTGTCTTCTCAGCGTCTGTCGTTACCGTCTTATCACCCGAAGGAACCCCTCGTCGAGAGCTATCTTGTCCTGAAAACTTCCAGACACCTGAATCCAACGGATGTCGAGGAATTCCTGTAGTGGCCGCATCCGTAGCCTGCAGAGTCAGATGAGATAAATGCATAACAAAATCATGCCGAGCAGGGACTCAATAGTCCTCACAGTGGCGATCTTCAGGGCGAGCAGCCGTTGCACCTTGCCCAGAATGGCTGCCACTCTCCTGCGACGGTGATGCCAGGCATGACACTGTGTTGAGCCGGGATCTTAGGAACAGCGTGTCCTGCGGTGGAGTCAAGCAGGACTTTGCATAATTGACCGAGAACCCCAGATCCATCAGCAGGCGGACAGTCCTTGCCATGTGGTTGACGGCGATGCTCCTTGAGCTGGCCGGGAAGAGCCAACGTTCAAGTAAGGGTAGAGGTTGATCCCTTGCAGTTGCAAATATGCCGCTACCGGCACCAGGCACTTGGTGAAAACCCTTGGCCCGACTTCAATCTGAAGGGAAGGGCCTTGAACTGGTAATGCTTACCCTGGACGACAAAGCGCAGAAACTTGCGGTGTCCCTTGTGAATTGGGCTGTGGAAGTACGTATCCTCCTGATCAAACGAGGACAGAAATTCTTCCTCTTCTAGCGGTCCAGCCACGTGCTGAAGAGTGACCATTCGAAACTTCTGGGACTTGATGTATTTATTTAGTCGTCGTGTGGTCGAGAATGGGCCTCAAGCCCCCGATCTTTCTCACGAGAAAGTACCATGAGTACAATCCGGAGCACCGGAGCTGCTTTGGGACGAGCTCCATCGCCCCATTCTTTAGCATGGCCCAAGTCTTCAGTAGCAGCTGAGGTACGTGGTTTTCCTGTCGGGCCACCGTTGGTATTCGGGGACACTACCATTGGAACTCTAGAGTGTGTCCGTGGGCGAGACCGTCCAGCACCCAACAGTTGTTGGAGATGGTCTTCCACACGTTGGTCTCTTGGGCCAAGGAGCGGTAGGGCTGGCAGTACAAAGAGGAAATCCCACCGTAACCCTTGGAAGAACGGAAGACTTGCCTCCTGTGGATCGAAAGGACGGCCGTCGCTGCTGCAGTGTGCCCAGGACACATGCCGTCTCTGCCTTGATGGCCTGTAGAGACTCATCTACCACCTTCCCAAAGAGATTGTCTCTGTCAAAGGGCATGTCCAAAACCCTCATCTGGACGTCCTGTCGAAAGTTGGTGGCCTTGAGCCAGGCACGACGACTAAGGCAAAAGCTGTAGTCCACCTGGCGGAAGCCCGCGTCAGGGATGGCCCTGGGCACCGTGATGGGATGGTCCGACGCTACCTTGCCTTCCTGCACAATCTCCAATGCCTCCGACCTCTTGTCAGGGAGGAAATCCAGAAGAGGAGCGATCTTGAACCACAGTTCCCGGTCGTAGTGCGCTACGATAGCAAGGGAGTTGGTGGCCTTGATGGTCGTTGCTGCAGAGTAGATAACATGTCGTCCCAAAGCATCCAACTTCTTCCCCTCGCTGTCCGGAGGAGTGGACGCTGCCAAGGAAGAAGCGCTCGATTACGTCTTCTTGGCCGCTGTAGAAACCACACAGTCCGGAGATGGTTGGACCTGCAAGCAATTGGGCGCAGAGTCCGGCACCCAGTACTTCTTCTCCAGACAGTCCCTCTTCGCCAGGGTCATAGCGTGAAACAAGCACATCTCGTCCGGCGGGGAGGATCTGGGCGGAGGCGACGGTAGGTCCATCCGACAGTCGTCCGTGCCCGTCGTCATCGTGTCCGGATCCATCTCATCCCTCGGGGAAGGAGATTGCGGCGAAGGGTGGCAAGGAGGCAGAGGGTGCCTCTTCCTCTCTTGGCCGGCGGTTCCCCTGTCATAAGAGGGTCGGCCACCACCAGAGCCATGGGTGTGGCTGTCGGCGGAACAGGCATCCTCATCTGTATCTCAGAGACCAGTGTATGTAACGTAGAGAGAATGTCCACAGAGCGGTCTCTAGGGGGCAGCTGAAATGGAGGCAGAATAGGAAGCAGAGGTGCAGGAAGAGAGCCAAGGCCCTTGTCGACCTGAGGCTCTGCGTCGCCTTTCGACGATATCTTCGTCATTGATGCCCTCGTCGTAGTGCCTGACCCGGACGCTCTTGTCCTCCTGGATGGTCTGAAGGTAGACTAGCTCCTCCTTAAAGGAGATACCCGTGCCCTGGAGGACCTCTTCCCCCCCCCTTTCTTCACGTCCAGAGGGGACGGTCTTGGTGACAAGACCGGTATCTTCTTCTCCGGGGTCTTTGCAATGGGCTAGAACGCCGCTTCCCTCATGGAAGGAAGGGAAACTATTGCCTTCGGAAGGGCGCCCTGCGGTGCCGCCTCCTCAGCCTTCGAAAGGGATGCCACCACCTTGAAGTCAGGTGTACTTGGGCCATCACGGTCAGGACCGGTCCCTTGTCCTGCTTGGCCTTCTCCTTGGGGGGGGGAGGGTCGGAGCCTCGATCCCCCTTGGCCCTCTCTACCGAGGGCAAGCTGGCTTTGGACTTCTCCTTGGCCGTCTCGAGCCACCTTGAGTTTGCACGGATGGTACGATTTAAGTTAATGCAGACGTCGGACGTGCCCTGGCCGTTGAGGAGCCTCCCGCAATGGCGCTCCTGGTGGCAGTGCTTGGCCTTTTGTTGGACACCCACGGGAGGGGCACCCTCAAACAGACTTAGAAGCCCGCTCAGCTTTCGCGGATCCGGGAGTGGCATGCCCCTGGGAACCATCTGATGCAAAGGCCTTGGCCCGCAGCCACTCATGCAGTTGCTTACGCCGATCCTTCAACGTGCGTGTCGAGAATTCCCGTCAAAATGCACAAGTGTCTGCCTTGTGCGTCGGGAACAGGCAATAAAGCCACTTGGAAGGTTTGTCGTCCGGGAAGACATGCCGTATTTCGCAGTCGAAGCAAAGCTTGAAAAGGGGGGATGGAAACCACCTCCTCCAACATGGTCTATGCGGTATAGGCCTGAAGAATCTTCTGGAACCCTCCACAAAGAAACTCGACGAAATCCGCCCTTGTCAGGATTAGGCGTAAGATCCACCCTGCATCATTGTCCAAGAGGAATTCGGAGATGAGGGCACTCACGACTTGCCTAAGGCACCGCTGGCGTAAGCTATGCAGGTCGGTTTATTTCAATACAAGTTTCAACACAAGAACATTCAGCCAGAAACCGCTGTTCCGCGATCGCTGGAAGCAACCATGGAAACAGTGGCGTCCCTTGCACCTGGGCCGTGTGCGGCCTCTGTGAAGGCTACGCTGGGTCATGTGATCTAGCCCTTATTAGCCCTTTCTTCCCAGACCTTGCTGGTTCTGAAAAAAGTGCTTTCTTGTGTATTCTCTTGTATTTCCAGTTGCCAACCTTAAGCTTCGTATTTCAACCTGCCTTTGCCTGTTCTCTGTCTGCTTTGGTAATTCTGAGCTTGCAACTACGGTTTTGACCCCCGCTTCATTTTTGGACCTGCTTCGCTCTTAACTTTCCAACGCTTACCTAGTGCTACTTTGACTCGGACTGACTCGGCTTCTTACATTGCTTCGTTTTGGCTCCATTTCCCATCAACCCGGATTGTACACTGGACTGCTTGTGTTACGCGCTTCCTGCAAGGGAATTGCTTCAACTACTTGGACCACCCGTTTGATTACAAATCTCTGCGACGCTACACCAACACACGAAGGATCACGTATAACTCGAACATCTACATCATGTTGCCGCACACGGACTAGAGACTACCTGTGTGTGCCGTTCTGTAGGCGTGTGCGTTTCGTCAGCTTAGGGTGTTTGTGGACTTTAGGCATCCTCATGACGTTGGATGAGGTTGATTTCTTTTTTCTGCCTTGTTTGATCTACACTTCAGGACACGCAAGGATTCACTACGGTAAGAATTACATCACTATCACAAATTGTCTTCTTGTTTCTATTTTTGACTTTACCGATTACCTGCATGTACTTTTCAGACCAACATCCGACACCATCACTCCTGTGCATTTGTGAGCTCTGGTTCTCTGGTATTTCTACACCTTGTTTAGCACAGGTCAATTTTGGTTCTCAGACCTATGTATGCTTGCCAATTCAATTGCAAAGTAGTAACCCTTTGACTTGTTTTCCTTGCAGCCACTGGTGTCTCGTTTGGATCCCATCTTTCAATTAATTTATCCCTCTGCATGTCCATATCTACATTCAGAGGGATACATTAGTGGGAAGAATGTTGTTCACTACGTGATCAAAACGTTAAAGGAAGTTCTGATAAGTATGACAGCCCTTGAGGGGCGCTGAAGAATCTGAAAAACGGGTCCCCATTAATCGGAAGGATGATCGATGTAGCACAAGGCTCGATTGGCCGAAAAATAGAGTAAAACTCTTCCAAAAAGTGATAAATGCAGTAAAAGCTCAAGAGTTAAGTACAAGCACTCCCAACACTTGAACGTGCGGTAAACATCTGAAGATGGCTGCCAGAGGAGGGGCTTAGGTAGAGGGCAGTCATTGGCTAGGGGCAGTATGACCCAGAGCTCAGTGATTGGTTGTTAGTAGTAAGCCAGTTCAGAAATGAAACAAACAGATGTTTTCTTTACCGAGGATTCCCAGCCTGACTACAGGGAATATTCATGAGCATGTGGATCCACGACAGACCCCATGCTGGAGAACATATCCACCCTCTTGTCTTCCCGGTCAGCAGGGATGGAAGGGTAAGCTGACTGTCTGGTTGACGTAGCTGCCTGAACTACCAAGCGTTCAGGTGTGGGATGCTTGGTCAGGTATTCCGGGTCACTGCTGGAAGGCCTGTACTTCCTTGCTAAGTTTTTGTTGACTGCAGCAGCAGCTTCCGGGGCTTCCTAATTAGCAGAGACTTTCTTCTGCAGGGCCATATGGAATGGTAAAATCGGGTCTTTGAGGACCCTGGTCCAAAATGTCATGTCATCTTGTTCGTTTGCTGGAGCGGGCCTACTCCATCCCATTAACTCAATGATCTTTTCCATCATCTTTCTGTAGGATGAGTCTGCATGTTCAGAGGGGTCAGACCATCCAAATTCCAGTTCTGGCAAGGTATCCAAGCCACTAGCCGACTGGAGATTGTCATACAAATGCCTCAGTCTTGATTTGTCTGAAATCAGTTCTTCAGGAACATGGGGGTGCCGAATTGCAGACCAAGCGGTGGAGAACCCTCATACAAGGGTTGGTGCTCAAATTGCAGACAGACTAAAAGTGGTCTTTTTTAGGACCAGAACTATAAACCTTTTCCTGAACCAATGGCTTCGACAAGGTCTAACTGGTCGTCAAAGCAGGCTTAGAAAAAGGTGCCCGTTTACTCCGCGTCGACAGCTCTGAGTCCGATGAAGTCGGAAAAGTCTAAGTCTTCGATGCTTTGAGCTTTTTTTGCCGGAACCAATATAGGACTAATTTCTCGACTCGTCGACACTTAACGACTTCTCGTCGGATCGAGAACTTTCTCGACGTGATGCCGGCTTAGAGCACGACCTTGAAGCTGTAGCCTTTGACTTCCCTTTGTTGTCTTTCGGTGCGACCGGGCATGGCTTTTTGTGTTTCTTTCCAGGGGGTCGAGGCCACATTATCCAAAATTCACAACATCTCCGAACTAAATGCATCCAACTTTGCCGGGGAATCTGATTTCAACAGGGATCTGATTACCTCCATGGAGGAATCACTTGAAGTTGAAGGTGACCTATGGTGTATTTTCTTTGGCTTCTTAGAGGAAGACAAAGATTGCCGTGATCAACTCCTCGCCTGGGACCTTTTAACGCCGGGAAGAGTCTAGACTCACCAGACTTTTTCCTGCTTCAAAGAACCTCCCCACTGCCAGTTTCTCTACGCTCCCTGAGAGCTTTCTCCGTCATGGCCTAACAGGACCTACAGTTGTCGGTACGGTGCCCGGTGCCCAGACACCACAGGCAGACCCAGTGAGGATCTGTAATGGGCATTTTTTTGATATGCAGTTGTGTTTTTTTTTTTAAACCCGACTTTGGTGTCGAAGGTGCAGATGAAGTAGACCTTTTTCTCACAAAAATCTGAAGTGCGCCGTGATTACTCAAAGCGCAAACCCGGAAAAACGGAACTGAAGCCAACAACTGCTGCATGCGCTATTTATGCTGATGATGACGTTGGCGGTCGACTGAGTCCCTCGAGGGACATCAAAGCAACGAAACTGCACATAGCGCCCTCTGTCAAAATAAAATGTCCAAAGCAGCAAAGCTGGAGAGATTTATTATTATAAGATGAGGAATAAGTGGGATGACACAATCCAATTGAAATAACAGTTATGCTCAACAAGAACCTGGTCAAAGTGCATTCTTGTAACGTGGGTCAGGATACCCTTCCCCAGGTTCAAAGCAGGATTTCCAATTAAAGTTCTTAATAAGAAAGTTCCTTTTTGAAGCCATGTTCTGCTCAAAGTTCTTCTTACTCCAAAAGTCTTTCACTTAGCATTTGACAAAGTTTCCACGAAAAGAAAAGTATTTAACTTCAAACTAACAAACACTTCCACAATTGCCACTGGTCCACTAACCTGCCAGGACTAAGCCCAACAATCCCTTTCCTAGTATACTCGTCTGCCAGGATTTAAAAAAAACTCCCAACACTGCTACAAGTACTCTGTGGTGAGGCTTGCTTCACACTTTTAGAACAGTCTGACTTTCAACAACATGGAGATTATTCACAACTTCCGAGAGGACACAATACACATCTGTGCGGTTTGTTCCACTGATGTATTTGCCATAAGCAATCCAGGTTATGTTCCTCTCCTCTGTGATACCTCTTACAAGGAGGGCTTCTTAACACGCTACTTCTTAATTTCACATCAAGCAACTGCTGACAATGTCCCTTTATTACACTTACCCGTCTTTGGCTTAGGCAATGCTTGTTGGTTTGTTGCTTAACGATTGCCTCTTCCTCACTCTGGGAATAATGAATACATTCTTTCTGCAATATTGTTCTCCTGTTACTTTGCCAATGTGGGTTATATGCTTTCTGAAGTATTGCTGCCTCTTTATTGTGGCAATGCAGTTTTTTAAAAAAGATCTTGCTTCAATATTGCCACTCCTTTATCTTGGCAATAATAGTTGTAAACTTTCTTTTCTGACCTTCCTTTAAAGTAAGCAAAATGTCAATAAGACTTTCTTGCAATAGTTTGGTATTCAAAATATTTGTTAGCGGTCAGCGTTTGACAGCGGAGCGTTCTGGGGTTACCTAATGCAGGCCAACTCACCAGTCTCTCTACACGGGTCTGCTCAAACCGCTGCGTCTTCCGTTTATTCCTGAATGTCCGACAGCTTCGGTCTTGTTCCTACAGCTGCGCCGCTCGGCAATGGAGCCGGTGATGTTCCTCATGCAATCCGGTGCTCACCAGCCACCAGTGTCAGGCACAAACAAATTAGCGCTCTCTCCCATGGGACAGCCTGTCAAAATACAGCTTCCCACTGCACGACCTCTGCACTTCAGGTTATCAACTCCAAAGAGCCTCTCATGGCCAAAATCTGCTTCAAGGACAGCAGTGGCTCCGGCATCTTAGTCTCTCTGCTTCTGCAACTGCGGCTACCAGCTCCTGCTCCTCTTTGTTCTAATGGCCTGCATCTGAGGGGGCTTTAAATATTCAAAAGTCCTGTTCAGGTGTGGGTCATTAGAAACACTAGACCGTATTCTGCAGTGTTGTGCCTCTGAGCCCCTCTTCCTCGTCCCAGTACTTAAGGCATTTGGTTCCTTTTCATATCATGAATACAGCCTTCAACTTTATTTGATTCACTCTGTTTATTGAATACACATATAGGGAAGGGGTTTAGAGGGGTGGAATGGTTGGTTCAGACTTAAGGGAGAACCATATTCACCAGAATCCAGGTTATTAATAAAGGTGGATCGTTTTAAATATTCTGGCATCATGGAAATCTCCCCCTCTGAAGAAAATAAATACTGTGTCTCTCATAAAGCAGCCATTCTATTCCCTTGGGGCCCTTCTCCTCCCAGGTGATCCTCCCAGTTAATACCACCGTTAGGGTCAGGTTGTGGCTGCCTTCCTCTGGCAACCTTGGAGGAGACTTAAGGCGGGAATTGTGCGAGGACCCTGCAGGATTAATCTCAAAGCAATAGGACAATAACACGACCTGGCTCTTTTCTCTGACCTCTTTTCTAAATTGGGATACTAACTGCTTCTTGATGGTATATTTTCCCAAGTTAATGGAGTTCAATAACGGTCTCAAGTATTTGGTCCACCCGGACAGTCTGGTTTTTAAGATAAAATTCGGCAGGCCATCAGGCACCAGGGCCCTTAAGATTTTCGTAAGTACTAGGTCAATCTATTAATTACATTTTCCAAAACCATTTTTAAGTGAAGTCCCTCCCTTCTAAGCTTTGAAGTGAAGTCCCTACCTTCTAAGCTTTTTCCCCTTTACCTGCAACAGTTGATCGAAAATCCTGAGTGGGATTGAGGGAAGGAACAGGCAGGATCAATGTTAGTTCCTTATGTTGTGGAGTGGACTGAGGAAAATAAGCTTTTGTTTTATGGATCTAAGAATTGCAAAGTTGCAACAAATGAATCCTACTCCCACCTTCCTCCCATATTGGTTGTGTTGTGCATGAAACCACCACGTACCAGAGGCTTTAGAGTTCAGCACAGTATTTCATCTGGGAGCACATTAGGTTCAAACAATCTATCTTCTGCATTTAGTAATGGAGACAGTATGTTGTGGCATTTTGAAGCTGTCCCACCAGATAATATGATTAAGTAGTTTCATCACCTGCGATACGCTTTAGCCATTCAAACATTTTTAGGGATTCTGCTTGCACCAAGGTCTAGGGATGCACCACATTGCCCAAGTATCAATTACAGGACCAACTGTAAATCTAACAAACCCTCAAGAAGGTCTGCAGAGTTGATGATCCCCAATAGTTTAAGAGGGGTTCATCCAGGATTGGTAATCCCATCATTTGCCATATGGTGGGCCAACTTGAAGCGATTGAGTGCTTCTCCAACAAAAATTTGTCAAGAGACCCACTTCATTGCAACCCCTCCTCATATTACCAAATCAGTTAATGCACATTTATATTAAACAACTGGGGGCACCAATACCAACTTAATAGCTAAAAAGGGTCTTCACAATTAAAGTGGCTTTAGACCTCTTTCTTGAAATGAATAAAAAGTCAGTCCTGCAACTCAACAGCAAGGTCTTTATGTGACCCTGCCATACCCATCTTCTTGGTCAGCCCATGGATATAGCAGTTCTGCAAAGATGGGAGATGTAAAGCATACATGAAACTTACCCCATGCAATAGCCTTTTCAAATATTTTAGTGAGCTGGACACATCCCCACTGTTGCTTGCTTGTATGGCAGTGTGGCCTGGCTTGAGTCAACTTAAAAGCTCTGTCTCTTGAAGCTAGAATTCGCTCTCCCAGTGTACAAAGGCTTTGTCTACAACAGGATGCTCCATCTGTTTTTTGCAACCAGCCTCTCCATTTTAAATACCCCTTTGCATCCCATGTAAAATTTGTGATGCCAAACAAAGCAGGGAATTGGAATATGCTAATTCCCTTCAAGCAGCCCTGTTCAGGCTGTAGAGTGGATATATTGAGATCAGGCCCAGTCCAAATACAGGCGGCCATGCTGGTTTCCAATCATCCTCCTCAACTGCGTGCACCCAGTTTCCCAGCAGGTCATGGTCTTATTCCCCGGTGGTGAATGTCAGCAACTTGTCGGTGTGCCATAACTGAAGACTAAAGGGGAAATCCCACCCATAGCATATTTTCTGTGTCTCCGATGGGAGTGCTGACTGAGCTAATTTGTAACACAGTTATACACAGCCGTCGAAGAGGTCCATGAGCGATTAAGGTATACAGCATCAATCTCAAGAAATAAGAATTAAAAGTACACTGGTAGCTTTCCCTTGACGCCACCTCCGTTTCTCATGAGAGGTTTTCTAGATAATTCACATCCTCCGGATGGACAAACAAAAATAAGTGTTTCTGCAAACCAGTTAACCAATCTGTAAACTAGAAAGTTAATCTAGTCATTTACTAAAATTACACAATTCAAGGAAAGTAGTTTTTAAAACAATATTTCTGTTGTGAGAGCAATTGTTTTACTCACTAAAATTTCCATTAACTTACTACTTTCAAAAGAAGTTTTAAAAAACTCCTGCCTGAAAATGTTAACTTGAGCCCTGGAGCCAAAAGTAGTGCAATTATCACACCCAAATAGGAAACAAATGGTACAGAAGGTAGCCCTAAATACTTTGATGTACCAAGGCCACCACCATGTGTCCTTTAAATCCAACCCTCCCAATGACCGCCAACAGAAATCCAACAACAGCCTCCCCAGTGAACAAGGCTCCCACGGTCAAGGTGCTGAAGCTCAAGTTAACATGTCCAGCAGCAATGAACTGCAGAGGTCAGAATAAGGAGCTTTTTCAATATTTGTCGGTTCTCTTCATCAGAGGAAAGTAATTTAGAACACATTTGTATATGTATTTCAATGCTACACAGATTAAATGCAAATGTAAATTATGTAAACTCTCCAGAGAAATGGTGGCGTCAAGGGGAAGCTGCCGGTGAACTTTTAATTCTTATTTCTTGAGATTATTACTGTAAACCTTAATCACTCTCAGAATAAACTGCTTTGGGCTTAGGGATTCCTTCATAAAGTAACGACCCACCTGTGGAACAAAAAAATGAAATCCCGAGATAGGAACTGAAATAGGACATGAGCTACGAAAAAAGTAGACCGTCTGGAAATCCACACATTTGTGCATGCATAATAAAAGTAGATGGAGTTGGAGAAACAAAACAAATACGGTTAAGAATGCTATACAGTGGCACCCTTAAGGAAATCAATGAGCTGTGAATGAGAAGCACTGCACTGGGCCACTATCCTGTACTGAGAAGCACAGAATTCTCTGTGGCGTCACACTGCCCACAATTGTGAAGCGCACTGCATTTATAAATGTTTGCTATGACAAGAGCTGCGATGAGCATCAAAAGCCTCATGAGGAGTCCAACCTAAAGAGCATATGTCACTTCAGGGTGTTGCAGTACTCTGAGCACTTCAGGGCAATGACTCCCTCAACCCCCACCCCTCCTCATAGTTCGCATCACACTGCATAAATGTTTTCAGCTCTGCCACTAGAACTTGCACATACTCAATTACATGGACAAATCCTACAGGGGAGATTAAATGTATGGGAGCGCAGCAGAGCTGGGAGTGGAGGAAAGGGGGGAGCAAAGGAGCCTTATTGTGGAACTCCTGGCTTCTGGCAGGTGGTGGGGAAATGAGAAGCAGGCCTGCAAGGGTGACGAAAAAGCCTCAGCAGACAGGAATATGGCTGGGTGCCATGGTGGCCAGGCACCAAGCATCTTCAAGAGGAGGCTTTAACAAGCACTTGAACCTGGCAGCTGTATAGAAGCAGGAAGGGCAGGCTCCAAGTCAAGCCATGGCACCATAAGTCAGGCAGCGCTTGGGGGAGTGCACAGAGGACAAACAGCAATTCAAGCAGCACATGGACATTAAAGATAATGCTTCAGATGGCAGTGCCAGAGAATCTTAAAAGGCAAGTACTGTTTTGAGCAGTGGCCAAAGTGCAAAACAACTAGTAGTGCAACCAGTTGAAAAGAAGTGTTGTAGGACAGGCACACATTTATTTTGGAGTTATTCTGTTGCCCTTGCAATATCTTAAGGACTACCTTGCTCTAGAGAAAGCATGTAGGTCTAGGGCTCCAGTGCGAGTTATACAAGTATTGTTTTTTTAAGTCTCAAACTGTATTAGCTAAACAAAGTATGAACATTATAGTTCAAAGTCTAGCAGTCTGTTTGTTTTAATGATCTAGTCAAGGAGGGTCGAGTTCACCCAGAACTAAAATACATAAAATGTAACTTGGCCAAGATTACAATGTGAATCAAGTGGCAAAGCTGGGATTCTGATTGGCCACTCAAGAATCTCAACCCTAATCAGTTAAACCACCCCGCACACCATCTTTCCCGCCGTTCAAATTTTGTTTATTAAAATAAGTGTTGAATACAATTGCTAATTACATTTACAGCTGATTTTTTGTATTTGTTTATCATTTATATCGTGCACCGAACCCGGAGGTAACTGGGCGCTTGAAAGACTTAAAGGTTACAAGCATGGTGAGACACTGTACATTGAGGCAAATAAAGATACAGAAAAAAAGACCCTGGTTAAAGATGGGTCAGACAGAAGCATACAATATACAATAGCATAAGTGAGCGGTGGTCGGGAAACCGCATAAATATCCTAATGTGAGGGCTCGTTGAGAAGCCAACTTTTTATTCTGGATTTGAAGGTGAGGAAGGAACAAGTTACTTACCTGTAACTGTTGTTCTCCAGCATGGGTCTGGCATGGATTCACATGCTCATGAATATTCCCCGTCGTCAGGCTGGGAATCCTCGGTAAAGAAAAAACCAGTATCAGTTTCGTTTCTGATCTGTCTTTCGTAGTAATAACCAATCACTGGTCTCTGCGTCATACTGACCACAGCCAATGACTGCCCTCTACCTAAGCACCGCCTCTGGCAGCCATCTTCAGATTTGGAAGCACGTGAAGTGGCAGTATGACCAAGTGAAGAGCCGCAGAGGGGTAGGCGGGAGGGTTCGCATGTGAATCCATGCCAGACCCATGCTGGAGAACAACAGTTACAGGTAAGTAACTTGTTCCTTCTCCAGCATGGGGTCTGGCATGGATTCACATGCTCATGAATAAAGAATACATAGCAGTACACACATGCACAACCACGGGAGGTGGCAAAGGCTCAACATTAAGCATCACATAAACTCAACATTAAGCATCTTACCTCCTCACCAGGCTCACCTCAGGCGAACAGGTTGCGCAGCACTGCTTGGCCGACCCTGGACTCCTCCCTGGAATCCCGGTCGACGCAGTAGAATTTCGTGAAGGTGTGCGTCGACCTCCACGTAGCAGCCCTGCATATGTCCAGCAGGGGCACACCAGATAGGAACGCCGTGGTAGCTGCGATCGCTCTGGTGGAATGGGCTCTCGGACGGCCAGGCAGCGGTCGGTTTGCCAACCGGTGACAGCACATGATACAGCCGGAGAGCCATCTGGAGATGGAAGCCTTCGAGAGAGCCTTCCCCTGATTGACAGGTCCAAAGTTCACAAAGAGTTGTGACGTCTTCCGAAAACCCTTCGTGCGGTCCACGTAGAACTTCAGCGCTCTAGCTACATCCAGCGAGTGCAAAGTCCTCTCAGCCGGCGACGAAGGCGACGGGAAAAACACAGGTAACACCAAGGGTTCGTTGAGATGGAAGTCCGACGGTACCTTGGGCATGAAGGAGGGGTGCGTCCTGAGCACTACCCTCGTGTCGTGGAAAGTCAAGTACGGGGCCTTGCAGGAAAGGGCCTGGATCTCTCCCACTCGTCGTGCGGAGGTGATGGCCACAAGAAAAGCTGTTTTCCACGATAGAAACTTCAACGGGGCCGAGTGCAGAGGCTCGAACGGAGGTCCCATGAGCTTGGTCAGCACCACGTTGAGCTCCCACGCCGGGGCCGGAGCCTTCACCGGCGGGAACGATCTGAACAGTCCCTTCATGAACTCTTTCACCAGACGATGAGACCACAAGGACGTCCGGCCCGTGGTCCTGGTGTATCGGGAGATTGCAGCAAGATGAATCTTGATGGACGCGTGTGCCAGACCAGCTTTGGCCAGCGTCAGCAGGTACGGCAGTACTTGGGGAGCCGTAATCCGTAGAGGGTTAATCTTCTGTGCGTGGCACCAGACAGAGAACCTCTTCCATTTGTGTCCGTAGCATTTAAGAGTCGAGGACGCCCTGGCCTTTGCAAGAACCTCTCTGCAATCGGCCGGTATGTCGTATCCTCCAAACTCTAGCGCTGCAGGAGCCAGGCCTGCAAGTTCAGCGACTTCGGGTCGTGGTGGAGGATGGCGCCTCCTTCCCTGGAGAGTAGATCCGCGTCCGCCGGCAGCTTGATCGGCGGGGACGCTGACGAGTCCAGAAGGTCCGGGAACCATATCTGCCTCGGCCACGCAGGTGCGACGAGGATCATCCTGCACCGCGACCTCTTGAGCTGGTTGATGAGCCGGATTAGCAGAGGCAAGGGAGGGAACGCGTAGAGGAACAGGCCCTCCCAGGGGAACGAGAAAGCATCGCCCATGCTCCTCGTCTGGGGAAACCTGCTGGCGAACCTCCGGCACTTGGTGTTCGTCGCCGTCGCGAACAGGTCGATCTGGGGTGTGCCCCACCGTCGGAAGAGGCGATCCACCAGATCCTGCCGTAGCTCCCACTCGTGGCACGAGCGCAGCTCCCTGCTGAGTGAGTCGGCGATGGTGTTTTTTATCCCTGCCAGATGAAACGGCACCAGAAAAATCTGTTGGGCGACGGCCCAATGCCACAGGTCCTGCGCCTCCTTGGACAGCGCTGGGGACCTGGTTCCGCCCTGTTTCCTGATGTAAAACATGGTGGTGGTGTTGTCGGTGAAGATCCTCACCACCTTGCCCTTGAGGGACGGAAGGACGGACCTGAGGGCCCAAAACACTGCACGGAGCTCCAGGACGTTGATATGTAGGGACTTCTCCGTCGGGAGCCAGAGTCCCCTTGCGTGCAGATTTTCGGTGTGCGCTCCCCACCCTTCCAGGGAGGCATCCGTGGTCACAGTCTCCTGGTGGGCTGGGGTCTGGAAGTCCATGCCCGCCGTCAGATGCGCGCGAGTGCCCCACCACCGTATCGCTCGTCGGAAACTCTCGTCGAGCTTGATCCTTTCCTCGAAGCTGCCCGTCGTCTGGATCCAGCGCGCATCCAGGAATTCTTGCAACGGGCGCATCCGGAGCCTGCACATGGGAATGAGGTAGATGCAGGAAGACATCATCCCGAGGAGGGACTTGATGGACCTCACTTTGGCCGCGTCGGCCACCAACATCCGTTGCACCTTGCCCAAGATGGTCCTGGTCCTCTCCTCCGACGGGGAGGCCAGAAGGGACACTGTGTCGAGCCTCGCTCCCAGAAACAGTGCGACTTGCGCGGGCACCAGGTGGGATTTGGCGTAGTTCACGGAGAATCCCAGGTCCGTGAGGAGTTGGACGGTCCTTGCCGTGTGGACCACGGCGAGCTCCCTCGTCTTGGCGCGGATGAGCCAGTCGTCCAGGTAGGGGTAGACGTGAATCCCCTCGCGGCGCAGCTGCGCCGCCACCGGTGCAAGGCACTTGGTGAATACCCTGGGTGCCGACCGTAGTCCGAAGGGAAGGGCTTTGAACTGGTAATGACGCCCTTGGACCACGAATCTGAGGAATTTGCGGTGCCCCTTTAGGATGGGAATGTGGAAGTAGGCATCCTCCAAATCCAACGACGATAGGAAGTCTCCTTCCTTCAGCTGACCCAGGACGTGCTGGAGGGTGACCATCCGGAACTTCTGCGCCTTGATGAACTTGTTCAGACGTCGCAGGTCTAGGAAGGGGCGCCATCCTCCCGTCTTCTTCTTCACGAGGAAGTATCTCGAGTAGAATCCGGAGCCCCGAAGCCTCTTTGGGACGAGTTCGATGGCGCCCTTTCTGAGCATCGCCTTTACCTCCAGGAGAAGTTGAGGGACGTGAAGTTCTTTCCTGGCCACGGGGGGGACGCGCGGGCACCTTCTTTGAAACTCGAGCGCGTGGCCCCGGGCCAGGGCGTCCAGCACCCAACGGTCGGTGGAGATGGACTCCCACACGCTGACGAAGCCCGCCAGCCGGCCTCCCACCGGGGTGCTTCGGTGGGGGCCCGACCCCACGGCCGGTTCAATCCTGCTTGGAAGCGGCCTTGCCGCCTTGACCTCCTTGGCGACGACGGCGGGGTCCGCTAGACTTGCCTCGTCCTCTGTAGGCCTCTTGCGACGACGAGCGGGCCGCTTGACGGTAGGAAGCGAAACCGCCGCCGGAACCTTTGGAGGCGCCCTTGCCTCCGCCGCTCCGAAAGGGCGTCCGTCGTTGCAGGACTCCAAGGGCCCGGGCCGTCTCCGTATCCGCCTTGATGGCCTGAAGGGAATCGTCCACTGTCTTCCCAAACAGGTTGTTCCCGTCGAAGGGCATGTCCAGGACTCTGGTCTGGACGTCCTGCCGGAAGTCCGTAGCTTTGAGCCATCCACGACGTCGAAGGCAAACGCCGTTGCCCAGCTGGCGGAACCCAGTGTCGGCGATGTCCGTCGCCACGGTGATGGCGTGGTCCGAGGCCACCTCACCTTCCTGCAGGATCTCAAGGGCCTCCGCCCTCTTGTCGTCCGGCAGAAAATCCAGCAGGGGAGCCATCTTGTACCAGAGCTCCCTGTCGTAGCGGGCCACGATAGCCAAGGCGTTGGCCGCTTTAATCGTCGTCGCTGCCGACGAGATGACTCTACGCCCCATAGTATCCAATTTCTTTCCCTCGCCGTCCGGCGGGGAAGTCGATGTGGAGGCCGCACCCCCCCCCGCCGCGGAGACGACGGAGTCCGGGGTAGGCTGCGCCCGGAGGCATAAGGGGGCCGTGTCCGGGACCCGGTACTTTTTCTCCTACCGGTCTCTTCTAGCTGGCGTCGTGGAAGGGTTCTTGAGGAGGGAAAGGCCCTCATCCCAAATGTCGTCCAACAGAGGCACTGCGAGGACCGTCTTCCTCTTGGCCTCGCGCCGCTGATAAAGGAAGCCTTCCTTTTTCTTCTCCTCAGGGCAGAGTTGGAAAAGCTCGGAAGCCCTGGAGATCATGGAGTGGAAAGATCCGATCTCGTCGGGCGGAGAGGCCCTGGTGGGAGGCGACGACGGAAAATCCTCGTCGTATGCCTCGTCGTCCGTACCCGTCGCTGCCGTGTCAGTCCCCGTATCATCCCCTCGGGTGGACGGGGAGGAGGGCTGGAAGGGGCGCGACGGTTGAAAAGGAGGTGGTGGATGGATCCTTCTTTTCTTGGTAGGGGGAACACCAGAAGGTCCCGGTTCTGGATCCCCCGACGGGAGAGGTTCCTCCGTCGGTAACGGTAGCCTCGTCCTTATCTCGGAGCATAAGGACTGTATGGCCAACAAAATGGCCGCCGAGTTGTCTTGCGGCGCTGGCAGAGGGGAATCCGACGGGCGAGCAGGGGCCCCGTCGGTATCCTCGACGATGTCGTCGTCGTCACCTGCGTCGGGGTCCATTCCGACGGGCTGGCCTTCTTCCACGCCTAGGCCGTGGCTTAAGACCTCGATCAGCTCCTCTTCTGAGGTTGAGGCCGACTCTACGACGACGCCCTGCCCCCCCTTCTTCCCCACGGGGGGTTTCACGGGGGTCCTATCGATGGGCACAAAGGAAGACTCCCTCCGAGGAGGCAGGGAGATTCTGGGCCCTGAGGTCGCCACCACTGGTGCAGCCACCACAGGCTGAGCCAGGGCCGCCGCGACCGTTTCGATAGAGGGCTTGGTCGGATGGATCAAGGCCTTCACCACCTTAGGTGCGCTCACCGCCTTATCCTTGAGGGAGGGGGCACTGCCACGCTCCTCCTCTGCCTTAGAGCTCGACCGGGGCCTCTCCAGGAGCTTCGCCGGGTGCTCGGCCTTCCTCTTACCCGACCCAGAGCGTTGGCTCGTGGTTGATGGTGCCGGGGAGGGTGCGCCCTGCCTGGCGCCCGTAGAGCCCGACCGTTCGGCGCTCCCGGTGCCAGCGGACTCGCGGTGCTTGGCCTTATGTTGGGCCCCCGTCGCCGGGGCGCCCTCAAAGGTCTTAGAAGACCGCTCGGATTTCTTCTTCTTCTCGCCAGACGGGCTCTTACCCTCCAGCCAGTTGGCGAGACGTTGATGGCGGTCCTTCATGGTCCGTTCCGACATGTTGCCGCAAAACGCACAGTCCTTCTCCACGTGCGTCTTGTCCTCATGAAGGCAGTAAAGGCAGAAAGAGTGTTCGTCCTCCTTGAAGACGTTCTGCAGCTGGCATCCAGGGCAGACCCTGAACAGCTTTCCGGGCGTCGAGCTTCCCTTCTCCTGGGCCATCTCCGAGACCGGGCCTGAGAAGCTTCTGGAGTCCTCCGAAGTGTAGCTCGACGAAATCTTCACCCTTGAGGGGCACAGATGAATCCGACACGGGTCCCCGTTGATCGGATGTAGAATCGGTGGAGCTTGAGGCTCTTTTGACCGAAAGAATCGAAGTTTTTTGTAAAAAGCGCGAAAAAATAGCACTAACGCTCGAGAGCAATAGCACGAGGATCCCAACACATGAACGTGCGGTAAAAATCTGAAGATGGCTGCCAGAGGCGGTGCTTAGGTAGAGGGCAGTCATTGGCTGTGGTCAGTATGACGCAGAGACCAGTGATTGGTTATTACTACGAAAGACAGATCAGAAACGAAACTGATACTGGTTTTTTCTTTACCGAGGATTCCCAGCCTGACGACGGGGAATATTCATGAGCATGTGAATCCATGCCAGACCCCATGCTGGAGAAGGAGGGTTCTTGTCTGAGAGGTATGGGAATAGAGTTCCAACGTTTGGCAGCTTGGACTGGGAAGCTGGCTCCTCCAGCTGTTTTTAAGTTGAATCGTGGTACCACAAGGTTGTAGGCGTGAGATGATCTGGTGGTGCGTGGGGGTTGGTGTTTGCAGATTTTATCGGAAAGATATTTAGGGGCTGCATTGGTGAGGCATTTGTGCTTGATGGTCAGGGTGCGTAGTGCGATTCTGTCACGGATAGGCAACCAATTGGCATTGTGTCAGAGTGGAGATATGGCAAGATCTGGGTAGACTAAGTGCTGCTCCCAGTGAGTTGTTCTGGAGTACTTGTAGTCTGTTAAGATTGTGTTCAGAGGAGCCTAGGAATAGTGTGTTGCAATAGTCTAATTAAGACAGTGCCAGTGCTCTGGCCAGTGTTGGGCAGCTGCTAGTACATAGGAACGATTTACAGCTATAAATCAGTTTGTGTATGCTATGGAAGACGCCACACTGCCGACTTGTTTAAGAGATGGTGTTGAATCAAGATAGACACCCAATGTTTTTATCTCTTTGGATACTTTGATTGTGTTGCTATCAATTTCAAAAGAGGAGTACCTAGTATCGAGTTTATTCAATCGAGCCCGAGTACCCACGATCATTAACTCAGTCTTGTCGTCGTTAAGACACAGACTGTTAGTAGCCATCCAAGCTTGGATCTCAAGATAAATGTCCTTAAGTAGTTTAGAATCTTAGTCGTAGCGGCCAGTGAGGGGGATAAGGACTTGGGTGTCATCTGCATGGTTGGTGTAGATGACACCCAAGTTGTCCAGACGGGTGAATGGAAGCTTCGTAAATCTATTGTATAGTGTAGGTGAAACGCATGATCCTGGAGGGACTCCAGAGAGTATGGGTTTTGGATTTTCTGAGGCTGATGGGGGGGGAAAAACTCAGGTGGTCCGATTGGAGAGGAAGGATTTAACCCAGTCAGATGCGTTAGTGGAAAATGCTGCAGCTGTGGTGAGGTGTCTGGTGAGGATTTCACAGTCGACGAGGTCGAAGGCAGCAGATAGGTCAACGAGTAGGAGGATCGCTAACTTGCCTTTGTCCTTCACCTTGTCCATTTGGATCTTGAGATCCAGGAGAGCTGTCTCGGTTCCATGTCTGGGTCTGAAACTCGATTGTCTAAGGCCTAGGAGTTCATTATCCTCTAAGTGCTTTTGGATTTGCAGATAGTCCATCCGGTCCAGGATTTTTAAGAGGAATGGGACGGTGGTGATGTGCCGGTAGTTTGTGGGGATGTTTGCATCAAGTTTCTTTTTAATTTTTTTTTTTTTAAAAAGTGGCATAACCCTGGCTTCCTTGAGGTTGTTGGGTACCTGGTTGGACTAGAAGGAATAATTTATCAGTGTGGTGATGAAAGGGGCAAGGTTCTTTGCTCCATCCTTGATGATGGAGGCTGGGCAAATGTCCCCCCGACAGTGGGATGGTTTAAGGCTTTTTATGATGTCTTCTACTTCCTTTTGAGCTGCATTTGAAAAAGTGAAGGGGGTGCAGGATTGTGGCATTTTCACAGAGTCTGGTGTGCAACCGTTGGTGAGGCTCGCCTTTTTGGATTCAATTTTGTTTTGAAATAGAGTGATTTTGTTAGCGAGGGCTTGCTGATTTTTTTTTGTTTTTTTACACTACACACTTCAGCGTCTTTGATGCAGTCTTGTGCTGGGGGAGCCGGGGATTCAAGCTCTTTTAGAATGCTGAAGAGCTCCTTAGTACTAGATTTGGCATGGTGTATTCTGGAGTTGTAGGCTTCTTTTTTAACAGAGAGGATAGCCGCTCTGTAGACAGTGGAGGCTGACGTAAATGCAGTATTATTGGTATTGGTGGGTGATTTGCACCAGGTGGATTCTGCTGATCTTTTGGTGTTTCTAAGGTTTTTAATTTCGGGGGTGTACCACTTAATAAGATGTGCTAGGGTTTAGCTTACCTTGGTTTAAGGGGAGCCGTGGTATCTAGTGCTGATTTAAGAGTGTCGTTATACAGGTCGACTAGTTTGGTAGGGTCAAGGCTGTTGAACTTTGACTCATTGAGGATGTTACTAAAGTGGAGCTGGAGGCCATCTATGGTGATGTTGCAGCAATTTCTGGAAAAGGTGGGGGATGGGGGGATACGGAAGCTTTGGAGGAGGCGGCTCCCGGGAAGGAGAACAGGATGAGATGGTGATCTGACCAGGCCACTGTCATTTTGGAGAATGGTGATTGAACAATTGAGGTCCGACACCCAGTCTAGTGTTCAACCTTTGGAGCGAGTTGATGTTGTGATTCTATGTATGAAGCCCAGATTTGTCCACTGCTAAAGCAAAAGGGTCGTTGGGGTCCTGAAGGCCAAGGTTAAGGTCTCCTAAGAGGATAGTTTGGTAACAGAGTTTGGAATTGGTGGATACAAGGTTGATGTCTTCCCCGAAGAACGGAGGGGGCCAGAGGAGCGGTAGATGAGATGCAGGAGTATTTTTTGAGTAGGTGAAAGTGCGAGTTTCACTGATAGGAGTTCTGCAGAGGGTAAGCTAGTGGGGGTGTGGCTCTCAGGGCTAGGTGGGTTTTAGCGATGAAGGCCACTCCTCCACCTTTACCCGTATTTCTGTCAGCCTTGATAATGGTGTAACCTTCTGATAATGCTAAGGAGAGTGCAGGGCCTGGTGTAGCCAGGTTTCGGTAATAGGCAGGAAATCCAGACTGTTGGCGATAATGAGGTAAGCAATCTCGGAGGAATGGGCTACGAAGGAACAAGCATTGGTAAGAGCTCCTTTGATATTGGGTGATGGTGGAATGGGGCTGGGTTCTTTTGAGTTAATGCTGGTGGGGGAGGGTGGGGTGTTGGGTGTGGGAGTGAGATTCGGTGAGGGGGAGAGCGGTCATAGGGATGAGTGCTGCGTGTGCAGTAACGCGGCTTGTGTCGTGTCGCGTGTGTGGATACCTAGGGCTAACTTTGTGGTTGGGGAAACGAGAGCTTAGTCTCAAGTTCCTTGTGTGAACCGACAGTGGGATAAGTGGTGTTGGGGGTGTTGCAAAGCGCTGTAGCCATTCTGATGGGCTGAGTGAGTTGCTGGCTGCTATGTTTGATGGTGTCAGGGAGGATGGACTGTGGGTGAGGATAGGTCAGAGATGGAAGGAAGTGTGTTGGGGTAACGGTGTTAACTGGTGGTAAAATAGAGGCCATGGCCAATGTGACTATTTTTTTTAATTTTTTTTATTTTTTATTTATATGTTTATATTGCGCTGCAGCCCGCAGGCATCAGAGCGCATTACATTAAGGCAGACTAAAATATAGAAAACAGGACACGGCATGGGCCACCTAAAACAGGACAAAGAGAAGATGTAGGGCTAACTGAAGAAACTAAGGTAAGCTCCTATTTGAAGAGAAGTGTCTTTAATTGTTTTCTGAAGAGTAGGTGGTTGGTTTCCAATCTCAGTGTGGGAGGGAGTTTGTTCCATTTAAGGACCGCTTTGGTCATAAAAGCCCTACTTAATCCTTTTGCTTTTTTTGCTAGAATAACTTGGATGAGACCAGTTTTGTTTGATCTCAGGTTGCGGTTTGATTCATACCACATGAATTGTTTATTTAGGTAGATTGGTGCTTTTCCATACAAACATCGATGTACTAGGCTAAGAGCTTTAAATATGATGCGTTCCTCGATCGCCAGCCAATGTAGATCATTTCTGTCCTTTGTGACATGTTCTCTTTTAGGTTTACCGGTGATTGTTCTAATAGTGTTGTTTTGGATCACTTGCCACTGTTTTAGACATTTGCTGCTGGCTCCCATTAGTAAAGAGTTGCCATAATCCAATTGGGAGAGAATTGTGGCTATTGCTATTGTTGTGCTGTTTTGTAGGATCAGCAAGGGTCTGATTTTTTTCAATAGTTTCTGATGATATTGACAGTTCCTTTTGAGGTAAGCGGTGTGGGCCTCTGCTCCTAAGGAAGCCTGTAGATAAATGCCTAGTGTTTTCACTTTATCTGCTATAGGGACTTGAGTCTCTTTGATCTTAAATGCTGTGTATTGCGGACTTAGTTTATTTCTGCCATGAGATGATCCAAATATCATGAGCTCTGTTTTGGTGGCATTTAAGCACATCCAATTGTCCTTCATCCAACCTTCGATGAGGTTATAAATTCGAGAGTTTTTCGCTGCCCTGTTCGTAGTTACCACTAAGTTCAAACACCAGTTGGGTGTCGTCAGCGAAGTTGGTGAAAAATATACCGAGTTGGCAGTGAGCATAGGCAACACATGTATAAATTGAACAGTAAGGGGGAGAAGCTTGCGCCTTGAGGGACTCCACAGTCAACTGGTTTTGGTTTAGAGGAATGTTTCCCCCCAGACAATCTTAGACTGCCTGTCCTGTAAAAAAGATGACACCCAGTCTATGGCCTTTTTACAGCAGTTTCCTGATTGATCTAGGGCCTCTCGTAGCCTCTGATGATCCAGCAGATCAAAGGCTGCCGAGAGGTCTAATAAGATCAGCAACCCAGTTGTGCCTTGGTCAAGGATGCTAAGCATTTCTGTTTGCAGATCCAATAATGCGGATTCCGTGCTGTGGGCTATCCTAAAGCCCGATTGTTGAGGATGTAGTAGATTGTTGACATCCACAAAATCCTGAAGTTGTTCGGTGGCGATCCTGTCCAGTATTTTTAATAGGAAGTTGCAGTTGGTAATGGGCCTTAGGTTTGCGGGGTCTTGTTGATTGAGTTCAGGTTATTTAGGCAGTGGTGTAACCGTGACAGTTTTGATGATGGCAGGGACATTGCCATCTCTAAACAAAGCATTTGCCATCCTTGTAAGGAAGGGCGCAAAGATTGCAGCGTTGTCAAGAATTAGTTTTGGTGGCAGCACATTTTCAGTGCATGAGGTACTTTTAATACTTGAAAGGGTTTTATTCATGTCTTCCAATGATATTGGTTTAAAATGGAATTTAGGACTTTGTGAGTCGGTCTTGTTTTCTCCTGTATAGTCTGGGATGGAAATGTTAGTTGCATTACAGTTGTAGATTGTCTCTCGTGCCTTGATAATTTTATTGTGAAAGGCAGTTTGGACTGCTTCACAGTCCTTTTCAGTGGGCTGAAATGGGGGGGATAGTGCTATAGGTTTTTCAATGTTTTTGAGTATCTGGAAAAGTTTCCCAGTCGAGTTAGATGCAGTAGCGATCTGTTCATTATAATGATTTTTCTTTGGGTCAGTTATTTTAGTCCTGTATGTAGTGTCAGCAATTTGCCAGTTCTTTTTGTTACGTACTGGGGGGTCTTTTAGCCATGTCCTTTCTAGTTTCCGTTTATCCTTTTTGAGTTTCAAGGCTTCTTTTGGTGGTTTATATTGGGTCGAACTTGCTTGTTTTTTTAGTAGGGCATGTTGGTTTAGTAGATCATTCATGTGTTTACTGTATATGGATATAATATCTTCACAGGTATCCTCATCCTTAGTCTCGCACATGATTTGCGTAATACCTTCTGAGAGGATGGATGTCGTGATTTTTTTTAGGTTTCTATCTAAGACCATTTTCGGGGAATTGTTTGGTTTGGCTGCTTTTGATCTGAGCACCAACTTGGATTCTATTTTGTGATGGTCGGACCATATGCAGGGATATGTTCCTACTACTGTCATGTCCATATTATTTGTAACTATCCAGTCTAGCTGGTTGCCCCTAGTGGTTGTGGGCTCCGTATTTATTATGGTGTAAGAGCAGTTAGATAGGTCTTCTTCTAGGCTTGTAGCAGCCGGGTCTTTGATGTTGCCCCTCCATCGATTTAAATCTCCTGATAGTATTGTCCCTGTGTTGGATGTTTTCAGATTATTCAGTAAATGAGTTAACTACTCATTGAAATCTGATACAAGGGATGGTGGTCTATAAATTACTATTAAATTGATAGTCGTTTGGAGTGTGGGTCAATTTGAGATGCAGGATCTTGCATCCTATGCATTGAATAGGAGCGGAGAAGAATTTGAAGTCTTGTTTAGCGATTATGGCTACACCTCCACCTTTTCCTGTCGCTCTATTATTGGTGTAGATGGTATAGTTACTTGGCACCGTGATGTCGACCGTGGGCCCCATTGGATCCTGAAGCCAGGTCTCAGTGAGACACAGGACATCAAGGTCATCTTCCAAAATGTAGTCATGAACATCCTGTGCGTGTTTATTAAGGGATCTAGTATTAAGCAGTGCTATTTTGATGGCACGTGTGGTGGTTTCATTTGAGGACAGTTTTTCTTTATGGGATTTTGTGTTCAGAGCCTCGGTGAGGTTATTGCAGGCCCTTTCAGAAGTGGCGGATCTCGTGGAGTCTAGCCTAGTGTTAACATGTGTTTGCACTAGCTTTTGATTTTGTAGTATTATGGATTTTGCTAATAGATCACATAATTCTGGGTATCCCATACCTGCTTTTTGGAGTCAAAACTTCACCTGGAGGAATTTGTGCAGGGTTTTGGGCCGAACGCCGTAAGACGCTGTGGACCGGCGTAGACCGGCTTTGTCGCAGAAGCGCCGGCACTGAAGCGCCTGACATTTCTTTTTATGCGACTTAGGGGTTATGGGTACTGTAGTTCACCAATGCAGCAGCGTTCAGTCCTGAACAAGCTAGAATGCTTAACTGGGAAATGTGGCGCAATGTCAATACAGTTTACAAGTAGTGCGCAGTGGATTAGTTACTGACACACTTCTAATCAAATTACAATCAGTTTCGTTCCCTTAAGAGCGAGTTTTCTTGCAAAAGCATGGTATATTTGTGTCTAGGATGGCAATCAAATCGAGTCAAGGAAATTAGATGCGAGCTAAGTTTGTTAGCAGACTATGCAGTTAAAGATATGAATTTTGTAGCAAAGTTCTAAGTTCTTCCTGCTTTCTAGCTTAAGGTAAAACAACTGTCTATACTGACTAAGCACAATTTACAAGTTAATGCAATATGGCGTGCCGGCTAACAGCACCGCCTACTTGTATGCAGTAGCTAACCTTGGACATACTGATGGCTGGGAGGGTGGACGTGGGTTGGAGGATAGTGTGCAACTGGGAAGCTATGGGGCGGGCAGTTGGGGCTAGGCTGAAGTAGGCACAGGGTGAGGACTAAGCACGGAGTGAGGCAATGTACACAGAATTTGGCTAAACTGGTCAAATGGCAAGAAGCACTGGGCCGGAGATTTGTCAGTAGGCCAAGGGAGGTACATTCAGTGTGATTGAGATGTCTGAGCCAACCCGGAGGGCAGGTTGAGAGGCTGATGTGCGGGCAGGAAAACAATACCTAGTCAGTGAGGCGCATAACAATTGCAATAGGCTAGTTCAGATAATAGGGTGCTGACGAAACACAGTAACAGGACACAGTGGAATCAGCACTGGGCTAGACTGAATGAATATGTGCGGGCAGGTCATGAGGCACAAACACTGAAGGCTAGTACAAGTTAAAAGGTCTGGACGAAACATGATAAAAACAATAGGCTAGTTCAAATGGTGCTGTATGGGCAGAAACATAGAATGTAACCATCACTATAGGCTGGCACACACTAGGCTAATTCAAATGAGGTGGTGACAGGAGAGAACACTGGGCTAGATCAGATGATGCCATGAATGTAGGAACACAGAGCATCGGTCGAGATACACACAGCGATCATGGAAAACTTGTACAGGCGAGGAAGTGCAGGTGAGGGCAGACAAGTATGCAAAATAATACAAGTAAGCGGCCACAGCATAGGCAATCAGGATTGTAGCATTTGTGGCGGGGTTACAAAAACACTGTTAAAAGCAAAAGCAAGGTCTGGGCGTCTGGAATAAGCTGGTTCAAAGGGAGCTATGCAGGTGGGGCGTAGTACCTATGACAGACATAGAACAATACTATAATAGCGATTAGGCTTGTTTTTGATGGAGGTTCAGTGTTTAGGTGTGTGCGTCGAGTATTCACATGGATTTTGGGGCAGACGCTGGATCTGCAGAGTCCCTGGGTGACGGCACTCACAGACAGGCTATCAGTGTTTTAAGAGGTGCCTTAGGGAGGAGCCGGCTTGTACCTTCCGGTGCCGGAGGTGTGGATAAGAAGGCCTAGCTCACCAATCAGGAGAAGGCAGGTTGCCTAGCACCCTAATCACAAAAATACACGGCAGCCATTACAAGAGTAACCATGCGGGTAATGGCGGCTGGAACCGTGAAACAGCTGAATGATTAATGTCACATGCCACTTGAACCAGAAACTGACTTATTTTCCCTGACTCTTATGCCTGTGAACCACTCTCTCATCTATCCTGCATCTGCAGTCACAGATTTCATTCTTTGTTGCCCTTTGCCATTGTTCCTTGGTGCATCACCCTCCGGAGTACCGCATTAGGACTATTTTCTACCCAAAAAATGAAATGAAAGAATCTATGTGATCACTGCGCTGGCCGTAATTCCGCCGATGAAAATATTTACTAAAATGACGCTGCAGCGATCAGATAGATCACTTTTGCCCACATGCCCCAGCCCGCAATCCTCCAACCTGCACTCTCCTCCCCACTTACCTTTACTGTGGCGAACTTCTGCGTGCGCCGCCGACTGCCTTGTACCCCTGTGTCGTCCTTTCCTCCCACTTACATGGGGCGGTGCTGACACTGCAGGGTCGTTTTTCTTCTTATCCTCTGCTTACTGTAATGCTAAGTGGGGGACACCCCCGCAACCCCTGGTACTGCTACCAAGTAGAGGGGAACACCCCCGCTCCGGTTGGGTGCAGTAATCGGGGGGGGCAGGGGGAATCATTGTACTGCGCTCAGGCGCAGTATTAGTAATGTCGTCACAATTGTGGTGACATTTTGGTTTGAATCTAAATGGAGATAGAGCATGCCTTTTACATTTTACACAGTTTAAAATACTCCCCAATTGAAATTGCTCCTTTGAAGCTAAGTGCCAGACCAAGGATCATCAATTGCAGCACTGATGGCATACTTATCCTAAACTGAACACCTTGATGATTCATAGTGCACCATACAAGAAATTAACTGATGTTTTTCATGTGCATGTTTGTGACCTAGCAAGCATGGTTTGGGACCTGGATAGTGAAATATGAGAAGAGGTAATTCATGGAATGAACATTGTTCAACAGGACATGGTCGTAAAAATAAAATGAAAGCTGCATTGTAGAATATGGTTCTAGAAATTGTGCACATGTCCACTTGAAGAAAGCTCATCCACGGCAGCTGTTGAGACCCCATGTTGAGAGCGGATGAGTAGCTGAATCAAATATTAGTTAAAATAATGATGTGTGGCTCTGGCAGAGAGGTCATCCCATGCAAATGTCCCTAATCCCTTAATTGTACAAAGATTAATCATTTTGTTACAAACTAAAGAGCACCAAAGTACCTAAGGACCCAAAGGTCTGAGTTCCAGGCGAAAGCTACTGACTGCATAGATAATGATGCTGAACAGAAGATGGGGATCTTTCCATCAGCTTAACAGTTTGAAGGGTGCTGAAAATATCAGCCGTACCGCAGCATTCCAGTCATTGGACCAAGGCAAAGTCCATCCCATCTTTGTTGGACTACCTTTTCTCTCCTTCCTCCAATGAAGAGAGGAGTCACTGATGCATGTTGCCACTCACATATGCAAAAAACGCACCACTGCCTGAATTGTGATTACGTAGTCTATAAGAGGAAGCAGTTTTGCGGTGGGAGATTTAGGGCAATGCTACCCCCTTATATCCAATTAAACAAGGTGACAAACAAAGGGTAGACCACCACTAAGGTTAGCCTGTACCATCATTAATTTGCATATGGTTCATGTGTCAGTATAAACTTCATTTCAATGTTTGTTCAGAGATCCTTCAGCAAGAAGCCACTGCATTTGCTTATATTTTGGATTTTCACAAGCAGCTCCCCACTCAATGGCAACAATACAAATTTTGATGGTCAATTTTTAAAATAGATTTGAATCTTTTCATTTTGTTTAAAGGTTTGTGAGGTTTGCATTTACCAAGGGATGCAAGTTTTAAAAAACAGGTTCTAGATTTCTAGCAATAAAGATCATTTTTGTCATGCTTGTTATAAACGTTTATTGGTTGTGTGGTACTTTATTTGCATACAATTTCTACTGAATTAACTAAATTAAATATACAGACAATTGGTCAGCAAAGCAGCAATGTGTTAAAGTGGCTTTTTTGACAGGCTTTGTAGACACAAAGCCAGCACAATCTCTAAATGAATTTTGGGACACTGGCTTGGAAAGCCGCGCTCCACAAACCGGTAGGACACGCATGATATGATAAAGCCAAAAAAGAGTTGCTCCACGTTAACTTCAATAGTAATCACTGCATGATTTTCAATCTACATAGCTGCGCTTGCAGTCCACACCGTGCAAGAGCACAGACCTCTTTAATATAGTATGTTAACCGCTTGTTTTTTTTCAATGTTTAGATTTTGGATTTCTTTTACTGTTAGATCAGAAAACTGTCTCAAAGTATTAGACCGCAGAAGATGATAGACAACCTGTGTGGCTGTCTCCAGGGGAAGCCTCCTTCTCTAGGGAGTGCAAGGAAGCTTGCCTCCAGAACCTCGAGATAAATTTGATGCATCCCTAAAATCAATTTCCCAGATTTTAGGGCCCTGCAAATGCCTGAACATTTTACCACATGATTAAAAGCCCAACTCTGTCAGTTAAGAAAACATCAAATTTACATAATTATCTCTAATGCTTGGCTGATATGACTTTGCATCTATCTGCAAGCCCTCAGACGCCTAGAGTTGAGGACCGAAATCTACTTTTTCATGACAATTCTAAAAGTCAAAATCTTCTACGTATTTTAAAATTAGCTTTTATCTTTGCTTACCTCCCATTTGGATAACTGCGCTAGAGTGAGCTGGAGTATGTGGACGCAGCGTTTCTCCAGTCATCTTGTGCTGCCTGCTCAGTTCTGTGAAGGGGCTGGGCCTGGTAACTCCACTGCAATTGTGATGGCACGTGCAGTGTGACTGCACACTACACAGGTGCCAGCCTTTGACCAGCCATCTTGGATGGCCAAACAAAGATCACTGAAGAGAGAATTTATTCCCATCTCCAATATTTTCATTTTAAATAGAACTGTTCTGCAACAGTTTATATTTAAAATAAAAGTATAGGAATGGTGGATTTAAAAAGGAAATTAGAGGAGGGTTGCTCCTAATCGCTCCTACACACTTTAACAACTGGTTTTGAGCCTTGCTGCAGGATACCACTCTAAAATTGAGAGATTGGGAAAAGATATGAACTAAAACTCAGAATTTCATACGAATACCATGCAGGTTTCCCCCTGGCCTCTTTGCTCAACTGTATTCAAAGGTATTCCTTGAGCCACAAAAAATGAAATCAAAGGGAATTCATGTGCATTCAGAGCCTATACCTCTATACCTCAGTCTCCCACTACCCATACCAGAATCCTTTTCGGCCACTGCTCGCAGCTGAATATTATTGCATTGCTTATTTGCAATGATTCTCCACTCCTGATGTGGTTGCGAGCACTTGGCCCAGCTGCACATCCCAGAAGGACATTTTTTATAACCAATTTCAGTCTGCATCAGCCACAGTAGTCTGAATATGACCTGCAGTCGAAGTACCTATGGTACAGGTAGCATGGGGCTGACTAAACACAATGCAAAATGTTCCTTTTAATTCAACTACAAAATCGCTCTACTTTCATAGCTTGGAGACAGGTGTAGTCTTTCAACCAGCTTTAGCCTCATCCTCCTGCCAATTTACTAGAATTATGTTTTTGTCTAGCAGGCACTGTCCAGTTACAAATTGGGAAGGACTGTCTGGATGCAACGCAACATTCACTTGAGCAAGGGCAAAAATGAGGGGTGGCCACCCTTAACACCAGGGGCGACAAGGCATCTTGAGGGTTGTCAAACTATAGGCCCAGAGAGCTGGAAACCAGACTGGTTTTCAGGATAGCGCTCATTAAAATCGATGAGAAAAAATTCCATAGTTTGAGTCAATGCATGCAAATTTATCTCATGAGTGTTCATGAGGGGTATCCTGAAAATACAAATGTTTACAGCCTTCGAGTTGGACAACTGTGTGACAGTTACTGTGTCAGGTAAAACATTAATCTAATGAAATATGCACAGTGTTGCTGTAAAAGCACACCTACATGAGCCGCATAAAAGGATTTGGCTTGTTGTAAATGTACCAAGGCTTTCCATGAGGTATTGCAGAGGCCGAAAACCAGAGGCTTGTTCCCAACATGGCCAGGGTCAATGCCAACAACGTAGAGGTCTGGGAGGTTCTCCTGCAGCCCAGGGATGTTGCCACAAGACATACATTCTGGACCCTCTGTATGCAGTCCTTCACCTCTCATGCTAGTGAGCTCATTAAACTACACTGGCAGACCCCTTGCAGGAGAGTGCTCTACGCCCACTGGTCCCTTCATTCAGCCCTCACATGACATGCTCCAGCCGAATAATTGATTATCCCAGATAAGGCTATGGAATGCTTCAGTGATCCCATTTCTTATAGCCACTGGAATTTATCAACACAGTTTATACTAAAAGCACAGACGCCCAATAAAAAAAAACAAGAGTTCCTGACAATGCCTCTGTATAAAGCATAACACACAGGACATTAGGTGGTCGTTTTGCCATAGTAAGCCAACATTTTGAGGCCAAAAGGGAGTATGGTCTAGTTCTGGGAAGTGTTAAGTACCAGAAGAAAGACTCTGACCAGAAGGCCTACTTTTAACACAGACGTTTCATTTACATTAAAGAGAACGCCTTACTGACCCTATTGCTAATAGTGACGCTCCCTACTATACAAACTAATGGTGCTTGTCAAAATAATAAACCTTCTCCTCTGTCGAAATCCTGACTTCTAAACTGGCCCTACCACTTAGAAAAACAGCAGAGAATAAAGGCTGCCATAGTGTTCTTTACTCTGCTGTCTCTCTGCGTTTCCAGAAATCCCTTACTAGTTTCAGTTTCCACAATTATTTAACAGGAGACCGCTCTCCTATCAGTTTGTGTCCATCTAGTCAGAGTACCAATAACGAAAGGTTTTTCCTCTGGTATATAGCAAACTCAAGATCCCAAAAACGTCAATTCGTTCAGTGGTCGTAGACCAAGGGATATTTTTTTTTAACCCTCCTCCAGAAACAACGTGGCTCTCTCCCTATGAGTTTGCAGTCTTGCTCAATTCTGGTTTCCGATTGGGATGATTATTCATTATTTGCTTGCTTTATAGGTCCCTCCTGGCTCCCTTGGTTGTCTTTTTCTCAGTTTCATGCTTGATTCGTAGTGGCATGTGTGGTCCCCCCCTTCTAGTATAGCTTTCTCTTTGTTTGTGTGTGCAGCTTTGAGAAGTTTTGCTGAATCCAAGGCTGGGGATTTTTTTTTGCTGTCTAATAAGCCCAACAACCGCCACCAGATACGGCGAAGGTCAATCCGGTTATTGAATATTCACACTGAATTCCATCATTTGCTGCCACTCCGAGAACTCTCAGGTTAGTTAATAATTCCCACAGGTCACACACAATAGCTTTCCTCACACAATGAACATTATTTACACACAAAAACCTTACAGATCCTCCGGGATGTCACAGTCTCCTCTATTGGAAGCCTTCTAGAACACACCTCAAAATATTAGGATTTTTTTCTTCAACCTTTTGTATCCAGTTAAACAACATCAATTGGGAACATACTTATATCTTGGTATCCCTAGATGTAGTCTCACTTTACACTTCCATTAGGCACAGAGCAGGCATTGCAGCCTGTCAGCACTTTTTAGAAAGCAGATTGATCAGCTTTCTGGAACATAATGTAATACTTCTAGAAATGCTACAATTTTGTCTTGAGCATAATCATTTTTTCTATGATAATCAGATTTACAAACAAACCCAGGGAACAGCGATGGGGTCATGTATGGCCCCAATTTATGCAAACATATATGGGGTAGTGGTAGACTAAGAGCGTGGACAGAAGAGATGGAACCTTTCACACAACATATAATTGTATGGTATCGTTTTATAGAAGATTTCTCATATGGGACGGGACGGCAATAGAGCTCAATGAGTATGTAAAGATCCTGAATACCAATGAATTGAATTTGGAGCTCACATTAGTCTCTAGTACATCAGAGTTGGTGTTTCTAGATGTTACCTTTACAGTAGTCCATGTATTAACATTGAAGTTATATAGAAAAGCCACAAGTTCCAACTCAACTCTCCACGCTAAGAACCATCACCCCAAAGATCTTATAAACTCCATTCTTTATGGAGAATTTTTAAAGAGCAAAACGAGCATGCAGTAGCAACTCTGATTATCAAACAGAAGCTACATATATTGGCCAAAGGTCTATCACAAGAGGGTACAACAAACGCACTGTGGCAGAGTCTTATGGGAAAGCAGAGAAAGTTGACAGACAAATTCTGTTTAAACCCAGGAATATTGAGAATGACAATACCATCAGATTTATTACTGGGTTTAATCATCAAGCTAAAAGCATTAAATCAATAATGAAAAAACAGCGGAAAGTACTACTCACCGATTATGATTTGTCACAGGTGCTAGATCAAACTCTGGGAGGTAACTTATCGGGGTGCCCCTACTTTAAAAACCTCATTATCCCAGAGTATGGTCATTACAAAAAATGCTGCTCCACATAATTACTTTATGGAAGAACTACAACCATGTTTCCGAAAGTGCGCTAATTGTAAAATGTGTAGTTTCAAATCTAGAAAACCATTTGTGAGCTGCAATGGACTGACATGGAAGTATAAACACAAAATTACGTGTCTGACCAATATGTTGTATATGCTATTACTTGTACATGTGATCTACATTACATAGGTTCTACTATAGGACCCCTTAAGTTACGTATATTGCAGCACTATAGGGCAATTAAGAATGGAGACCTAACATACCTAAACAGGACATTTTTTAGAGCAGCACCATGGTAACATTAACGAAATGTCATTTTTAGGCTTAGCCCATGTGTCCCAACACAAAAGGTTGGGCAATAGAGAATTCAAACTGCAGCAACTGGAAGCCTTTGATTTGCAAATTTGACACTAAGATCGCGGGGTCTTAACAACAATTCAGAAATGTTTGTGTACCTTCAATAATATGTAATGTAAAGTTGATCAAATTTGAGCATAGTGGAGACACACTTGGAGAGCTGCGCTGCAATAAGAAATGTATCAATTTATCTCTATATATGGGGATGCATTAGCACTTTAGTAACAAGTAATTTCAATGTTGCATATGCATTAGCACTTTAGAGGAGGAGCTTATTATAAGCCTCAATAGATTAAGCATTCATTTTGCACTGTATGACACTTTCAAAGCATGAGCACTTTGATTAGGGAAGTTCAATGCATTTGGACTTTATTGTTATCAATGCACAAGCACTTTGAATAGGGAGCTTGTGACTAGCTTCTAAAAGTTGAAGCATTATCCCCATAATAATAATATCATATGTTGAGTTACATTAGGTTCGCTGCAATAGCCCTGTATGTCTCCATTGCCCTATTAGTGTGAACATTGTGTGCAAATAAGTCACAAATTTTAGGAAACTGGTTTGTAATTCTCGGTTACTGATTTTAGATATATGGTATATATCTTGAGTTTAATGCATTCTGTTGATAAAAATTTATTAGCACTTTGATGCATTTGAGTAGGAGAAATATTCGAATCTTGTCTTAATTCATTGGCTTCATTATGTACTTTGACATGTGGACAAAGAGGGTACTATGCCATACATAGTCATCAGTAAAGGAGCATGAAGGAAGGATTTGAATGCCACCCGCTTGGTTTGATCAAGCGCTCCTTCTGGGTTTAGGGATTGTGGACTGTAATTATATAACAGAACACAATCAATTAATAACAATGGCACACGAAATATGAAAAAATTATAAGTTACTCAATGTAGTGACTAACGTACTCCTAGTCCATAGTCCCCTTTCCTCCATACTGTATGGGCGATTACAACTGAATGTAGGCCCAGGGTAGAGAGGAGAACCTCTTTAAGCAAAAATGTTCCTGAAAACCGTCTGTCCGAAAGCCGCATCAGATCTAGAGCCGGCATCAAAACAGTAATGTCGAGGGAGAGGCCCAAGTGGCCGCGCTGCTTATGACTTGCCAAGGGACATGTTGCTGGAATGCGATGGCCGTTGCCTTGGCCCTGACTGTGTGGGCATGCATGTTGGCCAGGAGCGGCTTGTGCTGGCCCTCGTACGCTTCCTTGATGGCAGAGACCATCCAGCAGGATATGGAGGCCTTCGAGGCCTGATAGGCTGGCCTTGAGCCTCCGAAAGTGACAGAGCGCCGGACTTGCGGAAGCCCTTGGTCCTGTCCAAGTAGAACTTTAAGGCACGCCTGACATCCAGGCAGTGCAGCACTCTCTGTGCTTCATCCTTGGGATCGGGAAAGAACGTAGGAAGGACCATTTCTTCGTTCAAGTGAAATGCAGATGGAACCTTGGGCAGAAATGCTGGGTGCGTCCGCATAACTACCTTGTCCTTGTGAAAGGCGGTATATGGTTCAGAGGCGACCAGCGCCTGGATCTCGCCAACTCTGCTAGCCGATGTACGACCGACTAGTAAGGTCGTCTTGATGGTGACCAGCCCAATGGCCACAGACGCCATTGGCACGAAATGGTTTGTGCGCCAGGGTGCCCAAGACTATGTTAAGGTCCCACACAGGGTGCAGTCTCTTGATGGGCGGGAAGAGCCTAGCGAGACAAGTCGCATGTTTCTTGACAATAGGGTTGGAGGAGGAAAAAATTCCTTCCTCAGAGTTCCTGTAAGCCCCAATGGCTGCAAGGTATGTACGGCAGGTGTCCTTCTGTACGCCCAAATGAGCGAGGTACGCCGAAAAGGAGAGCACATCGTCCAAATTGCAGGTCTACGGATCAATTCCCTTGGAGTCTGCCCAGTGTCAGAATCTGGTCCATTTGCTTTTGTACTGGACCCTGGTGGCTTTGCTCCTGGCGCCCTGTATGATCTCCACTTATTGACCTTAAAACACAAATTGAGGACTTAAGACAATGGCAAATTGGGTTTATTACTACTACTCGACCTATCTGCAGCTTTTGATCTTGTTAACCATCAAATCCTGTGTCAACACCTCAAGACGGCTGCCCACTTCTCAGACAAAGCCACCACGTGGATCAGATCCTTCTTGATCAACAGATCAATGAGGGTCTTCTCCCGACTCGCTACCAGTCTTATGTGGGGTGTCACAAGGTTCTTGTGTCTCTCCCACACTCTACAATGTGTTCACAAAACCTCTTTTTGATATACTTGACTATCTGGGCATCACCTATACAAACTACGCCGATGACACCCAGATACTTATCCCTATCACGGGAGACCACACGGCGGACACTAAAGCGTTAAATGAGGTTTACTTAGTCATCCAGGCTTGGATGGCCCAACATGAGCTCTGTCTTAATGACAAGACAGAGCTCCTCATCCTAGGATCCCAACACCAACTCAACAAACTAGACACGTCATTTGGAGCCTTCAATATTGATGGTAACACTATCAAGGTCTCCAAAGACACCAAAACAATAGGAATCTACCTTGACTCCACACTTTCACTCAATAGAAAAACGAATGCGGTCATAGCCGCATACACTTGCAAGGTCATCATTGCTTGCCGCCCATTTCTTGGCACCGCCAACGGCACTATCCTTGCGAGAACACTGGTCATATCTAAACTTGATTATTGTAACATACTCTACCTAGGGACTAGCCAGCGCAATCTTAAACTATAGGTTACTCAAAACGCCGCCATCAGGGCAGCCATAAACATCCAGAGATCCTCGCATATCGAACATGAGGAGAAGTTTACACTGGCTATCAGTCACACAAAGAATCTCCCATAAAACGCTTGTCCTCACACACAAATGTTTGAATAATCAGGCCCCCTTCTACTTCGCGAAGCGCTTTACTCATCACACTTCCACTCAACCATTGAGATCGGCCCAAGCTTGTTGCCTCAATATACTGAGATACAAACTGCTAAAAGCATGCGGGACAACCTTCCCAGTTCTTGCCGCCAAACTTTGGAACTCTCAACCCATTTCACTGAGAACTGAACCGTCTGCATCTCCATTTAAATGCAAAGTCAAGTCATGGCTGCTTTCCCAAGAAGAATAATTATCTATCACCTACCTGCCTGCTTCTATAATATTGTGACTTCTTATATGCTTCTTTGCATTTCTGCTTATATATACTTACACTTGCTGATATGTAACTTTTGCAAGGTATGCACACTATCATTGTAACCCGAGATAGTTGCCAAGATGTAAATTATGTACATTTTTGCTGTATGCACTTTATGGCTGTAACCCAAGATATGCGCCCAGTTGCCCTCGGGCCAGGTGCGCTTTACAAATTAATACAAATATCCAGATTGGCCTGTGAAAGGCTAAGGTGCTGAAGCGTTACCTGCTCAGGTATCACGCCGTGAGGGCTAGATTCCCTGGCGCATGGTGGATTGATTCTGCCCCCTGCTGCGCCAGAAGATCTGCTGGGCCCTTCGGAAGGTGTATCAGGGGCGGCTCCGAGAGGCTGAGTAGTACCGACCGGGCCACTATGGAGCCATCAGAATGACGAGGAGTCGGTGAGACACCTTGATCTTGCAAATTACCCTGTGGATTATGGGAGTAGGCGGAAAGGCGTAGGCCTTCATGCCGGACCACTGGAGGTGAAATGCGTCTCCCAGAGAGCCGGGGCCTTGACCCTGCCAGGACGCAAACTGGGGCAGGGTCAGGTGGCAAAGAGATCCACTCGGGGATGACCCCACCTGTTGAAGAGCTCCTGAATAACGAGGTTGTTTAGCTGCCACTCATAATTGTCCGCCCCCAGCCTGATGAGCCTGTCCGTCTCCAGGTTGGACTCCCCCGGGAGGTGGACTGCTGAGAGGGAAATGTCATTTTCCAGGGCCTATTCCCACATGCTGATCGCCAGCCTGCACAGAGGAGGGGATCTGGTGGCTCACTGCTTGTTGACGTAGTACATGCTGGTCGAGTCGTCTGTCTGGATGAGGACAACCTTTCCCTTGAGAAGTGGTAGGAATGCTCCGAGCGCTAGCCAGATGGCGTTCAGCTCCAACCAATTGATGTGGTATTCCGGCTCCTTTAGAGTCCAGGTGCCGTGGACCGAGAGATCATCCAGGATGGCTCCCCAGCCCTCGAGCGAGGAGTCTGTGGTGATGGTGGCCTGCAGAGAGGGCGGCCGAAAGGGCTTGCCTTTCCGTAGGTTGCAGTCCATTGACCACCAAGTCAGGTCCGGGTGGAGAGATGCAGGAACGTTGATCATCTCGGTTTGCGAGCCCCGCTCTTGTTACATGACGCTGTGCAGTGCAGCTGAATCCTTCTCATTCCTAGTCTTGTGTGCGGCACGGCTAACAAGACCGCCGCCGCCAGTAGACCAAGGAGATGTTGGTAGCACCATGCCGACGTCCCCTCTCTGCTGAGGAAATGGGCGGTGGCTCTCTTGATGGCCGAGATTTTGTCTTCCGACGGGAAAACCCTCTCTGAGCACGTGTCCCAAATGAGTCCAAGGAATGTCAGTCTGCGTAGGGTGCAGCTGTGACTTGAAGTTGAGCGAGACGCCTAGGTTGTGTAGTGTGTTCATAAGGGCATGGCAAGAGTGGCAAACCGCTTCTGGAGATCTAGCCCTGACGAGCCAGTTGTCGAGATATGGGTAGATGTGGAGGTCCTGCGCTCTGAGGAGGGCCGCCACAGCGTTCATGAGTCTGGTAAAGACCCTGGGGGCCGAGTTGAGGCCAAATTGAAGGACTTTGTATTGGAAATGGTAGCTTATGATCCTGAACGTAGGAAAGAGCGATGGGGCTGCCAAATCGGGTGTACGACTTGGGCGTGGTCTTTGTACGAATGGATAAAGACTGCCATTTGTGAGCTGTTCTTGTCCAGCTCTTCGTCCGTAGAGGAGTTGAACAGTAGATCTAGAATGCAGGTTAAATTTTGTTGCCCAGAGCCAGGCTGTTCTCATGTCCGTGGCAATGCAGATGGCACGGCCTGAGTTATCAATATGAGCCACTGTGGATTCCATGAGGTCATGAGCCATGAGTTTGGCTTTCGCTAGCCCCGCCTTAAAGCGTGATTGGCATTGGGTGGGGAGTTCCGGGAGGAAGTCCGCAATTTCCAGCCATAACCGTTGGTTGGCGGCAGCCAGCATGGCATCTGCGTTGGCCTGACGCAGGTGCAAGGAGGCGTTGGAGTAGATCTTCTTGCCGTACGCCTCCAAGATCATCTCCTCATTGCCTAGCAGCGCCGCAGAAGAAGAGGCTGAGGATGATTGAGGCTTGGAGTATAGTGATGCTGCAACGATCACCGAGGAGTGTGGCTGAGGATGGGTTGAGAGTAAGAGTGTATCCCCCCTCCATCTGCCTGCATTTGGCGTCCAGGCGTTGGTTGACCGGCTGGACCGACTGGGGCTTGAGCCAACCCTTCTTGGCCAGGGAGACTACATTGGTTTCCAGTGGAATCCCCGTGTTGGCAGAGGGGCATCTTGTGAGGACTTCAGCCAGAACCCCCTCTGCCGGCCGTTCGACCTCGGGTTGTGGGAGACCCAGGTACTCCGCCAGGCCAGCAAGACTTTCATGAAAGCCCTGGCTGAGGATGGCGTGTCCGGATCCTCCTCCTCATCCATATCCTGCGGATCTGGAGGATCTTGTGGAGGAGTAGAAGATGGCACCAGAGACTGGGGTACAGGGACCGCAGCCAGAGGCTGAGGAGGCAGCAGAGTTGGCTATGGAGCCAGAGGAGGCGGCTGCACTGCGGCCTGGGGACCCGATGGAGGCGTCTGTGGTGCCTCTAGCATGGCGGGGAGGACTTCCCTGACTGCGTCTTTGATGATAACCCCCATCTGTGGAGACTTCATGAGAAAGAGAAACTTCTCGAAGAGCACCTCCTCACTGGTCAAAGAGGTGGCAGGGGGTACAGACAGGGCAGCTGCATACCCTGCATACCCCGTCCATATGGACGCAAAGGAAAGTTGACCTGCGCAAATGAAGGGTAGACTGATGGCCACCTACCTGGTCGAAGCCATTCCCACCTTGACACTCGTCCTTCGCCAAATTTGTGGAATGTGTCCGACGGGTGCCCCTTTCTGGCAGGGCGGCCATTTTGTCAAGCTGCCTGCCACGTGCCTGCAATGTGTTGCTCAGCCCGTTCGGCCCAGCCTCGTCTAAGACTCTTGCTTGTGGATCACAAGGCATACCCTGCTCCACGGCCCGGCAGGTGCAACACCCTCGACCCGGGGGTCGGTAGAGCTGTGTTTTGGCGCCCCCTCGGACGAACTGCTGATAGTAAAGCGTAGCCCCTCTGAAACATTGCCAGTGCTAGGGCGTAGACCCTCGGTCATTGTGCCGGTAAAAGGGCGTAGCCCCTCGGGTGTAGGCCCGGTACAAGAACCTTCCGGTCCCTCAACACTGCACCTGGGAGGATCTGAGGATCCCTCGACCCGAAGGCTGGTAGCTGTAGCAGCCTCGGTGCACGTGCCGGTAGAAGGACCCTGGCCAGTCCCTCCCGCGCGGGAGAGTCCCTGGGAAGGAGTCTCCCTTGCGGGGTGCGCTGGAAAATATCAGCCCTACCTTGGCCCTGGTTCGATGCTTCACAAAGTTCTTGAGATCCTCTGGAGGCGACTACTGGAAAAGCTCCCTCCACCTGGCTAGTCTGTTCTTCAGCGTCTTCAAGGACAGCAAGTCACACGCCGAACATGATTGCCAACCATGGTCTGGGCCAAGTCAACATAGGCAGAGGGCATGGGGGTCTGAAGTTGGGAAGAGCCAGTTGCAGGATGGACACCTGCTGAACCCTGTAGAAGTCGACATGCGCCGGGGAGTAGCGTGATGCCTGAGGACCGAGTACCTGATAGAAAAGACAAAAAAGACAGAAGTAGTATCTGCCCACAGAATTACATGGCTGAAGCCAAACCCAGGACCGCTGGTGAATTAAGCCCTTTCGTGGCGACGCGGAAAAGCGGACTGAGGTGTGGCACCGGTGGGTGGAGTCAGGGCAGCGCATACTCCCTGGGCCACGCCTCTAAATTTAAAGGGGAAGAATGTTTTTTCTGGTGAAAAAGGTTCCATCTCCCGTCCCTTGGAAGGGACACCCCATACAGTATGGAGGAAAGGGGATGGGACGTAAGAGCATGAGGAATTTTGTAACAGGTAAATATCAAGCCACCATAAATTGCCACGCTCAACCAGAGTCTATGTGCAAATTTCAGGCAGTCGCATCGGCAGCTTATATGGGATACATTACTCACCATAATCGTTTTTCTGATGCTTGTATCTGCTTAGATTCACATGCTGTGCATAGGCCGACATCTAGTGGAAGCTGGGGAGTATTACAGTTTGTTTTTCGAAACTTGAAAAGGGCATCTACACAGGGCATGCCATGGCTTGTTTATTTATACCCGTCAGTGCTTATTGTTTATTTTGATCAATAACAGCCCGACAAAGCCCGGTAAACTGGCGCCACTAGTCCACCCAGGAGGGTCAATGTCTTGGGAGTACTTGTCAGTCATGTGACTAGCAGCATTATCTGCCCCTTCTCACATTATTGTGTGTTGCACGTTGAAGTTAAAATAAAGACCATTTGATTTTAACAGAGGTAGCAGGGTCTTGTGTGCTTGGGCAAATTTACACGCGCTCTACGATTTTTTGTAGTGTTACAACCAGAGCAAGCGGGTGTGTGTTTTTTTTAATATATTTTAATTTTAATTCACATGAGATAAAATTAGAAAAACAGATATTGTTTACTTGATGAAGGGCATGATTGACCGAAATGTGTCGTAGCAAATATGAGTAGACACGCCACACCACCGTGTCTTTCTCCATTGATTTATCTGTTCTCACAAACTCCAATTGTGAAAGGTACCATGAAATCTCACTTTTTGGTACTCAAATGTATACACCAAATTTGCTAAATGCAAAAACTTGCACAAGTAGTGTAAATTGTGTTAATGTGTGTGCTTACCTTTGTAATGAAATGTTACGTTTCTTTTGACCTGACACCATTGAAATGTCACAATTTGAATTTTTTTCGTATTATTTCTCCTCTAAACAGCTGTACACCATTGTATGTTTTTGCGGACTGAGATTTAATTTAACAAGGAAATCTATTTTGCAAGTGTGCGCCCAGGTCATGCCCCCGAATCACACAAGGGACCTCCTTCCTGTATCATTTTTGACCTTGTAGCCAAGATCAGACCTGGAGCACCTAAAATAACCCTCAATTCCCCTGACCATTTCTTCCTAATTAATCCTTGAAATCAAGCAATCAGGTATGCACCTCTACACACACTTTAGGGCCCTAAAATGGCCACGCCACAATATCTGTGTGTGTTCTTAGGCCATATTGTTTGGCCTTCTTGCTGCCTTGCCAGGTCAGGAAATGCCATACAAGATCATGCACTTGCACGGGAAAGCTACAGCTGGTGATTCCTTTGTGTGCTTGGCCCAGGAAGGGGGTGGAACTGTCTAGCCCCATTCCACATCTGTGGTGTTCGGGAGTCTGGGTGTGTGTCACGAGTAAAACCCACAGTGGTGCCTGATTGGACCACTGCTGGCTGTTTGAATGGTGCTGAGCCTTACCATTGGTGGGCTTGGACTCGCTTCCAGCCGCCAGGATTTTTGGATAAAAAGAGATTTTGGATAAGACAAGGACTCCTGTAGCAATTTCTTCAGATCAGTGTTGGAGCCAAGTACCCTCTGCAGAAAAGCAGACTACTGAAGATCTGTGGACAACTCCTGAAGAGAACCAGTATCCTTTCCTGTGTTTGGCACAGTTAAACCCTGCTGGATTACCTGATCTGCGAAGGCCCGAGCGGTGCTTAGACCCTTAGACTGGTGGAACCAACCAGTCTCGACATGTTCGAGGATCCAGCCGTCCTGAGCATTTTCCACCAGAACCTCCGTAGTCTCCAGCTTGTAATATATGTCGCCTTCATGCCGAATTTCAGCCTCCCAAGCTTCAAGGGATCCTGCTCTGGAAGGTCTTCAACCATGACTGGACAGATGCCTGCTGTCGATTGTGTGCAGTAGCAGTCGCTAAACTAGTCTTCCACCTGTCTGGTGAAGTGTCCTGAAGGGGTCTGTCTTCTGCATTTCTTCCTCGCCAAGGGTTGCATTCTGTCCTGGAACCAACTGGAAGAATCCCTGAACCCGCAGCTCCTAGGCACCTCTCACTGGAACAAATGGCTGGAAAACCCTCAGTCGACCCATTTAGTCATCTGGGAAAATCTGAGTCAGGGGGTAATTATTGCAATGCATTAGTCTCCCCTTCTTCTCCCTTGGAATAAAATTGAGTTATTCCAGTCCATCACTTTTTGATAGTCACGTCTAAAAGCCACTGTATCTGAAAAATAAGAATATAATTGTACCCACCAGTAACTTTAATATCTTCTGGAACATTTCACCAACAAAATAACTTCCTACATCAGACCCTTTTCCTAAGAAGGAGCTTTGTGACCTTTGGGCACACGTCTGCACTCGTCATAAGGATTGGGCTTATAAAGTTAGGGTATATTCCAATTGATTTGGTTACAGTCTACTGCATCACCACTTACCTATTTTTTGTTGAATAAGTTATTGAAAGTTGAATAAGTTATTGAATGCTTTTTTAAGAAGCTAAAAGGTGACTGTATGGGATACATTACTCACAGTAATGATATTTCTGATGCTTGTATCTGCTTAGAGTCCCATGCTATGCATAGGTGGACATCTAGTGGTACTTGCAGAGTATTACAGTTTGTTTTCGAAACTCGAAAAGGGACGGCGACAGGGCGTGCCAGTAATACTATCTCTAGTTTGACATCTACTCTACCCATGGTCCTTCATGTGTCGAGGTCTCTAAGATTGTTTGTTTCTGACATGAGGTAGCATGAAGTGTAGCGCGAGTACAGGTGTAGTAAAGCAGATTATACCAGATGAAGCCAGAAAAAACATCTTTGCACCTTCTACTCCACAGGGGAGGAAGGGTAAGCCCATGTGAATCTAAGCAGATACAAGCATTAGAAATACCATTACGGTGAGTATGTATCCCTTCTGAGGCTTGTGGAATCTGCTTACATCACATGCTATGCATAGATTAGCAAACAGTGTTTGGAGAAGTCTGAGGCTTGTGGAATCTGCTTACATCACATGCTATGCATAGATTAGCAAACAGTGTTTGGAGAAGGTGGTGGGTTGTGAGAAGATACAGCGGCAAATAGATGTTTTAGAACCCTTTGTCCCACCTGTGAATCTGCTTTAGCATGTGTGTCAATGCAGTACTGCTGAGTAAAAGTATCGATAGAGCTCCATGCAGCAGCTTCGCAAATGGCATCCAGCGGTACGTTCGCGATAAAGGCCTGTATCCCTGGTAGAGAGATCTTGGTGTGAACGGCAGGGTTTTATTTGACAGAGTAGCAGAGCTGTATGCATCAGACAATCCATCTGGAGATGGCGTTCTTTCAAATGTGGTCACCTTCCCTGCCAGGTGCTATGGAGACAAACAGTTGGTCTGTTTTTCTTTGCGGTTTTGTCTTTTTTACATAGTAAAGGACCACCCTCCTTACATCTAGAGTACAGCGATTTTTCTCAGCTGAGCTTGATAAATTTTGAAACAAAGCTGGTAGTTCGATGGACTGATTGACATGGAACTTTGATATGGTACTAAATGCATCCTTAAAGTTCAATTTGTCTTTGTGGATAAGAAAGAAAGGGTTTTGCACTGACAAAACTTGTAGTTCACCGGCTCTTCTTATGGAGGCGATAGCCACCAGAAAAGCCGTTTTATATGCAAGGTGTTTAAGGCTGGACCTGTGCATAGGCCCAAAGGGGTGTCATATGAGCTTTGCAAGTACCACATTTAGGTACCACCCTGGAGGCGGGTATGAAATGGGAGGGTGGAGTCTTTTTACTCCCTCTATGCATGCCTTAATGACAGGGATTTTCCACCAGAACACCTTACTTTGAGAAGTGGTGTACGTGGATAGGGCAGGTAGGTGAACTTTGATGGAGTCAAATACTAGCCCTGAGTCTAGTAAGTGGAGCATGTAATGGAGAATGTGTGATGGAGTACATTCTATTGGGTTTATTGGATTTGACTGGCACCATATTACAGATCTTTTCCACTTGTTAAAATAACAGTGTCTGGCGTTTGGTTTGCGTGCCTCCTTGAGGATGTCCATGCACCTTTGAGGTTGTTTCACATGGCCAAATTCAATGAATTCAGGAGCCAAGCTGCCAAGGGCATAGACTGAGGTTGTGGGTGTAACTTTGTCCCCCTGTGCTGTGTAAGCATGTTGTAGGGGCACATGAGTGAGTGGATCACACATCGCCAGTTTGTGCAGATGTGGAAACCAAGGTTGTCTCACACACACAGGAGCAACTAGGTTTAGTGTCACTTGTTCCTGGTGCATCTTGTTCACCACCTTGCTCAGTAACGGAGTCAAGGGAAAAGCATAGGCACATTTCCCTGACCTGTTCCTCCACAGGGCGTTCCCCTTTGAGCCCTGTTGGGGAAACATGGATGCGAAGTCTGGGCATTGTGTGTTTTGGCTTGTGGCGAACAAGTCTAAAGGTGGGTAACCCCATAGGGAGAAGCTGCCACTCATGCTCTTCGGGTAGAGGATCTCTGCTTAATGAGTCTGCCAGAGAATGGAGTTCCCCTGCAACATGCTGCAATGTTATGAGCATGCCCCGCTTGAGTGCCCACTTCCAATTTGTTTGTGCTAGCCTAGTCAGACTTGGAGTGTGTGTGTCCCTGCTTGTTTATATAAAACATGTCAGTTGTGCTGTCCATACTGTCTGACCTGACAGGTGCACTTGGAAAGCTTGCAGTGCTTGGAGGACTGCTACCAGTTCCAGAAGGTTTGTGATTTTGGGCTGTGATCTGTGTCCACAAGCCATGCGCTGTGTGGTGAAGGTAATGGGCTCTCCACCCGGTGAGTGATGCGTCTGTTGTGACAACTGCTTGCACTGTAGGGTTGTAAAAAGGTTTTCCTTTGTCCACCAGCGTAATGCTTGTACTAGGGTTAGCGAAACCACCACCATTCTTGCATTGGACCCATGCGCAGCCGTTCGTGCGGGACCAGGTAAATCCATGATGCCATCATCCCGAGCAAGCGCATTGCTTTGCGTACCGTTATTTGGCGACCGGCTAGATACTGAGGTATTTGCAGCACTATGTTTTGCACTCTTTCGTTAGTTGGTTGGTTTATTTATTTATATTGCGCGCCAAACCAGAGGCTATCTGGGCGCATTACATGTAAATTACAAGTCTTAAAGTTTCACAGCGAGACAAAAACAATCAAGAAGAATACAGTAGTTGACATACAGAATGAGAAAACCAGGGCAACGTATGAGGCAAAATCAGACAGTGCTCAATAAGTAATCAACGGCAGGTAAGGACTTAGGTAAGTCAGACAGACATTTATGTGTGATGGAGACTATTTTAAGCTGGATCCTGTCCTTGATGGATAGTCAATTATGATTTCTTCTGACTTCAGAGATGCAATGACTCCTAGGGATGCTTATTGCGTTATTTTGCAGGATTTGCAATTTATTCCGAATATATTTATTGGCACCTGCATATAAGGCGTTACAATAATTGAGTTGTGACATGATCAAAGCCCTCGCTAGTGTGATGCAACTATTGGTGGATAAGAAGGGTTTGCAAGCCTGTTTCAGTTTGCAAGTGTACGCCGTGGCCGAAGCCATGCCGTTAACTTGTTTCCCTAAATTCAGGGCTGAGTCCAGGTAAAATCCTAGGGTTTTGTTCTCATTGCGTTCCACTTATCAGCCAGTTTAGCTACACATAGCACTCTGTGCACTGGAACCATGGCCCCTACCTACAGACCTTCGGACACTTACCTGAGCACAGAGCCTCAATATCCCAACATCTACCTCAATGACCCTGCCTTATGGCTCGACCACTTCACTAAAAAACCCACACCTAACCTACCCTGCTCCACCCTCCTAAGAAACAAAAGATTAGGTACCAGATTCATGGGCATGAAGGGACACCCCACGTATCCCAGTGCTTACCTGAAACCACTGACCCCACCCCCAGCCCGTCCCCCCCAGACCCTCATCTCACCTACTCCTCAGTGCCCCCAATTAACCGTTGCCACACCAAGCAAAGCTGGATCGATTAAGGCCGCTTTGGTTAACGCAAGGTCCCTAGCTGCTCACGCGCTGGAAATTGCTGTTCTCATCAAGTCTCAGGAGCTTGACCTCATTGCCATCTCCAAGACCTGGTTGCACCCTGCCTCGGGCCCGGCTCTCTCCTTGGCCATTCCACCTGAGTACTCCGCACCTCTAAAGGAGGCGGAATTGCATTCATCCATAAAAATTCACTAGGACTTAGAACCCTACCGAGTACTAATCTGGAATCTGCGGAGTTACTCTGTCAAACTTTCACTATCGGCCAAACGGCCACCATTCATCTAATATACAGACCTCCTTTGTGGACATCGTTTGTGGACGACATCACCTCATTAGAACTTGACAAAGCGAAAACTAACTCGCAAACCATCATCCTCAGAGACCTCAATCTAGGCTACAACGACCCCAATGACCCTGCGGCCCTTGACTTTGCCAACACTGACCGATTTAGGTTTCTCACATCATATACAAGAACCTACCCACATCAAAGGGCGGTCCTTAGATTGGCTAAGCGACAACAACTGCAACATCAGCTTGCTCTCTAACACCCCTTGCGCCTGGTCTGACCACCTTGTCATCACCTTCAACATTGAAGCAGCACTTCTACCTACTCATCCCGTCGCTCCAGCCATCCCTACCAGAAATAAAGAGATCATAACCCCCGAAAAGTTACTCCCACTCATCCTTCCCACTCTCAATAACACCATCGACTCTTGGTCGGACCCTACTATCTTAGCCGACACAACCAGACAGTGCTTGCAGCCATAAATTCCATCGCACTGCTCAAACTCAGGAGACCCAAACACGCGCACCTTAACTCGTGGTTCACACCACAGCTCAGAGTGCTACATAAAGAGAAACAGCGCAGAGTCACTCTGGAAAAGTCACCCCTCTGAGACCCACAAGGACAGTCTTTTCTTAGCTAGCTACTCTCAATTATAAAGAAGCTATACTCCAGGCTAAAGAACCGTATCCTGTCAGCACAATCTAACACTAAGGAATTATTCAAAATTCTCAAGGAACTTGACTCCTGCAGCCGACCCCACCCCATCCCCTCCCACCGACTCCTGCTCTAAAGACAGCAACTGGTGTACTAATATACAGACAGCACTCCTGAGCACAATTGCCACCCTCCAAACCAAAATTTGTGACAAACAAAAGTCCCTACAGTCAGAGCAACTTCTGACCGCTCCCACACCTAGTACCCGCCAAGCCAACCTGACCTATACACCATTTTCCTTCTCCCCTCTCACTACTCTTGAAGTAGAAGGAATTATAAATACCCTCAAGCCTTCCAACTGCCAAGATGACCCTTGCCCGGCGCCTATCAAGGAAGCCTCTCATGACCTGGTCCCCTTTATCACAGCCTTCATAAATGCCTCCTTCAAAACGGGTATAGTCCCCGACAACCTCAAGGACGTCTTAAAAAAACCTCCCTTGACCCTAACATACGGACCAACTTTAGACTGATCACTAAGGTCCCGTTCCTGCTCAAGATCCTTGACCATGCAGCATACCTGCAGATCCAAGACTACCTTGAATCTAACAATCTCCTGGGGCTAAGACAATCAGGCTTCTGCCTCAAACATGGTACCGAAACAGCTCTGATTGATCTGAAAACCCAGATGGAGACTCTAAAGTACAATGGGAAGTTAGTGCTACTCCTTCTCCTTCACTTCTCCGCGCATTTGATTTGGTTAACCACCAAATACTCTTCCAACATCTCAAATCTGCGGCCCACTTCTCAGACTCTGCCAGTGCCTGGATCCACTCATTCCTAAGCAACAGGTCCATGCGGGTCTTCTCACCCACGGCATTGCGGCATCCCTCAAGGCTCTTGTGTGTCGCCTACACTTTACGTGTTCCCCAAACCCCTTTTCGATGTGCTCGATTATCTGGGTGTCTCCTACACTAACTATGCGTATGACACCCAGATACTCATTCCCATCACTGGTGATTACACAGCCGACACCAAATCCTTGAATGATGTCTATCTGGTCATCCAGGCCTGGATGGCTCAACACGAACTATGCCTTAACGACGACAAGACAGAGCTCCTACTACTAGAAGCAACTCAACGTCTTAAATTAGACCTAGCCTACCAGTCTCATCATTGACAGTAATGCCATCAAGGTCTCTAAAGACACAAACTCTTGCCGTCTACCTGGACTCTAACCTCTCTCTGAACAGACAAACAAATGCAGTAAGGTCGGCATCGGCTTATACATGCAAAGTTATCACCACCTGCAGACCTTTTCTAAACCCTCATAACTGCATTACCCTTGCAAGAACACTCATTATGTCCAAAATCGATTATTGTAGTGCTCTCTACCTAGGGACTAGCCAGTCCAACCTCAAACTGCAAACCATCCAAAATATTGCCATAAGGGCAGCTCTCAATATCCCCAGACGGTCTCACATTTCCAATATCAGATCTGATCTATGCTGGCTCCCGGTAAAACAAAGAATTGCCCTGAAAACTCTAGCCTTGACTCATAAATGCTTGGACAACAAAGCCCCACCTTACCCCTCAGCTTGTCTTACACTCCACACCTCCTCACGACCTACTAGATCAGCTCAAACTCCCAACCTAATCCTGCCCAGATTTAAACTCCAAAAAGCGGGTGGTGTGAGCTTCCCTGTCCTAGCTTCAAAACTCTGGAACACACTGCCTACCTCCATCAGAACTGAGCCTTTGTTCCTAACTTTCAAGAATAATACCAAATCTTGGCTGTTCATGCAGAATCTATAAGCTCCTTCACTAGATTTGCTACCGACTTGTAATAGGTCTCATGTTTGTATATACTTTATAATGTACGTGTATTGTAATTTGTGCATATTGTATATATTGTAACTTGTATCTAAGAATATGCGCCCGGTTGCCCAGGGGCCTGGCTGCACTTTACAAATAAAATAAACTTCAAACTTCAATTGGCGACTTTGATATTGATGCCGTCAATATTGAATGAGGTATATTGACATCAAGTTTGCTCAGGTTGGTTGGGGCTCCTAGGATTAAAATCTCTGTTTTGTCATCATTCAGAGAGAGGCCGTGGGCTGCCATCCCTGCCTGAATGATTAAGTATATTTTGTTGACTAAAGCCAGGTCTGTGTCGTCACCCGAAAGCGGTAGGAGTATCTGAGTGTCCTCTGCATAATTGGTGTAAGTGACACCCAGATGATCCAGATCATGAAACAGAGGCTTCGTAAATATACTATACATGGTCAGTGAGACACATGGACTTTGTAGTACGCAGCATGTAATGGGAGAAGGGTCAGCAGCGGCTGAAGGGGAGAAGACTCATTGACCTGTTGTTGAGAAAGGATTGAACCCAACTAGTAGCTTTTTGCGAGAAGATAGCGGCAGTAGACAAATGTTTGCACAACACTTTGTTATCAACCAGCTCGAACACAGTCGATAAATCCAGTAGGAGAAGTAAGGTGCATGGTCTGTTGTCTTTAAGTTGATCTATTTGCTTTTTCAAGTCAATCAAGGCAGTTTCTGTGCTGTGGAGTGGTCCGAAACCCGATTGTCGTAATCCTAAGAGGTTATTAGTCTCTAGATACAGCTGAATCTGGAGGTATGCATCTTTATTATTTTGAGTAAGAACATGACAGAGGTAATAGGCCTGTAGTTGGTGAGAATGGTTGGGTCCAGTGAAGTTTCTTTAGCAAATGTAGTACCCACGCATTCTTAAGATTGTTATTAGGGACATTGGAGGCACGGAATGAGGCATTTATTAGTTTGGTAATGAATGGCGCCAAGTTTCTGGGAGCCTCTTTGATGATTTGTGCTGGGCAGGTATCTCCTTGGCATCTCGATGGTTTAAAAGAGGCGATGAGCTTTTCCACCTCTTGCCTAATGACTTGAGAGAATTTGAATTCTTGTAAGGGTTTGGGAGCAGGTTTTTTTGGGTCGTTATAAGTATCTGGTTTAGGGAGGTTAAGTCTCTTAGCTGCAATTTTGTTTTGGAGGGTGGTAATTGTTAGATAAAGCATTTTGGATGCAAGTACACCATACTTTATCCTTTGTGCATGAATCCTCTGGGAGAATGGGGATTCCATTGTACAGCGAGGGGGAGTGACCTCTGATCGGCCCATAGTAGAAGAGCTCACCCTCAAGTACTTTCAGATGAGATACCTGCACCTTGAGGTGGATGGGGTGTGGGATTCTTGTACTCCGACACCAACCAATAAGGACAACTCAAATGGTTTGGCAAAGGGGAGTCCGTTTAATGACTAGTACAGAGACCAACAATAATGCGATGGTCAGTCTCGCTTCAACTCCCAACAATCTTCATTCAAACAACAATAGTTGTAGTAAAAATTCGTCATCATTGACATGTAACACAAAAGTTTGTTATGCAATTCTATTGGTTGGAAAAGGTAACTTAAGTATAGGTGCTATATCTGTATAAGGTAACAGAATGAGGATTGGATAACTTCTTATCGGGCGGGCGTCTACGCCCTTCCCTCTAGCATTACTTATGCAAACGTCACTACAAGTACAACGCCTCACTGGTTCTACCATCTATAGGACCTTAGATTTGGCCCACTGTGATTGGGCTGGCTACAACTCTAAGCATAAATCTCCACTTTAATTAGCAGCATGCAGAATGGTCACCCAGATGCGGTATACACCAAGATTAACCCAGCCTCCCTTCCATCAATCAGTACTTTAGGGCTATGTGTCAATTAGTTGGCGGAGGTTGGCCTCGAAACTGTAGCTTCTTGTTAGGAAAAGTTATGTTATCTCCTGCTTGGGTGACATCAGACGTTGGTACCTCTTCGCGCTTGGTTGGTCACGTGTTAGCACACCGTGAATCGACCTCGTTTTCCTTCTATTTGTGCATTTAATTCTCCTTTTCGGCCGAAACCTGCCTTGGCCCCCTTATCTCAACCTTCACGGGGAAGGCTGCTCTGCTCTTAAGTTTTGATTCTCCGAAGTTACTGTTCGCCTCCCTCTCTTGGTTTGACCTCGATTTCCCAGGCACAGCCTGCTCCTCGCCGAGTTTCGATTCCGCTGTCTCTTCTCGTTTTAGCTGGAATATGAATCCTGGCCTGTTTGACCCTTAGTAACCTGGGTTAATTCTGCTTTTGTATAAAGTGGACTGCACTTATATAATGTGCTTTGTTGAGGTAGATATATGGTTGGCGCTTGCTGCTCTATTCTACTAAGCATAGCAAGCTGCGCTGTTTTCTTAGCTTCTTGCGTTACAAGCCTATGTACAGGCGTTAGCTGGTCGAATACTTTCATCCTGCTTTATCGTTACGTTTCTTTATATTTCAGCATCGTCTGTTCTTCTAGGTCTGTGATATTCTTATCCATGGGGTTTCCTCTGTGTGTCGTCTTTTGGTTGTCGTTCTTCATCTGTACGTTTGTCCTGGCACTTGTGACGTCATCATTGTCTTTCATTAAGGCCTTCTGAGTTTGTTCTGGGATAATGTTTAAACAATCTTCATTTCTTGTCATTTGCTGATATGGTTGGCTCAATGGATAGCTTATTGCCCATGGTTGTCTGGTTATTGGCGCTTCAATAGGTATTGGTCTTCTGATTGGCACTGGACAGAGCCCTAGTGCGGCTCACTGCTAGTTTATTTGCTCGTCGTACGTCACATATCTCGGTTTGAATGTTTCTGGTACTTCAAAATGGGCGACTGGAGTGCAGGCCATATTTGGGACCTTCTCTACACCATTTCCCGTAGATCACAAAAAGTTTCTTAGTACTGGAGCTGGCTCTGTTGATCCTGTCGTTGAACGTTTCGCGTTTGGCTAGTAGTATTTCTGTTTTGTACTCAGTGGATATTTCAGTTAGATTTTGTTTGTTTTCTTTAGAAGGTGTTTTTCCATAAAATTTCAATTTTTCTTTACTCTGCTCAAAGAACTTTTAGCTGCGGTATAACCCATAAGTTGAGGTGGCCTCTAGGTTTACCTTTATGCATTTTAAGGGGAGCAACGTTATCTAATGCTTTTGTCATGGAGGCGTTATATAGTTCTACTAGTGCAGCAGGGTCTAAGGACTCTGATACAGAGTTCAAGGTAGGAAGCAGAAGAGGCATAAGCTTAACAGCTGTGATGTTATGTTTGTTCCTCATTGGAAGCGGTGGGGATATCGAGATGGTCTTAGTTACTGAGCGTTTGGCGAGGGTGGTGAAAGAGACAAGGTAGTGGTCCATCCAAGACCGAGGTTTGATCGATGCGATTACTGTCTCACAATTCAAGTCTGTGACCAAGTCTAGTATTCTGCCTTTCTCATGGGTAGGCTGGATAACTCTTTGAGTGAGCCCTAGTTCAGTAAGGGTCTCAGATAGCGCCTTGGCATGTTGGGGTCAAGGAAGTCTATGTTGAAATCACCTAACAAGAGTATTTGTGAGATAAGGTTTGTTTCTGACAATATGGTCATGATATCTTCCTCGAAACAACCAATGGGACCCAGGGGTCTCTAGATTAGGTGAACTGTTAATGTGCTAGAATTAGAAGTAGTTTAACCGTGAGTAATTCACATGATTTCACAATAGGGGAAGAGGAAACTAAGCCCTAGGTTGGACTTTGCAATAAAGGCGATACCGCCTCCTTTTGAGGTTGTTCTATCTGCTCTCACAATGGTTTGCGTCAGGTATGGCCAGTAGCAAGGATGGTCCAGCTGCAGCATGCAGCCATGTCTCTGATATAGCTAGGAAGTCTATGTCTCCAGACTTCATTAGATCGGCTATATCTATGCCATGAGCGACCACAGATCTGGCGTTTATTAAGGCGCCTTTGATATGAGGGCTGGTAGTATGCGAAAAGGTAAAGGATTCCTTCTTAGGGTTAGGTCTTGTTATATATATTTTTTTATTTGGTTAGCCTAAGGAATAGCGTTAATAGTCCCTGGATGGGCAACTCAATTTATCTGTAGTTTTGTGTCGAGTGAGGGTTGGTGGCTCATTAAGTCTAGTTAGTCTAGAGCAGAGTCTATGGTTTCTAGCTATGGTAGAGCAAGGTGTGTTGGTTTTGATAGGGTCAAGGATGGTCTTTAGATTGGAGAACGTCACAGGGTTACGGTCCAGGCCCGTAGTGGGTTCTGAACAGGGGGAATTGGTAATCAAGTTCAGCTTCGGTAGGAATCTAGTGGGTTTGATAGGCCAAGGCTGGCTGTCCAGCTGGAGCCGTGGGAGGAATGTGGTTGGTTTGATTCCCTAGAGCGGCCGAGTGAGGTTTGCCATGGTTGGATTTTGCTGAGTACTGTTGGGGTTTAATTTAGCCTGTGGGACTGCGGGCAGTAAGGCAAACATTATGTTTAGAAACCGGTAGGCAGTAACGTACATATTGCTTGTGGGGAGTCACTGTAGGTGCGTGTGGTACTGTGAAAGGGGTAAGGAGTTGTGCATGGCATAAGGCAATACGATAGGTACTGACAACACAATTATGCTAGCAAGAAATACTAAAGGCAACACTGATGCGCATGGCATAAGGCAATACGGTAGGTACTGGCAACACAATGATGCTAGCAAGAAATAATGCAGCGCAAGATTGGTCAACGCAGTGGCATACTGGCGTTGCGTCAAGGTGAATGCTTAAGTGTCGGGGTTGGACCGAGTGGCGGTCGCAGGTAGGAGGTTTGTGTTATCAAGCAGATAGAGTTAATATACGCTATGAAAGTGGCAGAGTGAAAGTCGAGACGAGATAGGTGCTCTGGTGCCTACCTTGTTACAAGTTTCGGTGGTGTGGAGACACAATTCGTCACGCGCTCAGGAGCGCAAACAGGGCCTTTTCTTGCGTGGGCCTTCGCCAAAGTGGGCCGGCTTCTGCCTGCCGGCAGAAATAAAAAAATAGGCGTTGCTTGGCAACGTGATAAACAGCCTCGTTCAAGATCAAGAGCTTATAGGGCCACCATTACGTGATCAGGCATCCTCGTTGTAGGTAAAGTGAGATAGTTTGCAGATAGATCTCAGGACTTGGGATTGCTCAATGGAGGGAATCGAAGGAGATGCGTGGCTTCTGCACGAGGGCACAAGTGTGCTCACCTTCAAATACTCGGTGGGCCTGTGTGATGGAAAGACTAGAACCTCTTCTGTTTTTAGACAGCTCCTAAGAACTGTTTGGTCTTGCTTGGAACAAGACTTGATTTTTTTTGGAACAGGAGACAGCTTGTTCTCTGGGTATTTTGCTTGCAAATTTGGGGGAGTAGGGGGATTCCCCATTTATCAGCCAGTCGCCCTTATAAGGGTACACTGGGATTGATTCTCTGCGTAGGTGCACTGCCACTACCGCTATTAGTACCTTGGTAAACACCCTTGAAGCGGAGGAGATGCCGAAGTGTAGTACCTTGAATTGGTAATGTTGGTTCGCCATTTTGAAACGCAAGAACCTTCTGTGCGCTGGGAACATTGAAATATGCATCTTTCATAGCCAAGGTGGCCATGTAGTCCGCCTGTTTTAGCAGTGGGATTACTTCCTGTAGCGTTGTCATGCAGGCTTTTTGTGGCTTGACATAGGTGTTCGCAGGGCGCAGGTCTAGGACAGGGTGCATTGTTAATTCTTTTTTTCGGCACAATGAAGTACATTGAATAATTTGGTTTGCTGGGACGATTTCAATGGGGTCCTTTAGAAGCAGTGCCTTCACGTCTTCCAACAGGATACATAGTTCTTCTTGGGAGGGGAGTCTTTGTTTTGGCAGGGGGTTGGCTGGTGTTTGATCCGCTCTACGCAATACCCCCCCATGGTGGAAAGTACCCACTTTTCTGAAGTGATCCTCTCCCATGCGTGTGAAATACTACCTTTTACTGGAGTGGGATGGGAGAGAACCTGTAGTGGGTGGTCATTGCTTAGGGGTGGTTGAGCCCCCTCTAGAGGAGGAGGATCTGCCCCCCACTTCAAGACCTTCTTGGGCCTCTTTGAAAACCCGGTTGTGAGGACTGCCCATGTGATGAACCCCAGGACGAAACTTGTCCACCTTGACTGCAATTTGAGGTCTGTTGGGAGTTTTGCCCCATGAAACGGCGAGAGTTAGAGCCCCCTCTTTGCACAAAGGGTTTGTTGGTGAGCTGCCCTAGGGATTTGAGGGTGACCTATTCCTCTTTGGCGCTCTTGAGAGCATCCTCCAATGCTTTGCCAAACAAAGCGTTGGGTTCAATGGGCAGGTTTAGGAGGGTTGCATGGGTTTCAAGTTTGGAGCCTGATTGCAGTAGCCATGTGTGGCTTTTAATCAGTGTGCCTTCTGCCACGATTCTCCCTGCATTGTCTGCTGCGTCCAAGTTGTTTTTGAGGCTCCAGTTGGCTACTTGTTTCCCCTTTGCAATGGCGAGTGAGAGCTGTCTTGAGGGGCTCTGGGACAGAGTCGATCTGTTGAGCAATTTCAACTTACTTCTAACAATTGGACTGGCTAATAGCGTCATGTTATTAGTATTTCTTGTTTGGTAGGCTGCCGAGGAAGCAACCTTCCAGCCCAGGGTGTAGATTTTCTTACTCTCCTTGTCAGAAGAGGCTCCAGCAGAGGCCAGAAGGATTCCCGCCCTCTTTCTTGTAGCAGAAGTACTAAAGAGTCAGGCTTTAACTGCCCCCTAATGTATAAAAGGTCTAAGGGTGCTAGTCTGAACATCTTCTCGATGCGTGGTTTGACTGGCAGTGTTAAATTGGGTGCGAGCAGGGAGGGTTGGATGCGTCTCTCCACAGATTGCAACAGGGTGATCAAATTGGGTTGGTGATTTTTTTTGTTTCCCAGAGGACGTCTTCCACAAAGTGCTTGTTGGTGTGAACTAATGACTGGATGACGTATACGTCATAGTCAACATAATATTGGACCATGTCCACTGTGTCCCCTTCGTCTGTGTATGTGCGAGGGTCCTGGGAGCCTTGCGTGGTATAGTATTAAGCATCTTGCACTAGGTCCTGATGCAAGGTGGAAGTCTGTGTGGAGTCTAGGCGGGCTTTTTTGGCTGATTGGCTGCTGCCCAGCTCTGTTGTGTTCCCTGAAGATTTGGGAGGACCTCGGGGTGGTCATCAAAGAAATTAATCAAACAGGACATCCTTCTCATAACTATCAAATTGTTCTGTTGTCCATTTTAAGGAGGTTGGCAGTATAGAGAGCAGGATTAGGAATAGAGGGTGTAGGTGGGGGCTCTGGGGCAGGGGTTTTCTTATGGTGCATAACCCCTGAAAGCGTGCCCTCCGGGGTAGTGAAATCCCCGATTTTAGTAGCTTGGACTTTTTCCCCCTGGGACGTTGAAGACTTTTATGGTTTTTAGACGTACAGCCCTTTGACAGGGTGTCAGGAACGTGCTTTTTGATGAACTGGCTCATCTCAGCTTTTTTGGAGGCCGTCGACGTGTCTTTCGACGTCGAGTTGTCGGCACCTGGGGACTTTGTAGGTTTAGACTGTGTCGGAAACAGACTTTACCGTCTGTTTCAGGGGGATTGTTGTGTGGTAATCATGACCGCGATGGCCCAAAGCACAGGGAAAGTTCGGACTTCCAATTCGATGCCGCCTGTGGCTTATCGGTCACCGGCGTGGTCGACTTTCGGCCATGGGAGGTGTGCTTTGTGTGATGAGACTCTGTAGTGCTTGAGCTGTCGGGTGTTGTCCCTGTAGCAGAACCGCCAGCCTGCCTGTTGGGGTCGGCGGTTCGCACGCAGGAATCCAATGGATCCCGATCACCATCGGCGTCACTCAAGAAGTCGATGCTGCCGTCGCTGGAGGCGGCCTCAACATCCATGGCGTGGTGGGCCCAGCGTTTGGTCTTGCGGTCCTTTAGGGTTTTAGGCCTGAACAGTTTGCAAGACTTGCACTGTCACTCAGCATGATCCCTGGGGAGACAAAGATTGCACAACCGGTGCTTTCCGGGGGAGCTTCCTATTACAGGAAGGGCAAAATTTAAAAAAGGTGTTTTTCATATGTATAGGGGTGGCAGCCTGGCGAAATAGATGGGATTAAAGGGGGATATACATTCTCTTAACAAGACTAGAATATGAACCTCCCCCCCGCTCTCCCTATTGTGCAGGGCAGAGGCCCAGTGGAGCATTTAGAGGAAAAGACAAAGGATCGTTGCTATCGTCGACGATTGAAACTTGTCCTTGAAGCCGTCACCGAAGATCTTGCGGTAAACTGAAATCGAAAGGACAGAAAGAAATACTAGAATTAAACTTTTTCTAAATAATGGCGTCAGCCAAAAAGGAACTCTGTGATATGCATCAGACCATGATGGAGTGGGAAAAAACAATCTGAGGGACCTCGACGTGTGAAGGACCATGGGTACAGTAGACGTCACACTAGGGATAGTATTATTGGCATGCCCTGTCGACATCCCTTTTTCAGTTTCATAAACTGTAATACTATGCAAAAAACCACTAGATGTCGGCCTATGCATAGCATGTGATCTAAGCAGATTCCACAAGCCTCCCAAATAGGTTTATAATTAGGTGCTGTGCAATATTATCACCTGCGTGTTTCATTTCCTGGTGTATGTGTTTAGGGCATAGAATAAATATAGTATTATTGAGTTTACCCATCTAAATGTAATAATTGTGTGCTTCACTAGGAGCCTCGTTGTGGACCCCTGACCCCACTCTCACTCTCCTGAGAAGGGCCTCGACTGCTCTTCAAGCTTACCTTGATTGGGTTTTGGCGAACCTCTCAGGTTACCTGTTCATACAGGGTGGCCTAAAATCTGTCCACCAGGCCAGATTCTAGCAATCCATGTTAACCATGTTTCTCGTGCGCTCTAGTTTCTCTCTGGGTCTCCCTCCAGACCTAGGCCTCACTGATTCCCCACAGTCCTGTGCCAAGCCAACCACGTTTCCTCTTTCTCTCTGGCTTCTCTGATTTCTTGGAGTCTCTCTCCGGACCTTCTTGCAGATTCTTCAGGCCACAGCTGGCTCACCTCTGCGTATCGCTTCTCTTTCTCCTTGCTACCAAAAAGGGCCGTGTTTAACTCAGCATTGCCTTGAGCCAATTGTTTGTATGCACTTTCTTCATTATTTGGAGTTCCACAGCCGACAATCGGATCCACTTCTGGTATTCCCATATATGCAGATAATCTCAGTTGGAGGGAGTTCCTTAACGGAATGGCGTCCCTGTCCCCTGGTGGGGAGTCACCTACAGTGAAGTCCCACTTTCCCAAACCCCTAGGAGAGTCTAATTGGCTCTCCTCGTAACCTAAAAAGGGGGGGTGGTGGCTCCCCCCCCCCACCTCCCTCTGACCCATGGAAGGGACGAAACCTCCAGATTTGTGAGAGAAGATCGTGTCAGTCTCCTCATTCATAAGTAGACAGACACTAGATGAGAAGATATTCCATCTGTTCCTTGGTGGGCATGACCGCATGTAAGCGGTTTGCTCAATACCATGTTGTGGAGCAACAGACCTTTCGTACCCACTTGGGGGAAGAGACCAGTGAAAATGGCACCTTATTTTGTTCTTTTGAACTAGTCACTTCCAGAGAGCTGGGATTTGCTTTGCACGTACAAAAGCCTCACCTTTAAGGGAGCCTAAAAACTACTCAATTGCTGGTGGCAGCTCAGGCTGCCCTCAGACTACTCAGATATACAATCTGACTCCAGATACTTATCAGACCACACATTATGTTCCACTTTCGGGGGTTTAGGCACTAGTGCATCATTTTCTGGAAGCATAACTAGTTTATGCTTATCCAGTGGTACCTGAAGAATTTTTATGGGAGGAAGATAGTGAAAAGGAGGCTTCGGGTGAGGGTCCAGCATGACGGGTGTCACCACAGAGCACCTCTGGATTATGTAGGAATATTTTATGGACTTCATAAAGCAGGCCCACCCAACGTCTTTTCCAAAGGTCACCTTGCTGCGGAAGTACTGAAGGTACTTCCACCACATATGGTCAGGACTCTGGTCAGTTATCTGGGCGCAGAGATAAACAAGATTCCTCTTCAAAATGCATTCTGTTTACAGCACCCCAAGAAACAAGATGGTATTTTCAGGTCGGAGGCAAAGTTATCTTCCTGCCAGGTGAAGTGTTCTTAGCTCCAGCCCTCCGACACATGAGGAAAGGAATCCTGCTTTGGCCAGACATGATTGTGTGACAAGGGAGCCCAGTGGTAATACAAGACACGAACATACAGGCCAATCTGCATTTCCCCAACAGCTATCTATTGACTCCTTAGTGGTCTGTGGAGTTTTGAGCAGAGGCAAGAACTCTGTCAAATGAAGTGGCAGTTGAGAGAATGAAATATTTCAAGGATTAAATACTAAATGTGGATCAATTGCCCTTCCTGTGGCAAGCAGGCTGCATTCTCAGATGTGGCAGAGTTTTATTTTAGCACTTCCATCTTTCGGGGACATGAGGAACCCAAGGGCATTCTCACTTTCCCTAATATATCCTACTCCCAGGTGACGAGGGAAAGGCTGTCGCCATCGGATCCTGACCCTGGGGCTGGATATGCGACGGAGGATCACCTGGGTGGAGGAGACATGGGGAGTGGGGATGAGGCCCACTTTGGTGATGCATACTATTCTACATTTCCTCTTTACAATGAGTCTGAAATCCCCAAGCTTTTGTAGGCTATTACCAGTCCCTTCCCTATTTTTCCAGTAGATCATCTCCCAGTAAACACCAGTCACGTACTAGGACGAGGCAGAGCCAAACCAGAGCCATACATCCTCTCTATTGACTCACGCAGACACCAGTCATGTAATGGGACGAGGAGGAGGCACGCAAGAGCAATGCAGACCCTTCAAGTCGGCGATGAGCTGTCTAGTCCTTTTCGGTCCAATCAACATGGCAGTAAGTTTAAAAGCAGCAAAAAATGTGAATGCTGTCAGCTGTGGAAGCAGGTCTACGGACTGCTAGACGAGAGCAGACCTCTCCATGAAGACGACGTGGCAGACGAGAGTGCTCGAGGAACCTGGAACAATGCAGAGTGTATGCAGCGGGAAGCGAGGGTCAAATAAGCTGGAGGCTCGTGGCAGAATATGGAAAAGGAACCGGCGTGATAAGGCAAAGTTGCAGAGTGAGCCCCAGGCTGCAAAAGACGCATCATTGGTGGGAGCTAAGCCACAGAGAGCCACTGCACACAAGCGAGAGCTTGTGGCAGCCAGAAGCCTCACTGAACTGCCATAGGCATCGACCAGTGAGTCAGCCTAGGAAGGGCGACACCGGGACAGCAGGCAAGCATGTAAGACTTATACAGAAGTTAATGAATGCCGATCTAAATGAAAGCAAGAATTTTGAATAGCTATTTAAAGGAAAGCAAGCATTTTGAATACAGAAATTAATGAGAAAGTACGGTTGAATAACGTCAAGAATTAAAGTAGTTTTGTGGAGTCACACGATATGAAGGAACTGTGCAGCTCTAGAGAACAAGCATTGGCAAGAGCCATAAGGATCTAAAGGAATTGTGCAGCTTGAGAGAACAAGCATTGGCAAGAGCCATGAGAGTATGCAAAAGTGCAATAAATGAATGGTGGCAAAACGAGCAAGGGTAAAGCATGATGAGGATGTCAAATGAAAATAAACCAAGCACCACTGTAGAGATGACAGTGGCCATGTACAAAGGTGTGTCGGTTGCGTGACCTGTAATGGGTGGACTGTGTGGTGCAACAAATGCACCTAGGCGGAGTACAGGCATTTATGGGAAAGCCACTTAAAGCACCACAAAGAAGCTTGTGTTTGATTCTAAAGGAAATCTTGTGTGATTTGAAATTAAGGAATTTAACTTGGTGAAAGGTAACCAAGCCAGAAGAGCTGGGAAGTATACAAAGAAAATGTGCTGAAACCCTTGGAAGACTTGAAAGCGTGGGGGAATGGAGTACTTTTTGTGCATTGTGAACTATTGGACGCTTGGGGAAGGGAAACCCTTTGAAAGCCAAGAGCTGGACGAACCTCAGAACCTTTAATTGAACACATTATTTTGAGGCTGACATCCCTACACATTGTATACAAATAGATGCGAGGTCAAGTATAGGTTTTGTACACTGACGGACATTTGCTTTGGACTTTGACACAGACCATCCTTGGCTTTATTTAGGTAGGGAATTCCCAATTTAGCACAGGACAAGTTAGGCCTTTCTCCAAACTTCTTTTATTTTGAATAACGTTTATAGCCCAAACTTGAATTGCGTGGTCTGCGTTTGCTTCATTGTGCCTTCACAGACTACAGTGCTTAAAACCACTCCATGATAAAGACCAGTTGACTCCTCCTTAGATCGGCTCTGGGGAAGCAGTACACACTGCTCAAACAACAAATTTAGTAGTGAAAATACAGAGGCAGAACCACCTGTATAGCTATGGATCTCTTTAGGAAGTGTTCCTTTCAGGGTTATGGTGGCGATGTGTAAAAACGTTTAGACACCAATAAAACAAAAATGCCCATAATGACCAGTGGTGCAGTATACCAACAAGTAGCTCAACTTTTCCCCGAAAATGGATCACACTAGCTCCCCAGTTAAGTTCCCAAGAAATGCCATGGTGCTGTGACCATGTGTTTTACAAACATGCCCAAGTCCCTGCAAGTATTTTCTGACTTACAAGAAAACTCAATGGGGCCTTGAAGCATGAAAGGTTACCTTTTTGCCATGTCGTCTAGAACTAGGTTTCTCTGCCAGCGGGGAGCATCCTTAGCTCTGTTGAATACACTCATTGAATGTGCATTAACATGTTGGAAGGGACATTGCTGGTATACAAAACTATCCCCTATGTTACAATTTATTTACAATGTCACAGAAGCAAAGCCACAGGAGGTGGTGGGAGGGGGACATGAACTACCAGATTGAAGTAGATTCATGAAGGTCTTGTTAAAATGCCCTTGTAGCCAATGAACAGATCAACCAGAGAACCTATGCACAAGGACAAAGCAGCCACCCAACTCCTAGTGGAGTGCTCTTTGAGCAAAGTTGGCATCTCTTTCTGAGCAAATTCATAGCCAGTGTGGAGGTAGAGAATTATCCATTTTCAGAGCGTCCACTTGGAGAAACGTTTTTCCTTTTGTGAGGCCAGCAGATACTATATAATAGTTAATCCTAACTTCTAGGGCATAATTCACATTTTTGGGGGATTTGTGCTGGAGAATATTTGAGATTGGGACCCCTAAAAAAATTGTTTGGTGCAGTTGGAGGTGCAGAGATGGAGATGAGGTGGTGAGGGCTAATGTTGGGCCCACTCTGTGGAGGGCGTGGCGAAGTGCCGCAGGACACGAGGGACAGGAGACGAGGGACCGGGCAAGCTCCTGCAGCGGAGGATGATTTGGCTGTGGTGCCAGAGGGTACAGCAAGAGTTGGGGGGTCATTTCCATTCTGGTGCGTCCAGGATGCAGCAGGGGTATTGTCATGTGCCGCGAGTGCTAGAGGAAGTTCGCCTTGGAGGTGTCCAGGAAATGCTAGCCATTCGGCGTGGCAGGCTGCGCCGCAATACGCTGCAGAAAGCTGCAGGAGAGACCCAGTGAACTGAAGGTATTGTGTGGGACCGGCAGCAAGGGCAGATGTGGGAGGAACCTGGAAGAACCTCCTCTGTGCTGTAAGGAGAGTAGTCTGGTGACTCTGGATGGCTGAAGGAAAGTGATAGGCCATGGCTGCTGTGACAAACTGAGGGCCCCCGGGTCCACAGGCTGATATATAGAGGGATAATACACTGCAGGGTAGAGGCTTCCTGCTGGATCTCAAGGGACGAGGGATACAGAGAATTGCTCCAGGCCCTCCAGCGGTTTTGTCTAGGGGCTATGATAGAGAAGGAGTAAAGCCAGGGCATACTCTCAGGATTGTGACCGCAAGGTGGTTGTCATCTTGCTACAAAGTTGATATTGTGGGCATTTTACAGGAGATCAAGGCCTTGAGGGGAGATCTACAAACCTCGAGGCGAGTGGCCTCTAAGGAAGGGAAACTGGAGGGCCTCGAAAAGAACCAACTCAATCCAGTCCTTGGTGACATCCGGATGGACCCCCACCTTTTGAAGCTCGAATCCAGGGAGAAGGAGGTCCAACTGAAGGAGGATGACCTAGAGAACAGGGAAAGGAGAAACAGGTTTACCATTATGGGCCTGATGGAGAAGAAAGGAGAGAACCAAGATGTGGAGGTCAAGGTCCATGGGGTTGTTAATGGCTTATTTGAGGGTTCGAGAGGTGAGAATCCAGTGCGCGTACAGCACAGGTCAGAGCTTTAAGAAGCGGCCTAGAGCGGTTGTGGTACGTCCTGGTAAACGGTTATCTTCTCACCGTCAAAGATTACTTCGTTCTGACTTCTTTCTGCCACCATGTCTCTGTAAAAGTGAAACTGTACCTTGGCTAGTGAAAGCCAGCGGTGTGGAAAGCCTAGGCTTTGTAGCTTTTTGGCATTGGCCGCAGTATAGTGGTCAACACATTGAATACAACATTGTTTGTCTCAACAAGAAACTGTAGTTATGTATTTTCTTTCAACCTACGAATATCACCGACACCATTAACGTACATTGCTCTGGCTCTTTAGGTAGATTAATGGTGTGCAACCCACACCGCTGGCTTTCACTAGCGAAGGTGCACAGTTCTGCCATTATCTTGAATGCCCTGTGCGGATGTGTTTTTCAATGGGTATGCACCTCCTCACTTTGACATTAACCAGAATAACCAATCACCAATGGAGTATACTAAAAATACCTATAGCGGTACACACGCATGCCTAGAATTTGGTCAATTTAGATTTTATCTCATTCATGGGTGAACCCAGACATCATCCATCCCCGCTACTGCTCCCATGTCCATGAACCTTGCCACAGTCAGCTGAGTCGAGGCCTGTACTGAGCAGCTGCTTGGCAGGTTCCTTGCCATCCAGCATAAGCTTCATTAAATGGTTTTGCTTATCTGGAGGCAAGTGTGCCCACCTTTATGGTCATGCCTCAAAGGGAATGGGAACATTTAGTAAAGGTACAAGATAACCGGCCTCGGGGCCAGGCGCCCATAAAAAATAAATAAACATTCGGCCAAAGGCACCCCATTTCTTTTGGCTAAATTTCAGGTGGTATTAGGATGGGGCAATATGGAGAGTTTTGGAGATATATAGATATATTTTCAAAAGCAATATAGGATTAGACAATATTGTTATCAAGATGTATGTTTATATGGCATACATTACTTTCCGCAATTGTATTTCTGATGCTTTTATCTGCTTAGATTCACATGCTATGCATAGGCCAACATCTAGTGGTCGTTGCAGAGTATTGCATGACTTGTTTTTGAAATTCCAAAAGGGACATCGAATGGGCGCGTTTGTAATACTATCCCTTTGGTGACGTGTACTGTACCCATGCTTCTGCATGCGTCTAGGTCCCGCAGATTTTTCTTTCTGACATGAGGGAGTATGAAGTGTTTGCTTGAGCATCAAAAAATGTAAGTAGGACAGATAAGGGTGACCGTCATCTATGCACCTTCAACTCTAAGAGGGGAGGAAGGGTGGGCGCATGTGAATCTAAGCAGCTACAAGCATGAAAAATATGATTACGGTAAGTAATGTATGCCTTCTAAGGATTGTGGATCCGTTTAGAATCACATGCTATGCAAAGATTAGTGAGAAGTACCTGGAGACGGAGGTGGGTTGTGTGAAGGTACAGAAGCAAACAGATGTTTTAACACTGCTCGACACATCTGTGAATCTGCTTTAGTGTGTATCTAAGCAGTGTTGTTGCATAAAAGTATGAATAGAACTCCAAGCAGCAGCTTTGCAAATTGCATCTAATGGAACATTTGCAATGAAGGCTAGAGTAGCCCCGTGTGCCTAGAGTACAGTGAGAGCTTGGTGCGAAAGGTAAGGACTTTTTAGATAGTGAGTAGCAAAGTTGGATGCATTGGACTATCCATTTAGAGATTGCGGTCTTGGAAACATGATCTCCTCGCCCAGCTGCTATGGAAACAAAGTTTATCGGTTTTCCATAGTAGTTTTGTTTAGGTAGTACACAACGCTCTCCTTGCATCTAGAATATTGAGACTCTCTTCTGCTGTATTAATTGGATGTTGGAAATAGGCTGGAAGTTCAATACATTGTTCTACATGGAACCTAGAGATTAATTACGGTGAAAAGCGAGGAAGGGGTCCAAGAACCACTTTGTCTTTGTGAATACAAATGAAGGGATCTTGGAATGTGTGTGTTTGTAGTTCACTGACCCTTCTTATAGCAGTGATATCCACAAGAAAAGACTAGCTGTGTTCAGTGGTTCAAAGGGTGGACCTATGAGTTTTGTGAGTACAACATTTAGGTCCCAACCAGGTGGTGGTTTTGAAATTGGGGGGTATAATCGTTTTAACTCCAATCCATGAAAGCTTTGGTTACTGGAACTTGCCACCGTGACACTTTGTTCTGTGATGTAGTGTAAGCGGAAAGTGCTGCTAGATGCATTTTGAGTGAATTGAAGGCTAGACCATATGGACCATATGTACCATATGTGAAGGGGAACAGTCAACTGGATTGATGTGAGATTTGCATCAAATGACAAATCTTTTCCATTTGTTAAACTAGTGTCTTGTATTTGGCTTCCGTCCATACACCTTTATGGTAGGTTTAAATGGCCAAACTGACTTGAGGAGCCAGGCTGCCAAGTTCAGAGTTTGAGGCTATGTATTAAATGTTGTCCGCTTGTGCTGGGACAGCATGTTGTATGGGTATGGAAATCTAATTGGTTTGCACAATGCTAGATTGATTAGGTGTGGAAACCATGAATGTCGAGGCCACATTGGAGCTATTAGGATTAGAGTGACTTGTTCCTGATGCATCTTGTGCACTATATTGTTGAGGAGAGGTGTTGGTGGAAAAGCCTAAGCAAATTTCCCTGACCAACTCATCCACAGGGCGTTCACCTTGGACCCTGGTTGGGGAAACCTAGATACAAAGTCCAGACATTGTGCGTTTTGCTTTGTGGCGAATAGGTCTAGATGTTGATGCCCCATTGGTTGGACATAGTGTAAAATATCTGCATGAATTTGTTGCTCGTATTCTGCGGGAAGGTGTAGATGTTTGCTTGAAGTGTCTGTTAGTGATTTGTGTTAACCTGGAACGTGTTGCAAGAATAGGAAAATGTTGGGTGGAGAGAAAACTTACATCTTTTGGGCTAAACTGGACAGATTTGGAGTGTCTCGTCCCTGAGATAGAACATGGCATGGTACCGTCTGTGAGCACTAGAAATGTTGACCCTGACAAGTGTTGACATGCTTGTAGGGTTTCGAAGACTGCTAGCAATTCTAGTAGATTGATGTAGTTTCTTGCTGTTGACAGTCCACACGCCGTGCGCAGTGTGATGAAGGTAATGTGCTCCCCATCCAGAGAGAGAGGAGTCTGTTGAGTGGTGGATTGCAAGGGGTTTCCCTTTTAACATATTGTCTTTGGTCCACCAGCGCAGAGCCTGTACTAAGGTTTGCGAAACAACCACTAGATCGTCCCACTGACCGCTTGCCTGAGACCATTGTTTCGCTAGCCACTTTTGCACTGGGCGCATGCGCACCCGCGTGTGTGGGACTAGATATATGCAAGAAGTCATCATCCTGAGCAGACGTATTTCCTTGATATGATAGGTTATTTATAACGCACTTAATACCCAGAGGTTTCTAAGCGCGGACCCGGGGATCGAACCGGTGTTGCTCCGTATCGTCTTGCTGCTAAGGCGAGCACGTTGCCCCTGAGCTATCCTCCCGGGAGTGCAGAGTTATCTGACGACCTGCCACATAATGAGGCAACTCATATGAAACCGCAGCCCTACTTAACACAAAGTTTGGACTCGGATGTGTGCAATTACTTTTGCTGCTATACACTAATCAATTGCCTTTGCTGCACATGTGTGGTCCAAGAATGAACCTGTCCCCGGGGGAAGAGTATTTGCCGAATATGTAAGGCCCCGGGAAAAAAAACTGCAAAGCATGGGTTCACTGAATGCCCCAGATTGAGCACACAGTACATGTGCATCTTGGGCAGTTTAGTACATATCTATGAGACTATTGAAACCCAGGACTTCTGGAATTTGTGCCTTAATACTGACTCCGTCTCTATGCACATGAACACTTTTGTACTTGTGGATGCATATTAAAAAGCATTTTTAGGAACTTAAGATATCAATATTTTTAGGAAGATTTGATGATGAATTGTAGGTCTTAAATGTGTCGTAATAGGATCTGTATTTTCATGGAATTATATTGTTTAAATTATAAATTATTAATATTGTAATTGTGTTATTGTGATGAAATTGTTTTATAGGTTTCGAGTGAAAAGTTCTTAATTGAGCTAAAACACAGTAAATAAATGAGGTACCTTGAACAGTATGTTTTGGAGTCTCTCGTTTGAGGGAAATACTAATCTTGCTTGTGGTTTTACTATTGCTCCCAGGAATTGCTTTACTTGACTGGGGACGACACTTGACTTTCGCGATGATCGAGAACCCGAAGTGAAACAATACATTGATTGTTTCACACATCTGTGGTGTTTCTTCTGTTATGAGCCAGTGGTCCAGATAAGGCTACACTGGGATGGATTTCCTTCACAGGTGTGCTACTACCACTGCTCATACTTTGGTGAACACCCTTGGCTCTGATGAAATGCCAAAGGCGATCACCTTGAACTGGTAGTGGGTATAACCTAGCTGGAAGCCCAGGCACTTCTGGCATTGAAAGTATCCATCTTTCATGTCCAATGTCGCCATTCTTAATACCACTGTTTTAAGAGTGGAAATACTTCTTGCAGTGTTGTCATTCGAAACGTTTGTGGTTTCACATACGTGTTGGCTGAACGCAGGTCTAACACAGGGAGCATAGTTCAATCTTTCCTTGGCATTAGGAATTACACTCAATAGATACCCTTGTTTACCTGGTGAACTGGAACCAGCTCTATTGCGCCTGTTTGAAAAATGGACTTGATTTCTTCATGTAGTTTCTTTTGATGCTGTAGAGACAACTTCCAGTGTCTTGGTGGATGTTAGGGTTTTTCTAGAAATTAATTTCAGTAACCCCCTGCCAATGTAGGTAACACCCACTTATCGGATGCGATTCCCTCTCATGAATGGGTGAATTGACAAATGGGACCTCCTACTGGAAAGGCATGGGTGGAAACCTGGACCTAGTAATGGAGGCTCGACCTCTAGCCCTTCTATAGCCCCTTTGAAAGTTTGACTGGTAAGGGGTGGATTGGCTTTGAGGGTTACCCCAAGACAAAGAGGACCGTCCCAGATTATAGCCCTGTGAGCATGGGAAGCACTGCTCACAAAAGGAGTGGCGTTTATTAAACACCCTAAGTTGTATATAGGGTTTGTTAGTTATTTGACCTAAAGATTTTAGGGTTTCCTTTGCAGTGCATCATTGACGGCTTTACCGAAAAGAACATTGGGCTCAATGGGCATATTTAACAAGTTAGCTACTGTCTCCAACTTGAACCCTGATTGATGTAGCCAAGAGTGGCGTTTTAAAAGTGTACCTTCTGCAATGATATGGCCAGCATGGTCGGCTGCTTTCAAGTTGTTTTTGACAATGCAGTTTGCAAAATCTGAGATTTTAAAGGCTGGGAACTGCATCGAGTTGTTGTTGGACCGTGTCCTATAGGTGGCAGTTCCAACTTGCTAATAAGGTGGTATTGTTCGCAATGCATGTTTGGTACGCTGCCGATATAGCCGTTTTCCTGCCTATTGTGTATACATTTTACTCTTTTACATGGAGTACTTCTGCGGATGCTGACAGGGTACCCGCCGTCTTCCTTGTGGTGGTTACAAGCAAGGAATCAGGTTAAAGTTGTCCCCTAATGTAGAGGGGATCCGTAGGAGCAGGTTTAAACATTTTTGATTCAAGTGTCAACGGCTCTAATTGATTACGGAGATAACAAAGATGGTTGAATAAGCATTTGTACGGATTCAAGTAAGGGTATAAACTGCGAATGACTGGCTTTTTATCCCATAAAATGCGGTCCACAAAATCTGTTCTGTAGGGCTTCCCGAGTGAGTTTTAAAATGTTGTGCCGCTTAAATAAATCGCTCCTTATATTGTGGCTGATTATCTATAAGCAAATCAGCAATGGGTTGGTCCTGGTCTTCTGGTGATGGCAAGACAAATGTCTGGGTCATAGTAATCATACTATTGATCCTGTGTGAATTGGTCATCTTGTGAATATAATGGCCACATGGTTGTTGAGGATCAATGATGCAAACCTAGATGAGAAAATGGTGCTACTCCGCAAATTGATTACTGACACAATCGAAAACTTCTCCCCGGAAAAACCATTTATCCCCTCAAGAAAAAGAGCAACAGCAAAACGGTTCACCCCACAACTAAGCACCATGTAAAAGAACAAGAAGCTGGAATTAGAATGGAGGAAAGAATACGACCAAGATAAGAAAACCCAGATCGTATAACGAACAAGTTACTTGCCTGTAACTGTTGTTCTCCCACATAGTTCTGGCATGGATTCACATGCTCATGAATATTCCCTGTCAGGCGGGGAATCCTCTGTAAAGAAAAAAGCAGTTTCAGTTTAATTTCTGAACAGCCTTTCTCCTAACCACCAATCACTGAGCTCTGGGTCAAAACTGCCCCTAGCCAATGATCGCCCTCTACCCAAGTCCCTCCTCTGGCAGCCATCTTCAGATTTGGTAGCATGTAAAGTGGCAGTAGGACCAAGAGAGCTGCAGAGGGGTAGGCGGGAGGGTTTGCATGTGAATCTATGCCAGACCGATGCTGGAGAACAACAGTTACAGGTTAGTAACTTGTTCCTTCTCCAGCATGGGGTCTGGTATGGATTCACATGCTCAGGAATAAACAATGCACAGCAGTACACACATGCACAGCCACGGGAAGTGGCAAGGCTCAACATAAGCATCTCTTACCTACTCACCAGGCTCACCTTTAAGCTAACAGGTTGCGCAGCACTGCTTGGCCGACTCTGGACTCCTCCCTGGAATCCCCGTCGATGCAGTAGAATTTCGTGTAGGTGTGCGTTGACCTCCACGTAGCAGCCCTGCAGATGTCCAGCAGGGGCACACCAGACAGGAACGTCGTAGCAGCGATCGCTCTGGTAGAGTGGGCTCTCGGACAGTCAGGCAGCGGTCAGTTTGCCAACCGTTGACAGAGGGTGATGCAGCCGGAGAGCCACCTGGAAATGGAAGCCTTGGACAGGGCCATCCCATGGTTCACAGGACCAAAGTTCAAAGAGCTGAGAGGTTTTCCGGAAACTCACGGTGCGGGCCACATAAAACTTCAGCGCACTAGCCACATCTAGCGAGTGCAAAGTCCTTTCAGCCGGCGACAAAGGTGTCGGAAAAAAAACACAGGCAACACCAAGGGCTTGTTTAGATGAAAGTCCGATGACACCTTGGGCATGAAGGAGGGGTGCGTCCGCAGCACCCCCCTCATCTCGTGGAATGTCAAGTAAGGTGGTTTAGAGGAGAGGGCCTGTATCTACCCCACTTGTCGTGCAGAGGTGATGGCCACGAGAAAAACTTTTCCACAACAAAAACTTGAGTGGTTAAGAATGCATAGCCTCAAACTGAGGTCCCATGAGCCTATTAAGCACCACATTGAGGGCCGGAGCCTTCACCAGCGGGAACGAGCAGAATAGTCCCTTGCCGAATTCCTTGACCAATTGGTGCGAGCACAAGGATGGTCGTCCTGGGGATCTAGTGTAGCGGGAGATAGCCGCCAGATGAACCTTGATGGAGGCGTGAGCCATTCCCGATTTGGCCAACGACAGCAAATATGGAAGTACCCGAGGAGCCTTGACCCTCAATGGGTCGATCTTCTGGGAACTACACCAAATAGCAAATCTCTTCCACTTCTGTCCATAGCATTGCAAAGTAGACGATGCTCTAGCCTTGGCGAGCACTTCCTTGCAGTCTGCCAGGAGATCGTACCCACTGAATTCTAGTACTGCAGGCGCCAGGCCTTCAGGTTCAGAGACCCTGGATGGTGGTGAAGAATGACGCCTCCTTCACGGGCGAGAAGATCCTCAAACACTGGCAGCTTGACTGGTTGTGCCGTCGACATGCTGAGAAGGTCCGGGTACCAGATCTGCCTTGGTCATGCTGGTGCGACGAGGATCATCCGGCACAGACACTGAATAGATTGATGACTGGAAGTAACAACGGCAAAGGTGGGAACGCATACAAAAATAGGCCTTCCCAAGGAAACGAGAATGCGTCCCCCATGCTCCCCTGCTGGGGAAACGTGCTGGAAGCCTTCTGGCACTTGGTGTTCGTCGCCATCTCAATCAAGTCAATCTGGGATTGCCCCATTTGCGGAACAGATTCTCCATTAGGTCCAAAACCCTTGTCTGGACGTCCTGTCGAAAGTTGATGTCCTTGAACCAGCCATGACGACTAAGGCAAACGCTGTTGCCCATCTGGCGGAACCCCGCGTTGCTGATGTCCGTGGCCACTGTGATGGTGTGCTCCGACACCACCTCGCCTTCTTGCAGAAACTCCAACACCTCTGACCTCTTGTCGTCAGGGAGGAAGTCCAGCAGGGGAGCGATCTTGAACCACAGCTCCCGGTTGTAGCCCGCTACGATAGCGAGGGCGTTGGCAGCCTTGATGGTCGTCGCTGCAGAGTGGGTAACACGTCGTCCCATAGCATCCAACTTTTCCCCCCTCACTGTCCAGAGTGTGTAGACGCTGCCGAGGAAGAAGCGTCTGACGACGACTTCTTGGCTGCTGCAGAGACCACCGAGTCCGGTGACAGTTGGGCCCTCAAGCACTTGGGCGCCGAGTCCGGCACCCTGTATTTCTTCTCTAGACGGTCCCTCTTCGCTGGGGCCGTAGAGTGTTCATCATGAGAGACATGCCTTCGACCCAAAAGTAATCCAAGAATGGGACTGAAAGGATGGTCTTTCCCTTCACCTCGCTGCACTGGTACAAGAAACCCTCCTTCTCTAGCACCAGCTGCAAGAGCTCCAAAGCTCTGGAGATCATTGCATGAAACAAGCCTGTCTTGTCCAACGGGGAAAATCAGGGTGGCAACGACGGGAGGTCCCGCATACCACCGTCGTCGTCATCCTTGCCCACTGTCGTCGTGTCAAGATAGGTCTCATCCCTCGGGGGGAGGAGAGGGCAGCGAAGGGTGACACGGAGGTAGTGGGTGCCATGTCCCCCGTTGCCAGAAAGTCTGCCGTCACTGGAGCCGCGGGCGGAGCCATCGGCATAACAGGCATCCTTGTCTATATCTCGGATACCAGTGTACGTAGAGAGAATGTCCACAGAGGTCTCTAGGGGGCAGCAGAGGTGGAGGGCAAATAGGAAGCTGGGGCGCAGGAAGGGAGCCAAGGCCCTTGTCATCCCGGGGCTCTCCGTCGCCTTCTTTGATGGTACCTTCCTCGGCGCCCTCGTCGTAGGGCCTGACCCCGCCGTTTCCCTCAACGCCTTCATCCTCCTGGATGGTCTGAAGGTAGACGAGCTCCTCCTCTGAGGGGATACCCGTGTCCTGGAGGACTGCCGCAGCTCCCCCCCCTTTCTTCACATCCAGAGGGAGATGACCGCATCTTCTGCGGGGTCTACTTAATGGGCAGGAATGAAGACACCCGGTGGCAGTGGACTGCAGTGTTTGGCCTTTTGTTGGAGCTCCGCAAGAGGGGCACTCTCAAAGGACTTGGAAGGCTGCTCAGCTTTCTCGGGATCCGGGAAAGGCCTGCTCCTGGGAGCCACCCAGTGCAGAGGCCTTGGTCTGCAGACACTCATTTAGCCGTTTACGCCAAAATGCACAATCATCCTCCTTATGCGTCGGGTACAGACAGTAAAGGCAATGGGAATGTTTGTTGTCCGAAAAAACATTCCGTAAACCGCAGTCTGAGCAAAGCTTGAAAAAGGGGGGTGGAATCCTCCTACTCTGACATGCTGCACGCGGCACTGGCCTGAAGAATCTTCTGGAAGGCTCCATGAAGAAACTTGTTAAAATCCTCCCTTAAGGGGCACTGAAGAATCCAAAAAGCGGGCGCTTGTTAATTGGAAGGGTGATCAATGGAGCACAAGGATCAATTGACTGAAAAATAGAGTAAAACTCTTCCAAAAAGAGAAAAACGCAGTAAAAGCTTGAGAGCTAAGCAGGAGGACTCCCAACACTTTAATGTGCGGTAAAAATGTGAAGATGGCTGCCAGAGGAGGGGCTTAGGTAGAGGGCAGTCATTGGATGGGGGCAGTATGACCCAGAGCTCAGTGATTGGTTGTTAGGAGAAAGACAGTTCAGAAATCTAACTTAAACTGATTTTTTCTTTACAGAGTATTCCCAGCCTGAGGACGGAGTACTCTTGAGCATGTGAATCCATGCCAGACCCCATGCTGGAGAAGAAGGAAATTCAAAAGGCAAAGAAAAGGCATTATGATGACAGAATCACCAATGCCACCAACACACAAAAAGAAATGTTCAACATCGTAAACTAAATGAGAAACCCATCAGGCTGCGACAACACTCCAATTCCCTCACAGAAACTATGCAACAACTTGGCAGGCCATTTCAAAAACAAAATTAACGACATCCAACAAATCATACCAAACAGACCAACCAACCCTAACACTCAACCAACCCGACCTGACTAGGAGCCACAGCACAAACTCCAAAACTTCCTGGAAATATCAGTAGAGACATTAGTCAAGCTGGTAAAACACAGCAAGAAAATCACCCATGGATCCCTGTCCCCTGACATCTACAAATCAAATCTTGCACAAGGAACGCCATCAGAACATTACAGAAATCTCTTGAATCTGTCGCTCTCAACAGGGATTGTACCACAATCCTTCAAAACAGCATACATTAAACCACTTCTAAAAAACACAAGTGGTGACGTGGAAGACCTCTCCAACTACAGACCAATTTTAAACATTTCTTACCTGGAAAAACTCCTAGAAACATACGTATACAAACTAACCCAAGAAAACATAGAAAAACACCAGCTGCTAGACCAAGCACAAGTCTGCTTCAGACCCGCAAGAGGAACAGAATCGGCACTATCCATCTGGGACGACCTAAAAACAAACGCTGACTCAACACAACTTCGGCTCCGATTCTGCTCGACCTCTCAGCAGCATTTGACACAGTAAATCATGACACCCCAAGCAGAAGATTAGAAGATATAGGTATAACATACATGGCACTACTCTGGATTAAATCATTCCTAGCAGACAGAACAGAAACCGTACGGATAAAATCCATCAAATCTATTCCATGGGTTAACGACTGGAGTACAACAAGGATCCTCACTATACTTCAACATCTATCAGACCCCATTAATCAGGATTTTAAAGAAATACAACATTACATGCTACAACTACGCAGACACTCAAATCATCTATAAAATCGAATATAGCCAAGCCGATCACTCAACCCTAGTAGACTGTCTAAAAGAAATCTATGACTGGATGAACGCCAAGAACTTAAAAAATTAACCCAGGAAAGACAGAAATCATGATTATATCCAAAAACTAAGACCACTACCTACATTCCCTGGCCGACGGAACTGGGAACCACACCCACACCATCTAAAGTAGTAAATAACCTGGACAACGCTCGGACCTCAGACCCACAAGTTAACGCAGTAATTAAACAATGCTTCCTCCTTCACTCAAGAAGAATCCTACCTTTCCTCTCCTTCACCCACAAAACACTGACAATCGTTGCTCTAATCATGTCAAGAATAGACTACGCAAACAGCTTCTAACTCGGGATGCCGGAACACCACCTGAAGAAATTACAACGCATCCAAAATGCAGCAGCTAGACTACTCCTCAAACTATCCAGAAGAGACCACATCACTGCAGCGTTAAAAATACATTGGCTTCCCATCAAACATCGTATCATGTTCAAAACGAGGTGCATAACACAAAGGGCAATCAGCGGACAGGGAGCACAATTCCTACAAAAGTAAATCTACAAGCCAACAAGACTCCTCAGATCAAGCAATGAAATCCGCCTGAACCAAAACCATTTGCCAAGAAAAAATTAGGTGGCTCCTCTTTCTCCGACCAAGCAGCAAAAACCTGGAACAACCTCCCGAAAGAAATAAACACCAAAGACAAATTCTTACACCAGGCCTACTATACCCCACAGAAACTTAGCAGATTTTACCCTGAGGGGGTCATAGCATGCAAAAGATGTGGAGTAGTGGCAGCAGATTTCTATCACATGGCATGGGCATGCCCTAACATATGATCGTACTGGGTCGAGATTGAAGCGGCTGTGAAAGAAATGATCTCTGCAGAACAGAACTTTTCACCAGCACTGTGGCTTCTGGCATTAATTGAAGGGGAGTCACGAGCCGATAAGAGATTTTTGGGTATAGCAGTCGGGGTGGCTCGGTATGTTTTGGCCAGAACCTGGGGCAGAAACGTTCCTCCAACTTTTGCAGGCTGGCTTGAGAACATGAGAATGTGTGAGTTTAAGGAAACCAGATATGCTGGACGCTACCTCCTACCAGTCGACCATTGGACTATTGGGGACCTTTCAGACAATACATGGCAACCAAGGCGAGACCTGAAAAGACCTCACTGGCAAGTGCCTAATGGCATGATGGAGAGATAAAGGGGCGCCCTTACTGATGGGATTGCACTGGAACAGTGGGGAATGTAAAACTATGTCTGAAGATGCTATTTCTTAGACGAGATAATAAGAAGGACTAATGTAGAGGAGGTAGACGAGCAGGGTACAGGGCAAGAGGGGAGAGACCCGGGGGGGGGGGGGGGGGGGGGGGAGGGAGTAATGGGGTGGGAACTGGGAGAGTTTATTCTTTTAGGGTTCATGTAGTTCCTTACTGTTTATGTTTAAATTAACAAAGTTTAATAAAAAGAAAAAAATACCAAAGACAACCTAAAATTTAAAAAACGTCTAAAAACCTGGCTCTTCAACACCTATTAACCAAACTGAATCAAACAGGAAACACAAAGAACAAACTGACAGAATATATTATGGCACAGACACCACCTAGGACCGATTAAGGGAAACTCCTACAAGAACAAGAGAGACAATGATAGGTGAAACAGAATGCGAGCGACAACCCCATGAGGACAGAACCATAGCAAACATGCCTAACACTACCAACAACCTTACCCACTCAGAAAGGGCATAGGGTACGGGTGCAGTTCGCAAGTAAATCGATCCAGAAGGACTAGGTTGCAGCAAAAATAAACTAGGATAAAAGAGGTGGCCAATACAAAGATGGAAATACCAGAGTAGCTGACTTAACAATGACAGAGAAGAGACAGCCTTGTCAGGCTGAAACTTCATCACTGAAAGGAAGACAACCTTCTCTAGACATGGAGACACAATAGGAGTGTGCATTTCTCCTAACAAGGCTACTAACCAACCCCAAAAACTACTAAAAACCTCACCACTCCTCACACACCTCTCGCACTCCAACCAAACAACCACATCTCTTAAAACACCACAGCAACCCACTTGCACTTCAACACACCACAACAACAAACACCACACAGACCCTCACACAACAGCACACGGCGGACTCAGAACCGAATACCACACCAATATGCTCGGCTAATGGTGTTAACCAAACTGAAGCTGCCAACAGTACTTCACATCTCCCTTGCTCTTCTCCAAACTTGTCCTACTAACACACCTAACCTACCCCCCTTTTTGTTTCACATCTGCCAGAGCACCAGGGGACCACTCCAGTAGTGTTAGTGCGCGGTACAAATATCCTTTAATATTAACAACATATCGTCCAGGCCCCAGCCCTAGGTGGTATAGAGGAAAAGCCTGAAGGACTGGTCGTGGAGCAGAGATTTGTATGACCAGGCTCTTTGCCGTTGGATGGGTAGAAAGGAAAGTATGGTCCCTGTGGGTAGGTTGGTGATTCTTAGCAATGTTTTTAGACACTGCAAGCATGGAGTAATGTTTCTACCACACAGTGTTCAATAAGTGCCTCACTAAATGGGAAAAGCATTTTACCAAGGATTCCTTTCAAAACATAAATGAGCATTGTCTCACTGCTCCATCTTGGGAGCAGGCAGGCCCAAAGCTTCCACAACCCTGGCCACCAAGTGGCATAAGGACTCCATGCTTATCCTCATACCAGGGGCAACTGTTAAGAGGATACCTCTCTGCCCCTGTGATGGGGTGTTGGCAGATCATACCAACCCCTAAGCAACAGGATTGCCCTCAAGTCTACCTGACTGTGATAAATGCGTGCAAAGCAGCAAAGGGAGCAATCCAAGCAGAGAGTAGGGGATTAAAAGGTACAGTCAACACTTTAGAATAATACAATAGAAATACCAACATGATAAATTACTGAAAATATATCTTACTTTGCGGTGCAGGTTAATGCATATTTAACCATCAAGGAACATCATAGAATAGATAGTTCTGTGTTTGAGTTTGTGACCCTGTTAAGATTTGGTTGCTGGAAGAGTTTCAGATCAAGCAGAGCCTCTGGGCATCAAAGTTCACCAAATTAGGGATAGTTCACAAGTAAGGTGTATTTTAAGGGGAATTAACTTTTCCCATAAAAGTCAGTGCAGCAGTGCTAAGAGCTCGGGAAAGCAGCAACGAGTGTTCCAAAGGTTGGGAAATCGTTTTAGAAGTTAATGTTGACCACTAGCAGTGAGTCTGTAGTTAAGTAGCAAAGATTACGGTGAAGAAAATAAATGTTTCACAGTTACCATTGAAGTTGCTTGGACAGAGGAAAAATGTGATCCGATGGTGGGAATGCAGTGGCCAGACGGTAGCCAAGCCATGCAAACTGTGTAGGCCTTGGATTTTCAGACCCCCAGGGATTTTTGATGGAGACTTCTTCCATAGAGGTGGTCTTTACTAACCATAGGCTGCTGACCGTATGTTAGTCTGCTTCAATCCGGTGCTCTGGAATCTCAGGCCACCCACGGCAAGCAGAAAGGATTCTTCTTGGAGCAGAGTGGTCGTGAAGGCTTACCACCCAAGTGAGTGGGGGTGAAAAACAGTTCCCCTCTGAACAGTAGATAAGGCTGGAATTTCAGCATCCAATCGTGTACTTACCCGTTTTGTGGTAAATACTTTTAGAAACCTTTACTTATTTAAACTTTCGAAGCACCATCAGAGCCCACTGCAACATTTCTGAAATACCCTACCTGAAGACAGAATATTTTGGAACTTGTGACTTTTGGGCAGAAGGCACCATATCTTAGGGTTGGACTTCATACGATATAGTGAGACTATACTTGTGCATATTTCTACCTACTATCCTTGCATCTGAATACTCGCCTATTCAACACTGGTAACTAATTCATATGCATCTTGATTCCCTGAAGAAGAGGGTGTGTGGGTGGGTGGGTGTGTGTGTCAACTGCTGGGTTGCCATCAGTGACATCTGCCCTTGGTCTGACCACTACATTGAGACCATCATACCTCCTGCCCTGACCACTGAGCACAGCCGCTCTCCCTTGCCACCTACACATGTCCGCAGTTCATGCAAACTCAGTCAAGGCACAATCATTGCCCCCTTGCTAGTGGCTCTTCAACCCAAACACCTCCACCACCTCTCAGATAACCCTAATGGCTCTGGCCGGCCTTTACACAAAGACATTGACAATGGCCGTTGAGACAGTTGCTCCGCTCGCACCTCATAAGCCCAAGCCTACCGGACCTACTAACTCTTCACCACTGAACTAAGAATAGAGTAAAAAACGACAGGCAGAAGCAAATTGGAAAAATCCTCCCTCAGACAACTAAGGGAGATTCAAAACAGTTTCCAGGCAATACAAACAAGCGTGATGGAATGGGAAGGCCCCGGAGGCGCTGACATTTTATCCTGTACTGCACCACGTGCCTGCTGCGTGATGACTGATATATTGGGACAAGTCTCCGCCTGCACGCTGGATTGTGAAGGCTCGGACCTTCCCTGCACCTTAAGTAGGTACCTGGTAGGTGGAGTGTCCTCAGCCTCGTCGCTGGTACTGCTGGTAATATGTATAGGTGCACCCTCGGAATCGGGTCCGGTATCAGAACAGAGCCCCTCTGGGAGGTCCCCGGTATAAAATCCCCCTCAGCAGTGGAACCAGGAGGGTCCATGGACCCCTTGGCCGGTAGCTCCTCAAGCCTTGGTCCCCTTGCTGGTCTTAGGACCTGGAAGGCCTCTCTCGCTTGGATGCTTCCCAGGGAAGGGATCACCCTCCCGGGGTGCAGAGGAGAACAGCGCACCTACCTTTGGCCTGGTCTTCCTCCTGACGTACTGCTGGAGGGTCTCCAGTGGCGATTTCGAGAACAGCTCCCTCCACCTGGCCAAGCAGTTCAACGAACACTGGGTAATGCATCGCACAGCGAGCAGCCGCCCCAGCCGTGATCTGGAGCAAGGCACCTGAGGCAGAGCACATGTGGATTCGACGTGGCGAAAGAACCCTCGCAGACCGGCCAGCTGCTTAATCAGTGTGGCACCAGAGGACAGAGTAGGTTAAACTCTGAAGAAATGCCTATGGACAAAAAAGGTAAAAAATACCCGGGGAAGTGTGTGTGGAATTACAAGGCTTGAGGCCTAACCCAGGAGTGCTGGTGAAATCGGTCCGCTCCTTTCGACGTGGAAAAGAGGACTGAGGAGTGACCCGCGTGCGCATCTAAATTTAAAGGGCAAGATGATTTTTCTGGTGATTTTCTCATCCCTAGTGAGGAACGCCCCATAAAGTATAGAGGAAAGGGGACGAGCCGTAGGAATAGGGTGGGTGAGCTGTAGGAACAGTTACATGAGCTGATGCAGAATCTGATGCGGTCATCACTTCTTTCCCAGGGGTTACCTCTCCTCATGTGGCCACGGGATGGCAGCCACTACCTGATCCTGACTGTGGGGGGTGGCTATGCGAGGGAGGATCACATGGAGGGAGGCGACCCTCATGAGGGGAAGTTCACATCGAACGAGACAGGGTATCGCCCTTTTTCTTAGAGATGTTCCCTCTATTACTCATGCCGTAATAGCATACTGTGATAAACCCTTTAAAGACCACAAGACATGCCAATGACATTTTTTCAATACACCACGAATAAGCTACCAAGAACTACCGATCAATCCCATATGCATAGAAGTACTGGGACGAGGAGAATGGCCCAAGCAATGAAGATCAATGAGTCCGGGAAGCACATCACGCACTCTAGTGTTTGCAAACATGTGAAAGGTGCCAGGACATTTAAAAATCCCAACCAGCATGGAGAGCAGAGATGCTGCCTGGGAAAGCTTAGTCCTCTCGGTGTGAACCGAGGGGCAACCGAGCCACAAAGCAGACCGTGGAGCCAGCCGGCTCATGGAGACTGAAGGAAGGAAGAATGCAGATGCTGGTTCGCTGTATCAGAGCCGTGACAGGAAGACGACGATGGAAGTCTCCCCAATGGCCAAGGGAGCCGAGCAGCAGTACTGAAGCCGCCCGAACATGAAGGACTCTACAGCGGAAGCCACAAGGGATGAGGGAGCAGCTGAGCGAAGCCAACGAGCCTGTGAAAGAAAAGTAGCACCCTGGAATGCTGCAAGCGGTTTACCCCAGAAGAGCTGGAGATTGTCGAGGAAGCCGCTAAGTCCCAAGAAGGGAAACTGGGATTCTGGGGCGCAGCAGAAATGTCATCAAGGACAGATGTAAGCAAGCAAAGTGAATGCAAGGGAATTTGAGACCCCGATGTCTTCAGAATAAAGTGAATGTGAGAAATACAAGGTAAATGCAAGGCAAAGTCAAGTTTGCATGTGTGTAACGTGAAGCATTCATTGTGTCATTTGTTATAGCACCTTTCACAATAATGATGGTCCCAATGCGCTTTTGGTTGAACCCCCTTGTAGTGACCGGAGTCCAAAAATGTGGGATAATTTGGGAGGTGCTTTTATGTGTGTGTGCATTTCCACCATTAAAGTTATGCGAGGGTGGCCAAGACCCTGCTAGTCACCTACGTCTAGAGTGTGTATGGGCATAGCGGATGTATACTATGAACTAAAGGCAGGGGGGGGATTGAGTTAAGCGATAAGAGTTATGTGGGAAGCTACAGTTTGAATGTGTTAAAAGTAGCTTCATTCTTATGGCAGAGGTGATGTGCAATAGTGTTTGTGTTATATGTGAGTGCAGGATGTGTGGAGTGAGACTGCTTTCCACTAAGTTGCAACGGTGCAGTGTGCGAAAGGAAAAATGGGTTAGCTATGCAAACAATGAGAATCACATGAGAAAGTCCCTGGCAGTATATCAGGCACAGTCAAGTTTACAAGTGTGTAAAGAACCCACATGAGAAAGTCCTGGCAAGGGAGTAGAGCAGGCAAGGCCAAGTTGTTTTGTTGACCAGAGAACCCTTACAGACTCCCCCCCCCACCCCAGCAGCCCCAAGGAAGACTCATACCCTTAGGAGTTTCTAATTGTTTTAAAGAGACCTGGGAAAGAAGACAGCTCCCGAGGAGTGTACTGCGATGACAGGAGGAAGGAGTCATCCTATTGGGCTGTAAACCACTTTGGTTGTGTAATTGCTTCATTGTGTTGGTGAAGAGAACCCTGGGGAAGGGAGCCATCCCCTGGAACTGTGAACGTTTGTGCTGGAGTTACATTTTTCATTTGATCTTGAACATGTGTGCACTTTCAAGCACAAAGACATTATCCTCATCACATTAGAGTTCCTTTTAGAGTGTGAGGGCTAGGATAGGATTGCAGACAGGACATTTTGCTTTGGACATCTTGACATGGGACAGACCCTTAGTTTTTAGTTGAGGAAGGGAACTGTCTCTTAGGCTAGGCATTTCCCAACCCACTTATTTTGAATAAAAGTTTATAGTCGAAACTATGAGCTGTGTGTCTGCGACTCATTCCTGGCTCCTCACAGAGCCTTAAAAACCCCATCCTACAAAAGATGGTTGGGAATATTGTGGGAATATGAAAGTGCAACTGTCCAAGTCAGGCCAAATAATGGATGCTCTGAAGAGGAGAGTGGTACTGCACCCTATTCCCGACAGTTTACGATTAAGTGAGCCTGGTGTGGGGTGGCCTTTGATGCATCAGGGGCCTGTAGTAGCAGGTTGATAGTTTTTCTATCCACAAACTGACTGCTTATTTATAGACTAATTGGATGCAATGGGCTACTGTTTTATGCTCTTCTAGGGTGTCTTCAATAAAATTGATTTCTTCTTCTGCCAACTGATTTTTTTTTATTCAAACCTAGCTGCAACTCTCTTTATGAGGGCTTCTGTGGGTACATTTTTCAAGGAGGCTCTACAACCTCTGGTTCTGATCTGATAGTTTATTTAAATAGCGCCTATACACAATGTGTTTCAAAGCGCTTCAAGTCAAGGGAGGCAACAAGGGAAAATACAATGACATTCTTACAGGCCATGAACAGTAAGGATGTGAAATTAACTATCATACTCGGCCTGACGACATTTGCAGTGGTTGGTAAATGGGTTAATCCAAAGGATCAGCTTCGTCTCCTAAACCCAGATAGATACCACCTCTTTCTCTTAGTTAATCTCCAAGTCTGCAACATGGACAAGTTGTCTTTACAGAGGTGAGGAATGGAGCAGGAAGAGTGAGTTTTGAGCAATCCATTTGGTCTCCATTGGCGTAAAACTGCAGTTTTAGATACAGTAGAGGCAAAGCTGTAATTTTGCTAAGTGGGTTTAGGAGACATGCAAGGGGGGCTTCCATCCGGAAGACATTATCCTCCTTGTCCTCCTCTTCCAGAGATATTTTCTTGCTCCTCTGGGCCTCCCTCAGGTGTAAGAATCTTCAAGCAACCCATTGCCTTATAAGACTGAGGAAAACGATTGGTGGACTGTTGTTGGAGGTAGCCTTAACAGACGCCGATTTTGGCACTGATAAAGTGCATGCATCGTTTGGCATGTAAAAACCCTGTGTTCACTGGTATAACAACTTTCCTTCTTTGCTCTCCCTGGAAAAGGGGAGATTGAGGACAGAGGCACAACCTTACTGTGCTCGGCCATTTGTGGGGCCTAGATGTTGCGTCACGTTGACCGAGTATTTTATGGGCTTAGAGTCTTTGAAGACATTCTAACACGGTCATTGGACAGAGTCTTCAGACAATCTGCACCAAAAGGTGTCTGGTACTTACATTGTTTGGATGGAATTTTATGCTTAGCCTGTTTAGTAGTCTTAAGGGTGACTTGAAGAAGCTTGTCTCGGCTAGTTTCAAGTGGGCCCTTGAAGCTGGGGAACAACTACAAGCCTTTCCCGATGGTACACTCCTGTGATGGTTACTCTGGCTCAGAAGTGTTCAGAGATCTTGCTTGATGTGCATAGTGTAAGGCACCCAATGTTTAACTCTACATTCTCACTGGGTTAGAATTTCTGCATACCTAGCACTAGTCCTTCCAAGGTAGCTTGCAGGGGATCAGAATTTAAATGGTGTCTTCTCCATTTGGACTAAGGGATCAGAAGCAGTCGGTAAATGTAATTCGGAGCCCTTAACTAGCATTACTCTGGACAAACTATGGACCAATATTACTTAACAGTGATAGTCTGGGGTTTACATCAGCTTTGCAACCCATTATAACATTTGTTTTTTCAAAGTAAAAAAAGATGGCGTTGACAGAGGCTTTCAGTCACATTATCCCTATGCTACGTGGACAGGTACCCAGGATCCCTCACGAGATGTCCTAGGTGCGATTAGTATCAGTCAGACTTTTGTTTAGTAGCTTGTGCACTGCCTCATGAATTAATGGTGTCTGGGGGAGGGTGGGGTAGCAAATGTCCCTGCCCAACTAGTTCAAGGGACATTTCTCAATGACCCTTTCTGCAGGTACCTGGATGTGAGATTTGGCATTTCTAGTTTTGGGTTGTTGTGAGCAGGTCCACTGTTAGCGCTCACTACATCCCGAAAATCTGTTCAGTGTTTAACAGTTTTGATTTGCTATCTGCCAAGTGTTTGTGATCGACAGAGACGTGCAGCGGTTTGATATGAATCCCTCTTTCAATGCACCACTGCCCACTGCCATGTCTTCTGGGCTAGAATTGACATCGTTTTGAATGTTCCTTACTGCTTGTTTATGTATGCTATAGCTGTGGTGTCGTCTGTATTGATGAATACATTTTTGTTGTAAATTTCTGTTTGAAAATAAAGAAGTGCCATCTTTAGAGTCAACAGTTCTTGCACCGTTATGTGCTTTGTGGTAATTTCAGGTCCATATACGCTGCAGAGTGAGCTTCTGACAATGCCACCAACCTAGCAGTGAGGGGTCTGTTCTGATTGTAGCCTGCACTATTGGGAGTTTGAAAGGCAGGCCTTTTAAGAGGTTTTATTTTATTTTGTCGACCAATGCAGATAATAGATTACCTCTTGTTAACACCACTAGATTTTAACACTTGCTCTATACTTGGGACCATTGTACTGAGAGCTACTGTTGGATACTTCTCATGTTTAGATACGCATGTGGTACTATGTAGATGCATAATGCCATCATATCAAGCACTTTCAATATCTTAATTCCAGCCACCTGGACACCTATCTGGAAACAGATGACTACGTTTAAGAATGCTTAGCAATGGCTTTTTCTGAAGCTATAATGGCTCTCAGGAACTGTTTTTTTGGGATGGCACCAGGGTTGATGTGGTTTTGTTTATGGTCAAACCTAGCTTTAAAATAATCTTCTCGGTGTTGTACAAGCAATTTGCCTGGGACTCTTCTGTTACAAGCCAGTCATTCAAATATGGGTAGAAAGTTATGTTAACCCTGCGTAGTTCTGTCACTACCACCGGAAGTGCTTTCGTGAATACATTAGGTGCTTGCTGAAGATAATCTAAAAAGGAAGGTACTTTGAACTGGTAGTGACATTTTCCTACCTTCAATATTTTCTCTGTGCTTTGAACACTGAAATATGGAAGTATGCATCTTTCATGTCTAATGTGGTCATAAATACACACTTTCGTTAGGGGCATGATCTCCTGTAGAGTTGTCCTTCTGAATTGTGGGTGTTTAAGGTATTTGTTTGCTAGCATGAGATCTAATACTGGCCTTTCTGTTTTGTCCTTCTTGGGTACCAAGAAGAGGGAATAAATGCCCCATTTACCTGGTTCGGAGGCACTTGCTTGATAGTGCCATTTTATAGTAGAGCCTGAACTTCCTTCTCTAGGAGCTCCTGATGGTCTTGTGGCAGCTTTTTGATCCGTTGATGCAGGTTATGAGGAGTTCTTACCAATCTATACAATATCCCCTTGTGACGGTCTAGCATCCACTTGTAAGGAACTCATGGTGGCAACAGTAAAGACAGACCCGTGATCACAGTTCAAGGATGTTCATTAAACTGTATATGCCAGTTGGAAAAAATGCCTAAAACCATCAAATACTAAGGCAGTCCTAGTGGCGTCTCGTCAAATAAAAGGGCCTATACTAAGAAAATCCTATTGCCAAACCTTACACTAAATACAAACAATGTGTGGGATAAGGTTCACAAGAAAGAAAGAAGTGTTCACAAATATTAAGTCAGGAGGCTGTAGTCAGGGTCTCCGTTCCCAACGTTTTGAGCACATGACAAGGTAGGACTCTTGAGTACACGGCACGCTCGAGCTTTCCCAGCACGAGCTAACAGTTCCGCTCTCAGGACTTTCGGTGGTTCAATCTCTTTTCTACAAAAAGTCTCTTGCCTCGAGGGTCTGATGTGTTCAAAAATATTAAAAACAAATGTTCCTTTCTGCTTGCATGTTGGGTGATGCCTTTTCACCCCTCGATCCCCCTCTTCCGGGCTCAGCTCGCCTTTCGATATCGGGACCTTCAAAACAGCAAAAACAAGTTATTTTCTTCATCTTTAGAGCGATGGTTCTTCACCCTTGGGCCCCCCCCCCTCTTCCAGGCTCAGACCCCTCTCGAATGTTAGCCTCCCTCCGTCTGGTTCACTACGGCTTTCGACACAATCTCATCTGTGCCACTCACAAATCTTAATGTCTTTTTAAAACAGTTCAGGGTGGACAACGCTCTGCCGGGTTCACTCTTGTCAACATATTGTATATTGGGACTTCAGACTTTGCCCCCTGTTCATAGGCATCCCTCTGTCGGGTTTACTCTTGCCAACTTTTGCAATTCACAAAATGCAGGATTCACTTCCCTTAACTTCACCTTCACTTGCTGGTCAAAGACTTTCGACTGTATGGAGGATGTTGCTAGACCCCCATATGACCACTTCGACCCAAGTCTCTTCAGCCGTTCCCAAGGTCTTCTGATAACGGTAGTTTCAACTATAGGGTATTCACCCAGAGTTTCTCAAGCAAGCACCTGCGTGGTGCTGGACTCTCCTGTAGCTGGCTTTCCCCTCTCGTATCAAAATAACAGTCCTTTCTACTCTTTTCACTTAGCCGGGTTCAAAACTTTTGTTCAAACAGTTTGGTTTCTTATTGGTTCTCCCTTCGACTCACCGGCTGTGATGAACCGCTCTGCTTTGCTTTTCTCTAGAGTCTAGGCCGGTACCACGATGTCAAGCATCGCTCCTTGGCTTGGTTATCAGAGGAGGAGGGCCTTGTGTACAGTCGACATCTGCTGCAACACATGCTGGCTATGGTTTTCGGTCTTACGATTCCTTCTATGGCGGTTTTTACGGGTCTGGCTTGGAAAGGGCAAGGTTGCTTCTCTCCTTCTCACCCTCTCTGTTTGCGCCGTCATTCTCCTCCTCTTGAACTGCTGTGCTCAGTTAGTTCTCTCGTCGTGCGGTCTGCCTTACTCATGTTGTGCGCTCGTGCTCCACCTTTTCTCACTTTGAGGAATGGAAAGGGCAGTCAGGTGTGTGGGATTCTGGTCAATTGCCCGACTTTGCCTGACCCTGGTGTTGGGACATATCAGGTAAATGGCTTTGATATTTGTCTGTCGTCTTTCACAATGGATGAAAGTGTTTGTGTCGAAAAGGGGGGTGGGGAGGTAGTGTGTTTTAGTGTCCTACGGGGTAGGATGGGGACAAGGCATAAGAAGGGGGATACCATGTCTCACCCAGTGTCCCACTTCCACTCCAGAGGACCCTCCATCCAGGTGATCCTCCCCCACTAGTCCACCCCCAGGAACTGGATCCAATAGCGATGGCAGTGTCCTGGCCACCTGGATGACAGATTCCACAGGGACTAATAAGCGAGACACATTCAGGTTTCTCACACAGTGCTAATGCGTTCTCCCGCCATGCACAGATGAAAGTTTTGCGACCGCATGCTGCTCATGAAGGTGAGATGAGAGGGGACCTGAATACTCCAGTCATTGTTGAGAGGCAGAGGGCGCTCTTCTGAAAGCCTGTCTTACCCTGTGCTTTCCTCTACATTGCTGCTTAGAGGGGGATGAGTAAGAGCTGTTGCTGAGTGCCTAAATACCAGCTACTGCCCTGAGCATGGTGTAAATTAGCTGCTGGTTGTATGTATTGGGCCAAAAGGAATGGTGGCTAGCCTGTGCTCCTCTAGATTTATAACATCTGCTGGATATCTGTCCCAGAATCTTTAGGTACTGTGGTCTTTTTTGCCCCATGCAAGGTTTGATCCACTGCTCTGCCGAATAAAGATGCCTCTTCAATAGGTTTGCCTAACAAGGTTGCTTCGATCTCTGCTTTGAACCACTTAGCCATGCATGTCGTTTGAGAACAGTGGCCTCAGCAACCTACTGTCCCGCTACTTTGCCTTGTGAATTGTATTTTTGATTATGGTATTTGCAGTCTCTCACATTTCACTGAATAATGCCGGAAATAGTAAACAATATGCTTTGAGCTCCTCCATATGGTTGTAGGTCAAATGGTCGAATCTAAATGGTCGACACCAAAAGGTCGACAGGTCAAATGATAAAATGTGAAAAAAAACAAAAAAAATTGTTTTTTTTGGGGGGTTCGCCCCCACCCCCTTTTTTTTGCTAAAAATCCTTTTTCCCTAAACGAAAACCTAAAAAATATATATAACTAAAAAAAATTTGATCATTTGTCCTGTCGACCAAATTGTGTCGACCATTTGACTAGACACCCCTTCATATTGTTCCACTGTGCCCTATTGTACCTAGACAGAGCCGTCACATTAGCAAGCCTGACACTATATACTGCAGAAGTTGCTGCTTTGCAACCAAATGAGTAGATACCTCTGCTCCTTCAAGGGGATAACTGGCTGACATAGGCGAGTTAACCCTTTTTCTGGCTGTGGCGACTATTGAGCCTGGGGCAAGACGATCTCTTGTGTACATGGGGCCAGAATATAAGGGTTTATTTTTCTCCTCCCTTGGGTTAACTAGTTTAGTGGAGACTGGTTTGGATAATTAAGGGGCTATCTTCTTAATTGCTGAAAGCAGGATACCAGTTTTTTCTCCTGAAGGATATCTTCAATAAATCTACATCCTCCTCTGTAAATCTACCAAAGCCTTCAATTGCCCTCTTCAGAAGGTCTGCGCAATGGAAATTATCCTCAACTGATGATTTGATTGAGGGCATTATGTAGTCATCTGGGTCAAGGTCCTGGTACTCATCTGCATCACCAATGTCCTTAAATTCATAATGGTCTGAGAAAGGGTCCAGGTGAATGTCTATTTGTATGTGTGACTTGGCGCTCTTTAGGGGGCTCACCATCTGAAGTGCTTATTTTTCTCTTGGATGTGGACTGGTGTTCAGACACCATTTTGTATATGGTTTCTCAAAAATCCAGCTTCTACCACTCTTTTTGGCATCGGGATATCAGTTGCGAGGCAGACTAACTAGGTCTTGCTGTCAAAACTAATGTTTTGGCATGAACGACTTATTAGTCAGACATATTTTCCCCTTGCTCCCACTCTTCCTCGGAGTCTGAGATATCAACTAGCGTTTTCCGTCTAATGCGTGAAATTAGTTTTCTTTTTGGGCATCGAGATGACCGCAATCAGTGCTAGTGTGGAAGGGGATGTATTTCTAATTCCCCCTTCCCTGTGTTTGTTTTGTCGGGGCCTTAGTACTGTTCGCCTATACCCTCGTCAGAGTTGGCTCCGCTCGACACTGGGGACGGTGTATCTTTTTTTTCGGGTCCACGTTGAACCCTCGACAATCCACTCTGGAGTAGTTCGAGGAGAACACAAGGACATTTATATGTGAACAATGTGTCCCTGCACATGTCAGATATGAACAGAGGTGCACCTGTTGACCTCCCATTTCGAAAAAAACACGATTTTAGATTCCTAACACACCGTTAAATGGTGACCTATGTAAAGCATGTTAATACAAGCACATTCACAAACCTCAGAAATAGACATTGGCATGGAGCCAGATTTTCCCATTTCAGCAAGAAATGTCTCTCCAGATGTGAAAAAAAAAATCAATTTTCACCCTTTCGTCAGTTTGGTGTGGTCAGACAGTTTTAAACCATGTTGAAGCCAAAATTCAAACAGAGGACGTTAGGACCAGGGGCAAAACATTTACCGGCTGGACCACTTGAATGTCTAATCAGGAAGCCTTTGAAACCGCTTGTTAGGATTACACTGCAGGAGAGGCTTCAATTTTAAATTTAAAAACAGAGTACCCTTTATACCTTTCCAGCATCGCTCTAGGAAATGCTCCCCTCTTGGGTTATTTTCAAGGTGTTCATGATCAATCTTCTTAGTGGCAAATGTTTAGGGTGTTGGCTTTAGAACAACCAACATGCTCCCACCCCTGTCGGTGGGATCCCACAGTAAATGCACTGCATAGGCAATCTAGTTGTCTCAGAGTATTAAATCTTGTTTTTCAAAATTTTTAACAGGGTGTCGACTGGTGCATTCCTTTCACGCTATCCCTGTACTACATGTACATGGCCCTTCACTTGTCCACATCCTGTGGTGGGCAGGAAGGAGTCTGACATTTCGAGGACATTTTTGTACTCTATTAAACTAAAAGAATAAAGCCCATCTCTCCCCATGACTAAAGGGAATACCCTACCTATCTAAAGAAACTGAAGGTGCTCTTCAGATGTCAAGTCCAAGGTAACTGTTCTCCATCAAAGCCAACCCTCACTACCACTAAATATAACTAAAGAAAAATAGTCCAAGTGAATGCCCCCGTTTCTTGTTATACTATATAGTTTCTTTCAATAGTCAATAAGCTCCTTATCGGCACACCTTCACCATCCTTTCCCCTCACTCTCTGGCCGGCCTCCCTTGGCACGCCTCCTGCCCTCGCCTGGGAGGCCAAGAACCTCAGGGCCATTTTTTACTCCACACTTTCCTTCTCCGCCCACATCTCCGAGGTCTCTAAAAAGTCAAATACCCAACGCACCTCTTCAGAGGTACTCTGCCTTTCCTCTCCATCCCCCAGAAGCTCACTGTCTCCCAAGTACTGGTTCTCTCTAGGTTGGACTATTGTAACAGCCTCTTTCTAAATCTACCTGCCTCTACTCTCAGCACTCTGCAACTAATCCAGAACAGGACTGCGAAACTTGTCCTTGGCCTCAAGCCCTGGGATCGTATCTCTTCAGCTCTGAAATCTCTTCACTGGCTCCCAGTGGACGCTAGGATTAAATTCAAAACCCTCTGCATTGTCCGGCTTTCTGGGGCCTAGGTCCAAATTACTTCAGCCAACCCATCGCAAATACCTCCCCTCTCGAGCTTTTCGCTCCTCTACTTCTAATCCCTCAGGGTCAGTCGTTTTTTCAAAGAAACAAGCTGGGGGTAGATCTCAGTCTTTGGCTGGGGCCTCCCTCTGCAACAGCCTCCCTGCCACTCTAAAACATGAGGAGAACCATCTCCGGTTCCAGAAGCTGCTCAAGACCTTCCTCTTTGCTTCCGCTTTCGCTCTCGCTCGCTTAACTGCTCTCTTGGCACCGTGCACCTGGCCACCCTCTGTCCCCTGGGCCCAGGTACATGCTCAACCTGCCACCATCCTGCACTGCCTCCCGGCCACCCATTGCACTGGGGACTGCATCTGTACCAATACAGTTCCCCCACTGCCCATTTTCTTTTTTTTCTGCACTTAGACTTAGCCAGTCTGCTGCCTTAAACACAGCATTTTGACTGCACTACCACTGTTTATTGCCTCTTATCTATTTATATGTTCTTCTCTGCTCCGCATTTTCCACTCTCCTCCTTCCATGCACTTTTCCCCCCTTTCCTTTCCCATGCACTTGCGCGTTCTCAATGTCACTGGGCCTAGTAAGATCTTTGTTCTCCCCTGTTCCTCTTCCTTGCCTTGTCTTGTCACGCTCTGAAACACTTGTGTACGAGCGCAATATAAATAAATCATATCAATTCTGATAGGCATTAAGCCTTGTAGCTCTTCAAGACAGTATTTGGTTCTATGGTCCTCTCTCGCTGAAGTACATTTCCCTACAAACATTTGTCATCTTCTTGGTATCACATACACGTCCTTCACAATCTTTGTTGATGCTTTTGCAAATTATCTTTAATTTCGATTTCCTTTTAGGCTTTGTCAATTGTACTGTCTCTGGGACGTGGGGTTCTTCGCTCCTCTTCAATTGTGAGTCTGATCTTTCCATTCTCGTTATATGTACCGTATTATTGGTGTGTTCCCTTCAGCTTTCTGGTTATGGTTCAGTCCTTAAGACTGGGACGAGATGCTTAACGTAAATGATTCCCCGGTAGGATCACGCTGTTCCTTATTTCCCGGGTAGCACTCATGATGTGGGGAAGGGCTGCAGGGCTTGGCTCTCACTCGGTTACTGCTTCTCGCTGTTCTTCGGTCACTCGTTCTTGACTCTGCGCCAAACGTCTGCGTACACTGGTGCTTGGAAGGCCTTCTGATTCTCCCGTCGTGGTAGCCTCAGCACTGTTCTTCAGGTGTCTTACCATAACTCTGCATGTCTGGCTGCAACACTACCAAGTACCTAACATCCTACTCTTCTGGTTCGTAACATTTCTTATGGTCCTGTGCACTGGGATTCTGGCATCTCGCAAACTGCTTCTCTGCTTCTTTGAAACTCGCAGGCTCTGCAATCTACCTTGGCTCCGCCTCAACAAGGTGTGATGAGGTCAGGGGGCTTCCCCTGCATATTGGGCTCTCCTCTGATTAATCCTACAGACTCCTCACTAAACCCCTACCTAAAGTCTCAGCGGAGGTTGCCAGGGAAAGGCAGACACTTTCTGATCCTGACTTTGGGGGTGGTGTTCTGCAGGAGTGTAAAAGTTACACTCCTGTTACTTACCAACTGGTAACATTCTTTTGACTGAATGTTCCTCCAACGTATTCCACATCTTTGACATGTAATGTCCACAGCTGTGCACTTCGGAAACATTTTCAGTATAGGGCGTCCTGCGTCGATGACGTCGGGTCGATGTCCCTCGAAGGCCTCTGTCGAGGGCAACGTCACTGGATGTTATAAATAGGACGCACAGCGCCCGCAGCCTCGGTTTAAGTTTTTTCCCTCAGAACGTGTGGCATCAGTCTCATGCCTGCTTGACTGCACTTAGCCTTGCGGAAACAGAAACGGCAATCGCATAGGAAATTCTCCAGAGGGGAAGGCTGGGAGGGCGATGTGGAATACGTTGGAGGAACATCCAGTCGAAAGAACGTTACCAGTAGGTAAATAACTTGTTTTTCAAATGGATTGTGTCCTCCAACGTATTCCACATCTTTGACAGTCTCCCAAAACAATACCAGTAAATGGAGGAGGGAAAAGAATTTAGAGTACCCAATTAGATTGCGGAATAAAGAACCGCCTTCCCAAAGGCCATATCCTGACCATGGATTGTATCCAGGGAATAATGTTTAACAAAGGTGTGGATATAAGCCCATGTAGCAGCATCACAAACATTCCCACTAGGAACACCCCGCTGGAGGGCTGTGGAAGTAGCCACGCCTCTAGTGGAATGAGCTTGCAACCCTTCAGGAGGGTCCTTACCCAACAATCAGTAAAACTCTTTAAGGGTGAGGATAATCCACCTGGACAAGGTCTGTTTGGTAACAGCCTGGCCCAATGGGTGTCCAGCATATCCTACAAAGAGTTGATCGTTCACTCTGACCCTGGACATCCTAGAAATGTACAGGCTCAGAGCTCTCCTAGGATCCAACCGATGGAGTCGCTCCTCTTCATTACCAGGATGAGCAGGAGGGTAGAAAGATGGAAGAACCACCTTTTGACTTGAATGATTTTCAGATACTACCTTAGGTAGAAAAGAGGACGTACTTGCAGTACAACCCTGTCCTTGTGAAACACAGTAAAGGGTGGCTTAGATGAAAGTGCCTGCAATCTACTCATTCTGCGAGAGGAAGTAACCGCAACCAAGAACACAGTCTTGAAGGACAGTAATCTCAAAGGATAAGAGTGCAAAGGTTCAAATGGAGCACCCATGAGAAATTTAAAATCCAAATTCAAATCCCAAACCAGCACCTGGAAAGGGGACGGCGGGAATACATTAGTCAGTCCTTTAGGAGACTGAGAAAACAAAGGAATCTTAAAGTAAGACCATTCTTCAGACGAGTGCTTAACAATAGACAGCGCCACCAGGTAACCCTTAATGGTACCCCACTTGAAAGCCCCTGTGGGCCAAAGAAAGAAACACAAAACCATAGGAATGGAGCACTGACAAGGATCAACATTGTGACCTCTGCACCAGTCGCAGAATTTACACCAACGGCACAGGGATTTTGTTGCAGGCCGCTTGGCTGAAAGCAACACCTCCATCAAGTCATCCAGGAGGTCCCAATCCTTATACCTCAACCTTTCACATATCAAACGTGAAGGTTGAGAGTCTTTACCTCTGGATGGAGAACCTGTCCCCCTTTGTCCCCCTCCCTCCTATCCCCCCTACGCCCTCTGCCCCTTCTCGTGCGAGAGCAGATCCTCTCGGTAGGGAAGACGGCGTGGCGAAGACGGCGTGGAGGGCAGATGGACATTTCTAGAAGGTCCGGGTACCACGCTCTCCTGGCCCAATCCGGAGCACTGAGGATCATGTGGGAACCAAACCTCTGTAACCTCTGCAACACTTGAGGAATGACAGGGAATGGAGGAAACACGTACAGCAGTGGGAATGACCAATCCACCACGAACGCGTCTCCTAAGGCTCCTCATGGGGGAAATTCCCTTGAGCAGAATCTCACACAATTCCGGTTGACACTGGTGGCGAAGAGATCCACTTGCGGGGTTCCCCAAAGGGTGAAGATCTCCTGAAGGACTTCCTGAGCCAACTCCCACTCGTGAGAGATCGTGCTCTGCCTGCTCAGAGAGCCCGCCGCTGCATTTTCTTCTCTGGCCAGATGAACTGCCAAGATCGAAATTTCCTGCAGGATGGCCCAGAACCACAGCTGCATAGCCTCTCTGCAAAACAGAAGTGACCCTACCCCCCCTTTTTTGTTGAGGTAGTGCATGGCCACTGTTGTCCGTCATGATTAGGACTCTCTTCCCTCGTACAGAGGGCAGAAAAGCCTTCAGGGCTAGCCTGATGGCCCTCAGCTCTAACAGATTGATGTGGCGGCTGGACTCAGACAGAGAAGACCACCACTGGCGGTCAAGTCGTTGGCATGAGTGCACCATCCTGTGAGGGAAACATCCGTCACTACAGTCACCTTCGGCCACAGTTGCCAAAACGGTTCCCCCACTCACCAGGTTCCCTTTGTTGGCCCACCACAAAAGATCCTGGGAGACCTAGAGTGGAATCTGAACGGGATCCATCATCTTGCTGGAGAACGGCGACCACTGCGTCTTGAGAACCTCATCTGTAGCCTGGCTTCTGGCACCAGAAAAATGCAGGATGCCATGAAGCCAAGCAACCTTAAGAATTGGAAAGCCAGGAGATTCTGGGCATGTTTAAAATTGTCCACCATCTGCACAATGTGATGAGCCCTTACCTTGGGAGGAGAGCACTTCAAGGACGTGTAACACAGCCCCGATGTACTGGAGCTGTTGGGAAGGTGTCGGATGCGACTTCTTGAAATTCAAGGAGAAGCCCAGTCTGTGGAGGGTGCGGCAGGTGAGACCGAGGTGATCCAACGCTTGCTCAGGAGAGCACGCCCAGATCAACGAGTCGTTCAGGTATGGGTAGACGTGAATCCCCCCTCCCCCCCCCTCGCCTGAGGTACGCTGCCACAACCACCATTAGCTTGGTGAAGACCCTCTGCGCTGAACTCAATCCAAATGGCAGGACCCTAAACTGAAAGTGCGAGTCGCCAGCTGTAAACCTCAGGTACTTTCTGTGCTTGGGATGAATCGACACATAAAAATAAGCATCCTGAAGGTCCAGAGACATCAACCAATCCTGAAGTTGAAGGGCCTGGAGGACTTCAGAAAGAGTAACCATCTTGAACTTTTCCTTCCTGGGAAGTTTGTTCAACCAACGCAAGTCCATGATGGGTCTCAATCCCCCGTCTTTTTTCGGGATCAATAAATAAGGGGAATACCAGCCCTTGTTCCTCTCCGCTACAGGCACCAGTTCAATAGCGCCTTTCTCCAGCAGGGTTAGGATTTCCTGCGCAAGGAGCGGATCCGGAAGCTTCAAAGAGTTTTTCACCAACTGGTGAACATGGGGCCTGGCCTCATGACTGTTTGGAAGCAGATGCGGCAGTGCCTGAAGGCAAAGAGGAAGCTGCCTGAGCTGCTTTGGCACCACGATTTCCCCGACCACCACAAGTACTTTTTTGCTGGCCCCATTGACTGGCAGCCCCTCGGATTCTACCAAAGGAGGAGTACTAACAAAGAGAACCTCCCTTGCATTGCTGTCCCCTAGGACGAAAACACGGAGGTTGATGCACAGCCGCAGCTTTCGAGGTCTGCAACCTCAAGACTCTCGTCAGCCTTGCTGCCAAACAAATGTGCGCCTTCAAAGGGCATGTTCTGAAGACGGGCCTGCACATCCGGAGCAAACCCAGACTTCTGCAACCACGCAAATCTGCGTATAACAGTGTTCACAGTCATGGATCGGCTAACACTGTCGGCCGTATCCAAACACGACTGAAGTGATTCGCACATGGCATCCTTGCCGTCTTGCACGAGAGCAAGGAACCCATCCCTTTCTCCCCACTCAGGAATATGCGGAGCCGTTAAAGAAACAGTTCCACAGAGTGTCTGAGAACCTTGACAAGGCACAAGTGGAGTTGGCCGATCAAGGCCATGCTCCCAGTAAAAAATACCTTCCTGGCCCAACCTCTAAGCGCTTGTCATCCCTATCTGGAGGGATGGTAGGGTACCCCGCCTGCCTCGAGGTGGACATAGCCGCCTGAACCACAAAACTCTCTGGAGTGGGGTGAATGGATAAGTAGCTGGGGGTCGCTAACGGAAGGGCGGCATTTCTTTGTCAAAGAGTTATTAACAGCCGGAAGAGATTCCGGGGACTGCCAAGCAGCTGCCACCCTTTTCTGTAAGGTGAGATGAAATGGTAAAACTGGGTCAGCGGACGGACCTTGATCTAAGATGTCCGTTAGATCATCCTGCACAAAGTCTTCAGGAGGACTGGACCAGCCCAGACCCTAGCCATGAGCCTCCTGTATGAAGAATGCATGAGCCCCAGGCTCAGGCCTACCAAATTCCACTTCCGGAGAAGTGTCCAACCCACTGGCATCATGGAGGGTCTGACTCAACTCTGCAACTGACTGTCTCCAACCTTTCCTCCTCTTCATAAATGTCAGCCAGAGAGAGTTGAAACCCAGGTCTGGTGACAGAAGAGGGCCTGGAGTCCAAAACAGGCCTCAGAGACTTCGCCGTAGCCTTCCTAGGAGGATCCACCACATCGGGGGTAATACAAACGTAGATTGCGGGCAAAAATACCCAAAGGCGGTGAGAGCGCTGAAGGCTTCAACATCGAGAGTGTTGACAACCTCGACGTCGTGAGCGCAGAAGGCTTCGCTGTTGATGTCGACAGAGGTGCAGACGGCACAGTGGGCTGATACGATGGCAAAGCATCGGCGTCCGAGTCGGACTGACACGGCGCCGGTCGAGTCGTCATCGAGCCCCTAGTAGGTTGCTGCAGTCTCGCCGGAGATGAGGACCAAGACCTAGAAGCACGTCTCAGGCGACTTTTCGAATCCTTGTCCTAACGGGACCTCGAAGGCTCCCGATGCGAGTCGCAACTTGGACCCGAGCCTGAAGGCGTGCGAGCCACGGTACGCGACAGATCCTGGCCGGCTTTGTAAGAAGGCATGCCCGGACCCGTGCCCTGCAATTGAAAAATCGCTAACATTTGCTCTTTAAACGCAGTCCATTCCTCCGGAGTCGAGGATTTCGTCGGGCATGCTACCTTCCTCGAGGCACTATCCTCAGAGGACGGGGAAGGCAATCGGTGACACCGCATCCTAGAGTGCCGGGACGAGGAAGAAGAATGGCGGGAACCACTCCGGGACCGAGATCCCCGGGACTCCTTCCGACGCAGAGAGTCGCCCTCGAGTCATTGGTGGAAACCCCCTTGGACGCGTTAGATTTTCGGGACTTAACAGGCTTAGAGCCCCTACCTACGTGGAGCTTCCCCTTCTGCTCCCGCAAGGCCTTGGCAGTCATCAGTGTCGTGCGACTCGCCCAGGCACCACAAACAAATGTGATTGCAGTCCCGGCAGGTCTTGAAGCCAGACCGCGGAATCTGAGGATCTGAGGGGTCGAAGAAAAAGACCTCTCAATGATGACAACACACGAGGCGCGACAAGTCTCACGAAGCAACTCGGTCGTGGAAAAAACGGAACCAAGGCTACGGGCACCATGCGTCCTATTTATAACATTCGGTGACGTCGCCCTCGACGGAGGCCTTCGAGGGACATCGACCCGATGTCATCGATACAGGACACCCTCTGCTGAAAAAGTTTCCTAAGTGCACAGCTGTGGACATTACATGTCAAACATGTCAAATACGTTGGAGGACACAATCCATTCGAATATGTATTTTGCGTTATAATGTTGGCCTAAGCATGTACACATTGAACCACGCCATTGTGGTTTCCAAAAACGCCACCTTGGCTGCTTTGCTCACATTTTCGAGTTTTCATTCTGAAAGCGGTGAGAACACAAAGTCACCTCTTCGGAAGCTTTGCTAAAACATGCCCCTACACAGGAATGTTGAAACTGCTGAGCACATTGTTTTTCTTTTAATTTAGAGCCCTGAAGTACTGGCACAAACATAGCTGATCTGTAAATTAGGTGCCATCCTGTCTCCTTTTGATTTCCTTCTGCCTTTCCGGAGCTAATTGTGAATGTGCATCCAGACAAAGTGAAGCACAATTCACAGCATATGTTGTTCTGAAGGATCGAGCTACTGAATAGAAATGCAGACTGATCTTTTAGTCTAGCAATAATATAGTTAAAAAGTAGCGTGAGGAATGTTACCTTGTGTTCGGAACACTATATACTTCTACACCCATCTCCGCTCTGCTTCCCTGACAGTAAACTGTCTGCGAGATGACGTCAAGTAATTTAGCACCTGTTGCCATGGTAAAATGCCCACGTCTGTAGTTCACAAGCAGTTATCACATGATGAGCTAGCCCAAAATTCACCCCGTCTTAGCTCACTTTTTCTATGCCTGTATATGCATTGTGAAACCAGAGTGCGTATAAACCGTTTATATATTTGTTCCTTGCGACTGGTGGGTCTTCATTTCTTCGCAGTAGCCTCCTATTTTTGGACTAACAGGAGGATCAAATGGGATGAGAAAGGGCCCAGGGGAATGAGAAGACTCAGTGGGATGAGACGCAGTATTTGCCTTCCTCTAGGGAGGATATCTCCTCAATGCCAAAGTATGTAATGGCTTGCTGTAATCATCTTTTTGTTCCACAAACTAAACAAACATATAGGTGAGAATAATCACAGAGTTCTAGGCATCTGTGAGGAATAAAAACCATTACAAAAATCCAGAAGACTTATAAAAGCTAAAAACCTCCCTAACGCCCAAAGGTACAATGAAAGGAAAACTGGAATAATAACTGCTTAAAACAGGGGTGCACAACTGATTTTGACAGAGGGCCGAAAGTACCTTACATGAGGGCTATAGTGGGCCGAAAAGTAAATGTGGGCGGGGCGGTAGGCGGGGCGTGGCAGGAGGCTTTTTAAACCCCCAATTTCTACTAAACACATGGAAAAAATGTTTTTGAGGGGTAACGATTTTTATTTGCATTTCAAACTTACATTTTGTACTACACATTTTCCATTGTTATAATTTATTTCTATTTAGTTATTGTATCTCGCATGTTTAGTTAACATATATATTTTATTGACCCTAGATTGGACATGCCGTTATTTTGGACTGCTACAGTTTGCTATTTGGGTTGCCCAAGAGGAGTATGGCCTTCATTGAGTCAGTTTTCCTCAAAAAGCCAAAGATGAACATCTCCCAACTGTGCCTGTTTTAGCTTTATTATTGGGTTCACTCTTGGAGTGCAACACTATGCCCCATGTCCCTCACCCCCAACCAAACACTATGCCCCTTGGCCCCCTCACCCCCAACCAAACATTATGCCCCATGGCTCCCTCACCTTCAACAAACATTATGCCCCATGTCCCTCACCGCCAACCAAACACTATGCCCCATGGCCCCCTCACCCCCAACCAAACACTATGGCCCTTGCCCCCCTCACCCCCAACCAAACATTATGCCCCTTGCCCCCCTCACCCCCAACCAAACATTATGCCCCATGGCCCCCTCACCCCCAACCAAACACTATGCCCCATGGCACCCTCACCCCCAACCAAACACTATGCCCCATATCCCTCACCCCCAACCAAACATTATGCCCCATGGCCCCCTCACCCCCAACCAAACACTATGCCCCATGGCCCCCTCACCCCCAACCAAACACTATGCCCCATGGCACCCTCACCCCCAACCAAACACTATGCCCCATGGCACCCTCACCCCCAACCAAACACTATGCCCCATGGCACCCTCACCCCCAACCAAACACTATGACCCATGTCCCTCACCCCCAACCAAACACTATGCCCCATGTCCCTCACCCCCAACCAAACACTATGCCCCATGTCCCTCACCCCCAACCAAACATTATGCCCCATGTCCCTCACCCCCAACCAAACACTATGCCCCATGGCCCCCTCACATCCAACCAAACACTATGCCCCATGGCCCCCTCACATCCAACCAAACACTATGCCCCATGGCCCCCTCACCCCCAACCAAACACTATGCCCCTTGTCCCTCACCCCCAACCAAACACTATGCCCCATGTCCCTCACCCCCAACCAAACACTATGCCCCATGGCCCCCTCACATCCAACCAAACATTATGCCCCATGGCCCCCTCACATCCAACCAAACATTATGCCCCATGGCCCCCTCACATCCAACCAAACATTATGCCCCATGGCTCCCTCACATCCAACCAAACACTGTGCCCCATGTCCCTCACCCCCAACCAAACACTATGCCCCATGTCCCTCACCCCCAACCAAACACTATGCCCCATGGCCCCCTCACCCCCAACCAAACACTATGCCCCATGTCCCTCACACCCAAACAAACACTATGCCCCATGGCCCCCTCACCCCCAAGCAAACACTATGCCCCAGGGCCCCCTTACCCCCAACCAAACACTATGGCAGTTGGAAAAACATCTTTTTGGAGGTGTACCGTTTTATTTGTATTTAAAACTTACATGTTGTACTATACATTTCCCCAAATCATACAGGATGAAACAGTGAACCAGACATAGTTGATCAGTGAGAAACATTGCAGCGTTTCTCAGCTGTCAGTTTCTGGATCTCGGGCTCCAGTGAGGTTGTTCCTACTCTCAGGATAGCATGGAGATGTGGGTCAGTTAGTCTTGTCCTTAGGCTGAATTTATGAAGTTTCATTTGTGAAAAAACTTGCTCACAAATGTAAGTACTGCCAAACATAGAAACCATCTTTAATGCTTCCCGTGAAAGATTGGGGAATTGCGCAGTGTCCAGAGACTGATAGAAGACTAATAAAGGCATCTCTATGTGCTTATTTTTGAGGGCACTACAGCACTGAAGTTCAATCAGTTCCAGTTCAGGTTGCACACTGTCAACATCAGCTGAGAAAGGGTCTGCAAAAAGTTTAAAAGAGGCTCGCTGGGATTTGAATTGTAAGAAACGATTCTCAAAAACATTTTGCAGTTCCTTCAGGACCTTCACATGCCGATACCACCCTCCATGCTGGTCATGGGGGAAAACCTCTGCACATGCGGGGTAGTGTGCCAGCATCCCTTTCTCCAGTTGGGCTGTCAGAAGCCTTAACTTTATTTCAAAGGCACAAACTGCCTCAAACAGATCCGATATGAGATTTTGGCTTCCTTGAAACTGTAAATTTAAATCATTGAAATGGCCCGTCAGGTCAGTCAGAAAAGCAAAGTCGACTACCCAGTCAATATCTAGCATGACAGAAGTGTCCATTCCCTTTTCATCAAGGAATGCTTTTATTTCGTGCCGTAAAGCAAAGAATCGCTTCAGCACATTGCCACGACTAAGCCATCGAACATCGGTGTGATATAGGACATCACCATAATCCACCTTTACCTCTTCTAGAAACGCCTGAAACAATCAGTGATTTAAAGAGCGTGCACGGACAAATTAACCGTTTTCACAACAAAGTCCATCACTTCAGTGAATTTCAAATGTTTTGCACATAATGCCTCCTGGTGGATTATGCAGTGATCATTTTTTAAATGGACAGCCTTCTCGCCTAAGTGCCTTTTCAAGCAGCCAATAAACCCATTTTGCTCCCCAACCATGGCTGGCGCCCCATCAGTCGTCACGCCTACCAACGCATCCCATGGCAAATTTAAATCATCAATGACTTTTTGAAAGGCATTAAAAATGTCAGCACCAGTAGTCCTGCCATGCAAAGATACCAGGGAAGCCAGTTCCTGAAATACTTTGCATTGATTATCGACCCTCCGAATGAAAATTAAGAGTTGGGCTGTGTCACTTGCATCTGTGCTCTCATCAAGGGCAGCTGAAAAGAACTTGACATCCTTACAGTGCATTTTCAGTTGGCTGTAACAATTGTCAGCCATATCTACAATACGCCGCTGGATACTCATACGTGAAAGGGGAACATTTGTAAAAACATCTTTTTTTTCTTTACACACTGCCTCGCAAATCTCCATCAGGCAGTCTTTAACGAAATCCCCATCTGTGAAAGGACGTGCTGACCTTGCAATAAGCCGAGCAACCTTATAACTCGCAAAGGTGGCACATTCAGATTCTTTTTTTTTCTCGGCAAAAACACCCTGTTGCTTAGCCAGCTGTGTTTTTAGCTCCCCAGCTTTCTTAATTCTCGCTTCCCCCTGCAAATCCTTATATTGTGAATGTTTTGATTCACAATGGCGGCGGATATTATATTCCTTGGGGACTGCTATGCTTTCGAGACAAATGAGACATGAGTACACATCAGGTTTGGACTCTTTGAAGAAAAACTTCTCAGTCCACTCATCCTTAAATTGACGGTGCTCCTGGTCAATCTTTCTTTTTTTTACTGCACTAAACATTGGCAGGGACATCTTTGGATAAAGATACGAAATCCACTGTTATGCTCCCACTACGACGGTCCAAGTCTAGAGTATATACAAATTATATACTTTTTGGAGAATCCTAGAAGCGACAAAAGAACAAGATCAGATAAAGAACATAGCCTTGCCAGCATACCTTTTCATGCACTTATTGATGGATACTTTGAGGAATAGCGGGCCGCATAGCATATCAACCAGCTATGTTTGAGATTAAGGTGGAAATTGAGGACATACTTTTTTTAAAAAAACATTTCAAAGCACAAGCTGTTGCCAAATTATGAGCTTTTGAAAGGAATTATCACAGGATGACCAATTACTTTAGTGAACATACAAAGAAACTGATCTCAGTTTCTTCCTGGGCAGGGCAAAACTGGCAGGAGCGCCAGAGAAATAGTTTCTGCTTGTGCTTCTATCCCCCTGAACAATGCTTGATGGGGTTGTAGAAAGGTAACAATTACCCACACTCAATGGGTCTCAAACGCTTGATCGAGGTTTAGTTGCAAAATTACAGGAGCAGACATCATCCAGGACCTTACTAGAAAAGGCTGCAGCCGATTTTGAAAGCTTTAGGAATGTACAAATAACCACACCCACTGCTGACCCATGACACTCTGGCCCAACATCTCTAATGATATGCTATGATAGTTTATTTCTGGTAGAGCCGGAGAATTACACAAGGTGAGGGAGAGGGGAGGAGAAAGGAGGGAGAGGAACAAAACAAGCTTTTATCGTACTAGGCCTGACGACATTTCAGATAGTGCTGGAGAGGGAGAGGGGATAGTAAGTGGGGGTGGGGGGCAAACATTTGTTACTATCATACCATGTCCAGGGACAATTCTGGACCTAGGAGTATGATCTTTAGGGGACTGCAGCGAATGCCAAAGAGCATCACTAAATGGGAACAGAGCTACATGGTGATGCCGATTTGGGTTTGGCCCGGGATTTACACACTGGGTGCAGTTGCTATACCTCAGGCCAGTGGCCAGGGTTCGCACTGGCAAACACATTTCACTTGCCTGTGTGATCCTACAGGGCACCAGGCAAGGCTGCCAGTTGTCTCTGATGTTTTTCACCCTGGCCCACCTCACCCCCCCAACTCAGCACACACACAAACATGCACCCATACAGACCCGAACCCCCCACAACCCCCAACTCCAAACCCCCACCCCCCAAATCAGCGCACACACACACAAGCACCCAACCAGACCCGAACCCCCACCCTCCAACTCAGCACACTCTCAAACATGCAAACATACAGACCCAAACCCCCACCCCCCAACTCAGCGCACACACAAACATGCACCCATACAGACCCGAACCCCCCACCCCCCTTCAACTCCAAACCCCCACCCCCCAAATCAGCACACACACAAGCACCCAACCAGACTCGAACCCCCACCCCCCAACTCAGCACACTCTCAAACATGCAAACATACAGACCCAAACCCCCACCCCCCAACTCAGCGCACACAAACATGCACCCATACAGACCCGAACCCCCCCACCCTCCCAACTCCAAACCCCCACCCCCCAAATCAGCGCACACACACACACAAGCACCCAACCAGACCCGAACGCCCACCCCCCAACTCAGCACTCTCAAACATGCAAACATACAGACCCAAACCACCACCCCCGAACTCAGCACACACACAAACATGCACCCAGACAGACCCGACCCCCCACCCCAAATCAGCACAGACTCGAACCCCCCACCCCCAACTCAGCACACACACATGCACCCATACAGACCCGAACCCCCAACCTCCAAACCCCCACCCCCAAATCAGCACACACACACGCACCCAACCAGACCCGAAACCCCACCCCCAACTCAGCACACACAAACATGCACCCATACAGACCCGAACCCCCACCCCAAATCAGCACACACAGACCCGAACCCCCCAACCCCAACTCAGCACACACAAACATGCACCCATACAGACCCGAACCCCCACCCCAACTCCAAACCCCGACCCCCAAATCAGCACACGCACACAAGCACCCAACCAGACCCAAACCCCCACCCCCAACTCAGCACCCTCTCAAACATCCAAACATACAGACCCAAACCCCCACCCCCCCACACACACATCCAACACCCCCACACCCCCGCATCTCAACATACACACAAAATACATTAAAATCCAAACATCCGACACACATCCAACACCCCCCCACCCCCGCATCTCAACATACACAGAAAATACATTCAAATCCAAACATCCGACACACATCCAACACCCCCCCACCCCCACATCAACATACACAAAATACATTCAGATCCAAACATCCGACACACATCCAACACCCCCCCACTCCCGCATCTCAACATACACACAAAAAACATTAAAAACCAAACATCCGAAACACATCCGACACACATCCGACCCCCCCCTCGCAACATAGACACACAAACAAAGCAAAACAGACCCGACACACAAACAGACCACTTACGGGAGACGTGCTGGAAGGCAGGCAGGTAAGCTGGAACGCTGGACTCTTACTACGGCTGGCGTGGTCCAAGGCTGAAATGCCTTCCGGCATCAAGCCTTATGGACCACGCCAGCCGTAGTGCTGGCCCTCCATTGGTGCAGCACACACGCATTACGTGGCTTGTAGGAGCGACGTGGTGCGTGTGTGTGTGCTGAGCCAATGAGGGCCAGTGTTTTGTCTGGCCCGGAAGACAACAAAGACTTTCCTAATGGAGGGCGGCCACGGGCCGTCCTCCATTAGGAAAGTCTTTGTGCCTCGTGGGCTGGACAAAAGAGCATGGCGGGCCGCAACTGGCCCGCAGGCCGAATGTTGTGCACCCATGGCTTAAAAGAACTGCCTTCCTCTTTTCAATCAAATCTGGTGACTGATCCTTACAATATTCCTTTAAAGAATATTTGAGGGACAGATACAGGTTTAAAAGTGAAAATCAAACCCGAAAATACCAACTTTTGCTAGGGACTTCAAGTCCTACAATTCTTCCAATAAGCTGGACGAGGGAGAAGACTCCGGGACCATTGTTTGGCAGAAAGCAGTTGCCGGTCCTGAGACGGTGTGTGCCTTTAGAAAGCCTCAAGTGCATAGGTTGCGCAGCAGGGCAAAAGAGGGAAAATTATGCTCTGGGGACCGGTTTTGCAGAGGCTGTGTAACAGGAAGCGAAAGCGAGGGAAGATCTTTTTCCCAGGAGGCTGTCGCCAGTGGCTGGCATGTACCAGAGGGACTCCGCAGCAAAAGGAGCTCCTGCTGCAGGTGGAGCGGGCAGCCAGTTTGCCGGGTTGCGAGGAGCCACAGTAGCAGATGTCCTGCCAGCAGTGAGGGGGATCGGATGCGCACGCCTTACCCAGTGAGTTCACAAGCTCGTAGTGACCCCTGGAATGCTCTGCATCCACCGAAGAGGAGATAGACAGGCCCAACGGGGACTTAGAGACTCTGGAGCCTTGCAGGACCCTAACCGAAAAGATGGCGGCGAAGGACAGTTGAAGATCAAGGGGTCTAAGAGGAGACAAATCCTGGGATCACAGAAGTTTAGGAAGTTGAACGCATCCCCGGCCACTGAGACTTGAATGTAGCGTGTGCATATTTTCCCTATGTAACGGACGCTGGGAGATGGGAAAATTCTGTAAGAGGGGACGAATGGGGCCGAACTTGATGGACAATGTTGGTAAGACAATGGCCACCGAGTAACAAGAGAGAAAGCGGACCAAGCGAGATTGTGAAGGGCAGTAGATGTTACTTGTTGGTAATAAGATTGGGGGGAGTTGGGCTCTGTAGGAATGTGGTGTGTGAGGTGTGGATCCGAGTGTCTGGGTCCTGTTGGTGGCTCGGTATCAACCTAGTGATGGTAACTGGGGAGAACCGGGCACTGCTTGGATTTGGGCGTTTTGGGGGGCGGGGTCGGGGGGGACCTGTTACGAGATTCTTTCAACAAGTCTTCTTCCTATGACAGTTAGAATTGGTACACAAAGGCTTGCCAGGCAGCCGGAAGGAAGAGTCCAAAGTGCAATAACATGATGGCAACCATAGGGGAAGGGGCTCAAGGGGGCGGACTAAGGATTGGCAAGCTTGACGTCAAGGGGCTGAACTCCCCAGCAAAGAGATCTCTGGTTGCAAGGGAATTTCAGAGGGTTGACTTGGATGTCATGTTTCTCCAGGAGACGAAATTTTGAAAGGGTGAGTAACAAAAAATTCCCGGTCGCCTGGCCGGTCTGGAACACTGGGGCTCTGGCCCGGTGAGGAAAGCGGGGGTGGGTATATTATTCTCCAAAACGCTTAAGTTTGTGGATGTGGTTGGGAGGGCCCAGACAGTCTCCCGCACCATTAGAAAGGTGCATTCACCTTTGCCACAATCGATGCTCCAAGCCAGGGTCAACAGAGATTCCCGAAAAATGGGCTGATGTGAACTTGGACAGACAGGGGTTGCAAGACAGAGACTAAGACTGCCTGAGACTGGGCTAGGAAACTGGGTTTGTATGGGCTGCGGTACATGTGGCGTCACTTTCAACCACAGGAGAGAGGATATACCTTTTACTCGCCCCCCCTCCCCCCGCCCACAGAACCTTTACTAGAATTATGTATATGCTTCACAGGATCTGCAGGAGGAGGTGCAGAACTCTGAGCTTCACCCGATCACCTGGTCAGACCATCAAATGGTCACACTGTATCTGGACTGGTTAGGTATGCAACCCAGTGATACTAAATTGAGACACAACCTGTCTTATGGAAGGACCCCGGTATTCCGCCAGGAGATGGCTAAGGAAATGGAATCTTTCACTATAAACCACACAGGCGAGGTGGACACGAGAGTGGCATGGGAGGCGGGCAAAGCGACACGAATAGGGGTTCTGATTCAGGGAAAAAAGAACGTACCCTTATTGAGAATAGGCTGAGGGAAGAGATAAAATACCTGGACAAGCGAGAGGATAGGACAGGGGTGGGAAGAGAGGAGATTATCTAAGAGGCTAGGGAAAAGGAGGAGCTACGGCTCCTCGAGGTAGGGAAGATAAAACATAATCTGTAATTTCTTAAACAGAAATTTTATGGGAAGCTAGACATGGCTGATGCACTCCTGGCAGCTAGATTGAGAGGGCAACGAGGAAGCAATCCCAGACAGTCCTCAAACTAGACTGAATATACAAACACATTGGGAGATATGCAGTGTTGCCACGATAGGGGACTTGATGCACAATAACTCCTTTTTACCCTTCTAGGAGCTCAACAATAACAAGTTAACATCAAGGCCAGTACTTACTGCACCACACGATCACACAGGCTATAGCACACAGATGACCAACCTATGGTGAAGTACACGGCACAAACTCGACAATAGACCTCATGTATGAAGTAGCAGTGAGCGGGCACATGCTGTCAAGGGTATATGAAGTGCTCCTCGCAGCAAGGTTTTCCTCAGAACTAGCAGTTCGAGATAAATGTGAAACAGACCTGGGAGCCCCCTTCCCAGACTTCCAAATGGTCTAAAGTACTACATTACCACAAGACGGTGTCTAGGAACACAAAATTACAATTCATTCAACTGTTCATAACACACAGGGAATACACAACACATTTAAGAATCTCAGGATTCCCCAGGGCCACCGAGCAAGGTTGTCCAAGATTCAGTGCCAAGGGAGCAGGAATGTTTCACATGTTCTGGTCTTGCCGAGACATACAGGGTTACTGAGAAGAGATTGCGACTAGAATGAATAGGAAAGGGCTGGAACTCAATATCACATCCCCGACCACGGGACTGTTTGGTATTTTCAGACAACCAAAGTACACCCGCCATATGCACAAGATGAAGGATCTGGCGTATATTCTAGCCAAGCCTAGAAATGCTGTGTCCTGGAAATCCCCAACGAGCCCCAGAATAGAGGACTGGTGGCAGGATCTACACAAATGGGCCCTGGATGAATCAATAGTACGGCAACGGGCAGCACACGTTGGGCAGTCTCAAACCAATGACAACGTAGCGTCCTGGAATACACTACTACAAACCTTATTTGCCCCGGAGCACCCAGACACTGCACCAGCGAGCACTTCCGCACCAGTTCTTAAGTAAAAAGTAACTCACAAGCACCACATGGTTAACACTCATAATTTTATAGCTCTGTAGACCTAAGCAAACAGTTGTGGATGGGAGGAGAGTTTGGCGGGGGGATTTATAAGTATTGTTATTGTTTCACCTGAAAGGCACGATTCTCCTTTAGTTCCACGCAGTCACGTTGAGCCCACGGGCCTGACTTTTTGGTTGTAACAATGGCAGAGTAAGGACAAAAAAATCAATAAAGTTTGTTAAAAAAAAGGAAATAAAAATCTAAAAAGTTAGTATTGTGGAAAATGAGAGGTGGAGTGTGATTTCAACTTTACTAACGGAGATGTGGAAATTACCATAGCCAAACCGTCTGCCTTGAGAGGCTGTGGACTGAACAGTCTTGGCAACCACATCTTGAAATCTAATCCACAGACGTGGCCAGTAATCCTAAAAGTGTTATTTGATAACATCCTCTGCCCTAAAAGCACCCCCCCCCCCCATCTTGGAGATTGGCGACCATAATCCCAATATACAAGAAGGGTGATAGGACCACGGATTGAGACAGGGATGCATATGCACTCCCTGTCTCTCTAATTTATACCCATCGGATATGCATGATGCAGAGGGAGTGTCCCTTGTGAGGCCCAGAATCAGAGATTCAGCAATACAATGAATGGCATATGCCAAATACTTGATAATAGTGGACCAAACCCCCATGGGTCGCCAAAGATTACTGGGAGCAGTCACTTCATATGCAAACGGTGGTCAGTCAAAAGGCCGAAAACATAATACCGAATGACAAAAATCTCGAAAACAAAATCTCGGAAAAAAAAATATTGATTTATTTATTTATATGTGTTTTTGGGGTCAGGTAAGTAAAAAATAAGGGTTAAAATAGAAAAAAAGGGAGGTTGGGGGGAACCCCCCCATTTCGAGAAAAAAATGTCAAAAAAAATTCTATATTTTTTTTTCTGCCTTTTGTTTGAGATTTTTTTATTCGGTATTATCACTATAAACCATGCAAACATTAATGAACTGTGTATTAACATTAATGAAAACAAAATAAGATTTAATAAGCGAGGAACTGCTGCGTATGGCTAGATCTGGACTATAAATGGAACAAAACTGACCAATGTTAAGAGAAAAATATTTGGGTCTTACTGGACAGGTTGACAGCAAAAGCAACAATTTGCAGGCCAGATGCACAAAATTCTAGGAAATATTGTAGGTTTTCTATTCACCATCCAGAATTCTACAAGCTGAAAGTAATCCCATCACTCAGGTGTGGTATGCAAGAGGAACCTCAAGCCAGCTCATTGGCTTGGGACCTCAGAAGGTCTGACCTGGAAAGAAAATGTTGGGATTACCACTTAATGTACCTATATCAGCGATGAGGTTGGAATTGGGTTTACCTGCCATGAAATGCTGCTATAGGTGGAAAGTGCTGTCTTTCTATTATAAAATATTGCTAGCACAATCAAACACTATATTAAGATCTGAATAAAACCTTGAAGAATGGGTCAATGAAAGTGCTAAATGATTTTAGGAATCAAGCGGACGCTGTTCTTGGGGAACTGTATTCAAATAGTGTGGAACTGTAAGTTCTTTTCCATTTTGTAAAGCAATATTTGAATAGGATTGGATCACAATGGATTTGTAGACAAGACAGAAGAAGTTGAATTTGAGTTGGGAGTGGAAAGAAAGCCAGGCTAGTGCGGTAAGAGAAGAGGAGATGGAGTCATAAGGTGAGAGAAGGCAGAGGAAGCGGATGGCAGAATGGTAGACAGATTTGATGGGGGAAGAGGCGAGACCAAAGAGAAGAGTGGAACAATAGAAAAGTCTAGAAAAGATGAGGGAGGTGCTTAAGAGTTTAGTAGTGTGAAAAGTTAGGAAGGGTCTAATTTTACAGATGTTAGAGATGAAAACGGCAAGATCTGGCAGTAAGGGAAATGTGGAGAGATGGAGGTGGGGATCAATGTGAAAACCGACGTTGCGGGCGTGAGAATCAAAGGAGAGTTGGGAGGGGGAAAAATGAATGAAAGAGGTGGGGAGGGAGGCGGAATAGGACTTCGGTTTTGTCAGCATTAAGAGGACGACTACGTTCATCAAGTCCTCTGTAGGCAAAGTCTCAAAGAGCTCCCTCCACCATGCTAACCTGTTTTTCAGAGCTCTGAGTAAGCGCGTTGCACGCAGTACAGCCCTCCTGCCCGTGGTCGGGGCCAAGGCAGAGGAGGCACACAGCATGGCGGTGGGAGGTGGGGGGAGGGGAAGAGCCCCTCTCAGGCTGGACACCTGCTGAAGCCCAAGGGCATTGACATGCGCCGGGGAGGAGCATGGCGCCAGAGGACCGAGTACCTGGTTAAAGATTAGAAGAAAGACAAAAAAAGACAGTATCCTGCGAAGAGCGCCGTGGAATTACGAAGCTGAAGCCAAACCCAGGAGCGCTGGCGAAAGCGGTCCGTTCCGGTCGATGCGTAAAAGAGGACTGGGGAGTGGCGCTGGTGGGCGGAGTCAGGGGAGCACATGCTCCCAGGGCCGCACCCCCAGGGCGCCACTAAATTTAAAGGGGAAGATTTTCTTCTGGTAAAAAAGTTTCCATCTCCCGTCCCTGGGAGGGGGGGGACCCATGCAGTATGGAGGAAAGGGGACGGGAGCCAAGAGTATGTTATTTTACATCCTTCTATACTATGCCTGCTTACAATATATAATGCTACCTTTCTTACTACTCAAGCAAAGTAATTGGATGAGACTAGACTTTGCCAGACTGTACCCACTGTACCCACAGCAATGTTGTCTTTTATGCTTACCTGTACACTGAACTAGCCCCCTGTACCATGAGGCGTGGCTTTGCCTGACTCTGTACCCATACCAATGTTGTCTTTATGCTTACCTGTACAACTGCAGTAGCCCTCCCACCCCCATACAATGATGCATGGCTCTGCCAGAGTAAGCTCTGAAGATCCACCCATATCTTGTAAGCCTACTGCGTGGTCTTGCACTTTGTAGACTGTCACTTTGCACTTACTGTAACTAGCGCCTAGATGCCTGAAGGTTCTGTGCACTGCTATTGCAAAAAAATGAATGCAAAAAATAAATACAAATAAATGATTGGTTAAACTCTAAATCTTTTTGAAATAGACTTTCAAGTGGCCAAAGGACAGCCCTGACAGTAGGGTGTTCTGAAATTCCTAGCAGAAATTAGTGTGATTAGCATCAAATATTAACATTTTATTTGAATTGATAGGATTGTGAATGGATCAATTTGAACTAGTTTTATTACATTTTTCTTTTAGATGATTTTATGGTGAATGTGTTTGTATTATATTGGTTCTATAGTAATTCTGAAATTATTAGTTCATCTGTTTTGCTTTTTATACGTGTAAGGTTGAATGTTTCAACCAATTCATAATCTGCTTCAACCCTCGAAGCCAACACTAAATCACAGATGCCATCAGCCTGCTCTAATAAACAAGTGTACAATGATAAACTCCTTAGGGCCAACATATGATGCTTACAAGGCACCCATTAATGGGAGCCATATGGGCAACCATAGGACTATATGGTAAATAAAAGGGTTGCAGTGGGCAGGTGGACCTGGGGGAGGAAGGGTCAATCAACATTTACAACGTCCCCTAAAATGGGATTGCAGAAAGCCAAAAAATTAATATTGCCCTACCAGTGTATAAAACGGAGGGATAAAAGCTACAAAAGGTTTTTTGGTCGAGTGCGGTTTAAAAGTGACTCTACACTGAAGTTAACTTAACCCCAAGGGTTTCTATGAATGTAATACTGACACTGCCTGCCAAACACTTTAGCACAAGAATCTGTTCACACTCTGCCATCTGAAACACTAGCTTGGCACCAACAGAGCAACACCCAAGGCTGCAAAATATTAGAAATGAGTTGGCCTACAATTCATCTGGGCTAAAGTGGATTTCTTGAGCTAACAACTATATGTTGTAAAAACTCTATAGCTAAAGGCCCAGCCACCTCGGTTTACAAATATCTAAGTCTACAAAGCCTAGAACAGAAATGAACCATTGTCACCCTGCCTACAGGGTCTAAAGTGGTGAATACTGCACTACCAACTAAACCCCCCTCGTTGTAAAATTTTGGGGAACAAGTTCATGCTCTGTTATTCAGCCCACCTTTCCCCACAAATCTTCAAGGAGTAGAGATCTAGGCTTTTCAATTGTTAGTATAGTGCCCATCACTTTAGTACTCGAGGTCAAGGTGGGCATTGTTCGAATAGCCATCCCAATAGCCCCGCAAATGTATGAATTTTCATGAAGGAAAACTAATGGCTATCTCTTAATGATTCCTGTGTCGGCAGCGGCAGGGCATAGCTATGAACTGTGACAAATCCGACAGGGAAAGTCAGAAACTACCTGACTGACACTGGGGGTGGCTATCTGCGGGAGGACCATGCGGCAGGGGACAAGCTCCAGAGAGACAGAAAAAGACTGAGTCAAGACATTCCTACAGTCACCTTTTAGTGACAACCATGTGCCAGTGCAACACTCCTAGATGGCGTATTGTAATACAGACTTCACAGTTATTTCTAGCCCAGAACATCATACACTCCCCCACCCCCTCCCACCACCCTTTTGGTAGTGAGACAAGGAAGAGGGATGGAGTAATGAGGATGGCTAGACGTGGTAAGCCAATGCCACGTTCTAGTCACTGGAAACTGAAGAGAAAGACCAGGACATTTAAAACTACCACAGGTGAACTGAATTGGAGAGAACGAGAGCCAGAGACTGGAGAGGCACCTGACGAATGCAGACTCTTTGGAGGACACTGAAGACGAGCAGACTGCAGAGCGCAGCACAGAGGCCTGTGGGCACTGTGTGCAGAGGAGCCAGGTTGGGAGAAATTCACTGCTTTTCTGTTTTGGGCAGCCAGAGTTGCCAAACACAGGAAGGCAAAGCAGGAAGCAAACAACTCACAAGGCGCACTAGTGCCAGTCAATGGACAGAGTGCAGATGCCGGTGTAACAGGAGGACACCGTACACAGCCGGCAAGCCCAGGGAGAGTGAGCAGGTTACCGGGATGCGTCTAGGCAAATGCCGTGTATCGCATATTATGTGAGAGAACCTAAGTAAAGGCAGTGCAATTCTTACTAATACAAATATTGTTAAGAAAAATAGCCTAAATAAGGACAGTGCAATTATTACAATGAACTTCATTGAGGAAAAGAGCCCAACTAAAGTCTGTGGAACTACTGCAAGTACGAGCATGGTTGAGAGAAAGAGCCTAAGCAAAGGCAGTGGAACTATTACAGATAGGAACATTGAGAACAACCTCTTAAAGAAAGGCAGTGGAGTGAACTAAGGGTTGCTGACCCAATATTGGAAAGGTGTTGAGCTGGATAAAAGAAATTGAACAAAAAAGCAGAGCAGCCCTGGCAGGTTAGTGAAGCAGGCAAACAAGCAGCCTGAGACGCTCACCCAAACAAGACAATGATTACCCCCCACCCCCAGTTTACTCGCCTGCCAGGGTAAGAAGATAAAACAGGAAGGTTCACACCCACTTTCAGAAACAAATACCACCACCCTGGCAGGAGAGAATACCAGGGCAAGGAAGGAACACTCGAGGAACCTCAGGTGTCATAACCCTTATACATATGAAAGTGTAACAGAAAAGGGAAGATTCATGCCCCTTTAACGATTCACGTGAACTATGTTGTGAACCATGCTGAGGCAAAAGGGAAGAGTTTCCCCCTTTAGTAGATTGGAACTGACGAAAACATCAAAATCTACAGAGAGAAAAGAGAACATTAAATGTGAATCAGGGGGAAAGAGGACAACAAACTCTGCCCCGTCATCTTTTTGTGAATAGTAAGAAACCCATCAGTGGAGGACAAACTGAAGGAGTGAAAAGAGGAAGAGTCATTCTCCTTAAAGATTGTGACTTTATTTCGAAGAGTAACGGAAAATCTGTGGAAAAATCAAGCAAAACATAGGGGAAAGGAAAAAACCCTTTTTCTTGGAACTATATTTCTTTTCTGCATCTTAGAACTTTATGTTTGAAACTGCAAGAGGAAGCTACACGTCTATAGCTCAGACATCCCCATTTTCACCTTGTATTTAGTTGAACATTTAAGGGTTAGTTCAGGGTTTTACAGCCGCTCAGTTGTGTTGAGTCAGGGGAACCCCTCCCTTAGGGTTAGGGACAGCTAGGACTTCTTCACACCCTTTTTTTTTTCTTTTATGATAAAGGTTCAAAGTTAACACAAAACCTGTTACTGTGTCAAAGCCTTACTCGGACCCCTTACAGAACACAAACTAGGTCTTCAAAAAAAATGACAAGAATGGAAACTGATCCTCCAACATGCATTGTGAGGGAGCAGGTAGTGCACCCCGTTTGCTCACTAACGGCATCTTTCTAGCTGTTCTGCCAGTGACAGGTCATGCAAATAGCATGGTAGGATCTGACCTGCCATCCTTTGATAGGGTAGTAGTGTCTCACCTGTTATTTCCTGTGATGCAGGCTGCGCAGGTCCCAGTTGGCTGCTCATTCTGTTCGTAGTAGTGTGCATCCACATGTGCTTCCTCAGCTTTCTTCTTCAGGATCTTCCCAAAGCTGTCTATGCCTATGCAGCCAAAGAAGGTTGTGACTCGGTGTGGCATCTGGATCATCCACTGCAATCAAGAGGAAGAGCATGAGGTCTGTACGAGGCCATATAACAGCACAAACCTGATTGCTTGCAAAACTAAGAAAAAACGCATCTTGCCAAGGGGTCTCCATCGCAATGTCCAGCACTCCATCTGTGTACAGGAGCTGTATTTTTCTCAGGTGCTTAGAAAGGTGCTGAGCCACAACTGCCCATTCAAAGGTTTTAAATGCTATTATACAGAAACAATTGATGAGTTAACATATTAACCTTTTCTTCTGGCAGATCGGGCCCGATGGTATTTTCACACCAAATCAGCAAAAACTATTGAAGAATGTTTACAAAGCTGTAAAGATCAGATGCCATGTGGGGGGAAAGCTGAAAAATCACCAGCAAGCAAAGCCACTAAACTATAGTTGCAAACACATTAAAACTACATTTCTATCTTACCCGATTAATCTAAACTCCATGATCAGAAAATCAAGTATGTCTGCTTGGTTTCAGTTTGACGACCTCGTAAAATCAGCCGAGAACAGGCACATTTGTGAAAATGATTACCTAAAGGAGCTGTTTACAAATTCAAATATGCTTATGTGGAAATCAGTTGCACAAGTCCTTTTAGTTGTTTGTCTTGAAGAAACCAGATTCTTCCCTAAAACGGACAAAGATTTATAGCTAATTTGAGGAGAAATTCTATTCTACCAAGAAAGGAAAGTTAAGTTTAGTTACTTTGCAGTAAATGTGGATGTTCAGCGTTGGCATCTTTAATTGATTCACATGGTAGAAAATAATATTTCCTTGTCATAAGGCTGGCAATCCTCGCTAAAACAACTTGGAGCTTATCACCCTCAGTATGCCCCTTTTAAACATGTGCCAATCTGTGAGACAGACCTAGAATCAACCTCAGGGAGCCATGTGAGATTTGTACAAAGAAAATGATTGTGCATGACAGTTGTCACTGTCTTACGACAAGGCCACATTTGAATCTGTGAAAGATACCACTGCTGGAGTTGAGTGATAAAATCTTGTCCAGCATTACATCTTTCAAAGATTCACATGCTATAATAAAATACAGAACAGTAAATAACGCTGGCATATGGGAGAGGCTAGGCTTCCCTTACCAAAGATAGCCCTATGCATTGGCTCCAAATTAGCATTCACGAGTTGACAGAACTGTGTTTTAAAGTACCAAAAAGTGACTGGTTGGGTCTTTTGAGGGAAACCCCAAATGGGACCCATTATGCGCTTGCCCACAGGGTCAGAAAAATAAAATCAAGTGTCCACCAGAGGTAACCAGAAATGGCAGAAAACTGAATGGAGGGAAGGAAGGGAAGGACTTCATGCCCCAGATGTATTAGGTAGGGCAAGCCATATGGCCGCATAGCAAACTGTTGCAGCCTGCGGCACCAGGAGTGGAGATGCTTCCATTTCTTACATTAAGCTAAGAGTTTGGAAGGGCTGGTCAGCCTACAGAGGATGTCAAAACAGACATTGGAAAGCCTACCGTGTCCTAAATGCAACTGCACAGTTACCAGGCCAGCAACTCAAGTGATTATGGAAGGGGGAGGTGGATCATCTCAACAACCTGCCCTCTACCTGGACAACAGATGTGTCAACATTGAGTGGCTCCGCCCGAACGCTTTTCAGGTGATCCGAAAAGATATGCTGTGTTCATCAATCAGTGTCGTTTGCACTTTTTGTGTAGACCTGCCGCTTTTCCAACGGACCAGGCTAAGGTGGCCTTCGTGCTCTCATATCTTAGTGGCAGTGCCGCAGATTGGTCTATTCCTTTAGTGACTCAGGATAACCCAATTCTTTACAATTTCCAGGACTTCCAAGCTAGTATGGAAAGATTGTTCGCAAGACATTCTCAGGGACAGGCCCTGGACAATGAACTTCTTTCACTACGACAGGGCAATCAAGATCTTCTGGCCTACATTGCATCATTTAACAGACTAGTGGTTGAAACCGGATGGCCTGAGGATAAGAGGATCACCCTTTTCTACAGAGGCCTGCGTGGAGAACTCAAAGACGTTCTGGCTCAGGTGGTGAATCCTCCACAAGACTGTTCTGAATACATCAATCTGGTGGTTCAATTGGATCACAGAATACAAAATCGAAAAGCCGATCGTTCCAGAATTGAGACTCGAACTTTTTCAAGACCACAGAGTTCCGCTAAAGGAAATGATACCGTGGAACCCATGCAGATTGGGGTTGTGAAAGGACCTCTAACCCAAAAGGAAAGGGAAAGGAGAAGACAACTGCAATTGTGCCTCTAATGCGGAAACTCAGGGCATTTCCTTCAAGATTGCCCAGTGAAACCAAGGAAGAAGATAGTAGGAGCTTCCGATAAAGGTGCCAAAGGTTCAGAGTCGGAAAACGACCTCGCCCGACAAGTGTAGAGGTCCGCTTGCCGAGCGTTAAAACCAGTTCTTTGACCTCGCATTTCGTCATGCCCATGGTCCTCGTGAGTCCAGAACAACCCAATCGTATGCATGCCATTAAAGCATACATTGATAGTGGCGCAATCGGCAATTACGTGGACTGTGAATTGGCCGCCAGGATGAATCTTTCTCTTTGTCCTAAGACGGTGAAAGACGTCATCACCACCGTGGATGGTACGGAAATAGCTTCCGGACCAGTAACTCACACCACCATGGAAGTGACGTTGGTAAGCCAAGATGGACATCAAGAGAAGATCGTGTTTGATGTGATCAAGGCTCCGCAGTTTCAAGTTATCCTGGGAATCCCTTGGTTGGAGAAACACAATCCCCAAATCGATGGGCGAGCAAAGACAATCCGGTTTCCAGAATGCGCTCCTATCTGTTATCCTCAGCCTACCACTAAGTTAGTAGCAACTACTTCTGAGAGTCATCACCTGCCTCCTGAATACCGGGAATTTCAGGATGTCTTTCGGAAAGATCAAGCTAATTCGCTGCCTCCTCACAGATCATACGACTGCCAGATAGACTTGGTTCCGGGATCCACTCCTCCGTGCAGTCGAATTTATGCCCTCACAGAACCTGAAAATCTTCACCTGAGGCAGTATTTGGACCAGTACCTGGCTAATGGATTTATCCGTCCTTCGAAGTCCCCAGCCTCTTCAGCTTTGTTCTTCGTTCCAAAAAAAGAAGGAGACCTGAGAACATGTATAGATTACCGTGCCCTGAACCAGATTACGATTAAGAACAGATATCCGTTACCATTGATCCCTGAACTTCTTGACCAAGTTAAAAGTGCCTGTATCTACACAAAGCTGGACCTCAGAGGAGCTTACCATTTAGTACGAATAAAAGAGGGCGACGAATGGAAGACGGCCTTTCGTACTAAATATGGACTGTTCGAGTATCAAGTAATGCCCTTTGGGTTATGCAACGCACCGGCTGCTTTTCAGTATTTTATGAATGACGTCCTCAGAGAGCTCATCGACGTATGTGTAGTTGTCTATATTGATGACATTCTGGTCTACTCGTCCTCTGAGGCGGATCATCGAAAACACGTCACAGCAGTACTGGAGAGGCTCCGAAAACACAGACTTTTTGCAAAGCTGGAGAAATGCGTTTTTCATGTCACGGAGGTCGAATTTTTGGGATTTATTTTGTCACCTAATGGAGTCCACATGGACTCAAGAAAAGTGGACGCTATCATTAAGTGGCCCTCACCAACGTCTGTGAAAGGAGTTCAAAGCATGTTGGGCTTCGCCAACTTTTATCGTAGATTTATTCCTGATTTTTCTCAAGTAGTCCAACCCATTACTGCCCTTCTCAGAAAGAATAAACGTTTCGAGTGGTCTACGGAGGCTGAACAAGCATTTCAGGAACTAAAAATAAAATTCACCTCGGCTCCAGTTTTAAAACATCCTCGCCCGGAACTTCCTTATATCGTGGAGACTGATGCTTCCAGTCTCGCAATGGGAGCAGTGCTCTCGCAAAGAGACCCAGAAACAAACAGGTTACACCCAGTAGCATTTTGGTCCCGCTAATTTTCGGCTCCCGAAATCAACTATACCATTACAGATAAGGAACTTTTGGCTATTAAGTCCGCCTTTAAAGCCTGGCGGCATTATCTCCTGGGAGCCCGACACACAGTCACCGTCATCACAGATCATCGTAATTTACAGACACCTTAAATCAGCCAAAGCTCAATCCTCTAGACAACTTGGCTGGGCATTATTTTTTGCCGAATTCGACTTTGTGATAACTTACCGACCAGGCAACAAGAATGGTAAAGCAGATGCTCTCTCCCGAATTGGAGTAGATGAACTCAAGACCAATCCAGTACCCATAATTCCGGAACAGAGAATCCTGGGTTTGATAAGTGCACAATCCATTGAAGACATTGAAGCTAAAGTTAAAGAACTTCTGACTCCAGCAGAAGTGCAAGACTGGCAACTCAAGGGAAAAGATTTCACAATGGATAAGAACTTACTATACTTTCGAGGAAGATTATATCTACCATGTACCGATTTACAAAGACAGGTGATCTCTTGTTACCATGACTCCTTAATGGAAGGACATCCCGGCATTGCCAAAACGTCGGAAAAGATAAAGACATTTCTGGTGGCCGTCTTGGAGAAAGGACATTAAGGATTTCATAAATTCCTGTGGTGTGTGCGCTCAAAGCAAAAGCCAGAAGGAGAAGCCAGCAGGTCTCTTACATCCAATAGACATTCCTCCACACCCATGGCATACTCTCTCCATGGACTTCATCACGGATTTACCACCATGCTCCGGATTTAATACAATCTTAGTGATTGTGGACCTATTCTCGAAGATGGCTCATTTTATCCCATTGAAAGGGTACCTACAGCTTCAATTCTGGCCCGAGAGTTCCTCGAAAACATCGTTCGGTTGCACGGCTTTCCTTCAGTTTTAATCTCAGATAGAGGAAGTCAATTTATTTCCCACTTCTGGCGGAGTTGTTGTCGCCTAGCCCAAATTGACGTAAGGCTTTCAACCAGCCATCATCCCCAGACCGACGGGCAGACCGAGAGGACCAACCAAACCCTGGAACAGTATCTGCGCTGCATGTTACAACAGTCGGAGGGCACTTGGAAAGACATTCTCTGGATTGCAGAGTACGCTTATAATAATTCAGTCCATGCCGGAACCGGAAAAACTCCTTTTTTTCTTTTTTTTTTTTGAAATTTCAATTTTATTGGTTTTACAGGTTTAAACAGTAACATCTCGTCAGTGCAAGCATGTGCAGAGAAAGAAAATATATAGTCTAAATACAAGCAAAGCAATTCTAAACGTATGGCATGAAGTATGCTGGTGACAACAATAGGCAACTTTTCAGTCTTCAATCACTCCCCCCTCCCCCTTTTGAACCGGGACATATTCTTTTTGCAATATTATTATAGTTCCTTACAGAGATCGGGTGACAATGGTAAGCACAAGTGTTTAACAGGATCAAGGCAAACATGTTACTCATACAGGCATCACATGGATCTGTGGGATCAAACTTAGGCAGTACACACACTAAATTTCAGGTAATATATTTTGCACGGAAGGCAGCCCATTCGGATTCCATCGATGTGCTATGTCCGTGTAGGGCAGCGGTCAAACTCTCCATTCGGAAGATGTTGCGTGCTACGTTTACCCATTCTGTCTTGGTGGGGAGGGATGGTCTTTTCCATGCCATCGTGAGGCAGGCTCTAGCTGCCATTAGTAAACCCAAAGTCATTTTAGGCGCTTTTATGATCGTTTCATCTTCTTCATTCAAGCCAAAAAGGATCAATATGGGGTGTTTTTCTCTGTCCTCATCATCTAAGTCTTTTATCCAACTAAGGACTTCGTCCCAGTATGCCTGCACCTTGCTGCAGCCCCACCACATATGCCAATAATTGGCGTCCTGGCCACAGTTCCTCCAGCATTGTGGGTTGACTCCTTGATACATTTTAGCAAGTCTGAGTGGATCATATTGCCATCTGTGGAGGAGTTTTAGCGCATGTAGCTTATATTGACATGATATCGATGATTTAGCTGTTTGTCTACAGATGCGCAGCCATAACTCGTCGTGTAGGGGTCTGCTCAGGTCAGTTTCCCACTTGGTCCTCAGTTTGGTTGATGGGGCTGTGTTGTTTGATATCAAGGCATTGTACATGACACTTATCAAGCCTCTGGAGCCCGTCCAGGTGTCCAGAATTCTTTCGAATGGCGTAAGATCCCTCTGGAGCTGGTCTTTCCACTTTTCTCGTGACATTACCCCTTTTAGTTTTAAGTATTGAAAAACTGATAGAGGGCCTATGTTGAGCGCCTCTTCAAGCTCTTGTATGGTTATGAAGACCTTATTTCTCCACAACTGGCCTGCCCGCTCCAGGCCGGCTTCGTACCAGGACTGATAACTTAGTGGTTCGGAGATGTCATCACATATTCCCGGGACCCAGAGGTGTCCCAGGGGAGAGGGCCAGGTTGTAATCCCCTTCATGTCTCTATTTGGTTTCAGGATTGACCAGATGGTCCCGAGTATCGGGTGGTTTCTGATACTGTTTCGGAGTTGCGGTCCAGGTACCCATATCCATTCGCCAACGGTGTACGGGCGAAGGTGGAAGTTGTCCAAAGCTATCCAATGTGAATCCGTTTGTTGTCTCAAGTGGGGGATCAATATTCGCAGCTGAGCCGCTCTGTAGTATGATTCCAAGTTCGGGAGGCCCACTCCCGCGTCATCTTTCTTAAGGTATAGGAGGGCTTTGGGGACTCTCGGTTTTTTACCTTGCCAAAGGAATGCCAACAGGGACTTTGTCATTTCAGTGAAGAATTCTTTAGGCATTTTTATGGGGAGCATCTGAAACAGGTATAAGATCTTCGGGAGAATTACCATTTTAATGGCGTTTAGGCGTCCCATCCACGAGATTGTGAGTGTGGCCCATTTTTTCATGTCGTTTTGCAATGTGAGTGATATGGGCGGGAAATTTGCTAAGTACAAGGCATCCAAATCTCGGGTGACGTTGATGCCCAGGTATCGTAAAGTGGTCAGGCTCACTTTCATTCCCAGTGGGGTGAATCTCTCTACCTCATCGTCTCTATTCTTGTCAAGCGGGAGGAGTATAGATTTTCCAGTGTTAATCTTCAAGCCCGCCAGCAGTCCATATTCTTCAATGATTTTTAGAGCCGTCGGGATGGAGTCGAGCGGGTGTGTGACGTGCAGGAGTATATCGTCGGCATAGAGACCCAACTTATATTCTTTGTCTCCAACTCTGATCCCTCGGACCCCGGCGTCTTGTCGCAGCCGTTGTGCCAAAGGTTCTAGGGAGAGGACAAACAGAATAGCTGACAATGGACATCCTTGTCTCGTGCCCCTTTCCAGGGGGAACCATCTGGAATAGCCACCATTGACAGAGACAGATGCTCGTGGAGATGAATATAGAGCTTTTATGGCTAGTCGGAGTCTCGGGCCAAGTCCCACCTCGACGAGTGCCTTTTCTAGAAAGTCCCAGTCCACCCTGTCGAAGGCTTTCTCAGCGTCCAGTGACAGTAGCGTGGGATCATCTGGCATGCGGCGAGCTTCATATATCAGGTGGAGTGTCTTCCTCATGGTGTCTGCTCCTTGTCTTTGGATCACAAAGCCAACCTGATCCGGATTCACCAGCCGCGGTAAGTGGACCTCAATCCGGGCTGCGATGACCCTTGCGTATATTTTGGCGTCTATATTCAACAGCGATATGGGACGATATGATTCACACAATTTAGGGTCCCTGCCTTCTTTTGGAATAACCGTCAGCAGTGCTTGAGCGAAGGAGGGGGGGACTTTCCCTGTTTCAAATATTTCGTTAAAGAGTGTTGTTAAGAAGGGAACTACTTGCGCAGTGAATGATTTGTAAAAGCCAGGGGTGAATCCATCATCTCCTGGAGACTTTCCTGCTTTGAGTCTCCGGATAGCGTCGGAGACTTCTTCTTCACTGACAGGGACCTCGAGCACCTCCGACTCAGCCTTTGATAACGATGGTAATTTGGCTCTTTTGAGGTATTCTTCTATGACTCCCGGCGGGGATGGCGGGTCGCATGTGTACAGATCTTCGTAGAAGAAGGCGAACGCCTCTTGAATTCCCTGGGGTGTGGTTTCGATGGTGTCTAGAAGTGTGCCGTCCCTTCGTTCTATTACATTCACCCACCTCTCAGCTCTCTGTGCGCGCAGTCTTGCTGCCAACAGGGCGTCGGCCTTGTCGCCTTTTTCGTAGAATTTTTGCTTTAGATATTGTAGGGTTTGGGTGATTTTGCCGACTTCCAATATTTTTAGTTCTTCCCTGAGTTCCCTGGCCTCATTGATGTATTTTGGTCTTTCTTGTGGGTTTGATTGTGCCAATTTCTCTACTGTGCTCAGTTTCGATCTGATGTTTTCTTCGATCAGGGTTCGCTCTCTTTTTTTGCGGGCCCCCTCCCTGATAAGAATACCTCTCCATGTTGCTTTTGCTGCTTCCCATACTGAGGTCTTTGAGATTTCCCCGGTGTCATTGGAAGCGATGAATTCCTTGATTTCGTTTTCGAATTCATCTCTGAACGCCGTATCTTTCCACAGAGAATCGTTGCATCTCCATTTTGTGTTCTGGGGGATGCGTATCGCCCAGCGTATCTCTGTCAGCACCATATCGTGATCCGACCACGATATTGGATGTATGTCTGCCGCAGCGGTTTCTCGTAGTAGGTTTTCGGACAGGAACACGTAATCAATTCGTGTGAGGGTTCCGTGAGGAATAGAGCGGAAGGTGAAGCCGCTGTCTGTGGGGTGTAGATGACGCCAACTGTCAATTAGCCCAAATATCGAGAGTCTCCTTCATCTCAGTGTCCTCAGTCAAGCGTGATGGTTTAAGTGTGTTTGATTCACCTTGTCTATCTAGCGTGGGGTCCATCCACATATTGAAGTCTCCTCCAAGAATCGTTTGCCCCTTTGCCATATTGAACACCTTTTCAATCGCTTTGCGGAGGAACCTCTTTTGGCCTTGGTTGGGAGCATATACTGTGGCCAGCGTGACAGACTCGTTTTGGATGAGTCCTGTGATGACTGCCATTCTTCCCTCCGTGTCTATCCACGAGCTTTGGACTGACATGCGTAGGTTCTTACGCGTTACAATTCCTACTCCAGCTTTTTTTGTTATGCCGGAGCTCCATAGGGTATGGCCGATAAGTCTGCCTGGGATTGCCCTCTCTTGACCTTTCATGTAGTGTGTCTCTTGGATAAATAAGATGTCAATCTTGGAACGCTTAAATTCTCTTGCGACTAAGGAACGCTTCGTAGGGGCGTTTAGGCCTTTAACATTCAGTGTGCCTATGCGTAAATGATCCGTGTTATGTATGGTTGCCATTAGAAGATGCCGAAGAGGATTTCGCTATTCTCGGTGCCTGTCGCGTTGAGCTAGTGATTTTTCGTAGCCATGTGATCGAGGTGTGCTCCTTGCCACGTTGGGTGATTGCTTTTAAATCAACTCCTATTTTCAACTGTGTCCTGCGTTCTGTAAAAGGAACCTGTAACAGTCCAACTTTTCTGCCCCAAACTCCCACCCTCCCACCATAAACAGAGTGTCCCTTTATCGGGTCACCCCTAAACATTCCCCCCCGCGGCGTCCGACGCAGTTGGTTTGACAGCATCCAACTGTTATCGAACCACCTGTGTGAACCGCACAACAATCGGTCCGTTTTCAGTAAGAACACATCATATCTCAAACTTTCAAGCCCCCATATCGAGTCATTCGATGCCTGGGTGAGAGCGGCCTTCCATCTCACCGATAGACAGATAAACGGCCCTCCCCGACCAGGTCTATTCGACATTTCAGTCATTTCCCCCCCTTTTGATCCCACTCTGTACCTCAAGTCTCATGGCACCACCCATCAACCTCTTACTTGGGTCCAGTTCAGGAGTCTGCGTGGTGAAGGTGACACCCAATTCGCTTCTGTCTTTCAAGGTGCCTCTTCATAGTGGGTGTGTAATTCAGTGAAGAAGTCAATGTTCCATATCTGGTGAGGTGTTCATTCTCCTGAATTTCCTCGACCCCTGCATTCTTCGTCTCCGAGGACCTTTAGTTTGCCAAATTTCTTCCGGGTTCTTTTTTGTCGGGATGGGAGTCCCATTTGTCTGGGGGCCCAGTAGTTCCGCTATGGCGTTGGAAATGTCTCTTTCTGTTATGAGTTTCATCTTCGTGCCGTCCCATTCGAACGCTAGCGAGAATGGGTAGCCCCATCGATATCTGGCACCTTTTTCTTTAAGGAACTTAGTAATTGGTTGGCATTTCCTTCGCATCGCTAGTGTAAGGGAAGACAGGTCTTGGAATATGGAGATGCGTGACCCCTCCAGGGAAATTTGCGGTGCCAGCCTGGCTTTATCTAGAATTCGAGCTCTGTCTGCGTAATTGTGGAACCGGGCCAGGATGGACCTCGGGCTACCAGGTTTTCCTCCCGCTCTGTGGATCCTGTCAATTTTGGGTGCATCTATGCCCTCATCTTCGAACAGGAGTTTCAGAATATTATGCAGGGTCTGCTTGAGGTGTGTCTCCGATTCTCCATCCACTTCCGGAACGCCAAAGACGCGTATGTTGTTCCGACGCTCTCTGTTTTCTAAATCATCGACTTTCAGTCGGAGTTCCTCTTCTCTGCTTTCGATGTCCATAAGGCGATGATCGACCTGCATTTCAAGGATGCCCGAGGAGGACTGGTTATGCTCAACCTCGTCAAGTCTTTCCTCCATCTTATCGATTCTGCCTGTGATCTTGTCGATCTTATTGCCTATGTCCGCTCTCATCCCTTTCATTTCTGAAAGGAGGTCAGCAATGTCACCCCTGGTCAGCGCCGCTTCTGGGTTTTGGGAGGCCATGGTGGGGGGTTCACGGAGGGGCAGTGCTTCGGTTAGTTGATTATAGCGAAATTTGGCCAATTTCTGTGAAAAGTCCATAGAGCTGAAGTAGACCCTTGGTCGGTCTAGCGGAGTCCCAATATTGCTAGAACGGGTCCGTAGTGCGCGTCGAAGGGACTCTATGTCGCAGTGTCGTTTCTGAGGCGGATTGTCCTGTGAATTTGAGGAGGGCACACGCCCCAAAGTTTTGGGGGCCCAACCCTCAGCTCGTCGGATGTCGCGGTGATCCGTGGGTCTCCCCACTTTATGTAGGCCCGGAACCTCCTGCGGCCGTCTGCACTGCTGCGGGGGCGTGGGATGCCCTGATCTGAGGAACCGACCGTGCGTTGTCCGCCGGGGGGGACGAGCCGTTCCGTCGGAGTATCGCGGGCTCTCCCGCAGTCCGGGGGCACGCCTCCGCGCACGTCCGGCGCCCCGATGTTCGAGACCTTCTCTGCCGCTTCTGCTCTTGCTCGAGGCTGTGTGGTGTGGGAGGGCTCGGTATGTGCTCCGTGTCGTTGCCGCTTTTAGTCGCTCGATGTTGTCCGCCTAGGGCGCAGGGCCTACGCCGGGATCCTAGTAGGCGGGGCTTGCGTTGGGCTCCGCGCGTTCGCGCTGTTTCGATGCGGCGATGGGGAAGAACTTCAGTCGGTCGGTTTAAGGCGAGAACACCACCGAATCGCTCCAAATTTTTTGCCACGGGTGGGGGGCACCTTCCAAAAGCCTCGTCTCGAGTCTCAGCTGTGGGGGGGTCCTAGAAGTGGGGGCTCAGACCTCTCATAGGACCTTCGATGAGCGAGCTCAGACGGGGCACGACATCATCCGTGCGCCCCCTGGTGGCCGTCCCTTTTTTTCTTTTATATGGACTCCACCCTCGCACTTCAAATCTTGATCCACCTCAAAATCTTGGGACACCCGCTGTAGATCATCTGCATTCTACAATCACTCAAGCCTTTAAAGAGGCCACGTCTCACCTTAAGCGGGCCAAGGAACAATACAAGAAGTGTGCGGACATACATCGAAAGGAAGCTCCTCAATATCTTGTGGGAGATCAAGTCTGGCTATCCACCAAACATTTACCTCTAAAAGGACCGCGTACTTTCAATCTGCGATACCTGGGACCTTACCCAATCACTGCCATAATTAATCCAGTGGCAGTTAAATTGGGCCTACCTGCCCATATGAAAATACATCCAGTTTTCCACGTTTCTCTACTGAAACCCTTGCAACCTGGAACCCGTTTGACGAAATCTACAGACCCTATTCTTGCGGACGGAGAACTGGAATTCGAAATACAAGACATCTTAGACTCCAAGATTTCCAAATCAAAATTATACTATCTGATTGACTGGAAAGGTTATGGCCCCCAGGAACGATCTTGGGAACCGTCGGAACATGTTCATGCACCCCATCTGGTTAAGAAGTTTCATTGAACTTCTCCTGATAAACCGAAACCCCCGGAGAAGACGAATTTGGGAGGGGCCTTGAGGGGGGGGTGCTGTCATGACCACTGCTTCCAAGGAGTCAGGACCTACCCAACATCCTTGGAAGAAGGCTCATAATATATACTATCGGCACCAGCAAGTCCCAATAGGGACCTTTTGGACCTTGTCCTGGCACCGGTGGTGCCAGGCTCATAGCATGGACCCGTCCCGGCACAGGAAGCGCCGGGCTCATAACAAGTGCTTGGGTGGACCTACCTGCAGCAGACCATGCTGCTTACTTACCAGCAAGATGTTTCACTCTCTTCTGGCAGGGACTACTTTTCCTTCTGGGTGGGGCAGGCACCACTCCCTGGATCATTGATGCTGGACCCCTTCTGGAAGCAGGAACTCTTTTGCCTGGGCGAGGCTGTGGAAGAAGACACCTAAGCACTCCTATGGACTATTTAAACCACACCCGATTGGTGCAATGTGCTTCGCGTTATTCTGCATCTGCAGCAGGACGCTCACCGTGTCAGCTCCAGCGAATCTTCAGTTCCGGATCCTGTGAATATGAAAATTACCTGCTGTGAACCAATCTTCAGTCTTCAGCAGCTCCTGCAAAACAAAAGGCACAGGGTTAGGCAAAGGCAAAGTTAGCGGTTCAACTTACCCGATCCATCGGCAGCATTCAAGGCGTTTTTTCTGCATATCTCGTCCGGCATCGGGCCTGCAAAGACAAAGAACATTGGTTAGTAACGCTTAGTTACAAAACTGCATACCTGTGTTACGCTCGCGCCAACTCTGCTCGCGCTGCATTCCGGCACCTGTAAAGACAAAAGAGACATTAAGGTGCATTCTACAGCCCTAGAGCAGCCTTTCTACTTACGTGCCTTCGTTTGCACCATCTTCTTGTTACGCTCTCTGCCACGAACCTGGGGGGAGCATCTTCTTCGGCACCGACAGCATCTGCAAGGGAAAAGACAGACATTAAGGAGATAAGACATTTGAAGAGAGCAATCTAAAGGGAACTTTAATACTTACAAGTCACGCTCGTGCAGCACACGGCGGCATCGCTCTCAACTTACCCTCTGCAATTAAGAGGCTGAACTCATATCCAGTGAAGTAACTGGACCCAGCGCCCCTGCATGAGACGCAGGATGGAGAGCCCAGCATTCACCTATTTAAGGTGAGCACAACAATCGACCGAGTACCACGGGGAGAGAGGGAGAGAGGGGCTTGGAACTTCTCCCAACCTTCCAGCCACTAATACCTTGATTTTCCACTTGCAGACACCTCACCCTTCAGGTCAAACTTTCGGTGAGAAAGGGGCCAAATCCGGGAGCCAAGCGAATCCTACGCCTGACATTGAAGACGGTTTCACCGCCCAGTCAAGACTCGCGCCTCCGAGGGAACCAGGTGAGCGTTACATTTACCTTGTCCCTAGGTGAAAGAATCTTTCCCCCCTCTCATTTAGTCTTTTACTCTTTTTATGGGTGACCTGTTTATGTGTCTCCATAGTGTATGGTTGCAGTTATAGTTTCCAACAACTTTAGGGCTTAGGCTGGGTTACCCCTACAGTTCCCAAGTAGTAAAGAGGGATTTTCATCCCCTTCACATTTTATATAGTGAATCAGCACACCCCACCTTATGTGGAGTGCTTGGGGGTTAAAATGTATTCCCTTTCTTACTTACCTGGTAACATTGTGTTACAATTGCAAGTTTGCTTGAATGGCTGGTGACAGTGTCACTACTTTTATGACTTTAGTCATTAAATCGTAGGCTGCTAATTCAGCCGCGTAATGCACAGAAGGGCCACATTTTTTCTAAAATGGTGGGCTCCTTTTTTTGCCATTTCTTGCGTGCTTGCCGTTTGAGGTCTTCCCCTGCCATTCTAGGTGGGAACGCCCTCAGTGGGAATCCTGTGGATTACCCGCCCAGGCTCCCGAGTGTCTGGAAAGGCAGGAAGCGAGGGAGGAGTCCAAACCTCCACAGCCCTTTGTCTTCCACCTTGCCTGAAAGGGAACAACTCCCAGTGGGGGCTGGCTGTCCCGATTGGACAGCCAGAGGGCCCGTTCTGTAAAATGCAGGGCGAGAATGCAGAGGTTGTGCTGTAGGTCCTGATAAAAACTCTGAACCTGAATGCTGCTGACAAGTCGACAACTGGGACCAAATCCAAAGAGAAAGATGAAGAAAGCTTGGCTGAGACCATTTCCAGCGAAGGGAGAGCCTGCTGTGTAACCAGAGCCTGCGGTTATTCTTCCTTCCAAGCGACCTGGGTACTCTGTGTGCCATTCTTAAAAAGTGTTCTTTAGGTGTAGCTGACCTTGGTCTGCCTGGTGCATCCTTGATTAGTGTAAAGAGTTCTTGCTTATCTTAGACTGTGTTCCGCTGAGCTGAAAAGCAATTGTAATTTAATATTACAGCAAAAGATCTTACTAACCTAGAATAACTTATCCTCAAAGTAGCTCTAGGTTTAAACGGTTCCTTTAATCTGTGTTCCACTATTCAGAAATGTATCCTGGGAAGTATCCTGTTAACAGGGTTGGTTAATTGTGATTTCTTTGCCGAGTGTAACTCCTTAACTGACAGGGTCTACTACCTTGAATTACATAAATTAATCTAAAAGTAACTAATGGTTTTTACTCCCCATGAATGTGACGTATACTCAATGTGTTTGACAAGGTCGGACTGGTGTCCGGTCAAAGATTCAAATCCAAAAAGGATCGAATGCCGTAGGATCGAGTCAATTTGACCTAAAACAAAAGGGTTGATTTTTTTTTTTTTTATAAATATATTTTTGGGGGTTTCCGTTTTGGAAAAAAAAGTTGTTTTTACCACTAAAACAGGGGCTTGGGGTGGACCCCCCCCCCCAAAAAAATGTAAAAAAAAGTCGACCTTTTGTTTTAGGTCTTTTTGATTCGACCCTTTTGTCATTCGTTCCTTTGTATTTTAATCTTTGACCTATAACCGGTCTGACTTACCTAGAAATACTGTTCGTTTTCTAAATAAGGTCTATGCGTCGGTCTGTGTACTTTAAAGCATAGTGTTGTGTTTTAGGATTGTGATTAGATATAATGTGATAGTACTTATTTACCTTGGTCTGCTTGTATTTAAATAAACCCTTTATTTTTTATAATACATAGTGTTTCAGTGCTGCTTCAGACCATGTGTACTACAATTTCTTGATTCTACAGCCATCTCTCCCTCGTAAGATAAGCCTGACTGCTCGGTCTATGCTACCTATAGTCAGGCAGTACAGCCTTATACTAAGAGTGGAGTCTTGTACTGTATTAGTTAAATGGTTTTACTAAGCCCTTAGTTGGACTTTAGCAAAACTGTCCTAACACTCTTACAGGACAGAGCTACTTTATACATAGATGCATCAACCCAAGGCACACATTTCCCAAGGCTTCCAGACAAATACATACCTGGCTTTACCGTTATTAGGTATCATCAGTGCAGTATAGTTTTGAAATCCATGTGATTGCAACACATTTAAAAAATAAAATTATAAAGACGCTTAGAGCACGCAAACCCCTGAGCAGTGAAATGGATCCACTGAGTGAGAAGAACAAGTTACTTTCTTACCTGGTAACGTTCTTTCGAAGGGATGGTCCGACGACTTATTCCATATCTATGACCGGTAATGTCCACAGCTGTGCCGCTTCGGAAAATCTTTGGCATCTGCGTCCTGCGTCGATGCGCCGTCCCCGAGGACCTCCTCCGACGTCACCCGATGTTTAAGTAGGACGCACGACGCCCATAGCCTCAGTTATAGTTTTTTCCCCAGAACGTGTGCCACCAGTTTTCTGCCAGTCAGACACACAAGGCCTTGCGGAACGCAAGCTGCAATCGCAAAAGAAATTCTGCAGGGAGGGAGCGATATGGAATACCTCGTTGGACCATCCCACCGAAAGAACGTTACCAGGTAAGAAAGTAACTTGTTCGAGGGGATTGGGTGCTCCGACGTATTCCACATCTATGACAGACTCCCAAAGCAGTACCAAGCAAGGAGGTGGGAAAGAATTTAGAATACAAATTTAGCATGCCCAATCAAATTGCGGAATAGAGAACTGCCTTGCCAAAGGCCAGATCTTGCCCCCTGATGGAATCGAGGGAATAGTGACGTACAAAAGTATGTACTTGAAGCCCAGGTGGCTGCATCACAGATGTGACGAATAGGAACTCCCCTCTGCAGGGCAGTAGACGCAACCCCTCCTCTGGTAGAATGGGCCCGCAAGCCAGCCGGAGGGTCCTTACACGCCAAGCAGTAACACTTGGAGATAGCTAAAATAATCCAACGAGAAAGTCTGTTTCATCACTGCTTGTCCCAAACGCTTTCCAGCGTAACCAATGAAAAGTTGATCGTCCACTCTGACCCGGGACATGCGCAAGATATAAAAGCTAAATGCTCTCCTAGGATCAAGCCTATGGAGCCTCTCCTCTTCCGTACCAGGATGTGGAGGAGGATAGAACGCCGGAAGAACAACCTTCTGGCTCAAATGAAATTCCGAAACCATCTTCGAAAGAAAAGAAGGACGAACTCTAAGGACAACCCTGTCCTTGTGAAATACAGTGAAGGGTGGCTTAACTGAAAGTGCCTGTAACTCACTCACTCTGCGAGCGGAAGTAACCGCAACTAAAAACACAGTTTTCAGAGTTAACAGCCTCAAAGGGCAAGAATGTAAAGGCTCAAACGGAGCACCCATAAGAAACTTAAGAACAAGTTTCAAATCCCAACCTGGCACCAAAAAAGGTGACGGAAGGGAACACATTAGTGAGCCCTTTCAAAAACTGCGAAATTAAAGGAATTTAAAATAGGAACACTTCAGACGAGCGCTTCAATATGGACAGCACCGCCAGGTAACCTTTAATGGTCCCCACTTGCAAGCCCCTGTGGGCCAAAGAAAGCAAAAAAGACAAAACCATGGGAATGTCGCATTCAAAAGGATCCACATTCTGAACTCTGCACCAGTCGCAGAACTTTCTCCAACGGCAACGGTACAGAGACTTAGTTGCCGGCCACCTGGCCAAGAGCAACACCTCCATCACGTCTTCAGGGAGGTCCCAATCCTTATACCTCAACCTTTCAGAAGCCAAGCGTGAAGATTGAGGGATCTGACCTCTGGATGGAGAACCTGACCCCCCCCCTCCTGTGAGAGCAGATCGTCTCGGTAGGGAAGACGACGTGGAGGGCAGATGGACAACTCTATAAGGTCCGGGTACCACGTCCTCCGGGCCCACGCCGGAGCAATGAGGATCATCCGGGAACCGAACCTCCGTAACCCCCGCAACACTTGCGGGATGACAGGGACTGGAGGAAACTCGTACAGCAGTGGGAATGACCACTCCACCACGAACGCGTCTCCTAAGGCTCCTTTTGGAGGAAATTCCCGCAAGCAAAACCTTTCGCACTTCCGGTTGACACTGGAGGCGAAGAGATCCACTTGAGGGGTCCCCCAAAGGGCGAAGATCTCCAGGAGAATCTCCTGAGCCAGCTCCCACTCGTGAGAGATCGTGCTCTGCCTGCTCAGAGCGTCCGCCGTCTCGTTGTCGTCTCCGGCCAGATGAACTGCCGAGATCGAAACTTCCTGCTGGATGGCCTCCCTGCACAGCGGAAGTGACCCTGCCCCCCACTTTTTGTTGAGGTAGTGCATGGCCACCGTGTTGTCCGTCAGAATCAGGACACTCTTCCCGCGCACAGTTGGCAGAAAAGCCTTCAGGGCTAGCCTGACGGCCCTCAGCTCCAACAGATTGATACAGAGTCTGGACTCCAACAGAGACCAACGACTGCCGACTGTCAGCTCGTTGGCATGAGCTCCCCATCCCGTGAGGGATGAGTCCGTCACGATAGTCACCTCTGGCCAGGGCAGCCAAAATGGGGCACCCTTCATCAGATTGCCCTCGACGGCCCACCACAGAAGGTCCCGGGCTACCGAGGGCGGCACCTGAAGAGGTGCGACAGCCTGCTGGAGGACTGAGACCACTGGAGCTTGAGTGCCCACTGCAAAGATCTCATCCGCAGACGAGCCTCTGGCACCAGAAGAATGCAGGTTGCCATGAGGCTGAGCAGTCTCAAGAACTCGGACGCGATAGTCTGGGCAAACTGAAACTTGTGCACCATCTGCTGAATGTGAAGAGCCCTCACCTGAGGAGGAAAACAGTGCCCCAGGGACGTGTCGAGCACTGCTCCGATGTACTGGAGCCGCTGCGTTGGTGTGAAATGGGACTTCTTTAAATTGAGGGAAAAGCCCAGCCTGTGAAGGGAGTGGCGGGTGACGGACAGATGATCCAGGACTTGCTCGGGAGAACTCCCCCTGATCAATCAATCGTCCAGGTAGGGGAACACGTGAATCCCCCTTTCCTGAGATGCGCTGCCACCACCACCATGAGCTTGGTGAAAACCCTCGGGGCGGAGGTCAATCCGAACGGCAGGACCCGAAACTGAAAGTGCGAGTCGCCAACCGCGAACCTCAGGTACTTCTTGTGCTTGGGATGGATCGGCACATGGAAGTAAGCATACTTGAGGTCAAGAGACACCAACCAGTCCTGAAGCTGAAGGGCCTGGAGGACTTGAGAAAGTCACCATCTTGAACTTGTCCTTCCTGAGGAGTTTGTTCAAACCGCGCAAGTCCATGATGGGTCTCAATCCCCAGTCTTTCTTTGAAATCAAAAAATAAGGGGAATACCATCCCTTGTTCCTCTCCGCTACAGGCACCAGTTCTATGGCGCCTTTCTCCAGCAGGGCTTGAATTTCCTGTGCAAGGAGTGGATCCAGACTCTTAAAAGAGAGGTTCCCTGGTGGATTGTTGTGAGGCCTCTGCCAAAAAGGAAGACAGTAGCCGTAGGTTATGATCTCCAGAACCCACACATCCGAAGTAATGTCTTGCCACTCTACAAGATGCTGCGCCAGCCTTCCCCCAACCGGCGAACCATGGGACCTGGCCTCATGACTGAGTGGTAGTGGCTGCGGCGTTGCCTGAGGGCAAAGAGGCAACTGCCCAAGTGGCCTTGGCACCTCGAGTACCTTTATTTCCACCTCTGGCACTCTTACAATGGCCTCTTTGACTGCTAGCTCCTCTCGCTTTACTGAAGGACGAGTAATAGCGAAAGGAACCTCCCCTCCATTGCTGTCCCCTAGGACGAAAAGGCGGAGGTTGTCGAACTGCAGCGCCCAACGACTTTGCTGCAGCTTTGGAGGTCTGCAATCTCTCAGGGCTCTCGTCAGCCTTGCTGCCAAAAAGGTGTTCACCGTCAAAGGGCATGTTGAGGAGCCGGGACTGCACATCAGGAGCGAACCCAGACTTCCTCAACCACGCAAACCTGCGCATTACGGTGCTCGCCGCCATGGACCGGCTGACACAATCGCCAAGTCCAAACCCGACTGAACGGCCTCACACATGGCATCCTTGCCATCCTGAACCATAGCAAGGAAACCATCCCGTTCGTCCCCTTCGGGAATATGATCAGCCGCTAATGCAACACAGTTCCACAGAGTGTGTGTGAAACGAGACAAGGCACATATGGAGTTGGCCGCCTGAAGCGCCATAACCCCAGAAGAAAACACTTTCTTCGCCCAGCCGTCAAAACGTTTCTGGTCCCTATCCGGAGGGATGGTAGGATACGATGCCTGCTTTGTCGGGGCCGTGGCCGCCTGCACCACCAAACTCTCCGGGGTGGGGTGCCTAGACAAGTAGCAGGGGTCGCTACTGGCTGGACGGTATTTTCGCGACAAAGACTTGCCCACTGCCGGGAGACTCTCCGGAGCAGTCCAAGCCGCCGCTGCCACCCTTCTCCACAAAGCCATATGAAAAGGCAAAACCGGGTCAGTGGGTGGACCAAGATCGTCCGTGAGATCATCCTGAACGAACTCCCCTGGGGGAGCCGACAAACCCAAGTACTCGGTAACCCGAGACACAAGGCGCCGATATGACGAATCGGCATGAGTGCCAGGCTCTGGCTGACAAAACTCCACCTCCGGAGAGGTGTCCAATCCACTGGCATCATGCAGTGACTGCCTCAGGTCATCAAACTGACTATGGCCCGTGATAAGTTCATCCGGAACCGTAACTGGAACCAGACCGCCATCAGAGCCTTCATCACCCTCTGAAATGTACTCCAGGCGGGGAAGAGGAAGACCTCTGTGGACCAAAGCAGTGCCGGACCTTAGCCATAGCCTTTTTAGGGGTAAACCACGTGCCACGGGGCCCCTCCGACACCACCGCCCCGAAAGGCGTCAAGGGCGCCGAGCGAGTCGGCGCCGGCGTCAGCTGCAACGCCTCCAGCATTGGCGGCGTCAACAGTCCCCGAAGCCGGAGCTCCGAGCGTGTCTCGACAGCCTGGACGCCGACGACGACCCCCTCGAAGACGGAACCTCGAGAGTAATCGTCGACGACCTCGGCGCCACAGGCGTCGACGTCTTCTTTGAAGACGGCACAGGATCACGCGGTCTCGAACGAGTCGAGGACCGGGACCTGGAACGGGCATGGCGAGAACGGCTACCCTTGTCCGAGCGGGACCTCCCCGAAGGCGTACGGGCGGTGTCTCTCGACCGGTGCCGACCGACCCAACTTGGAGGCGCAGCCGGACCGGTGCCCTGCGATTCCAGAATCGCTGGCATCTGCTTCCCGAAGGAAGCCCATTCCTCCGGTGTCGCTTGCATGAAGGGATAAGCGACCCGCCGACGGGCGGAGTCCTCGGAAGAGGACGAGGAAGGTGACCCATGCCGGCGCTTCCTGGAATGCCTAGAAGAGGCGGAGTGGCGAGACCGACTCCTGGAAGGAGACCCACCGGACTTCCGACAACGACGCGGAGAGTCACCCCTCGAGTCATCGGTCGAAAGCCCCACAGACCTCGACTACCGGGGCTTAGACACCCGACCTACCGACAGTTTCTTATTGCGTTCTCGCAAGGCCTTCGCAGTGAGCGACTGGCAGTCGACACAGTCGTCCGTATCGTGGGCCTCCCCGAGGCACCAGAGGCAGGCGTCGTGCGAGTCCGTGACCGACATCTTGGACCCACAGTCCCCGCAGTTCTTGAAGCCCGGACGCGGGGTCGAAGATGAAAGACATCGCCACAAACAAACCGAACAGGTTCAACGAACCGAGAAAGAAAACAGTAACTCCAACGAGTCGAGGCGTACCGAGATTCACGAAGCGAACACGTTCGCAGAAAAAACGGAACTGAGGCTATGGGTGTTGTGCGTCCTACTTATCACATCGGGTGACGTCGGCCGTCGGAGGAGGTCCTCGGGGACGGCGCATCGACGTCATTGACGCAGGAGCCAAAGATTTTCCGAAGCAGCACAGCTGTGGACATTACCTGTCATAGATATGGAATACGTCGGAGGACCCAATCCCCTCGAAAGGACTGTTTTATATGAAACAGAAATATTGGGAAGGAGAGGGTGGTAGGCTACTAGTTTAACAAATTGAAACGTATGGTAGATAGGGCATATGTCCAGAATATAGTGAATGAGCATGGAATGTCAATGGTGAAAAGGGAAGATGTGTGAACGTTTTAGGGAATTGTATACATCTTTGTATGCTGAAACCCAATTTCCATCACTGGACAATTTAGAGGACTTTTTCAGAAAAATCGATTTTCCAAAATTGACTGGAACAGGCAATAGCCATTGAGCAACCAATTAGAGAGGAGGAGATAATGAAGTCTATTGAACAGCTTAATATAGGTTAATCACCTGGCCTGGATGGGCTGCAAGTTGAGTTTTACAGAGCCTTTGTGCCTGAATTGGCTCAATTTCTATGTAGCCTATATAATTATTTCATGACAGAGGGTGTCCTATGTCCAACAATGTGGGAGGCGTGTATTACAGTAATTCCAAAACCAGGCAGGGATCATACTATGAGTGGTAATTATAGCCCAATATCATTGCAAAATGTGGACGCTAAAAGATTTACCAGGATACTGACCAATCGGTTAGACAAGTACATTGGTGGTTTGATTGAATGTTCTCAGGTTAGGGTCATTTGGGGGAGGCATGGTTAAGTTCATATTGGAACCATTCTAGATTTATTGCAGCTTCCTAAAGATGGTGGGGAATATTCTATCAATCTTTACAGATGCAGAGAAGGCATTTGATCGTGTGAATTGGAGTTTTAGATTATACGCTAAATAAAACGGGGTTTGGGAATACATTTTTGAGAGCTATTAAAGCATTGCACTCATCAATCAGTGCTATGATATGGGTAAATGGGGAACTTTCAGCTTTTTCCTTGTCTAGTGGGTATTAGATAGGGTCACTGCTATAACTTTTCTCTTTAATTTGGCATTAGAACCCCGTATAGCTGATATCAGGCAGGAACAAGGACTGCAGGGGCTTAAGTGGGGGATATAGAAATCAAGGTGTTATGTTATGCAGATGGTAGGACGATAATTCTGGCTAACCCAAAGAAGGGTGGGGAAAGATTTAAGAGTATGTTTGAAGAAGTGGGTCGTTTGACAGGCCATAAGATCAATTGGGAGAAGTCCGTTTTTCCATTGGATGTTGCATACCCGCACAGCCACTTGAGAACTTGGAATTGTCTGTGGGCTACTCTGAGTGTGAAGTATTTGGGAGTCCATCTTGTCAGACTTGAAGAGGTAGTGTAGTTTAATGTAGTCAAGTTAATTGAGGTACTTCAGAAGGCTGTGTTAAAATGGTCTTGCTTAACATTTGGGCCAAGGTGAACGCTATTAAGATGGTGCTTCTACCCAAAGTTCTTTACATCATTCAGCCTCTTCCACTTAAGTTCATGAATGGAAGTTTTTCAGAATTCTCTTTGGGGAGAACGCAAGAGACCTGGGATTCCACGATATGTTCTAATGCAAGCAGTGCGAGAGGGGGGTGTTTTGATACACCAATTTGGAGCATTATTGCAGGGGATTTTTATTGAAGTAAACATTATACTTCAATGGGAGAGACAATTGTGTGCCATTATGGATGATTACAGAAAAAGAAATGTTTACCATATTCCTTGCAAGATGTATGTACTATGCGGAAAATGCCTAAATTGACTGCTAAGTTGCCTACCACAGAATCAACTAGAGCTGCACTAATGACACTGGTGATCAGTGGTGGAGAAAATGTATGGATTCATTACAAAGCATCGTTGTGGCACAACCTGGGGCTGCAGATTGGGAATAAGACATTGTGCTGGCGGAGTTGGGCAACAAAAAATTCTGAGTGTCTGTTTCAAAAGAAATAATTTGCCCATCCTTCCACACATCACTCAGAAGAAATGTTGGTTTAGGGAAAAGAGAGCAAAGGTGTTCTACGTAGTTGGAATCTCCTCTCACGTAGAATCAGGGAATGCTAAATATCCCAATGAAGGCTAGGCCGATGGTATGGAATATGGAACAAGTTACTTACCTGTAACTGTTGTTCTCTAGCATGGGTCTGGCATGGATTCACATGCTCATGAATATTCCCCGTCTTCAAGCTGGGAATCCTTGGTAAAGAAAAAATCATTATCAGTTTCGTTTCTGATCTGTCTTTCGTAGTAGTAACCAATCACTGATCTCTGCGTCATACTGACCACAGCCAATGACTGCCAACTCCCTAAGCCCCGCCTCTGGCAGCCATCTTCAGATGTGGTAGGACGTGAAGTGGCAGTATGACCAAGTGAAGAGCCGCAGAGGGGTAGGCGGGAGGGTTCGCATGTGAATCCATGCCAGACCCATGCTGGAGAACAACAGTTACAGGTAAGTAACTTGTTCCTTCTCCAGCATGGGGTCTGGCATGGATTCACATGCTCATGAATATAAGAATACATAGCAGTACACACATGCACAACCACGGGAGGTGGCAACAGGCTCAACATTAAGCAATACAACCAGTCAACATTAAGCGTCTCTTACCTCCTCACCAGGCTCACCTTAAGCGAACAGGTTGCCCAGCACTGCTTGGCCGACCCTCCCTGGAATCCCGATCGATGCAGTAGAATCTCGGGAAGGTGTGCGTCGACCTCCACGTAGCAGCCCTGCAGATGTCCAGCAGGGGCACACCAGATAGGAACGCCGTAGTAGCAGCGATCGCTCTGGTCGAATGGGCTCTCGGACAGCCTGGCAGAGGTCGGTTAGCCAACCGGTGGCAGTGCATGATGCAAGTGCATGATACAGCCGGAGAGCCATCTGGAAATAGAAGACTTTGAGAGAGCCTTCCCTTGATTCACAGGTCCAAAGTTCACAAACAGCTGTGATGTCCTCCGAAAAATCTTTGTGCGGTCCACGTAGAACTTCAGCGCTCTAGCCACATCCAGCGAGTGCAAAGTCCTCTCGGCCGGCGACGAAGGAGACGGGAAGAAAACAGGTAACACCAGGGGCTCGTTAAGATGGAAGTCCGACGGCACCTTGGGCATAAAGGAGGGGTGCGTCCTAAGCACCACCCTCGAGGCATGGAAAGTCAAGTATGGTGCTTTGCAGGATAGGGCCTGGATCTCTCCCACTCGTCGTGCGGAGGTAATGGCCACCAGGAATGCAGTCTTCCACGACACAAACTTCATCGGTGCGGAGTGCATCGGCTCGAATGGGGGCCCCATGAGCTTAGTCAGCACCACGTTAAGTTCCCACGCCGGGGCCGGGGCCTTCACCGGCGGGAACGACCGGAACAGTCCTTTCATAAACTCTTTCACCAGTCGATGGGACCGGTTCTGGTATATCTGGAGATCGCTGCCAGATGAATCTTAATGGAGGCATGGGCTAGCCCAGCCTTTGCCAGCGATAGCAGGTACGTCAGCACCTGAGGGGCCGTAATGCGTAGGGGGTTGATCTTCTGTGCTCGGCACCAGACAGAGAACCTCTTCCACTTGTGACCGTAGCATTTGAGAGTCGAGGACGCCCTGGCCTTTCCAAGAACCTCTCTGCAGTCGGCCGGTATATCGTACCCTCCAAACTCTAGCGCTGCAGGAGCCAAGCCTGCAGGTTCAGCGACGCGGGTCGTGGTGGAAGCCGGCACCTCCTTCTCCGGAGAGGAGATCCACGTCTGCCGACAGCTTGATGGATGGGACGTTGACAAGTCCAGAAGGTCCGGGAACCAGATCTGCCTCCGCCACGCCGGTGCGACGAGGATCATCCTGCACCGGGACCTCTTGAGCTGGTTTATGAGTCGAAGCAGCAACGGCAACGGAGGGAACGCATACAGGTATAGGCCGTCCCAGGGGAATGAGAACGCATCGCCCATGCTTCTCGGCTGGGGAAACCTGCTGGCGAACCTCTGGCACTTCGAGTTTGTCGCTGTTGCGAACAGGTCGATTTGGGGTTTGCCCCATCGTCGGAAGAGTTGATCCACCTGATCCTGGCGCAGCTCCCACTCATGACACGCGCGCAGCTCCCTGCTGAGCGAGTCGGCGATGGTGTTTCTTTCTCCTGCCAGGTGGAAGGGAACCAGGAACATCCCCTGGGCGACCACCCAGTGCCACAGATCCTGTGCCTCCTTGGATAGGGCTGGGGATCTGGCACCTCCCTGCTTCCGTATGTAAAACATTGTCGTGGTGTTGTCCGTGAAGATCCGCACCACCTTGCCCTTGAGCGACGGGAGGAACTATTTGAGAGCCCAGAACACGGCTCGGAGTTCCAGGATGTTGATGTGCAGGAGCTTCTCCTCCGGGAGCCAGAGGCCTCTTGCGTGGAGATCTCCGGTGTGGGCGCCCCAACCTTCCAGGGAAGCGTCCGTCGTCACCGTCTCCTGGTACGCCGGCGTCTGCAAGTCCTTGCCCGCCGTGAGGTGCGCTCGAACGCCCCACCACTGAATCGCCCGCCAGAACACCTCGTTGAGGGAGACCCTGTCTTCGAAGGTGCCCGTCGCCTGCATCCAACGGGCATCGAGAAATTCTTGAAGAGGGCGCATCCGTAGTCTGCAAAGGCGCACCAGGTAGATGCAAGAGGACATCATCCCCAGGAGGGAATTGATGGACCTCACCTTGGCCACGTCTGTGGCTAGCAGGTGCTGCACTTCGCCCAGAATGGTCTTTGTCCGTTCTTCCGACGGTGCCGCCAGGCGCCTCACTGTATCGAGCTTCGCTCCCAGAAACAGGGCCACCTGCGACGGCACCAGGTGGGACTTTGGGTAATTTATGACGAATCCCAGGTCTGAGTAGCTGGACGGTCCTCGCAGTGTGTTCGACGGCGAGTTCCCTCGTCCTTGAGCGAATGAGCCAGTAGTCCAGGTAGGGGTAGACGTGAATCAACTGCAGACGCGCCGCCACAGGTGCCAGGCACTTGGTAAAGACCCTGGGGGCCGACTTCAATCCGAACGGCAGTGCTCTGAATTGGTAGTGGCGTCCCTGGACGACGAACCTGAGGAACTTTTGGTGACTTCTGAGGATGGGAACGTGGAAGTATGCATCCTCCAGGTCCAGCGACGATAGGAAGTCGCCTTCCTCCAGCTGTCCCAGCATGTGCTGGAGGGTGACCATCCTGAACTTTTGTGACCTGATGTATTTGTTCAAACGACGAAGGTCCAGGATGGGGCGCCAGCCGCCCGTCTTCTTCCTGACGAGGAAGTACCTTGAGTACACCCCAGAGCCTCTTCGGGACGGGCTCGATGGCGCCTTTCCCGAGCATGGCCCTACTTCCAACAGCAGTTGCGGGACGTGATTTTCCTTCCTGGCCACAGGTGGAATGTGAGGGCACTTCTTCAGGAATTCGATAGAGTGTCCTCTTGCCAGAGTATCCAGCACCCAACGATCGGTGGAGATGGACACGTCGACGAACTTAGTCAGCCGGCCTCCCACCGGGGTGCTTCGGTGGGGGCCCGAGGCCACAGCTGGTTCAGTCCTGCTTGGAGGTGGTGGCCTTGCCGCCCTGGCCACCTTGCCGACGGCGGCGAGGCGCTCCCTGCTTGCCGCGACCCCTGTAGGCCTCCTGAGACAAAGAGCGTGCCGCCTGGCGGTAGGACGACGAGCCACCGCTGGATCCCTTGGAGGCCCTCTGTCTGCCTCCAGAGCTCCGAAAGGGCTGTCGTTGCTGAAGGGCTCCTTGAGCGCGGGCCGTCTCTGTGTCCGTTTTTATGGCTTGGAGGGATTCGTCCACCGCCTTCCCGAACAAGTTGCTGCCGTCGAACGGCATGTCCAACACCCTGGTCTGGACGTCCTGACGGAAGTCGGTCACCCGGAGCCAACCCCGTCGTCGTAGGCAAACTCTGTTGCCCAGCTGGCGGAATCCGGTATCGGCAATATCGGTTGCCACCGTTATGGCGTGGTCCGACGCCACCTCGCCTTCTTGAAGTATTTCCAGGGCCTCTGACCTCTTGTCGTCCGGTAGGAAGTCCAATATGGGGGCCAGCTTAAACCAGAGCTCCTTGTCGTAACGGGCCACGATCGCCAGGGCGTTGGCCGATTTGATCATCGTCGCCGCTGACGAAATGACCCGTCGCCCCATGGCGTCCAACTTCTTTCCCTCGCCGTCCAGAGGGGAATTCGACGTTGAGGCTCCTGACCCCGCCGCTTTCTTCGCCGCCGCCGCGACGACCGAGTCTGGCGTTGGCTGGGACCTGAGGCACAGGGGAGCGGTCTCGGGGACCCGGTACTTCTTCTCGTACCGGTCCCGTTTGGCTGGTGCCGTGGAGGGGTTCTTGAGTACCGACAGGCCCTCCACCGAGATGTCATCGATTGGAGGCACCGCGATGACAGTCTTCCTCCTGGCCTCCCGACGCTGATAGAGGAAACCTTCCTTTTTCTGCTCCTCCGGGCAGAGCTGGAACAATTCGGACGCCCTGGCGATCATGGCGTGGAATGAGCCAATTTTGTCGGGCGGGGATGCCCGTGCGACGGGAGACCCGTTCCATCGTCGTCGCCCTCAGAACCCGTCGTCGAGCCCACCGCACCGTCATCTCCCGACTCGTGGGAGGATGAGGATGGAACTGCAGGCCTCACGGGGGCGAGCGGAGGAGAGGGTTGGGTCCTCCGTCGTTTGTTAAGAGGACTTCCCGACGGACCAGGTTGCGGGTCCTCCGGCCTGGGCCGTGGTAATCTCGTCCTTATCTCAGAGCATAAGGAATGGATCGCAGACAAAATGGCCGCCGAGCTATCCTGAGGCCTAGGTTCCGGCTGCGCCGGAAGGGAAGGCTGCTCTTCCTCGCCATCGTCGTATTCCTCGGTTATCTCCCGAGGATCTTCCTTGCGGGACCGAACCTTCTCGAATTGTACTTCGAGATTCCTCATGACCTCGGTCAGTTCCTCCTTCGAGGCTGACTCCGAGCTCGAGGAGGCTACCGTGCCCCCCCCCCTTGTTCCATCATGGTGGCCATGACGATGGGCTGAAAAAGAGGATTCCCTCCTTGGCGGCAGGGAAACTAGTCCCGGAGGCAGTCTCTGCTGGCGGGGTCTCTGCTGGCATGGCCAGAGTCGCCGCAATCGCCTCGATAGAGGCCTTTGCCTGCTGGGTAGGAGCCTTCACCACCTTAGGTGCGTCCTGGGCCTTCTCCTTAGGGGGAGGGGCGACGCCTCGCTTCCCCTCTCCCGAGATCGGACGGGGCTTCTCCCGAAGCTTACCCGGGGTCTCGAACTTATTCTTCCCTGAACCGGAGCACTGGCTCGTGGTTGACTGTGCCGGGGAAGGTGCGCCCTGCCTGGCGACCGAAGCGCCCGACCTTTCTCCAACCAGCTGGCGAGACGAGATAGACGGTCCCTCATGGTCCGCTCCGACAAGTTCTTGCAGAACTGGCAGTCCTTCTCTACATGAGTCTTGTCCCCATGAAGACAGTAGAGGCATCGCAAATGTTCGTCCTCAAACACATTCTGCAGCCCACATCCAGGGCAGCTGCGAAACAGCTTGGGTCCGGGTGACGAACTCGCATCCTGGGCCATCTCGAAGTAGGCCGCGAATCTTCTGGAATCCTCCAAGAGGTTGATTCGACGAAATCTACACCCTTGAGGGGCGTAGGAAAATCCCGCAACGGGTACCCGTTAACGGGAGTAGAAACGGTGGAGCTTGAGGCTCGATTAACCAAAAAAATTTGAAAGTTCACCTGAAAAAGCGTGAAACACGCAGTAAAAGCTCGAGAGCTAAGCACGAGGACTCCCAACACTTGAACGTGCGGTAAAAATCTGAAGATGGTTGCCAGAGGCGGGGCTTAGGGAGATGGCAGTCATTGGCTGTGGTCAGTATGACACAGAGATCAGTGATTGGTTACTACTACGAAAGACAGATCAGAAACGAAACTGGTACTGGTTTTTTCTTTACCGAGGATTCCCAGCCTGACTGGCAATATTCATGAGCATGTGAATCCATGCCAGACCCCATGCTGGAGAAATTGAATTCCACGCCATGTAAGGTTTTGACCCATCTGAAATGGATGCCTATGGAGAACTCATGTACTGCCTCGTGGGAAAAATTACGGCAAGCATGAGTGAAAGAGCTGGGCAATGACATAACAGTAAAAAAATTGGGATAATCTGATAAGAGTCAGTACAAATTCAAAGATGGATCTGAATCTGCGATTTGTTAGAGGATTTTGTGTCACCTATATTGGACCCCAGTGCGGATGGTTGACTTGGATATGACGAATGAGGACTCTTGTTGGGGTTGTGGTCAGAGAGGGGGTAACCTATTGCATCTGTTGTGGTGATGCCCAAGAGTGGTGGGGTTTTTGGGGGGATGTTTTGGACAGGCTGGACATAATTATCGGAGTAGAATTTCCAAGATCATGATATTCAGTAATTCTGCTCTCAAATGCCGGGGGGTGTATGATAGCTCGAGAGCTAGCTGCATTAACAGAGTATTGATGGTGGCTGCAAAGCAAGTCCTGAGGGTGTGGAAATCAAGGAAAAAGCCAAAAGTGGAGGGATGGTTATCTGATTTACAAATCGTGTCCAGTTATGAGAAACACGTGCTAAAAAAACAAACAAGAGGGCAAACATTCTGAGACAAGGGGGCCATTCGATGAGCTGCATAGTTGATGCTAAACTATTACCATAATAGTTGATTTGGGATGAGAGTGGGTTGGAAGGACGTGAATAAATAGGGAGATAATAGGAAATTGTGCCGTGTTGTGTTGTCCATGTATGTTGTGTATGTCTTGTCCAGTCTTGTTATCTTTATATGCTTATAGCAATATTGCAATGGGTTATAGTTAATGAGGGTACAAAAAGGTAAATATGGTAGAGTTGAATGTATCTAAGATGAATTGGTAAAGTAAGAATTGATTGGTTCAAAATGTAATCCACATATATTAATTGATGATTGTATTGTATTAATTGAAAAACATGACAAATAAGGAGTTTAAAAAACAAAACAAATCATAGTGGGTTTAAAAAGCCTTTGGAAAAAAGAAAGTGTAAAAAGTAGCACAGCCCTGTAAGGCAGACAGTCCGTGGAGCAAAAGACTTTCAATTGGGCTAATTTGAATACCCTAAACTGCAGGTGAACTGCCAGCGAAGCAATGTGTACTAGGCAGCGTTGTGGCATGTGCGAATTCGCTCAAATGGATTATTCTTTCACATTCCTCTCCTTCACATTTCCTCTCTTCCTACTACTCATTTTACTCCCTACTCTCTCTCTTCCTCCCTCCCTCCCTCCCTCTTCCTTCCCCCACCCCCTCCTCTTTCTCCTCATATGCAAAATGTTCCACATACTGTTTTTCTGGTTTGATTCATGTATATTGTTATTGCTTCTACTGTTCCAGGTTTGATGTATTCTTGTTGTTAAACTGTAAAGCGCTTTGGCTTAAAGCGCTATATAAAAACAAATAAGGGTTTACCTACTCAGCCACTGGTATTCTCCTCCCACCGGTTTCACTGCTGAACACATCAGTGAAAAAAACATTAGGCAAGAGTTAAGGTGATAAGATTTAATTAAACAAAACCCCTCCCATTTCAAGCAAGTCCACCTCAACTATGAGCCCCTGTTGTGCAGCTTATCACCGCAATGACATCACAGATATCACTAATGACAACATACTGATATCAATAATTAAATCAAATATGACATTACTAACTATACAAGTTACAATGTGTTCACCTCTGATGCATATTTTTATTATACTTAATATTAACCACATGATCTGGAACAATACAGTCACACTAGGATCCTAGGATTATGTGTGGAGCATTAATTTGTAGTATATTGATTGTCCGTCGCGTCTGTATTGGTCTTGTTCTTCAGTGACCGTGGATCCCTTGTTGCACCATTGTCAGTCGGCCGTCGGCCTTTGCAGCTTATTTCTGCCATTTCATTAATGACTTTCGACCACGGATATCAGACCACGCGCTACGGAGTTTACAGCTCCAAGTGCAGAGCTCAAGGGAGCTGTTTAGAACTAGGTCAATTAAGGTGTCGAGGTCCGGACAGTGCTGCCGAGTCTAGTGCTCTGTGTAAAATGTGAGAACCTCCAGCAGTCCTAGGCTGGTACCCTGGTGGTAGGTTCTGTTTTAGCATATTGGTTCTTTCACCCACAGCTGGAAGCATCCATCAACCTTCATAATCTGGCACATGAAGCAGCTTTTAAAGCCTGTGGAGATCCGGCTGATGATGGCAACGCAGACCAGACCCTCATTGAGAAAGTTTGAGTTGGGGGACATAAAGCGAAGGATGAGTTGAGCAACAGACGTGAGTGCATCTTGGTGGATCCATCAGTAACACTGAAACCTCAATGCAAGCCTAATTGATCACTCTCTATGGCATCCTTGGTGCTACAAATCACTGAAAGCGGAGAAGGGCCAAGAGCGTGCTGTATTGCTGCTCAGTGAGAGAGGAGGGGCACACCTTGCACCTTTACTCCATTCTCGACCCTTAAATACAGCCCCCAGCCCATGAAGTGAGCTGTTTTTCTCTTCTATTACAACTCCTGTTGTAGCGTGTCATAGCCCCTGCAGGTTTTCATTCTGCAGCACGAAAGTGACACTGCTGATAAAACTGTATTCAAAACTGCACTTTCCATTCTCCAGCATGTGTGATCAGCGAACTGCACTGTTAAAAACCTCAAGTTTCAAGTTAGTTTCCCTGCGGCATGACCCATCTGATGCAGTTGATACAGTACAGGCTGAGCCATGTATGCCTGTCTCAGTGTATGCAGGGGGAAAGGAGCCAACACTGCTTCCCCAGATTGCTGTAGCAAGGAGTCAACCCCCGGCCCATCCACTCTACAGCACAAGGTCCTCAAGTTTTCATATGCACCTGCCCCCTCAGTGTGTGCACCCAAGGCTCTCGCAAAAGGTGTCTGCTCATTTCCCAGAGGGTCCCTGAAGTGGCTGGCTTTCCCAGATGGGCTACTTGCTGGCTCCAGTACAGTGGAGGAAGTCTCTGATGCAGACGTGTGTTGGGGGAGGGAGATGGAGTGGGGGCTTCTAGGGCCTTACAGGACTATGGTGAGAGTCAACACTAGCAGCTACTGTGCTATTTCTCTTGCTATTCCCCCTTGACTTTGGTCCAACTGACTCTTGGTCAGTCGACTTAGTGGGAGCCAAGTAGGAACTGAGGGGGCTTGCTTTGCGTCTTGTATATCTTTTCCAAATCCAATTTAAATAGGAGGCCCAGTGAATTCAAATGGATGTGATAAACTCTGATAACCTTTATGGGTATGCAAATTCTGAACCTGTGTGTCTACCTATACACCAGCGGAAAACTCCCAGTGGCAGAGCAATTGACAGCTGTTTGTACCAAAGAACCCAGCCCATCAAATGCCACAGAATGTTTGACAAAGCCTTCTCCCTCATCACTGCAATTAACAATTTCCTGGGCTCATCTGAGCTATCAAGACTAGATGTATGTGGGGGAGGGCTGTAGCCCAAGACATTGCAGACTTTGCTGACCCTGGCAAACATGAAAATGCTGGATGGCCGCCCCTCACAAAGGAAAGTATGGGAACTGTTATTACCAACTTTCTTGGATGCTCCACCCAGAATGGTCGCAGAGGGAGTCACTGTTTTTGATCTTGATCCTGGGATCCCTACCAGCTGTTTAATGACTAACCCCTGCAGCTCTAAAGGTCCTTGATCCCAGATTTCCCAGTCACACTCTTGTTTCCTGTATCCCCGGTATTCCGACACGCATGGTAGGGAATAATGTAACACAGCACAAGATGCCTGTACCTGATGAGTTCCCTCGCCATACAAAACTGAGTAATTTATCCACATTTGCATGGGTCTCTTAAAGGGCCAACGGAAGGTGAAGAATCATCTGGGACTACAAATAGAGGGAAAGCAGAATTGGGGACAAAGGCAGTGTTGGGGACGGGGGAGTGGTGGTTCCGGTGATTCACAGCTTAATAAAAAACAATGTGGCTTTCCCTCTTTCTGCAAGCAAGCGGTTTGCACTTTACTAACCCACTCAGCTGGGAGGGGATCAGTGCTCACTGTTTGCCAGTGCAGCGATGTCCTGACTGAAATCTCCCAACTGAAGAAACAAGTTCTCCACTTGATTGAATTGGTGGACAGTGGCATGTGCAAGGAGGGGCTCCTGACTGGCCTGGGGGCTAAAGGAGGGGACCATGAGAATCAAGCGGATGATGGCAGCCTGCATTTGAAACTAACCCTGACAACATTGGCATTATTCAGAGTGGTAGGGGGCTTACCAATACGCCTAAAACAAATACTTATTCTTTAGTAGGTCCAATATGTGAGGAGGCATTGCCCAAGTTAGACCTAAACAACTATGCCCACAGTGGGATTGGCCATTGCCCCTCCCAGCCTTAATCGCTGCACCTACGGGGCCCTTATGCAGTTAAGTCACCCAGGGTGTCCATTATACCAGGAAGGGCATCAATACAGGTGGGTCATGATCTGGATAGTAATAGCAGGCCGACATTACCATGGGCAGGAGGGTCACTATCTTCACTGGGTCCCCAAGATTGCCCAAAACCACCATCAGCCCAGAGATGCCATTCTAAACAAGTGCCTTTATTGGATCCGGGTGGTGAGGGGCTGCATACTTGTCAATCGGGAGCAAATCATATGCTGCATCAGGATCCAGCGACACAGCCAATATATATATATATGCCTTCATCATAATTGACTTTAGAGATCATGTCTCAGTTGAGGGCTTATTAAAGCGTAACAAAGTATGTGACCCCCAATTGTACCCCGCTATCTGTTTGGAAGAAGGAGTACACATTTTCAGATTCAAGATTGGTCATGGATCGAGTAGAAGACCGCTTTCCCAAATCCTCCTTTCTGACTTGAGGAATCCAGACAGTAATACTTTGTAAAAGTGTGGATGGTAGACCAAGTGGCTACCGCTCAAATGTCTTACATCAGCACCCCTCTTTAAAGAGCGCAAGATGTTGGCATGCTGCTTGTGGAATGGGCTTTTAGGCCTTTCGGGAGGATCTTTCCCGTCCAATCTACAGCACTCTGAAATAGCCAGAATTATCTATCACCAAAGTCCCAGTTCAGGTCTAGTGTACCCAATGAAAAGCTTGTCATGTTGACTTATCTATCATCCGAGAAATGTAAAGCTCAAAGCCCTTTTGAGATCAGGCCTATGTAGCCTTTCCTCTTCCTTGCCAGAATGAGGGAGCGGATAGAATGTTGGAAACACCATTTTCTGGGCTAAATGGAAATCCAACACACTTTTTTGGAAAAAAAAGGGTTTAAGACTAAAGACAACCTCTCCTTGTAAAAAAATGGTAAATGGAGGCTTACTAGATAGGGCCTGCAACAAACTCAACCTCCGGGCTGATAACGCAACTAACAGAATGGTTTTAAATGTTAGCAGTCTTAATGTACACGACTGGAGTGGCTCAAAGGGAGCACACATCTGAAACGTTAATACCAGATTAAGATCCTAAATGGGGACTTGAAAAGGTGTAGGATGCAACACATTAGTGAACCCTTTATGAAATTGTATAATCAATGGTATTTTGAAATATGATACCCCTTCAAAAGGGGGGGGCTTGAAGATTGAAAGCGCCACCAAGCATCCTTTAATGGTCCAATCTGGAGCCCCAGATTAGCCAAATGTAACAAAGACAACACCATCTGTGTACTGCATTGAAAAGGGTCCATATCCTTTTCCCTACACCAGCTGCACAATTAGTTCCAACAGCAGCGGTATAAGGTTTTCGTTGCAGGCCTTCTGGCTGAAAGCAAAATCTCCATTACATCATCAGGGAGGTCCCAATCCTTAGATCTCAACCTCTCTGAAACCATGCATGAAGGTTGAGTGTCTTGACCTCTGGATTGAGAACCAGACTCTCTTCTCGCGAGAGAAGGTCCTTTCTTTGTTGAGGACACACTGGAGGGCTGATGGACATGTCCAGAAGGTCCGGGTACCACGTCCACCTGGCCCAATCCTGAGCCATTAGGATCATGAATTTCTCAAACTCCTGATCATGTGAGGAATGACGGGGACTGGAGGAAATGCGTATAGAAGTGCAAACTCCCAGTCCACTAGGAACGCGTCCCCTAGACCTCTTGGGGGAAAATCCCTGCAGCAGAACAGTTCACACTTCCGGTTGACACTGGTTGCGAACAGATCCACTTGAGGTGTTCCGCAAAGGGCAAAGATCTCTTGAAGGACTTCCTGAGCTAGTTCCCACTGGTGGGAGAATGTGCTCGACCTGCTCAGAGCGCCCTCCATGTTCTCCTCTCCGACTAGGTGAACTGCAGATAGGGAGACTGCTTCTTGAATTGCCCAGAACCAGAGCTGCATTGCCTCTCTGCACAGTGGTAGTGACCCTACACCTCTCTTGTTAACTCATTAACAACTTGTCAGTCATTAGCAGGGCATTATTTCCCCATACAGAGGGCAGAAAGGCCTTCAGCACTAAGCTGATCGCACTCAGCACTAAAATGTTGATGTGTAGTGTGTACTCCGATGGAGACCAACGACTGCCGACTGTCAGATTGTTGGCATGGGCTCCCCACCCCGTGAGTGAGGCATCCGTAACAACTTGCCTCTGGCAATGGTTGGCAAAAATGTTCTGAGAGAGTAAAGTGGGCACAACCAAACAGTCAAATTCAATCGATGTTGAATTCCACTGGATATGGTAAGCATATATTAAAGGAGCGGTCTGGTAATAAAGATCCTGGGGGGGATGGGGGGCGTGGCTATATGGCTACGTGAGTGGATGTGCTCCGGAGGTGCTCCCACTGATCCGCCATCGATCCTTGGAGGAAAAGAGGGATTCCGTAAGAATAAGCAACATTCAAGCACACCCAGGACTACATGAATGCCGGTGCACACATTGGGTGCTGGAGGGGGCTGATTAGAGGAAAGCCCGAGGTGTAACGGGGCGTCCGAAGTAGCTGGGGGTCCAAGGCTAGAAGATGGTCAAGATGGCGGCCGGAGATAAAGGGCCATTCACTGGCCGCAAGACTGCGGCCGCCCATGGATGCTGGTAAAGCCGCGGCTGCACCCGTCGGACCCTTGAGTGAGGTGGAGACCCCAGCCCGCTTACACACTTGGACCTGGCTGGAGGCGGCCCGTCGTGCTGAGGAGGGACAGAGTGCCTGGAGCGACGGACGGAGCGGCGGGTGACCCCTGCCTATAACGCTGTGGTGCTCCGCGGCGGGTGGAGGCGTACCCCCCCCGGCGGTGCCACAGCCGTTGAACACAGTACAGCGAAATAGCCGGCACTGAGCGCTTCGTGCCGCGGAGTGGGAGCCTGCGGGACAGGGACACCTGCAAATCCGGAACTGGGGGAGTCGTGCAACAGGGAGAAGAGCCGGCCTCCATGGAGACACAGGTTGCCAGGTGAACGTAGTTGGAGCTGGCGCGGGGCAGCCGCGGCAGGGATCGAATGCGGCGGGCCCTAGGGAGCGCTCCGGTTGGCGTCGCAGCAGTCTGGCACACCGGAGTGCAGCACAGGGTGGCCTGAGGTGGAGGGCCCCCCCCCGAACGCTGGGGGCCTTGTTGGATGGACTAGTGGAGACATCTCCAGCCCGGGAGGGGTGGGGAGTGAGTACGTGGGCACGAGCCCCCATGCAGCACACCCATGGCAGCAGAGCAGCTGCATATGGCAACATGAAGAGAAAGGGGTGATCAGAGCTCCTGGGCCAGGAAACAAAAGCATATGACACTGGGGCTGGGTAGGCTTGCATGGAGATAGAGCCCCCGCGCTGGTAGCAGGGTGAAGATAGATCGCTGCGCCGTCTGGACAGGGCCCAGATATCTGAGGACCCTGTTACCCACATAATGGGGCTGAACAAAACGGCCCACTCTGAGACATATGTAGTTCCCCAATGGGCACACAAGGAGTAGCTTGTGCCGGTGCGGGGTCTGGAGCAGGTGCTGAGATCGCCATTGTGAGCCAGATTGTCGGGAGGACCTGTCGGGCCCCGGTGCAGAAGTGAGCAGACCCGGCAGCGTTGCTAGACGTCCGGAGGAATCACAGCGGAGACTCGCGGATAAGATTGGGCGAGACCTGGTACGTGGGAGGTCACAGCCCATTCCAGGAGAGCAAAGGGCAGCCGGTAGACACCCCTGGCACGGCTGGGGGGAGCCCCGTATCCCGATAGACGTGGCGGAGGCCTGCGGAATAAGACTAAGAGGGTGCAGGTCACCCCGGGAGCGCAGCAGACAGTGGGCGCGCACCCCTGATAAGTAAGAAGTGGGGCCTAAACTTCAGGAATAGCCCAACACCATGCTGTCCCACACGCGAGTGGTGGCCGAGTCGGCCCAACATCGTTGGTACAGCACCATGTCGAATAAAGTAGTACGACCGAAGAGCAAGCAGCCCACACTGGACACATATGCCAAGACATCGGCAGGGACAGACGGAGCCAGGAATAGTGACAAAACCACTGCTGCGACGGAGGCGGCTCCGGGCACGATCCAGGAAGTGCTGGCTGCGATTGCGGACCTGAAAATAGCCTGGGAGACTAAACTGGGCCTGGCTAGGAACGAGTTGAAGGTGGCATTGGACCTTAAAGTCGGAGCGGTCCAGGAAGATGTGAACTTACTGAGACAGGATGTGAGAACGCTCGCTGAGCGCACCGGGAACCTGGAAAGAGAGATGGCCCTGAACACAGCGGAATGCGCTGCCCATAGATCGGAACTCCATGCCCTTGTGCAGCGAGTAGGCAACCTAGAGAACAGAGCAGAAGAAGCAGAAGGACGCGCCAGACGTAATAACATCTGCATAGTTGTATTGCCAGAAGGAATGGAAGTGCCCAACCCAACTGAATACGTGGAAATCATGTTACTACAAGGAATAACCGGAGGGGCATTGACCCAGGGGTTTGCTGTTGAGAGGGCGCACAGGGCCCTGACGAGGAAGCCGCCCCCAGGAACCCCCCCAGGCTATTGATCGCAAAGATCCTAAACTACTGGGATAGTGAAAAGATACTTGAATTCTTCCGGAAAGGGGCCTGCGAAAATCACTGCATATCCAGACTATACCCTGCAGGTACAGCGCAGCAGAATGGACTTCGGTGTGGTGAAGAGAAGATTGAGGGAAACAGGTCACAGATATATGTTGCTTTACCCAACCAAACTGAAGGTGTTCCACAAGAACAAAACTTTGTTTTTTGAAATGTCAGAGGATGCCACGGAGTGGCTGGATATGTAGAGCTGCCCTCAAGAATCGGGTATCCAGAAAGGAGCCGGTGGAGATAAGTGACGTATGGCTGTGGCACCCTGGTGACATAGCGCGAGACACTGGGACTAGAATATAGCATTAAAGTAGGCCCGCAGGGAATGTGCTGTTGGGATATACATGCTTGCAAAATCTGTTTGAACAGAATAATCCTAATGCAGGATCCGTCTGATCCGAACTACTCTAATTATACAAATGGGAGCTCCCGGGAGTCAACCCTCAAATCCCCATAGCATTCGCTTAGTTAGGTCATTATTAGCTTGGTAACACCCCGCGGGGTCCTAGTCCTCGGCACTACGATACAGGACAAGACGCGGGTGAGCCTGAGATCCAGGGATGGAGCTGGGCATTTGTTGGGGATGGAAAGGGAGGGGGGGAGGGGATGGGGAGTATGGAGGAGGAAGGGGGGAGGAGATGGGGAGTGTGCAGTGGGGGGGGGGGGAGGGGAGTGAAAGGGAAGTTGGGGAAGTTGGGGGGGAATTGAGCCAGAATACGAGTCATGGGACAAGATATAGGAAGTGGTGGGGGGCAGAAGAACATCGTGTCAATGGAATCGGGTAACCTCAGAATCATGACATGGAATGTTCGGGGTCTCAACAGTTACCTAAAACAGAATAAAATAATGATGTACCTAAAGAGGATGAGGATGAGGATTGACATAGCTCTGCTTCAGGAAACCCACCTCACCGAAGAGAAATTAGAGGTGGTTAGGAGAAAATGGAAGGGGAGCGTCACGGGAGCCACATACTCGGCATACGCAAGAGGGGCACCGCCTGTGCCGTTCCAATTGCTTAGATCGACGATAGACCCGGAAGGTAGAATGGTGGTGGTGGAGGGACTCCTGGAAAACAAAGAAGTGACCATCATTAACTTATACGCCCTGAACCACGATACCGCAACCTATTTTAGATCATTGTACGGCAAAATTAGCCCCCTATTGGGGGGTGCGCTGTTGTGGGGAGTAGATTTAAATTGCACTCTGAACCCCGTAATGGACAGGTCGGATAGTAAGGTGGCAAAGCCCACGCCAGCAGCTAGAGGGTTGGGGACACTGTTGACAGATCTCAGTCTGGAGGACGTGTGGAGACAATTGCACCCAACGGATAGGCAATACTCGCATTACGCAGCTCCACACGACCTGCATACCAGGTTAGATTACATGTTTGCAGCGGCTGAGATAGCGGGAGAAATGATGAGCGCAGAATACAAAGCTAGAGTGCTTTCGGATCACTCGCCCCTGGTCGTGGAGTGGCGATACCATCCTCACAGGGCGCGAATCCCGACGTGGAGGCTCAGAGCCAAGGCCCTACAGGACCCGGGATTCCGAGAGGACCCGAGGGAGGCTATTGAGGAATATTTTTAAATTAATACTGGCAGTGTACGATCCGTGGGAACAGTATGGGAAGCATTTAAGGTGGTGGTGCGCGGGGGGGCCATATCGAAATCAAGAGGGCTGCAGGGGGGGGCATAGAGCAGGATTTGCAGGAAACCGAGAGAGCTAGAGGACTTGATGCGAAGGGGAGAGACCTCCCGGGAGATTATCGCTAAGATGAGAGATTTACAGAGAGCTAGCAGCGAACTTTGGGATAGACTTTGTAAGCTAAACTACAAGAAATACATAGAGAGGCAACATGCGGGAGGAAACAAGCCGGGTAGGCTACTGGCCTGGTTATACAAAAATGAGACACCCCGACAGGTGATCAGAGAAGTCAAAAATGCAGAGGGTCGGATTTGTAACACCCATGAAGAAGTTAATGAGGAATTCCGCAAATATTATAAATGCTTTTATGAGGATGCAGGTGGAGAAGTGGGTCAAGAAATGCAGGACACGATAGAAGATTTAGAGCTTCCCACCTTAGATGACTCAGAGCGAGCGGAGCTGGAGGCCCCAATCACTCCAGACGAACTAGACGCAGTGACCACACATCTGCCCACGTGTAAGGCGCCTGGGTCGGACGGGTTGCCCAGTGAATTCTATAAAGCATATAAGCATATAAGCAGGAGCTACTCCAGCCACTGCTGGCTATGTTTAATGAGGCCTACGAACAAGGGAAACTGCCTGAATCTCTCCGTGAAGCATTGATCATCCCGCTCTTGAAACCGGGCAAGCCGAATGCGGACTGCGGGTCCTATAGACCCTTGTCGATGCTCAATCAAGATTGCAAAATACTCAAGGCACTGCTTGCCAATAGGTTGAAGCGAGTAATTGGCAAGTTGATACACACAGACCAGACGGGATACGTCCCTGGCAGAAATATTACGGATAACCACAGGAAGCTTCACCACATTATCGATCATACTGAAAAAGACCCAGACGAACTGGCCATTGTGTCGTTGGACGCCGTCAAAGCCTTCGGTGAGGTGGCCGTGGCTGATGGCGACCCTGAAGGGGTATGGAATAGGACCGGGGAATATTAGATGGGTCCAATTGCTATATAGCTCCCCGATTGCAAGGGTTAAAACGGGTACTGTGATTTCTGATAAGTGGCAACTCAGCAGAGGGACTAGGCAGGGATGTCCCTGGTCGCCCATGCTGTACATTCTTGCGCTGGAGCCATTGGCAGTTTGCCTAAGGCAGCAATACGGGGAGGTGGGGATACAAACAACAGGAAATACACATTTGATATCACTCTACGCAGATGACATGCTCCTCTATCTGCGCTACCCAGAGGAGAACGTACAATGTGTGCTGGAAGTGATGGGCCGATACGCAGCCCTCTCCGGCATTTCGGTAAACCCTGCGAAGTCCAGCATATTCCCCTTAGGGATGTACAAAGGTGTTCCACGGGAAAAACGACGTTTTACAGACACCCTGGCAGGCCAAGACGTTTAGATATTTAGGCATAAATATATACCATAAGTTGGAAGCAGAGCACAAGCACAACACGGAGAAAGCTGTTGAAAGCATAAAGAATAGCATGGTGTTCTGGTTCAAAATACCCCTGGCCATGATGGGAAGAGCAGCGCTGCTCAAAATTGTAGTTTTACCCAGACTGCTGCACTTCTTTGTAAATGTTCAGTTTTTGCTCCCCAGACGCTTCTTTGCCAAACTTCATAGCCAGTGCAGGGGTTTCATTTGGCATAATTCCAGTAATAGGGTGGCCCTGTGGAAATTACAAAACTTGTGTGACAGGGGAGGCATAAACCTTCCGAATTTTGAATTATATTACCTGGCGGGACAGCTGTGAAATGTTTCTAGATGGTTGGCCGCAGAGGATTCTGCGGAAGCTAGGCTCTGGCGGGGCGACTCGTCCCCATACTTTCTAAAAGAGACAGTATGGTTGCACAAGACCAAAGTCACGAAGATGGGGCGATTGTTGAGGCTGGGCTGGGAGCTCTGGCGTAGAGCATGGAGAACTGTGGGGGACCCGGACCCGCTATCCCCGCAGGCCCCGCTGGTAGTTCTATGTGGTGAATACTCCCAATTGATCAAAGGGGTCCGCAGATACTGGGAACCGGTGGGCCTGGCTACCCTTGGAGACATATGGCAGGAGGGCGAGGCAGTGGAATTCCAAAGGTTGCTCGTGGAGATTGGGGTAAATAGGGGCCAATATATCACTTATACCAGGATTATGAAACGGGCGAGGGAAAGGTGGCCTGAAACAGTACTTGCAGAAGAACCCAATGCCACCTTAGAAATGATGTACGATGTCTCAGAGGGCGGGCACGAAATATCTTGCATATATGAACTCCTGAGTACGAAGGCGGGGAAGGAGTTGTCCCAATTGAGGCTTGACTGGGAGGTGGAGGTGGGGGAACCCATGACAGACGGGCAATGGGATAGAGCCCAAAGATACCATAAGAAAGTGTCCCGGAATGCGAGACTCCAGCAGATCCAGCTATATATCACCCACAGAGCGTACTTGACCCCTGGCAGAATAGCCAGGTTTGGTGGCTCAGCTATACAGAAATGCCCTAGGTGGGGAGAGGAGGCGGCGGGGCTGTTGCATATGTTCTGGGCTTGCCCTGAGGTGCAGAGATTCTGGGTGGAACTGAAGATGAAACTAGCCAGCCGGGGGGTGGTGCTCGACGTAGAGTCGGCTTGGGCATGCATGCTGGGGAGCTTGCCTAGGCCACGTACCCTGAAACATATCAGCAAAATGAAAGACTTGGCCTATATTTTGGTCAAGCGCAGAATAGCAATATGTTGGAAAGCGGCCCACAGGCCTAGAGTAGAGATGTGGTGGGCAGACCTTAAATGGGCAGAAGCAGAAACAGCGGTCTGGTACGAAGCAGTCACTAGAGGAGGGGAAGAGGAAGTAGGCCCCCCCGATAGCCTGGAGGCAACTAGTGACCTCAATGGCGAACCCCCACCAGGTTTATCATGATATGGAAGATCAGGATGAGATAATAGAGACACCTGAAGATGCTCAAGTAGATGGCGCGGAAAAGACGGCTCATAGTTTTGGGGGCGGGAGGGGGGGAGGACGGAAGAGTGCAATGATTAATGTAATAACTTCAATTTGAAAATGTACGTCCAAAATGGTTGTAATGTTTGGAGTGTTTGTTTTAAAATAATAAAAATTGTTTAAAAAAAAAGATCCTGTGACACAGGGATCCAAATTCCAAAAAAGGAAAAAGAAAACTGGGCGTAACCACTCAAACCAGACGCTCACAAACTGCTCTTATACAAAAGCTGCAGTGTTTGTTAGTGATATTTTCCTTGGTACTCTGATCATGAGTGTTCTTCACATGTAAAATAATTTAACAATTATTTCCAAACGCTCCAGGTTTGATTCACAAAAATAGTATTTAAATTATAGTACAAAGAGGCAAACCGCATCCTCAGCAGTGTGGGCTCAGTAGCCAATGCATTTCGGAGAGAACGCCATCTTCAGGGCTGAGCACTTAGTGTAGGGACCTTTGTGTCTGAGCTGTGAGATATGCGGTCCAGGGAGGCTGTTCGAAGGAGATCTACAGTTGCCGACAGGTTCTCCCTTCAAAATACTGTCCTTGCCGTCACACCACAGAAGATCCTGGGCGACCCTGTTTGGAACAGGAAGTAGGTCTGACATCTTACCCGAGAATTTAGAACACTGCGTCCCGAGGGCCAATGAAGGGATCTCATTCTTAGGTGAGCCTCTGGCACCAAGAATATGAAGCATGCCATGAGGCCAAACTACCTCAAAAAGTCGAAGGCCGGAAGACGCTGGGTACTCTTGGTGAAAACGCTTGGGCGGAGATCAGACCAAATGGCAGAACTCGAAACTGACAATGAGAACCACCATCTGCGAACCTTAGGTACATTCTGTGCGTGTTATGTATCGGCACATGAAATGAGCGTCCTGAAGATCCAATAACACCATCCAATCCTATAGCTGGAGGGCCTGAACTCCGACCTTCTTGGGGATTAGGAAATATGGAGAGTACCACCCTTTATTCCTCTCCGTCAAGGTATTGGTTCTATAGCACTTTTCTCTAGCAGGCTCAACATTTCCTGCACAAGGAACAGATCTGCAACTCTGAAAGAGTGACTCTCCAGTGGATGGTCCCGAGGCCTCTTTAAAAGGGGGAGGCAGTAACCCTGGGCTACTGTTTCCAAGGAGCATGCATCTGAAGTAATGCCTCGCCATTTTTACAGATGCGGTGAGAGTCTTGAGGGTTAAGGCCTCAAAGGTTTTGGGGTGGCTGAAGCAGCGGCTGATGGTAGAGTAGGCATTGCTTCAGTGGGCTTTGCACCTCTCCCTAGTCCACCACGAGGGAATCTTCTCTGACCACTTGGACTAGCCAGTCCTCTCGCCCTTCCAAATGAGGAGTATAAGCGTCAACAGACTTACCCCTCTAAGATGATCTACTGGGACGAGAGGGTTGTGGCTGTGATGGCGGCTCCAAGTGATTTGGCCGCTGCCTTTGATGTCTGCAGCTTCTCTAAACTTTAGGCAGCTTTGCTGCCAAACAGCTGGGTACCGTCAAAAAGAAGCTGAGGAGCCCGGACTGCACGTCCGGTGAAAAACCTGACTTTCTCAACCACGCAAATCTGCTCATTACCATCCTTGCCACCATGGCTCTGCTGATTCCATCAGCTGAGTCCAATCCTGATTGCAGAGACTCGCACAGCCTCCTAGCCGTCTCTTGCGAAGCTGGTTTGCTCTTCCCCTGCGGGAAGAACGGTCAGCCGCCATAGCTACACAGTCCCACAGGGTGAAATTGAATTTTACTAAAGCACAAGTGTCATTTGCAGATTTGAGCACCATGCTTCCGGCAGAAAATACCTTTCTTGCACAAGCGTCGTACCGCTTAGCAACCCAATCTGGTGGAATAGTAGTGTACGCAGCCTGTTTTGAGGTAGATATCACTGCCTGATAGGCTTTCAGGTGTTGGGTGTTTTGACAGATAGTTAGGGTCACTACTAGATGGCCTGTATTTCTTTGAGGTTTTTGTTCACCGCTTGGATCGTCTCAGGAACCTCCCGATTTGCCACAACCCTTTTGTGGAGAGCTACATGAAAAAGTATGGGATCCTTTTGTGGACCTTTATACAGAATATCTGTTAGGTCGTCTTGCGCAAACGGTGGAGCAGGTCTGCCCCATCCCAGAAAGAGGCATCAGCATGGTCTGCTGGGTCTGGCTTGCCAAATTCCATCTGAGGTGAAGTGCGGACCCCACTAGCTTATTGCACATTTTCATATAAATCCTTTAGCCTGGATTCTTCTGAAACAAGGCTTTCTGGGACATTAGGTGTGCCCAATTCCAATCCAAATGGTGTAGTATCATGGTCTAAAGAATCGTAATCCTCATAAATTGAAGATAAAGAATTAAAAGAAATCTTTCTTTGGTAGAGGTTTGTAAGATTTCTAAATTTCCTTAGGCTTAGAAAGTAAAGGTGTTGATGGCTTTGCTAAAGGTGATGATTTCGACAGCAACATTGTCTACAAATCTGTCGTTTATGGCGCTGATGCCAAAGGTGATGTCCTAGACGACTTTTCTGTCGATTTTGTCTTCGACGGAGCCCCTGAAGGGCTTGACCCTCTACTTGAAAGAGTCTTCAATGATTTTTCGTTGAGTCGAAAACTCCAAGGATCTCGGGAGGGTTGGGGGGGAGGGGGGGGGGGGGGAGGGTGTTGGGGAATTTCCGGCTTACATCCCGGGCTCAAGGGATTCAGCCTTAGGTGGCTCGTAGGGAGCATGGCTTTTTACCTTTTCCTTCGAGGGGGTCAGAGCCTATTTCTTGAAGATTTTCAAAATTGCCTGTCTGAAATTTTCCCACTCACTCAGCTGCAGTAGAGGATTTAGCTGGACAGGTTATACTTCTCTCCGGAGAGGAATCAGATGAACTCGAAGAGGGTGACATAATGCCTTTTCTTTGACTTCCTCGAAGATGACTAGGAATGGTATGACCCACTGCTGGTGCGAGAGTGTTTTTTTAACCTTTTACTACGAGAAGAGTCGCCTCTCGACTCATCGGATGATCATTATTTCGATAGAGTCAGCAAAGGGGATTTCGTAGGGGGCCCACCTGCCGCTAGTTTGCCTTTACACTTCTTTCAGAGCCTTAACGGTCAGACTGATAGGATTCCCAGTCTGCTGCCAATACTCGACGCCAAGGCACCACAGACACGACCGTTGAGGGTCCGTGAGGGACATCTTGGTGCCGCAGTTGTAGCACTTTTTGTACCCGGTCTTCGGGGTTGAAGGTGCTGAAGATGAGGCCATCGTACTTGAACTATGTTTCCTCACAGAAAAAACTGAAACACGCTGTAATTCTTCGAAGCATTAGCTATCGCGGAAAAACAGAACTGAAGCCATCAGGAGCTGCGTGTGCTATATATATAGCGACGATGACGCAGACACCAGGATGGAAGCCGTCAAGGGACATCAAGTCGTCCCCATCGATGCACAGTGCCATCGGCAGAAAAAAAACATTCTGAAGCCGGCAGATATATCATAAGATGAGGAATACGTGGGAGGACAATCCATTCGAAAAGGGGATGTCTGGATCCATCACATACTTGTAGAATTCACTGAAGATCTGCACTTCGTGTGGGCACATTTACACCTGCTACCTGAATCAGACCACCCTCACAACAAGATGAGCAATAAAAAAATGTCTTGCTACATCTCAAAAATATTGATCACTATACAGCCGATTACAACTGTCTTACAACACAATTGCTGCTCCTCAGGTTGCCGCTATGGCAGAATGCCACAGAAGCAGGGCGAGGATGGCTGTGCAGGTAGCTGAGCAGCCCGGTGGGGGAAAGTGTGCGAGTAATGTTGTACAAGCAGCAAAGAGCCAACACAGACGCCAAGTAGTATTAGGAGGTTCCCGTGGTGCTGGATTTAAGTCTGGAAGGGGTCCTGAAACAGAAGAGCAAAGTGGCTTTCAGGGAAGGATCACATTTGGTTTGGATAGAGAAGCCAAACAGTCAAAGTAGTGCTACAAGTCAGCGTTTACTCATTTACATGGATGAAACAGGTCTTTTTCAGAGGTAAAGTACCACAGAGTAGGCAGGTGCTCAGTTTCAATGCACAAGCAGATAAACGCCATAGTAAAGCAGATGCGTTGCTAGACAGGTCAAGAAGTTTCCACATGTTAGCAGGATCTAACAAATGTACCCCGTGCTAATAATCCCACATTCAAACCCTTTCTTACCGCTCAACGTTATGAGATAATGTACATATATTTACACAATTTTCCCCTTAAAACAAACTCATTTTTTAAAAACAAACCTGAGCCACTTTTATAGAGTTCTGTGTGGAGCCCCCAGCATGGTACTCTACTTTGAACTTTTTCACAAGTTCGTCAAAGCTGTGGAAAGAGGAAAGAAGGTGTTATTCTACACAGAAATAGATCTGCACCACATTCTTCACAGAGCCCATCCACCCATCTGTTTCATATGCTTGCTCTGAATTTACTGGGAGGAGAAAAACTCTAGGAGCACAAATTCACTAAAACCTACAAGCTCATTGCAACTTGTCATGGTTCCAAAAAGGATTCATCCAGCAGGCACAGTACTGGGGGGATGCTCCTGAAATTACTTGCTAGCACTGCAGGTCAAGAGGCATAAGGCACTACCACCCCCCAGCTACAACCAGCTCTTCAGATTAGAAAAAGTTTACAGGTCGGATCTAAAAACACATGGGCTGTGGGAAAAAATGCTTAGTTATGACAATCCCAATATACATAAACAAGGATTAAAACGTTGTTTTAAAGCTTTTAATAAACTAGTAAATTAACCTGGAACGAAACTATTCCAACAAAATATGACTGTGGGTTAGGGAGAGGAGCGGGGCGTGATGCATGAGCGCTGTTCGTCAGCATCCCGACAAAATCTGCTGTCTCAAATAGTGCGATGGCTGCTCAGGTCAAAGCAGTGACATCGCTCAACACTTATCTGAACAGAAGCAGTGACTGTTTTACCAAAGGCAATAATCAGGATTGCTGTGGTTAAGCAAAAGCACAAACGAACAGTTTCCAAGACTCACTACCACGCATAGATTTTGCAGACAGATGTCTAACCCAATAAAGGAATCCCAATGGACCTGCAGTCCTCAACACCATTTAGATGAGGTTGTGAGCCGTTATTCAATTTGCACACAGGGAATTTTAAAATTAGTGCAACAATGAGTTGAACAGTTTCTTTAGACCGAAAACTTGTCCATTAATGTACTTTTGCACAAAAAAATAATTATTTTGCGTTTGGTTTATACACTATAAACCTTTACAAAAAAGAATACAAAATAGTTTATACAAAAGATAAACATGCTCAGATTAAAAACAGGCGATTAAAACAATTTTACAGTCAGTTTGTAGGTCACCTCCTCAGATGATTAAACCTAGACCATATTATCATGAATTTATGAATACCTCATAAAAGAAAGCACAGAGAACACAGGACCTTCGTTGAATCCATTTAACATAGCATTATTGATGCTAACTGTCAGCAGGCAGATTACAGACTTCATGTAAGAATTTTACTACGGCCAATTTCAATGTATTCAATTTGCCATATACCATATTCCACCAGAGGTCTTCGAGAACAACCCTTGACGGATCGTGAACAAATTTACCAAATGCTGCTAGGCGTTGGGGGGTTAACGCCTGACACTTCAATAGTATGTGCTTCAATGACTCAGATGTTTCGATACTATGACAAAAACGACAGGGAAGTCTCAGTGATGTACCTGAGTGAATTTCTAGAATTTCCCCTGTCGACAGGACATTGAAACGAAATCTCAGATATGCAATCCTCCTTCTAGGATCAGGAAACTTAACTAAATAGGACTCCGGAGTTGCAATTTTCTTACCCTCATATACAATCTGATTATATATCCGGATGACCCAATCGTTTCCATGGATCTTATCCAGTCCAAAGATTGGAGTTTATCCTTAACCCTCAAAGGATTGCATATCAGAGTATCGATGGTAAGACAGAGTCAAGATAGTACAGACAGTCTATTTGTAAATTCAACAACCACTTGGATGTCTTAGATCCCGTTCTTAGACTACTACCCATAAGTGCATACAAGGTATTATCTTTTGATACAATCAGATTGCGATATAGAGTCAGTATTTTCCAGCATATTTTACTATCCAAGGAAAGGAGACCCAACTCAAAACGAATCGCAGACATTGGAACCGCCTTCGGCAATGATACAATATTTTCTGCCATATTTTTGACTCTAATTTGGCAGCCAATCGATGAGTTGAGAAAGGCAAGATTTCAAAGCCATATAGCAGGTTAGGCAAAACGTTAAGGTTGTAAAACCTAATTAACTGAGTCCCAGATTATTTGCAATATTTAGTAGCCACCTATTTCATTTGAAAGATCAATTTATCTGCTTTGTCTAGAGAGTAGTTCCAATACATATGGGTTGTTGATCCACTAAAGATCGGAAAGCCTAAGTAACAGACATCTGACCTTAAGTAAAGTGCAGCAGTTGATCTTCCGTTTGAAACCAGAAGTCTTTCTTTTTTGTAAGAATAATTACAACCGATTTCTTCTTATTAATGACGAGACAATTTTATTCCCACATAATGCGACAAAGCCACCAGTTTCCGCTGGAGACCTACTGGGGTAGCATCAATTAAGAGGATATCATCAGCGTAGGCAGTCCAAGATATTTTACCCCCCCCTCTATCCTCGGTGAAAATAGGGATGCTACTGTTAGAAGTCCATCAACGTCCGATATATATGGATTGAATAATGTTGGGGCAAATAAACACCCTCGTCTCAACCCATTGCCAGTTTGTATTAACCGTGAAAGGTCACCTGACAGATTTAACTGGATCTGTATGGCAGAGTCTTCGTGCATGTGACTTAGTATAGTCAAAAGTCCCGATGGAATCCCCATTAAAGCTAGCTTTAACCACAAGCTTACCCGATCAACTTTGTCAAAAGCGAGAGAAAGGTCAATCGAGGCTAAATATATAGGACTCGCTGCTTTCTTACACGCTTTCTCCAAGAGGAGGGTAAATATTAGACTACCTATTTCTGTGTCAATGCCCTTTCGGAAGACAAACTGTTGAGAGCAAAGAATATAGTTTGTTTCCGCCCATTCCTCAATTTTCCTTAAAACTATTCGCGCAAATATTTGGGAATCCGCGTCCATTATAGAAATCGGACGATAATCATGAGGGCTTCTTCTATCCTCTTTTTTATTTATAGGAATATAAGAAATCCTCCAGGAACACGGGATGGATTGAGTCAGTATATTATCAGAGAATAGTATAAACAGTGCCTTAGCCCATAATTCGGGGTTTCGCTTCAGAGTACTATTGCTAAGCCCATTAGGACCGGCAGCTCGAGAGATATTTATAGCTTTAATCGGTTTTTCAATATCTTCGACACCAAAATTACATATCCAGCTTCCCCTTTTAATTGCCTCTAGCGAGTCTGTTAAAGCAAACTTTCCCTCATATAGGGTTGAGAATTAAGTGACCCAAGCATCCTCTTGTACACATACTGTTTGTGATGTTACTTGTGAGTTCTGCAAGGAGTTTATTAATGTCCAGAACTGACAGGCCGAAGAGTCTCTTAATGCCGTTAGCATAGCAGTGTTAACTTTCTCTAACATGTACATCTTATGAGTTTTCAGCCAGTTTTTTTTGCTTGCTTAAGTACATGAATTTCCTTCATTTTTGTATCCTGATGTAAATTATTTTAAGATTGCTCCAATTCTGCGATTTGTATAGTTTTTTCCACCTTACAATAAGATCATAGATATGCACATGTTGGTGTCTCATGATTCCAATTTTCCTGGGTTTTACTGAGCTGTCAGACACTTAACATAATCACAGAAATAGGGAACCGAAAATAGTATTAACCTAGTAGACAAAGGAGTACATTGGTGCTCAGAGAGAAAAGCAGCATTCAGTTTATCTATGTTACAATCATGGCAACCAATTCGATTTCCCGCAGATGTCGCTGTCAAGGAAATTGAGAAGGAATCCTGAATTGGTTTAACATAGTTCCACTTCAGTTTAGCCCCTAAAGTTCTGTGATCACTCATATGAGATTCGCCCACACAGAAATCAACACAGGAAGTGGATAGTCTTTCTGAGAAAAACATGTGATCAATGATGGACTTAGAAATCCCATTTGACCATGTAAACTCATTTGCACAAGTATCAAATACAACATTCATATGATTAAGTCCCCATGAGTAAAAAAGTTTAGACCAGATCTGCCCATGCATTGACTTACGTGAAGTTGAACAGGGCGTCCCATCTATCGGCCCCGGGTTCCCTATGGATCTAGAAGAAGTGGAACCCATTTTTGTACTCATCCCCTAACCATAACAGATTTCTGAGTTAAGGTCTCCCACTACAACAATGTCAAGACCTCTATATTTGGTCAGCATACTCGAGAAACAAACATTTATAGACAAAATGATATTGTCTAATAGGTTTTGCGGTTTCGAGTAAATATTAATTACCAATATAAAGGTCGAACTGTGTGTATTCGTATACTCTAGTACAATTGCTAGTACACCCCATTTTACAATGAGAGAATCCATAATTTGTCTACCCTTTGCTATTTTCTCTGCAATTAGCAGAACTCCTGATGGTCTACCACAGAGCCCCCCATATTGATATCTACATTCATATCCATCCAAATGAAGGGGGGCTCTCAACCAAGTTTCTTGGATACACATCACATCCATGGATTTAAGTTTAGTACATAGGACATTTGAGGTCAAAGAGTGACCCCTTGAATTCCATGAAAGGATTTGCCAGTGTTGTGTTAGGTCAGAATAACTTAAGTTTCTGATGTATGTTTTGAATTTGGGAGATGGATTCTCTCAGAGACAGCGCTAACCATCTCCAATCCTGGTTATCACCTCCTTTCAGGGGATATTTGCTTCTTTATGCAGATGACCTTCCTACCGCAGTCGGAGAGGGATATTTTTTGGGTGCGTAATATCCCTTCCATTATCCCAGCCATTGTTAAAGATTACTATGTATATCCCATCTTATTAAAGTTTTCTGTCTCCTGTATTATGAGGTCAAAGATGTTTTGGGACCTCGGAACAATTCTCACGTGGTCTAGTCAAGTCGGGTGAATAAAATCCACCAAGCTAATGTCTGCCTAGGAAATCAGTCTCAGTTTTGGAATCTCATTAAACGGAGAAAGAACACATGATTCATTTAGGGATGTGGGACCTCCAATATCACCACATAGATTATATAGCAGAATACTTAGGTCGGGAAGGGCCAATTTCCGCCAAATCATATTGCGCAGATCACTGTCCTTAACATGAGTTGGCATTGTTGGCTCTTGATAGGACCTATCATCACCCTCCACATGAGATTTTGTTTGAGTAAGGCTAGAGTTAGAGGGTTGTTCAGATAAATTATCATGGCCTGTTTGTAAGTTCCCCCCCCATGTCCGGTTGAGATGCCCGCATGTGGCGTTTCAAAGTCGGCTTAACAAACCTATTCGTGTTAGAAGGAGCCTCCACATTAACATGATGGAAACTTTCCTTTCATTCCTTTTCAGTTCCCTGGGGGTCCAGATTTTTGAGTCTAGATACATCAGGTAATAAATCCAGAATAATTTTTTAAATAATCATTAGAAGATTACTGTTTTGCCCAATTCCCTCTGATAAGTGTTGTGAAGCAGTTCTTATCGGTAATGGTTCCTGCCCCATATGTACCATTTTGTTTGGATCAACCAAATCTATTTTTGGTAATGGCTCCTTATCTGGCAGGAGCCAGGAGTCAACTTTCCTCGATGGTAACTGATCCCATTTACCAACCGCTGGTTGCGAGGTGAAGCCTAATCTATTGAATTCCGCCGAAGTCATTGGGGCTTTGACCTTCTGTTTCAAGATCTCCTGCGGTAATATTTTCCTTGAGGTAGATTTTTCCAATACGTTATAAATGTTAGACAGTTGGAGTTGTTTCACTTCTTTATAATCGTCCTACAGGCTTGGGGAGTGTAACCTGTGCTCTTGTCCCAAGTCTGAATTACCACCCTCCGTGATCTTCACTCCTGGATTTTCTGACTTTGTAGTTTTTATTTTTTGTGATTTTATATTTTTTTATTTCCCAAAGCTGGGCAGGGTGGAATTCGATCGGAACTGACATTATGGAGCTGCAAAGCTGCTCTACTTTCTTCATTCAGTTGAATCAAATCTGACAGTGCAACCTTATTTGTCAGAGCCTTAGGACCTTTATTCTTTATTGGAAACCTATCAGGATTCTCATTTTTCTTCAACTGCCTTTTTTTGGCTCTCAGTGCTAAACGTTTTTGCCGCCTTGATAAAGAATAGCCCTCTCAATCTGTCATTAATAGATCTTCTGTGTTTTTACTGCCCACTTCCGAGCTACTTTTATTATTCATATTTTCCATGAAGTCTATTAGGACTGACGGACTGTCGGGGGGAACCGGCATTGAAATTGTTCCATCCGTACTACTTGCCCAGTCTCCCACAGTAGTCTTAGAATTCGTAGACAGAACCAAAGTTGAGACTCCATGTTCTAATTTTGTAATTTTCTGGGAGAGCTCTTATTGCAGTTAAGATTTGTTTATCCCCTTCACCTACAACTTTCAGCGCATTAATTGCAGGTAGAGGGTCGGTCATTGTTAACTTACTTGCAGAGGCTAAAACCGTGCTGAAGCTGAGGCAATTGTTTATAGATTCAGTAGCCTGAGATCCCTGAGAATTGATTGTTACAGGGTACGGCACAGTTTTCTTCGTCACTCCTGGAATGTCTGCAGATGTTCTACCCATTAGAAATCCTTCAACTCTATTGAGTTGGATTGTGTATGCAGTACGATTCGTTTGAGATCTCCAACTTCCCAATGGGTCAACTCATGCCCCTTATCCAGTAGATTTAGAATCCTGGAAACTACTGGGAGTGATTCCTCAAAGTGCTCATTATTCACAGGATTGGGGGAGCTAATCAAAGAAGCCCGAGTCGGCGGTGGATGATTTACAGGTAGAGATGGCAATAATTTATTTTGTTCATCAAAATTTGTCAGCCCATCATGTATGGCTAGATCAATATTCTCATCCAATGCCCATTTATTACCACCGGCCTCAGTAAAAATAGAGGCTGATGGAAGGGGGAATTTCGCATTGGCCGAGAATAGTCTACGTGGTGTAAAATTTTGCAGTCGAGTAAGAGTATTATAGAGGTAAACATTATCCACTCCATTGCATGCAGCATTAACAGGAGTAGATGGACCTCTTGAAAGCCTTACATGTTTGCTCAATTCTAGTTTAACTGTTTGTGACATCATCGAGACATCCAGTTTTGTCTCCTTGATATCCTCAGTTTGAGACATGGATTGCTGTTCAATAGGTATCTCTCGAATACTCAGGAAACTTGTCTGGGTAGGAATTCGAGAGTCAAACGATAGGCCTACTGGGATAAATTAAATGTCTTCTTCCTCTGAAATATGGCCACTCCCCCTTGTGTGCACCTGAGCCAACATATGTGAAAATTCTACTTCCTGTAACATTTCTGTCTTATTTTTTTAATGTTTTTTTTAATTTTCTCCCACATACAGCGGACAATCGTCCCCCCCGCCCCTCTCCAGGTTTATATTCTGGTCTGGCCCCTTGTGTGCCGCCCCCGGTCATGGGACCTCTTGGTTTCCCTTTGGCTCAGCCACCCCGTTTTCACTATTTAAGCCAGGGGGACACAGGCTTAAATGGAAATAAAATGTTTGAATAAGTCCCTTCAATTATTACACAGTAAATGTGCACTAGTGACACCTGCTTTCGGCCCTCACCATCCCCTATTCTGAGGGTAAATACATAGTATACAGGAGACCGAAATGTAAAAAATAACTGTTAATTGCCAGCCTTTACAATTTCACAGCCCCCTGCCCCCAACACCAGGCCCAGCCATCTTAATACTATGCGAGGACAAAACAAAAGTTAATTTGATGCATTTTTTTGTTATTTGAAACATAAATCCAGCTTTGATAAGCAACGGTGTGATGTAGAGCAGCAGGGTAGGACTGTGGTGTTTCCAATAAGTTTTGGCTTCCAGGTTGCGTACCGTGCTGGGAGGAGGGTGAAAGGACAGACCGAAGTTATAACAGGACAGGACAGGTGATAGGGCAAGCAAGTCTACAAAGAGCAATATGGCACTGGGGAATGCAAAGCATTGCCATTATAGGTCAGTGGGGTAGGTAGGCAGAGTAGATGCCTCCTGAGAAGCAGAGTCTGAAGAAATGGATTTCTCGAAGTACAAAAATGCAGGAGAGTTCCTGGTGGAGCAGTGAGGAGTTCCATAGCCTTTAACTTGGGTGGTTAATTGGAGAAGACAAGCCTGTAGGTTACTTTTCCTGTTTCAAATGGGGACGATCCTACCGTTCTTCTCCCCCCCCCCTCCCTTTCTTTTCAGGGGCGCAAAGAGCTAGTATGTTTAGCAAGGAAGACATCACTGGGAATGGAGTTCTAGTGGGAAGGTCAACATGCTGCATGACAATTGCTCCCTTTGCATGCAAAATAGATCTTGCCTTACTAGCAAAAGGTTATGAAAACACGTTGGGCAACAAGACCCGATCCAGTACTGGTCCAGGTTTAAGGTCAATGATAAAACCCTGGTACCAGACACTTGCCCCAACAATCCTAAACAATGCCTGTTGGAACAATTACTTGCTGTTTTGAACAACAGAGGAGGTAGGAGGCGGTGAGAATGTTAACATACACTACCTAGGAATGTGGTCTTCCTCTTCGTGGTCCTCAGGCAATCTCCTCCAGCCAGACATGCTATAGGTCCATCTGAAAGGTCGAAAGGATGCACCCACTACTACTCCACTTAGTCCTCTTCTAGGAGCAAAATAAGTGGTGCCTTCCTTGAGAGCTACTTAGACAGCTGTAACCAGAGAGGTACTGTGTGCTTATAAAAAGTTGGCGGCATACCAGCAAAGTGGATGGAAGGGAGTGAGGGGAATCCAAACAAACAATCTTTTTAAATGCATATTTCCGATAGCTTAACTGTGCACTCATAGCAAGATTATATAATAAATCTTTAATAAAGAAGTTACCATATGTGGGCTCATCTAGAGAACCTCTGCTAGAAAACCTAATCTAAAACAAAAGAAGCAGGACTCATTCATCACCTCCCTAAACCAAGATGGGATTCAAAGAACCACTAGCCGAGCGTTCCACTTGATATGTGTAGTAACCTGTGGTTCTCTAGAGTGTAATGCCAGTTCGGCAGCAGGCGTTATGGCGTTCTACAGGTACTTTCTGGGCAGGCATGTAAGGAACCTGCAAGAGAAGAGGTGTAATAAATGTCCTCAAGAGATAGAATTTAAGAAAACAACAGGTATGTTGGAAGGGCAACAAGAGACCATTCACACTTCTCATTGAGCGTTTTTGAGCTCTGGTGTATGGTGTGAATTAGAAGTGGATGCAGTAACTGATGGAAAAGCAAGTGCCTTTGCCTTAAAATGTGTTAGTAAAGTGTCTTCGCCCTCAGAGAATGGTAGGAGTGAGCTAAATCCTTCCCAATACAACACAGATTTATTGTACAAACAATACAAAGATAACATTACATAAACTGACAATTTTCAACAAATAAAACATTCAACTCAATGGTAGTGAATAAAACCCCTTTAGAGGGTAGTTGTCTTATGCGTTCATAAATATAGGGTAGGACTGAATGCAGATAATTATGTACTATAAAGACCTTCTCAAGATGCAAACAGTGTGTAATAAATAACCATAAATAGCGTGAAACTACAGACAAATAGTGAAAGCCAACAACCATCAGGACATCTAGTTGGGGATAAACTAACTTAAAAGGTAGGGTGACCAACCCCTACCAGTAAGAGAAGTACATTTATATTTTAACTATTTTGAGCCTATTGCGATGTATAATCAGTCCCAGCACCCGGTTATGTTAAAGGTTCTTAGACCGTGCACCGTCATCACCTGCATGGTCCCTTGGTGCTCTGGCGGATCCGTAAAGAAAAAGGGTAAGGGCGTGTAAGTTAGTTGGACTGAGAGGGAGAAAAGTGCAAGAGCTGTGATGTGCTGTTGGCAGCGTCAGTTCTGTTTACACCGTTCGCTGAGCATAGGTGGAATTTTCGGTTAGTAGTCGGCATGTGCTGCTGTGCAAGGCTAACAGGATTGTTTCGTCGTTGTGGTGTAGTGAAGTGCATGCGGTTTGTTGTGCCGGGTTGAGAGGTGTATGTAGAAGGGCAGGTTTTTTTTTTTTAGTAGGGTTGGTTAGTGGCAGCATCCTATCCTACACCCACTGTTTTGATTGACTGTGGCCCGTGTCCCCTCCCCTTTCAAATAGTTTGGTGTGCTACACTTAACACTCCCACGTTGTGTGCAGAATAAAGGATCTTCAATGGGCTATTCAATGGCAGTACACTTCCACCCACAGCGTGCAGATCCAGTGCTGCCCACACCTCCCTCCCCATTAGTAGCCTGATGGTGGAAAAAAGACACTTTATTGCTAGCAGCTATACCATTGCTCTTTAAAAAGAGAACAAGTTCACTGAGGTACCAAATATTTCAAAGCCCTATTCTTACAGCCTGTTCCAATTAAAAGTGTTAGTCTATCAAAAAATAAAAAGGTAATAAAACAGGTGTCGAAAACCCCCCACCCCCCAAATAAAAACCCACATAGAAAGTAGGCTTGCATGCTTTACAAGTGCTTGATTGAAGAGAACTGGAATGCTGGCGAGGACGGCAACCCAAAGGCTACTGGAGGCCTTGAAGGATAGCAGCACTGGGCAGCTTACTAGCAACGGCTCCTTTCCTCATCATAGGGGCAATGCACTCTGGATGCGGCTGTGAATCCGCTGAGGCCAGCAGGGCTGGGGTGCTACTTTTTTAAGCATTTTTCATCCTTGGAAGCCAGGTCCCTGCCGGCCTCGCAGACACCGACAGTGATAGAACTATCCCCTTTAGGAGAGGCGACTACTTTCCCTGGGGAGCAGATGCCAGAGTAACGTTCTTGGATGCACGCAGGCCGAAAGGACTGGGAAAGAGTCCCCCTTATGTTCGATGCCTCAAAGGCAGCTGCAGGTGTGGACTTTAGGTCAGATAATACAGTTTATATGCAGGTAGGGAGTACTTAAGAGGAGTGATGGGCTCAGGGGAAACCCAAACCTTTTTTATTATCTTGGATCTTTCTTGGTGCGGTCTCCTGGAACAATTGAGGAAGGCCCAGAAGCAGATGGGGCTTGGACATAGCTTCTTTCTTGCGATATCTTCTGACATGTCCCTTTGTTGCCGGGAATGAAAGCTCCCTCAGAGGACTCGCAAAGGCAAGAAAGGATTAGTTCTATATTTTGATGGTGCAAATGTCTAAAAATGCTGGGTTGCAAGATATGCACAAGGGCTCAGGCAAACTGCTCGAAGGTTTAATTGAAATGCGGAGGCACACGTAAAATGGGGCACAGAAGGTGATTGAAGTGGGCTGCTTCCTTTTTCCCTTCCAGGGCACGGGATGGGCCTATGAGTGGTGGCTGCAGACAGCTTGTTTATTTAGTAATGGACATAGCAAAATTGTGGGGCTTAGGTCCCGATATATTCAATGAAAAAACGTTTCTTACCTTAACGCATCATTAACTAATCGCAACAAAACCCCTGAAATTCAATGCATTAGGGAACTCGGGACCAGCTTACATCGACGCATCCTGTTGATCTCCCCTATAATACTATATCCCCATAATACCATGTTGTATGGCATTATGAATCCCTTCTCTTCTAATAAATATGTCTTCTTGGGCTTTGCAACAGGAATGCGCCGAGTTAAGCCGATCCCTACTTTTTTCACGAATGTATCCTATTCATGTACAAGGATAATTGTGTATTTGGCTTTTTGGTTATGCAAGAGGGCATAATTAACAGCCTAGACAAAACCAGGGGGTTTGGCGAAGCAATAGGCACTTACAACCAAGAGGTTATTGTTGGCAAATATTCATAACCCAAATGTGCAGTTAATTGTAAATGTCAGTATGGCCGAGTAAACTCTCTTCCCCATGTTTTGTAGCACGGGGTAAGGTGGCAACGCTTGGACCTTGTAAAACACTCTGGCTTCAGACACAAGGATGCAGTTTGTTTCATGGACCAGGACCCCACTTGGCATTCCACGAAAAGTCACTAGTTTATCTGCTGGATATCTCGGCTTTTTCTCACTCCAGCCGAGGTCACCTTTTAGATTGCAATACAGTTCAACAAAAGTTAGTTTACTTCTGGTTACCACAATTCAGTACAGGTTTCCCTCTGCCGGGCTCAAACCTTTCAATCACAATTTGTGGGGTTCCCTTCCCCAAGCTTCAATAACACCTTCATAGGCTTCCCTCCATCGGGCTCAAGCCTCCTTTCAATTTTTTCCGCTGTCGAAGACTTTCAAAACGGAGGCTTTTGCGCTTACCTTGGCATGACTCCTTCGACCTTCTTTACTCAAACATCACTATTACTCTCCAACAAGGCCTCTTGGTAAATGTAGTTAAGTTCAAAGGTATTTCTCACATCCAGGTTTCCCTCTGCCAGGATCAAACCTTGTTTTTCAGTTCCTTTTCACTTCTGCCTCCCCAGGTTTCTCACAATTTGCTACTTCGTTCATGTTGCCCTTTTGACGTTACCTTTCACCTTTAAATCGTACGTTCATTCACAGCAGAGTCTTGACAATGCAAGCGCACCTCGCAGGACCACTCTGCTGATACAGTATCTTCAACATCAAGAACAGTCTTAGTTTGTTTCATTACTTCAGACTTCTAAGCAATCACACAACCAACGTGTGCTATGCACGCAGACGCCTCCTACTCTCCTGTGAAGGCCGCCAACTGTAGACTCCAGGATCCTCCCTCGCTTGGTTCTCGCCTTGGGAGGGGAGCGCGCTGCTTCCTGCAACACCTGGCAGGCGCCACCCTCTTCTCTCGTTCGCCGATTGTTCGGTACACTGAGCGGTCATAGCATAATGCGGGCATCCAGCTGATCTCCTTACAACTCGGCATCACTGGTGATTAGCTCTCAATCTCCTGCATGTTACGGCCCAGCTTTAGTTGCTCCAGAGAAAATTGTTTGCCTGGTCTCCAGCCTCACTCTGGAAGAACTTGTGCATCACCGTGCTCAGAGTTTAACACAAGAAAATGTCTCTGGACTTTAAGTCTCATAATGCAATGTTTTTGTTCAATTCCCACTTCGCCAGCTCCCCTAAACGGCATTCCAGAGTTTTTGGCAGCTGCAGAAGTTTAAGGGGATGATTGTTGAGGTCAGGGTCTTGCCACCTGCCCCTCAAAGGCCTGGGATTTCTTGTTTCATCCAGGGGAGGAGTTCTGGTTTGGGCACTGTCAGGTAACCCCAGCTGCCCTGGATTTGGCTGCCTGGAGTCAGAGCTCCCTCGCCATACTGCAGTCTCCCCTATACTCAAACGCCAAGTATTTTGGCAGTCCTCGTTGCTCTAGGCCTTCCAGCTCAGGTTCCTTCCTCTTGGCCTCTGCTTCGTCCAGCATCCCCCAGCTCGTTCCCAGTGTGCCTGTGTGCTACACCTTTTATACTGGCTGGGAGAATTAACAGGTGTCAGTTGTGAGTGGATGTCCAGCCCTGCTCGACTCTGCCTGACCTGGTTAATGGGACAAGACAGACTGCCCATAGGAGTACATGGTACATTGGTTCCTATGGGTAATCTTCATAGCGCCAGTTTGCCTCTTCTTCGTCCCAGTGGTTTTGGGGGAAAACTGGGAGTAATTATGGGCGTTGTAGTGTTAGGAAAATTATAAAAATGCTGTTCGGAGAAGGGGACAAACTTGGTGCTGTAAAACATGGGATAATATAGGTGTTCTCCTTTTCCTGGTTCTCCTATGCCTCCCTTTTGTGTTGGTACCTGTTGGGAGTGGGGAGTGGGCAATGATATAGGATTCAAAATGTTGTTTGGTAGAAGAGGGAATGACGGGTAGGGAGGTGTTAAGGAAAAAGGGACACCATGCCTCACACCTTGGGACTCCTCCCTCTCTGGTCCACTCCCCGATTCCAGACCCAACAGCAATAACCCCTCCCTAGCCAACCCCTAAGAGGATACCAAGGGGTTGATGGGAAAAAGCCCTTGGGTTTTTCACAGCATACAATCGATAAGAAATCAGATTTAACGGGAAGCAGTGATCTTCTTACAATGTGGTGAGTTTCACTGACATTCTGACCGGGTTGTGGAGGGGAGTAAATCGGTCACCGGGGACAATGCATACGTGGACATGCATAGATTAAGGCCAACCAACATTAGACATTTTACAGTGCAGGTAGGTGGTACAGCAAGCTGTGTTCGGGATGAAACCATGATGGATGAAGTGCTAGAGCAGAGGCAAAAAAAAGTGAGGGCCAGAGGCTGGTTGGAGGAGAGGGGGAAAAATGTTAGCTCAAAGAAAAATGAGAGGTAGGTTAAAATGGCAACTCAGGCGAGGATGTAGGCTTTTAGTTTGGTTTTGAACAAATCCATGTGGACTGTTTCTCAGATGTCCGGGTGAAGAGAAATCCATGCAAGTGGAGCAGGAACAGCGAAAAACCAGAAGTGAGAGGAAGCACAGGGAGGGCAAGGAGCCACAACAGTAGTTGAGGAGGCAGAGCAGAGATTACGATAAGGCTTGTAGAGTTGGATAGAGAAGGGTGGACACAGTGGTGCCTTACCATGAATTTGTAAACCAGGAGGAGAAATTTAAATCTGGCCCCGTTTTGCTACCAGCCTAGTGACGGTATAAGGAAGCAGATGTGAAGTGAGGGATTTCAAAGAGTTCTGGTTGTAAAGTTAATAATCTTGTCAAGAGGACCAAAAGCACAGTTGGAGACCAAAGAGGATGCTGGCACAGTAGTCCAGTTTAGAGCACACAACAGTGGTTAAGAGATGCTTTGTGGTGTTGAAAGGAAGGAGGTGCCTGATTATCCTAATATTTAGGAGGTTGAGGCGAGCCACTGTTGCAGTTTTGGTGATGAAAGTAGAGAAGGTGCGGGAATGGTCACAGATGATGCTGAGGTTTCCAGCTGAAGAAGAGCTGGGAAGAATGTCAGGTGGGAGCTGGATAGGTAGAGGAAGAGATGGGAGTGTATTTGGCAGGGAAGAAGAGCACCTTTGTTTTTGAAGGGTTTAACAAATTGTGAAACCATCCAAAATTTAATGGCAGAGACAGATGGAAAGTTGGATAGAGTTAATTCATGACAAGATAAGATAATTTGGGTGTTGTCTGCAAGGAGTTGGAATGAGGACCCAAAGGAAGAGATAAATGCCCCAAAGCAAAGTTGCAGACTGTAAAGAGGAGAGGACGCGAGAAAGAGCCTTGTGGGACAACAGGTAGAGGAGTGAATTGAGAGGTGTTGCACCAGGAGACAGAATTGGTGAGGTGCAAGGTTGGATTCAATCCAGGCAAGGGCTTGATCGCGAATCCCAAGAAGATAGAGTAATAAGGAAGTCTGAGTGATCGACAGTGCCAAAGGCAAAGGAAAGGTCAAGGATAATTAGGATAGTGGTTAGCAGAGGCAAATATGTTGGAGACATTCATGAGAGCTGTTTCCGTGGAGTGACAGAAGCAGAAACCTGCTTGTAGGTGGTCTCCAATGTTGTTGTTTAACAAATATGTAAGACTGTTGAACACAACCCTTTTGAACACTTGAGTAGTGTGGAAGGAGAGAGACCAGGAGAACGTTAGCCAGTAAGTTCAGGTTAGCCTTTTGCTCTTTTAGTAGAGGGATGACCGAAACAGTTTTGAAAAATAGAGGGAAAGCTAGATGAGTCCGTCAAAGGACAGGTTGGTGAGTTCAGGCAGGCGAGAGGCCGCTAAAGGGGCAATAGGCTTGACTAGCTGAGGAGCAAGAGGGGAAGCCTTCATCAGTAGAGAAAGGACTTCTTCAGGATAAGTGTAACTAACTTAAGTACGAGATAGAAGCAGAGGATGATGGTAGAGTAGGCAGAATGTAGGAGGAACAAGTGAGAAAGGTCAGTCTCCTAGAGCACCCTCAGAGGCTAACGGGGGATCTTAAGGCCAGGAGTCCCTTTCACAGGATGGTCCCCAGAGTGCTCCCTTGGGGTCTTGAAATGGACACCACAGGCACCTAAAAGACCTTCGTCGTCGTGAAAGTTAATGTAGGAGCAGACAGAACCGGAGTATGACAGGCCTGCAGAGTGACCACTCGGGTCAGTAGTCCTTCCTTCCTTGCAGGGCGACTTCAATCATCCACTTTTGGCAGGCAATAGCTTATAAAGCACCCCGAGCGGCTGCACCTATTGTCCTGTAGCCAGAGGATTGAGCTTTATTTTGCAGTCATCCTGCTGATACACTAAGAAAGGTCACCATTTGGTGAAGTGGCCCACAGGCAAGTACAGCATTTTTCTACAATACTAGTTGTGTTTACTTTTTTTTTTACTTACAGGTTCAATATATATATATATATATATATATATATATATATATATATATATATATATATATATATATATATATATATATATATATATATTAATACATTACTCACCATAATCATATTTCTGATGCTTGTATCCGCTAAGATTCACAGGCCGACATCTAGAGGAAGCTGCAGAGTATTACAGTTTGTTTTTCGAAACTCGAAAAGGGGCGTCGAACTAGGGCGTGCCAGTAATACTATCCCTAGTGACGCCCACTGTACCCATGATCCCTCACGCGTGTAGGACCCTCAGATTGTATTTTTACTGACATGAGGTAGCATGAGGAGTAGCGTGAGTACAGAGTATCCAAGCAGAAAAATTGATAAGACTACAAGCATCCATGCGCCTTCTCTCAGAGGGGAGGAAGGGCGGGCGCATGTGAATCTAAGCAGATACAAGCATCAGAAATACGATTACGGTGAGTAATGTATCCCTTCAGAGGCTTGCGGAATCCGCTTAGATCACATGCTGTGCATAGATTAGCGAGCAGTGTTTGAAGAACGAAGTGGGATGTGAGAAGGGTCATGAGCGAACAAATGTCTTAGAACCGCTTGTCCCACTTGAGTATCTGTTTTGGAATGAGTGTTCAATGCAGTAGTGCCGAGTAAAGGTGTGAATTGAGCTCCATGTAGCTGCTTTGCAAATGGTGTCAAGGGGTACATTTGCAATGAAAGCCAGAGTGGCTCCAGTACCTCTTGTACAGTGGGCCCTTGGCGTAAAAGGCAGTGTTTTATCTGAAAGGGAATAGCACAGTTGGATAAATCCGACTATCCGCTTAGAGATGGCATTTTCAGATATGCGATCTCTTTCTCTGCCTGGAGCTATGGAGATGAACAGTTGATCTGTCTTTCTTAGCTGTCTGGTCTGGTCTACATAGTAGAGGACCGCCCTCCTCACATCTAGTGTGTGGAGTTACACCTCAGCAGAGCTTTTGGGTTCCTGGAAGCTGGCCGGTAGTTCAATAGACTGGTTAACATGAAATTTGGAAATAAACTTAGGTGAGAACCTAGGGTGATTGCGTAAAACCAGTTTGTCCTTATGAACAGTAAAGAAAGGATCCTGCACTGACAGAGCTTGAATTTCACTGACCCTTCTTATGAAGGTGATGGCTACTAAGAAGGCAGTTTTATAAGTCAGATGTTTGAGACTAGATTTGTGCATGGGCTCAAAGGGGGGTGGGGGGGCATGAGCTTAGCAAGTAACACATTAAGGTCCCAACCTGGAGGTGGGTCAGAAATTGGAGGGTGGAGTCTCTTTACCCCTTCCATAAATGCTTTGACAACTGGCACTTTCCACCATGACACCTTGTTATGGGAAGTTGTGTAAGCTGATAAATCTGCCAGGAGCACTTTAAGTGAGTTAAATACCAACCCTGCATCCAATAGGTGGAGCATATAGGTGACATTAGGAATACAATAAACTGGGATGATTTGTTTATTCTGGCACCAAATAACAAAAAGTTGCCATTTGTCATAGTAACAGAGCCTTGTGTTAGGTTTGACTCTTTCAAGATATCCATACATCTCTGGGGTAAATTGAGAAGTCCAAACTCTATGGGCCTCATTACACGGATGGCGGTAAGGATTTACCGGTACCGGTAAAATACCGGTACCGTCAAATCCTTACCGCCTTACTACGAGGTCCCTTTGCGGGTTGGGGGATTTAACGCCTGCTTTTTGCAGGCGTTTAAAACCAACCCGCAAAGGGACCCAGGGAGCTAATTACGGTACCGCAATTTGCGGTACCGTAATTAGCGCCTTCCCCATTCCCATTATGCCCTATGGGGCAAAAATGGTAATGGGGAAAGGCAATGGTGGAAGGGGGAATTACCGCCCCGCCAACCTTGGAATGGGGCGGTAATTCCCCTTTCCGCCAAGGCGGTGCCGGTATTTTACCGGCATGAACCATGGCGCTAATAGCGCCATGGTTCTCTGCCATCCGTGTAATGAGGCCCTATGACTTCAGGAGCCATGCTGCCAAGTTAATTGAGTTGGGCTGAGGATGCACGGTTAGCCCCTCGTGCTGGGAGATTAGGTTGTACCAGCATGGGAGTTTGATGGGGTCGCACACCGCCAGTTTGCGTAGGTGTGGATACCATGGTTCTCTCGCCCATATAGGAGCAACTAGGATGAGCGTCATCAGTTCCCTGTGGATCTTGTTCACCATCTTCCTCATCAGAGGGGTTGGTGGAAAAGCGTAGTCAAACATCCCTGACCAATTCATCCATAGGGCGTTCCCCTTGGAGCCTGGCTGGGGGAACCTGGATGCGAAGTCTGGGCATTGTCTGTTTACGCTTGTGGCGAATAAGTCTATAGTGGGGAAACCCCACTGAAAGAAGAGGTCTCCTACGACTTCTTTGTGTAGTGTCCACTCGTGTTCTTCTGGAAGGAGATCCCTACTCAGAGCATTTGCTAGCGAGGTGAGATCCCCTGGACCATGTTGTGATGACAGGTAAATCTTCAGTTTGAGTGCCCATCTCCACATTTTCTGGGCAAGCTTGGACAAATTTGGCGAACAAGTGCCCCCTTGTTTGTTTAAGTAAAACATTGCGGTCGTGCTGTCTGTTAGGATCTTCACCGACAGGTTGGATAGGAGGGTCTAAAACGCCCGAAGCGCTCTGAAGACTGCCAGAAGTTCTAGCAGATTGATGTGGTTCTGAGCCACTGTATGAGACCAGAGACCCTGAGCTGTATGGTGCAGGTAGTGGGCGCCTCACCCTGCTAGGTGACAACGGCCTGTATCTCTGGATCGTAGAAGGGTTTCCCCTTCGTAAGATTCTCTTGTCCACCAGCGAAGACTTTGTACAAGTGTTGGCGAAACGAACACTAGATCGTCCCACTGACCACTTGCTTGAGACCACTGTTTCGCCAACCATTCCTGCATGGGTCGCATGCGCACCCACGCATGGGGAAACAGGTAAATGCAAGATGCCATCATACCTAGCAAACGCATTGCTTTGCGCACCCTTATTTGGTGACCGGCCTGATATTGAGGAATTTGCAGCAACAGATTTCAAATTCTTTCCTCTGATGGAAAGTCCAACCCCTCTTGGGTGTTTAGGACAGCCCCTAGAAACTGTTTTCAGGTGCTTGGCACCAGGCTTGATTTTTTCTCGTTGATCGAGAAGCCCAATTGGAAGAGGAGGTTGATAGTTCTTTGGATGTTTAGTCTGCAAATTACAGGGGTTTCCCCTGTGATAAGCCAGTTGTCCAGGTAAGGGTACACCGGGATTATCTCCCTGCATAGGTGCACCGCCACCACTGCCAGTACCTTGGCGAAAACCCTTAGGCTATTCCGAAGGGCAGCACCTTGAACTGGTAGTCCTGGTTGTTTATCTTGATAAGCAAGAATCTACTGTGCGCTGGGAACATTGAAATATGAAAATAGGCATCTTTCATATCCAATGTTGCCATGTGATCCCTTTTTTTAGTGAGTGTAGTCATGCAGAATTTTTGTGGCTTGACATACTTGTTTGCATGGCGCAAGTCTAATACTGGGCGCATTGTTAGATTTTTTTTGGCACTAGGAAGTATGTTTAATAAATACCCCTGTTTACCTGGTTGCCCGGGACAAGTTCTATGGCGTCCTTTGCAAGCATAATGGCGATCTCCTTGAGGAGGATTTTCTGGTGCTCCAACAAGCGTTCCTTCCGTCTTGGAGGATGGTCGTGGGGGCTCTTTAGTAGTTTTATACAGTATCCTGTGGACAGCTCTCATCTGTCCTAAGTGATCCCTTCCCATGCGTGGGTGAAGGTGGAAATGCGTCCCCTACTGGGGATGCATGGGAGGGGACCCGGAGCAGAAAGTCACTGTTTTCTGGTTGGTGTACCACCTCTTGCGGGGCTGCCTTAACCCCTAGTGCGGCCCCTGCACTGTCCTTGGTGAATCCCTGTGATGTCTGGAACTGATTGCTGCCCCATGAGGTTCATCCTTTATTTTGGTAGTAGTTGGAACCCCTTTGGGAGGCTTGGCCGCGAAAGCGCTGAAAATTATTATTTCCCCTCTGACCTGAGGGCTTGTCAGTTGGCCGAGAGATTTTGAGGTCTCGTACTCGTCCTTAGCTGTCTTTAGTGCCTCTTCCACTGCTTTGCCGAAAAGAACGTTCGGCTCTACCGGCATATCTATGAGCGTGACTTGGGTCTCGGGTTTGAACCCCGACTGTTTTAGCCAAGCATGGCGTTTTATTACTGTGCCTTCGGCTATCAATCTTCCAGCATTGTCTGCTGCATCAAAATTTGTTTTAAGGATGCATCCAGACACAGACCTTCCGTCTGCTGCAATTTGGGCTAAGTGGCTCTTTAGTGGTTCAGGTGCAGAGGCTACTAGAGCAGCTACTTGTTCCCACTGATGGCAGTTATAGCTTGCTAAAAGTGTGGTACTGTTAGCAATGCGTGCCTGATAGGCTGCCGTGGAGGCAACTTTCCTACCCAGAGCATATATCCTTTTGCTCTCCTTATCGGGAGGTGCTTCTGAAGAAGCTAGTGGTGCACCTGCCCTCTTTCCGGTGGTTGTTACTACCAGGGAGTTGGGTTTTAATTGACCCCTTATGTACATGGGATCGGAGGGTGCGGCCCGGAATAATTTTTCCACTCGTGGGTTAACTGCACAAATAAGATTTGGGATTACAAGCGAGGGATCAATTCTATGCTGGATTGATCTAAATATTAGAATGGCTTGGGTAATGGCTTTCTTGTCCCCTAGGATTTGTTCAGCGAAATCCCCATCTTCTTGGACACCCTGTGTGTCTATCTGAAAATTAGCTGCTGCTTTAGCCAGTACCTCATTGAGGAGTGGCTGATTATCAATCGGTGAGTCATGCACCGGGGGGTCCTTAGGAATAGGGGAGTCAAGATTGTAGGCTTCGGCCTCATCTTCCTCTTCCTGGTCCTCGTCGTCCCCATAGTAAGAAACCCCTGTCTGGTCTTCCAGCATATGTGTTTCTGTCTCCTCACCATAAGACTCTGGATGGTAAGGTTCAATTAGCAAAGCGTCTGAAAACGAGCCCTGCGCCGGAACCTCAGAGCGGAGCCTTTTATAGGGGGTTGAGAGGCCCTGGACCCCGAAGGGGCAGTGGTAGCTGGAGTGCTGGCATAGCTCTCGATAATTAGGGTCTTTCTCATAGAAGTCTGCCATAAATTACATTCTTCTAATTACCCTATCTATGTCCGCAGAACTCCATTCTTTTGAACTAGGAATAACTACAGGATCTTCATCCTCTTCCTCCATGCCCATATCTTAAGCAGGGGGAGGAACAATCTTTACCTTGGTGACAGGGTCAGGGACCTTGGATTTTTCTAAAGATTTAGGGGCTTATTGTTTTTCCTTTTGAACATGGTGTTCTGAGGGTTTTTTGTGTTTTTTCCCGTTCCCATGACTAGAGGACTGTTTTCCAGAACCCTTAGGGGTCTCCGAGGGATTCCACACCTGACGTTGAGATTCAGAGATGGCTTTCGCCACACTGCCTCTAGGCTCAGAGGTGGTGGGAGATTCTGAAGATTTGGAAGATGGACGCCGAATCTCGGGAGCAGACGAACGTGCTACTTGGGGAAAGAAGTCGGAATAGTCTAACGACCGGGCCTCAATGACTCTTGGTAATGTGGCACCTTTCCCAACCGTGGACGGTTGTTCTTTGGCGTGAGGCGAACGTGACCGGCCAGGACACAGATTCAGTGGACCGCTCTCTCAGTGCCTTTCGTTGCCGATCGCTCAACATACGCGTTGAGTCCCGGCTGGGGCTAATGTGCTTGGTGGAAGTGGTGTGTGTTGCGCTCTTGCCGCCGGGTGTTGTCCCCATAATTGAACTGCCCTCCAGTCCTCTGAGGTCGGGGGCTTTCGCGTGGGTGTCTAAAGTCACCCATGTGCCTTTCGCCATCCGATACGGCAGCGTTGCTGCCATCGCTGACAGCATCCATGGCCTCTAGCTTGGCGTAGTGGGCCCAGCACTTCGTCGAGCGTTTTGGGCTTGAAGAGCTTACAAGCTCTACAGGTAGCCTCGGGATGGTCTTGTGGGAGACACAGGTTACACGTAATGTGTTTGTCTACCCAGGGAAACTTCCTGTTATATTCTGGGCAGAATTTAAAGGGAGTACTCCCATATGTTACTAATTGGCAGTGGGTATATGTAGGAATTGAGTGTATGACCACCCCCACTCTCCCTACCTGCACAGGGCAGAGGCCAGAGGCCTTCCAAGGTCCGGGCTGAGGCCAGAGGCCCTCCGAGGCCCAAAGTCTGTCGTGGAGTCTCGACGGCTGCTTTTCTCGATCTCTATCTTCACCAACGTCGATCTTCGGCGTAGGGTGTGAGAAAGGGGTAAGTATTGTAATACATTTTGATAAATGGCTAAAGCCAAGGGAACTCCACAATATCCTTCTGACAAGTATGGTGGAAAAAAACAATCTGAGGGTCCTACACGCGTGAGGGATCATGGGTACAGTGGACGTCACACTAGGGATAGTATTACTGACACGCCCTAGTTCGACACCCCTTTTCGAGTTTCGAAAAACAAACTAATACTCTGCAGCTTCCACTAGATGTCGCCCTATGCACAGCATGTGATCTAAGCAGATTCCACAAGAAAATTATATATATGCACTATGCACTTTACATTAAGGCATAAGACACTTTGAATAAAGAAAACAAGGTACTAGATGCAAGCTATGCAGTACCACATTACTCGGATCAAGTGGAACATTATTCGAACAAGTTGCAGGCACTATGCTCTCTATTGCATAAATGGTTAATGCACCATGCACTCTACATGAAGGCATATAACATTCTATACTTAGAGAATTAGGCATCTCATGGTAATTAGAGATTACCACACCACTTTGATCACATGGAAACCATTTAACACACCCGACATCTGCAAGACTAGTACAAAGTGTGCCGTAGGAGAGACCATACCATTAAGAAGTTATTAATAGTTCACTAATGATAGTACTAGGTATCACGATAGTCTGTAATGATTATTCAATCACTGACTTCACATGAACAAACTCTAACGGGACAAAACACATCATAGGAATCAAGCCTATCTTAAGATGGCCGCCGGCACACAACTAACTAGTTACTAACATGCAAAACCCTTCTTTGTTTCCACTAAATGCCGATCTGCATGTCCTGTTTCTATGCCTACAGTTGTATTGTTTTGTATTTAAACACTATGGTAATAGGATCCTGGTGTTGTGAGCAAGCGGTGAGTAACGCCGCAAAACGCGTCAACTTTTTGTTGGGAAAGCCGAAATGCAAGGCATATTATATACGTTGATGCCAACTTTTAACCAATAAAGAGGTTATAAAAGACATGCTGAGAGTGATGTAAATCTCCGAAGTAATATCCGAAGGCGAGTGCTCCTCGAATGACTGATGGCAAGTCAGTTACAAGGATATATATATATATATATATATACACATATACACACACACAAATATACACATATACACATACACACATACACACATACTTGTGCATTTTAAATTAAGTGAAACAAGGTGCAGACAATATTTCACATGCTATGGAGCCAAGTGTCTCCTACATTTTATGTGGGGGTTACATATGCATTAGTAGGAGAGCTAACAGTATGTGCCTTCAGGTGCTCCCTGTCCACTACAGCATGCGTCTCCCCCTGCAATAGGCTCATGTCATTTAAGTGCTTGCCTTCATGCTCCAAATGCAGTCCAATCCCTCTGGTGAGATATTCGTTTGTGGGTAAACCAGAGATCAACTGGTGCACACATTACTACATACAACTGACTGCTAGATCAGTTAACAGAAAAATATTGAGTCCTTTAGCAAGCCTCCCTTTAGAGATAGAGATAATCTGTCATTAAGGTATACAAACGGTTAGACAAGTCCTTGGGTTGCAAACAGCAACATATCGTTGCATCAAGTGGAGTGCGCTTAGGCACAGTATGCACAAAATTGTCATGATAAACCATCGGACAAAGCTTAACCAAGAATATGACACAGCTACCTCCACATGACTGCATCAAACATGTGCTTAGATAGTGAATGAGAAGCAACTCAATTACCCAAAGGGCATCTCGAGAACAGCAGGAGGTAGGCGTAGATGGGAAAAGCAGACAGGCACCCATTACTAACATGGCACACTCCTTGCTGCTGGAAGACATTCTTGACTTTACAGGAACAGTAAGGTCAGGCATAGCAGTGTGACAAAAAGACTAGGCGCAGGAGCAACTTTCAAGATGCAATATTCTCCCTTGATCCTTTCTGGTTGAAGAAGTTACTTACCTGTGGTAAATTTCTCTCGACTAGATGTTCCTCCCACGTATTCCTCATCTTTGACATTGAAGTCCGCTTGCAGCTTACTTCGGCAATTTATTTTTCAGAGTCAAGCGCCGTCGAGTCTTGGTCCTCGATGTGCCTCCGTAGCATCCCTTGTGACGTCGGCGCTGGTATATGAAGCATGCATGCTGACAGTTAGCTCAGTACTTCTTATTTTCCCACGTTTAGCTTGTTGGATGTGCCACAATCATGACGTTGCGAGGAAGGAAGGTGTAAGACACAGAAAATTCTAAGCAGGCAAGAGGGGATGGATGGGTGGGCAATGAGGAATACATGGGCGGAACATCCAGTCAAAAGAAAATTACAACAGGTAATTTGTTCTTCGAATGGAATGTGTCCTCCCACATATTACTCATCTTTAATAGACTCAGAAAGCAGTTGGAGTGAGGCGGTGAGTGCCAAGAATGTTATTTGTTAATATTATGGAGTCTTTGAGGCTGGTGAGCATTATTAGTCGGTGTACTCTACACCCCTTCTTAGTTTCTAGTGGTTAATTCAGTTTCTGAATAATCAAGGCTATGTGGAGGTCAGTGGCCGCATGGCTACATCGAGACCGGTATTCACCAACCGGTCTAAATTTAGGTAGGAGTTTGTGTTTTTATGTTAGTCCATGCGCATTTAAAGTATGCCGTTCTTGCATAGGACTTTTCTTCAATAATTTTCAAATGGACACTAGTTGATGAATAAGCTAATTGGTTTTAATGCAATAATTTCAGTGTATTCATATATGTAATTTATAACAGTTGTAGGTCAGTTTATAACAGTTAGAAATTGGCAAACTGTTATAAATTACATATATGAATACACTGAAATGATTCAGTTAAAATCAACTATCTTATTCACTAACTAGTGTCCATTTGAAAATTGAAGAAAAGTTCTATGCGAGAACTGCATACTTTAAATGTGCATGGACTAACATAGCAACACAACCGCCTCACTATTATGGAGGACAGCCTTGCCAAATGTTGCTTCCTCTCCTGAAAAATAATCTACACAGTAAAATGTAGTGAAAGTGTGAAGCAAGGACCCGGTTGCCACCCTACAAATGTCTCGCACCGGCACATCTCTTTCTAGAGCTGAAAAAGCAGCCATTCCCTCTAGTGGAATGCGCCTTCAAACCTACGGGCAAATCTTTGCCAGTTAATGAGTAACACTCTGTTAGGCACATTACAATCCATCTAGATAGATAGTTTTGTCATTGCCATGCCCAATCTTTGGCCAGCATAACCGAAGAAAAGCTCATCTTGCTGAATACTTGCAGTTCTTGTAATGTAGTAGCTTAGTGGCCCTTTTTGGGTCAAACTATGTAGTCTCTCCTCTTTAGATGGAGGAGGAGGGTAAAAAGATGGCAGTACAATACATTGTGCTAGATGAAACTGACAACTTTCAGAAGGAAAGATTACCTAACTCTTAAAATTACTTTATCCTTTGTAAAGGATGTAAAAAGTTTGGAAGGTAAGGCCTGTAGCTCACTTACTCTACCGGCAGACGTCATGGCTACTAAAAAGGCCGTTTTCATAGAGAGCATCCTCAGGGGACACAAACTAAAGCTCAAAAGGAGTTCCTTTAAGACTTAATTCAAGATTTAAATCCCATGATGGAGGGAGTGGGTGAAAACAAATTGGTTAAGTCTTTGAGAAATTGGACTACAATAGGCACTTCAAAGTATGACCCCCCCCCCCTCATGTGGAGATCTTCTGAAGATTGATAGTGCCGCTAAGTAGCCACTTGCAACCCAGAAGGACAGCAAGAAAGACAGAACATGGGGACATTTTCATGTCAAAGGATCAAGTCCTTTCCCTGCACCAGCTGCGAAAACTATTCCAACAGCAGCGGTTCAGGGATTTAGTTGCTGGCCTCCTTTCCGAAAGCAACGTCTTCCGGGAGGTCCGACTCTTTGTATCTCACCCTTTCAGACACCAGGTGTGAAGATTGACAGTCCTGATCTCTAGTTGAAGAATGCGCCCTCCCTCTTGCGAGAGTAGGTCCTCTCTTTGGGGTAAGACGAATTGGAGGGCAGATGGCCATTTCCAGAAGGTCTGGGTACCACGTTCTCCTGGTCCAATCCGGGGCAATGAGGCTCATTGTTTTCCTGAACTTCCTCAACCTCCTGACGACATGAGGCATGATGGGGACTGAGGTAAATGCGTACAGCAGTGGAAAATCCCAGTCCACCTCGGATTTGTCTCCTAGAGTAGCTCTTTGGGGAAATTCCCTGGAGCAGAACAGCTTGCACTTCCAGTGGACACTGGTCGCAAACAGATCCACTTGAGGGGTTCCCCAAAGGGCCAAGATCTCCAGAAGGACTTCCTGGGCTAGTTCCCAGCCTACTCCAAGCGTCCACCGCTGTGTCCTTTTCTCCGGCTAGATGATCTGCCAGAACAGTCATTCCTTCTCTCAGTGCCCAGAAGCAGAGCTGCATTGCCTCTCTGCACAGGGGCAGTGACCCCAAACCCCCTCTTGTTGAGGTAGCGCATGGCCACTGTGCCGTCATTCATTATCAGTACTGAGGGCAGGAAGGCCATCATCGCTAATCTGATTGCCCTCAGCTCCACTCCAACTGAGACCAGTGTCTGCTTATTGAAAGATCTCGTGTGCTCCCCATCCTGTGAGGGAGGAGTCTGTCACAGCTGTCATCTCCGGCCATTGTTGCCAAAAGGGATCTCTTCATGACATTCTCTCGGCTGGCCCACCACAGGAGATCCTGGGTGACCTTTGTCTGGACCTGGAGATGGTCTGTCATTCTGCTGACGAATTAAGAGCACTAGGATCTGAGAGCTCATTGAAGGGATCTCATTCTCAGACGGGCTTCTGGCACCAGAAAAATGCAGGATGCCAAGAGGCCGAGCAATCATAGGAAGTTGTAGGCCCCAGAAGACGCTGGGCACTATGGAATTTCTGAACCATCTCCAAGAGATGTTGAGCCCTTAACTCGGGTGGCGAAGCTTTTGCCGAACCTGAATCCAGGATTGCTCCAAAAAACTGAAGCTTCTGTGATGGTGTCATGTGGGACTTCTTGAAGTTCAGGCAGAAGCCCAGCTCATGGAGGAAGTGGCAGGTGCGACAGATGATTCAAAGACTGTCCCCGGAGAAACAGCCCTGATCAGTCGTCTAGGTAGGGGTAGATGTGAATTGCTTCCCTCCTTAGACTTGCTGCCACCTCTGCCTGTGAGGCTAAGAACCTCTCGGTCATCTTCGACTCCACACTTTCCTTTTTCCTCACATGTCTGAAGTCTCACAGAAGTCAAACTACCAACTACACCTCCTCAGAGGTATTCTTCCTTTCCTCTCCTTCCCCCAGAAGCTCACTGCATCTAGACCTTTGGTTCTCTCTAGGCTAGACTACTGCAACAGCCTCTGTCTAAATCTGCCTGCTACTACTCTCTGCCCTCACCAACTCATCCAGAACAGGACTATGAGACTTGTCCTTGGGCTCAAGCCAAAATATTTTATCTCTATCTCTCCAGCCCTGAAATCTCTCCAATGGCTCCCAGTGGCTGCAAGGATTAAGTTGAAGACCCTCTGCATTGTCTACAAGGCCTTCTAGGGTCCACAACAACAAACTCTCCCTCTGTAAATACCTTCCCTCGAGCTCTTTGCTCGCTCCTCCAACTCCCTCAGGGTCAGTCGCTTCTCCAAGCAGCAAGTTTGTGGTAGATCTCCTTCTTCGGCTCGGGCCTCCCACTGGAACAGCCTCCCTGCCTCTCTGAAACTGGAGGAGAACCATCTTCGATTCCGGAAGCACCTAAAGACCTTCTTCTTTTCTTCTGCTGCATCTCTCCAACTCCCCTGCTGATCTATTCTGTTTTTGCACTGGGCACCTGGCTACCCTCTGAATCTGGGCCCAGATCCCTGCCCACCCAGCTGCTTATCCGCACTGCCTCTTGGCAACCCTTGCACTTGGGTCTGTATGTGCAACCCTACAGTCCCCTTACCTGCACTTTTAGACACCCGTTGTCTGCTCTCAATTCTTGCACTGGCCACATGCTGGCTGCAATACCTCTTGTTTTGATCCTCTGTTCAGCACGTTCCACTCCTCCCATTTCCCCCCTCCCTCTTACCTGCACTTGCGCGTTCTCAATGTCACTAGGCCTAGTAAGAACATTGTCTTGTCCTCCCTTGTACCCCTCCCTTGCCTCGTCACACCCTGAAACACTTGCGTATGGGCACGCTATACATAAAATATATCATATAAGCTCGGTGAAGACATTCGGGGCTAAGAAGCGTCCTAATGGCAGAACCCGAAACTGATCATGAGAACCGCAACTGCGAACCTCAGGTACTTTGTGCTTCTGATGTATTGGCACATGAAAGTAAGCATCCTGAAGGGCCAATGACCCCAAAAAATCCTGGTGTCGAAGGGCATGAAGGATCTCCGAAAGGGTCACCATGCTGAACGTGTCCTTCCTGATTAACTTGTTCAAGCATCTCAAGTCCAAGATGGGTCGCACTCATCTGTTAATGGGTCACACCACTCCGTCTTTCTTGGATATCAGGAAGTAGGGAGAATACCAACCCTGGTTTCTCACCACTGTAGGTACCAATTCTGTTGCACCTTTCTCCAACAGGATGAGAATCTCCTGTTGGAGGAGCGTATCTGGAATCAAGGTTGATCTGGATTTTGGGGGGCAATCAAGAGGTCTTTTTGGAAATGGAATGCAGCAACGTCTGCTACGGTTTGTAGCACCCACGCATCCAAAGGTATGCTTTGCCAATTTCCAGAAATGACATGACAGTCTGCCTCTGCCAATGACTTGTGGGTGAGGGAGTAATTTTGCTGTACCACCTGCAGTTAAGTTTAACTGCTGGTGTTTAAAAGGGATTTCTTCCTCCTCCAACTCCACGAGGGGCTTCTCTTTGGCCCCTTTGTGAGAATTGACCTCTTCCACTAGAGACTGAGGAATAAAATTGAAAAGGACGTCCTCTCCATCCTTGATTTGAAGGTTGAGGTTGTCGGATTGTTGCCCCTAATGATTTAGCTACCGCTCGAGATGTTTGCAACTTTTCCAGGGTATCAGCCTTCTAACCAAACAAGGAAATCCCGTCAAATGGCATGTCAAGCAAACGTGCCTGGACGTCTGCAGAAAATCCTGATTTTCTCAGCCAAAACATGCACCTAAGCACTGTACTGGCAGCCGTGGACCTGCTTACTGAATCCACTGTATCCAGACTGTACTGCAACAACTCCCTCATGGCCTCTTTTCCATCCTGTATTAGGCTTAAGAAACCTTCTCTTTCTCCTCCCTCCGGAATGTGTTCTGCTGCAAGAGCAGCTACACCCCAAAGGGTGTGGGTGTACTTCGCTAAGGCACCGGTAAAATTAGCTGATTTTAAAGCCATGCTTCCTGCACTAAATACTGTTTTTGCTAAAGAGTTAATTCTTCCATCTTCCTCATCTGCCGCAGCAGAAGGGTAAGCTGCAGATTTTGATGAAACTATTGCTGCTTGAACCACCAGGCTCTCAGGTGTAGGGTGCCTGTTCAAAAAAGGAGGGTCCACAGAAGAAGTTCTGTATTTCTTTAACAATTTGTTCACTAGTGGAACAGAATCTGGTTGAAGATGGTTTTTCCAAAACCCTTACTCTTAAGACTGCATGGAATGGTAAAACAGCCTCCATAACTGAAACACTGTCTAAAATATCAGTGTGGTCATCAGTCTCCATAGCAGCTGCGGGTTTGGACCACCCCAGAAACACAGCCACTTTAGAAATTAAAAGCTCTGTATGAGGGGTCAGCCTGACCAGCCATCTCTGGGTTACCCAACTGTCTCTGGTGATGTTTCCCAGCTACTGGTCTCCTTTTGAGTATCCACTAGATTATGCATCTTGGATCCTTCAGAGATCAACTCCTCTGGGACATTTGGTGTCCCATATTTGTACCCAAAAGGGGGCTGATCTTCCTTTTCATCTTCCTCAAAGATGGCTCCCATTTGCCTGAAGAAATCAGGTTAAGCAATGGGTCTAAAACACTTAAATATATCAGCCAAAGGTTTAGCAGTCTTAGAGAGCACTGAATGCTCTGAGGAAGTTGAAGGTGTCTAAGGCTTCGACGACTTCCTCAAAGCAGTCGGTGAATGGGCCGACGATTTAGTATGCTTCGATGCCTGTAGATGGATTACATGCCTCGAAGGTTCAGGCAATAAACATACAGTTTCTATAACTTCAAATGCGGCTTCGGTACCGAAGATGAATGCTTCGAGGGGCCAGACACAGGCTCTTTCTGGTGCATCGAGGGAGACTCCTTCGACTTGTGTCCAGGAGTCTCTCTTCCCAGACCTTGAGGCATGCAATAAGGAGACACAAGATTCCCTACTGGTCTTACTAGACACAGAGGGGTGGCTTTTTTCCCTCAGCTCAGGCTCCTTCAGAGAGACACTCTTAGGAGCTTGCCTCTGGAAAACTTCAAGCATTTTCAAACTGAAGTTTTCTAATTGTAATGGTTTATTTGTAAAGCACTTATACATAAGTGAAGTGCTTCAAAGCGGGAAGGGAACAAGGGATTAAGTCATCATTCTTAGGTCTTGAAGATTCTGAATGATTAAACAATACTAGCATACTAGGCCATAGGCATATCTACTAGTTTAAGTGTGTGACAAAGAGTGAGGGGAGGAAGGGGCAGGGTAGAGGGAAAGGACCGTACAGTACAATAAACTACAGTACTAGACCTGGCTAAGGAGGTGAGACTGAGGGAGGACCAGAGAGAGACTTGCTAGGCAGAGTACAATCAAGGTTGTGCAAGTGCGCAGAGACAGGCAGTGCAAGGGAGGGTGAGGGACGGGGACAAGTGCACCCAGACCAGCAGGGGCCAGGGTTAAGTGCAGGGCGGTTGCCCCCCTCATGGAGCATAATGCATTAGTGCCAAGCAAAGTGCAGAGCCCCTGAGCCAAGTGCAGGACTGGTGGGGGAGGCAGGGACCTGTGGGCTCTGGAGGTGCACCAGGCGACCAGTCAGCTAGCAGGTTGGGGAAGAGAATGGACGGAAAGAAGCAAGGAGAGAGGGGGTTAGTAGGGCAGAGGGAGAGAGAAAGGAGTGGAAAAGGAAAGCCTTGGAGTTTCTGGAACTTCAGGAGGTCCGGTTCAAGATGGAGAGAGAGAGGGAGGATGATGATCCAGAGGGAGGCACCTGCAGAGGATAAGGATCTACCCCCAAATCTGTTTGGAAAAACAGCTAACCCACACAGTTGGAGGAGGCAGAGTGGAGGGCTCTACAAGGAGAGTTTGGGAAAAGAGTTGTAGATAGTAGGGGCCCTGGCCCCCGGAAAGCCTTGTGGACTACACAGAAGGACTTTAACTTGATCCTTGCAGCCACGGGGAGAATTTCAGCGCTGGAGAGATGCGGTCCCTGGGCTTAAGGCCAAGGATAAGTCTCACTTTTCTGTTCTGGATAAGATGAGGTTGGATAGAAGTAGATAGAGAAACAGACTGTTGCAGTAGTCCAGTCTGGAGAGGATCAGGGCTCTGGAGACAGTGAGCCATCTGGTGGAAGCTGAGAAAAGGTAGAATACCTGAGGGGCGTGGCTTGGAGCAATGGCAGTTGGTCCAGCTCTGAGAGAGCTCCCAGCTGAAGCCACGCATTCAACGAAAATGCATCAGTGAATCTGGTCATCTAATTCCCAGTGGCAATGTGAACGGTTGCCCGTGATGTGCAGTGCACTTTGAGCAACTTTTAGCCTTCCTCAGCACTGCAGCGGGGAGTCCTCTCGCTCGGAGTGCCAACAAACAGCAAAATGGCGGCTGCCGCACTGCACTGAAGTTGTCCGAGGCTCCGAGCGCTCTGGTGGAACCTGCTCAACGTGGAGCGACCTGGCAAAGTCTACCCGACATCCCTCTGGGGGGGGGGGCCTTCATTCTCAGACTGTGGCATTTATATGCAGCATTGGCCGATCCAATCTGCATCCCAACCACAGGGAGCCGTCCCCTAATGCGGCAGACCACCGGGGCACAGCCCACCGCGGGGTGGGATGCTGAGCTAACTCGCTGGGAGCACCACAAGCCTTCCCAGGGGAACCCTTACTCTCCTGGGACATTGGCACCAAGCAGCACGGACAGGTCACTGCATGAGTTAGAAGGGAGAGGGATTGTCTGTGCACGCCTGACCATCCCCCTCACATCGCCCGCATCAGGGCGCCAGCACGAGCCGGCCCTTGACGTATTGGGCAAAAGGGTCGAGCAATCAGCCGATTCTGACCGGGGGCCCCGCATCATCCAGCCCTTGTTCCTCTCCGCTACAGGTACCGGTTCTATGGCACCTTTCTCTAGCAGGTGCAAAATTTCCTGCAAGAGGAGCGGATCTGGAGCTTTCTGAGAGCTGATTCCCGGTGGATGACTGAGGTATGCGTAGGAGAGGCAGGCAGTAACCTTGGGCAACTGTTTCCAATGCCCAAGCATCTGACGTGATAGCCTGCCATTCCGCCAGATGTTGAGTTAACCTGCCTCCTACAGGCGTCCTGTGAGGAAGTCCTCAGAGTGGTTTTGGGGCGGCTGATGCAGATGCCGATGGTAAAGAGGCACCTGCTGTTGCTGCGGCTTTTGAATATCTACCCCGTCCACCTCGGGTAGTTCTTCTTTGTCCCCTTTGAGCCGGTCATCCTCTACCTCTTCCGAATGCGGACTAGAAGCGAAAGGACTTGCCCCTCTCAGAGGTTCCTGTGGGACGAAAAGGTGTCTGACGGATTGCAGCGCCTACGGATTTTGCTGCTGCTTTTGATGTTTGCAGTTTCTCTAAACTGTCATCCGCCTTTTTCCCGAACAAAGAGGAGCCATCGAATGGCATGTTCAAGAGCCTGGCTTGCATATCTGGGACAAAACCAGACTTTCTCAACCAAGCGAATCTCCTGGTTGTTGTACTTGCCGCCATTGCTCTGCTGATACGGTCAGCCGAATCAATGCCCGTCTGGAGGGATTCGCACATAGCGTCTTTACCGTCCTGTATGATATTTAGGAACGCCTCCCTTTCTTCTCCCTCCGGGATGCAGTCAGCCGCTGTAGAAGCACACTCCCAAAGTGTATGGCTGAATCTAGCAAGGGTGCAAGTAGCATTAACAGATTTTAACGCCATGCTACATGCCGAAAAAACTTTCTTCGCCATAGCATCATATTTCTTATCGTCCCTGTCCTGTGGGACGGTAGGGTAAGCAGTCTTGACGTCAGTAGAAGAAGCTGCCTGTACCACCAGACTTTCTGGGGATGGGTGTTTTGACAAAAACTCTGGGTCTGCAGAAGATACCCTGTATTTTGTAGACAGTTTTATTTACTGCCGGGACGACATCTGGGGTTTCCCAGTTCGTCATAATCTTCCTCTGAAGAGCTTTATGAAAGGGCACTACAGGATCCTCCTGTGGACCTTTGTCAAGAATATCCGTGAGGTCATCTTGTTGGAAAGCCTCTGAAGGTGTAGACCACCCCATAAATTCTGTGATCCTGGCCATTAAGGCTCTACAGGGCGTTTCAGCATGCTCCCCCGGGTCTGGCCTAGCAAACTCCACCTCAGGGGAATTGTCTAGCCCACTTGCCTCATGTAAGGAATCATGAAGATCCTTTAACCTGCGTTCTTCTGAGGATAACTCCTCTCTAACTGGGGTTGCAGGTCCCTGCAACTCAAATGTGTCTTCCTGTTCAGATAGTTCACCCTCTTCCATAATTGAGGACATAGTTCTCAATTGTTCTGAACTCACATAGGGTGTAAACCCCATCTCCAAGGCAGAGGGTGCCAAACTTGTCATAATCGGCCTCGAAAACGTCGATGTCGTCGACGCCGAAGGCTTGGGGCGTGGCGTCGAAAACAAAGGCGGAGGGCTCGAGGACTTTGACAGAATTGGGATTCTGCTCGAGGAAGTCGACAATCTCGACGCCATCGTCATCGAGGACCTGGGGATAGCCACTGGGTGCGTCGTGACCGTGACTTTCCTTGGCGTCGACGCCGGTGTCGAAGATGGCGTCAAGTCGACAGACCCGTGTGTCGAAGGTCCCTTCGACAACGGCGTCGAAGACACAGACCTCGGCGTCGACGGAACCTTCGTCGATGGCGTCGACGGAACCTTCGAAGAAGGTTTTGAGGTCATAGCTTTACTCGAGGGTTCGAGACGCGCTCGAGAAGCTTCCTTCGCCGGGTACTGCGACTCGCGGCGTTTTTGACCTTCAGGTCTTTCGACCAGAGCATCGCTCTCGGCAGTCTTCGAGGGGGTCGAGGCCGCTTTCTCGAAGACGCTCATCATATTTTTGCGGAATTCCTCCCATTCAGCCCGGGAACTATGTTTCGTGGGGCAAGGGATTCTCTTTGGAGAAACAGAGGAAGAGGAGGACGGAGAAGGGGATCTTCGACGTCTCCTCTTCGAGTGCTTCGATCTCGAGGAGTGATGGGACCCACTCCGAGACCTGGAGCGCGAATGGTCACGAGGAGACAAATGTCTCGACTTCGTCGAGGAAGAAGTAGCTTTTAAAGTCTTACCTTTCTCCAGCTTCCCCCTACGCTCCTTCAGGGCCTTGGCTGTCATGGACATACAGTCCTCGCACTCCGAACAATGGTGTTCAGCTCCCAAACACCACAGACAAACTGTGAGGGTCAGTCGGCGACATCTTTTTCCCACAATCTCGGCATTTCTTGAAGCCGGACCGAGGAGTTGTCGGTTCCGACGAGGAAGCCATCGAGTACGGATCGAATATCTCGAGGTAAATAGGATTAAATTGACAAAACTGAGCAGCGGTATTCCGAGGCACCGAGTAAGCGCGGACAAACGGAACTGAGCAACGGATGCTGCGCGCGGCCTTTATAGGCAGGATGACGTCGACTTCGATACGGCGGCTGTCTAGGGACATCGGCGGACGTCAATGCGCAGCGCCCTCTAGAGAAAAATATTCTGAGGCCAGCAGAGCTGGAAGGAGATATCTAAGATAAGGAATATGTCGGAGGACACAATCCCTTCGAAATATCCCTTATTGCTCGGCGTATCCCACGTCCCTCTCCTTCACCTTGGAAGACAAACCCTGCAACATCCGCACTCTGAAAGAGGCAGAGAAGATGCCGAACCCGTAAGCAGAGGAAGTCGACCCTGACAGAGTCTCCCCCTGCAGACAAGCCTCCTTACAGGAGCTCATACAGGAGCTCAAACACTCCTGAACCCGAGTGGAGAGACCAAGGATCAGGGGCCCCCCAGTCAAAAGCAAACAGAACAGTAAAGACTGAAAGAAACAGGCTCCAAATCATCTGATCTCCCAACAGCCATCACAGATCCCTATCTCGGGATCCGTTCCTCGCCCCACTGGCCTGGAACTGGAGCTCCAATGACTCAGAACACCAGACAGTCAGGCTTCACTGAATAAAAGCAGCAGCGGCGGCGGCTCAGTAGCCCCTGCATCCGTTGGTTACGTTGGCCCCGTTGGTTGAAGGCTGCCCTTAAACCTAGTTTTATTTTGGGGTGGGGGGAAACGGTAGGGGGGTAATGGAGGCGTCAGAGTGGGCAAATAACGATCAAATCGGGGCACAAGAGACCTACTCGATAAGGCTACCAAAGAAATCTACAAAAATAGTCGCCCCAGATGACTGACAACGTTAAGGAACTTACCATGATAACATGGAATATTCAAGGAGCGAACTCCCCCAGAAAACGCAATTTGGTCGAACACAGGCTAGCTCAACTTGAAGGGGACATTGTATGCCTGCAAGAAACACATCCGCTGATGCCCGGTGAAAAACGGTTCAGCCCTCAACGATATCCCAGCCGGTACGTCTCTTTGTCAGGCCAGAAGAAAAGGGGCATATCCATACTACTCAGCCTCAAGGTTCCCCCAACTCAAATTACAATAAAGCGAGATCCTCCCGGGAGATACCTACTGCTCAAGGGACTACTGATTGAACTTCCTATCACCATCGCAGCGATATATTCTGCCCAATTGACGCTCAGAACCGTTTCTTACGCAATGTCCTCCTGACGATAACTACCTTCACAGAAGGCCCCCTGCTGATTGGGGGTGACTTTAAACTTACCCCAGATCCCAATGCTGACAAAACACTGCTGCCCACCAATGCCGAACACTGAGAATGGCAGAGTTTCTCAGGGAAACTGGAACTATCGACTCCATACTAACGACGTATGGAGGCTAGCGTGCTATTCCCATGTATTGAAGACATACAGATTGGCCTCATAGTAATATCGGACTATGGCCCAGTGATGGCCTGTCTTCAAGTTGAGGGCCTACCAGCACCCCCACAAAGGTCATGGAAATTGCAGGACTATATTTTGACGGACATCGCATCCAGCCTCGAGTTGTCAGACTCCCTTACAAACTACTTCCAGGAAAAGGCAGCAAAAGGCACCTCTGAAGCCATGGTCTGGGATGTGATGTGATGAAGCCAGTGATCCGAGAGATAGCCATAAACTGCACAGCGGCACATAAGCAACTTCAACTCCAACTGTCCAAGCTGGAAGAAGAGGTAACGAAATGAGAGGCAAGCTTAAAAGCACGCCTAACGACTAAAGCAAGAAGGGACCTTAAAAAAGCAAAAGCAGCGTTCGAAATGCACCTGGAAGACCAAACGGCCCTTGCCCTAGCATACATGAAGCAACATTATTTATTTTTTATTTTTTTATTAATGTGATATAGTTTAGTACATACGTACAAACTTTACACATATTCCACATAAAAGAGCTTAAAACGATAAAAGAAATAAATAGGTAATAATTAGGTATTCATCCTCATAGAATCCTATAATCATAATATTTCAAATGTACAAGATTTACAGCTATACAGCCTCCCATAAATACCTAAATAAAATACATAAACATCTTTGTTTAACTATGTTTCTTGAACAGGTGTAGATAAGAGAAGGGATAGACAAGCATGCATGTACATTTCCCATTACATAATTAATACTCCAAGGCTCCCTCTGTGGGTTTGTAGTGCACAAGCAAAAGCATCCTGCCATACCTGGTATAGTGCCATATGTAGTTTAGGGTTAAGGGTATTGATACATTGTATCCAGAATTCTGCTTGCTCTATGAATTCAGGGTTATGCACAAATCTACCAAGATGTTTAATATAGCTAGCTCTCATCCCAATACACGAAGTTAGAACATGTCGAGCAGTTTCAAGTTCATTGGGCAGATCACAGATTCTACAATACCTCTCCGTTTTTGCTAGACCCATCTCCTGACCCCTGGCCGCCAATATTGGGAGATGGTTAATACGAAGGAGTAGGAGAAAGCGCCTCAATTGATCCGACGGACAGAGGTTTAAATAAGGCTGCGCCTTCATAAAAATGTAGAGAACGTGTGAGACAAAGCTAACTTTTCAGTCCTTCAAGGTGAATATAATTACATTGCCAGTCCCATAACTTGAGACGGTACCCAAAATTGTTGAACAAGCAATTGTTTTCTCGACCCCACTCCGGCTGCCAGCAGGTTTCCTCACTTAGTTTTTTCATCTGGGTTTCAAAGTTTTTCAGTTTGCCTGCCTCCATCTCCCTGCTGATACTAATTAGAAGGCCATTTCCAGGGTCGTTCTTAAGATGGATGTATAATTCCATCCGTTTTTTCAAAACCATGGCTCTGAGGGAACTAATTCCTAGTTCCAATCTAATCAGGGCCATGGGTATACATTGGGGGAGGCCGAGGATTTTCCTCCAGAAATTACCCTCAACCAGCTGTACCCATCCCAAGTTCATATTGTAGAGGGGATCAAGCCCATAGGTGACCATCGGGGCCAAACATTGGATATACAGCTGTCGTGCCGCCCATATAGAGAAACCACTCCGTTCTCGCGTGAATTTGTATATGAGTGCTGTAAGTTGTGTTGCTTTTGTTCTGCGCAATTGAATACAGGTAAGATAATTTCCCTTATGATCAAATTCAACACCTAGATATTTATAGCTGGGGGTATAGTTAATTTCAGTCACTCCTATCATCATGCGGGGTCTGGCTACTCTTCCAGCTGAAAACAATAATAGATTTGTTTTGCTGATATTGATCTCAAGTTCGTTGGCCTCCGCATAATCCCATAGCTGTTTAGCAGATCTTAGGATCCCACTAAAGGTATGGTCGAGGATCACTAAATCATCTGCATATGCAAGCATGGGACAATGACTAGGGCCAATCTTTGGTGGGCAGTTGTTGATTCCCTGTAAGCATTCTGGCGCATCAGATACGAATAAGTTGTACAGAGTGGGGGCTGTGACACATCCCTGCTTCACTCCTCTAGTCTGGGGAACGGGTTTAGTCACTGCCCCAGCATTATCTAGTCGAACCTGTACTGTATTATTTGTGTGTAGGAGTTCTAAATAATAAAGTAAGGTTTCAGGGCATCCCAATCTACTGAGTTTCTTCCATAGGAGAGAACGATTCACCGAATCAAAAGCAGCCCTAAAATCTATAAAGAGTGCATACAATGGTGGATTAGAATGTGTTAAGGCCTTAATTCTAAATGTATTCATTATGAACAGATTATGTGTGGTCGAGTATCCAGCCCTAAAGCCACATTGAAATTTGTCCAAAATGCCCGCGCTCTCCACCCATTTTAGGAGTTCACTAAGTATAAGAGCAGCAAATATCTTGCCAGTGCAATCCAACATGGACAATAGCCTATAGTTTTCAGGTTCGGTTCTATTGCCTTTTTTAAACAGGTATGAGGATTGCTGCCTGCCAAGATGGCGGTATTTGGCCCTCATACAGAATCTTCCCAGAAAAGGGGATTTCGCTTCAGCACCGCATTGGAGAGTCCATTAGGCCCCGGGGCACGGGAAGAATTTAACTCCTCAATTCGGCTTTGAAGCTCTTTAATAGTTATCACAAAAGGGTGAGCTTTAGGTTTCATATGCACCGGGTTGTTAGTATTGTTACTAATCCCACCATTACGCTTTTCCAGATAAGCGGTCCATTCACTGTTACCTATAGGGTTGACCATATATGTGGATTTCTGTTCTCTGACTTCACCTAGCATAGACCAGATCTTCCGAGTGTTTCTACTACACAATGTGCTGACCGTGTGCTGCCAATTTGCCAATTTTCTTGACCTTTTGTGTGTTTTTAGCCACCACCGATAATCATTTTTCACTTTCCTCAGCTTAATGGCAGTTTCCATTCTAGTTAGAGGGCCATTTCTAATCCGTCGGATATCACTTCTAAGCTTTCGCTTTCTATCTCTAATGTCCCTATCATAAACAACCTCTTTCTCGGTCTTTCCCACCATCTTTCTCACTTTACAGGAGCCGTGTTTACCCGAGAAATCACTAATCCATTTCTCAATTTGCACTGGTGACATATGATAGAATTGCTTGATCAAATCAGGGCCCCATTCTTCCATAGCCATAGTGGCCTTTAATATATTTTTATCCGACCAGGAGATACGATTATGGGAGTGGTTACTCAACAAGTGCCCCAGATTGACTTCCTCCCTTCTGTGGGCCGAAACTCCCATAGTCAGAATCAGGGGCTCATGGTCACTCCATTCACATTCTTTTACCACCATATCACAAACTATCAGGGCCACCTCCCAGCTAGTGAAGATGTAGTCAAGAGTACTTCCCGATCTACTATTACTCCAAGTATTCCTGCCCGGCCTGTCACTTTGTGTGCGCCCATTAATTATTTCAAGTTCCCAGCAGCCAAAAAAACCCAGCCAACCCTCCCCCTCCTTATCAGTAGACGGGAGGTCCCATAAGCTACTCCGGGATAACAGAGGGTTATTACCAGTGCCTCCACCATTGTTGATATGACAATTTAAGTCCCCAGCAACAATAACAAGGAACTTCTCATTGTTTGATCTCCATTCAGCAAGAAGTTCATGCATGGTCTCTTGGATAAGTTCTCTTAGTCTTGCACCAGGGGGATTATAAATATTGACTAATAGTATTCTTTCACTTAATCCTTTTATGTTGAGAATCACTTCAACGGCACATATATAATCAGGTGTCCAGTCATAATGTCGAACCAATAATGTCGAATTACAAAAATGTCGAATCCAAAAAGTCGAAAACAAAAATGTCGAATTTTTATTTTTTTTATTTATATATTTTTTTTGGGCTCCGGGGGTAAAAAAAAAAAGAGGTAAAACAAAAAAAAAAATAAAAAAGGGGGGTTGGGGGGGACCCCCCATTTCGAAAAAAAAGCAACCAAAAAAAATTTGACATTTTTGTTTTCGACTTTTTGTTTTCGACTTTTTGACTTTCGACATTATTGGATTCGACTTTTTGACTATAAACCATATAATCACAATTGACCGCTGGTATCTTTTTACTCAGGATCTTATTAGTCACTCCAATAGATAGACCCCCGTAGGGGCGCCCCCGCTCTCCTTTTTTCGCCAGCGTGTGATATGTCATATACCCATCGATATCCATGGGAGATGTCCACCAAGTTTCTTGCAATAATATAATAGGGTAGTTGTTAATGAATGCCAGAGAGCCCTTATCCGAGAGAAGCTGCTGATGTCCATAGGTGTTCCAGCTCAATAGGGAGCAATCTCATGGTTGCCGAAGCACCATCGGTAAAGAATCTGCTATCCATTTCAGAGTACTCTGAATATCAGTTAATTGGACCTTCTCCTTAGATGGTTGCGGGGGTCTGCCAACCTTATTCTCAGTTGTCCCATAATCCTTGCTGGGCAAGCAAGGATCTTCCTTATCTTTATTCGCATCAACTTCCACACCAATCTGCATTAGAGATTTCTTATGTGTTCGAATCAGCTGTGCCGATGCTAGCACACTACAATGAAGAGCGGAAACATTTGGATTGCGCACCTCCAGTGGTTCGACAAACAGGAAGTCTTCCGAGCGTATAACACGTAACTGTGGTATCATGTGTAGTTTAGCCAGTACTTCCGTCCTTGTCAACCATACGTCTCTTTTTTTCTGGTGCAGATTTTTGATTATGCAGATTTTACTTGCACAGGTGTCTTCCACTTCCTCCGATTCCTTTCCCCCCACGGATGCACGGACCTCTTCACCATCCGTTTTTTCAATTCGGCCTGGTGTCGAACATTTAGTCGATTCACCGATGATACTGATCGATAATTCAGAGTCCACGACTTCATGGGCCATGCTTTTAGCTTCATGCAATGGGTCTGGAATTATCCAGCCTGATAAAGATCCCATCCCCTTTCTTGCACGTTTCTTTGCCTTCCGACCCCTTTTGCTTTTTTTTGATCGAGCAGCCGTGGGAATGGTAGCCGGTAGGGGAGAGGCGATTTCTACCACTGCGTTCTTCGCAGCATCTCGTTTCTGTTGTCTGCGTTGCTTTTTGGTTAAAGGTACTGCCGTATCAACCTCCTCGGTCTCCTCCGGATTTGTTATGTCCGGCTGATCCGTAAGTATTGGAGCTTCTTCCATTGCAGGAGGTATTAATGATGCTGGATCCATGCTCCCAGTCGGATTCGTTGTCCCCAATTGCATGATGGTGTTAGTGTGAATCCTCCCACACAACTGTAATAAAATTTTCAGCGCAAATTGGAGAGATGCCATGGAAGCCTGCAACTCTGCTATGGCTAAGCCATTGGAGTCTTTCGGCATCCCATTGCACAACTCGCCCGTGTGGTCCAATTCTTCAGGATCCATGAAGAGGCTGGGGGATGCAGACAGTCGTCCCATCGTTGGTTGTGCTGATGGGATGGGTGTGGGCTGGATGGAAAGTATACCTGATAGATCAGAGATTGAGTTGCCTGTGCAGTTATCTGTGCATTTAGGACTGGGGATCTCTATGTCCTTTTGTTGCTCCTTATGCGCCGGATTCAGGATCTGCGCTTCCACCACAATTGTGGATCTTTCAACTGAGGTTACTGGTCTACCTGAAGTTGCCATTGATTTTTGGATAGATAAGCATAGCTCCAGTAATGAGTTATTGTCGATGTCTTGATAATTGGTAGAGTCTAAAACATCACTGCCATTGTGAGTGGGCGAAAGAGTCTCCTTTTCTGGTGCGGCAATATCCGCACCCGTATTAGCTTTGGGCTTACCCTTCCCAAACATGGCAGGAATAGTAACTTTTTCAGGTATAACACTGTCCCCATTTACTGTTGCCTTATTCGCGATCTTAGGGGGTAGTTTCTCCACTTTTTCATTATTGCCTTTTCGTAGGTTGTACCTAGTGTTTCCTGCTTTTGTTTTAGTCATTCTCTTTACGGAACACACCACCGCACGTCTGACTGGGGGGTATGCCGTAGATTACGATAAAACTGAGATCGTGCTATGCAGGTTATATATCGGTCACCGATATGTGTCGTAGCCCACTGTGACAGATTGAGCGATGATAGGGATCAAAGAGGTAGAATCGCCCTCCGCAGTCTCCCGGCCCAACTGCCGTCTGTGTGGGTGTATCAGGTTCCTTACCGCTCTTCCGGTGCCCCTTATGTAGATCCTGGAGGGGTTTAAGGTTCTTGTCCCCCGCTGTCCACCGCTGTCCACAAGTGACCACAAAGGACCACTTGTCCTCCCACTTCTCCGCGCGCGCTCCGCGCTGGAAATGATGTTAAGTAGAGTTGGTAGCTGCTCACTGCTGCAAAGCTCCGCCTCCAAGTAGTGTCCAGGGAAAAAAATACTCGACGCACCACAAAGGACCACTTGTCCTCCCTGAAGCAACATTATTACTTGAACAGTAACAAGGCTAATCGACTGCTGGTACACAAACTCAAAAAGCTCCAAACCGGGTACAATATACGCATCCTCCGAAACCGGCGCGGCAAGACTTGCTGCGCGGAAGTAGATAAGATGGAGATTATCACGGAACATCACAGACATGTCTGGGGCCCCAACCGACAAGGAAGCGCAAATTCACTACCTGCAAACCATCCAGAGAGCTCTCACACACTCCCAACTGGACACCCTGGAGTCCCCAATCACCAAGGAGGAAGTAACCGAGACCATCCGCTCCCTGAAGAATCCTGGCTCCCTAGCTAGCATCCCTATATAACACTTTCCACTCGACAGGCAGCATCAATCCCTCAATGGTGGAATCCCTGACAGTACTGATACTGAAGCCTGGTAAAGACCCAGAACTCTGCTCATCGTACAGACCCATCACGCTGATGAATAATGATGGCAAGATTTTTTTCCAAGCTACTAGCGCACAAACTAGCGAAAATCCTCCCAGAGTTTGTCCATCCAGGCCAGAGGCGACTTATCCCAGGCTCCACCACGATGGACAACACCAGGCGCACCCTAAACATTGAGTCGGTGAACAGGACTGGGGAGCAAATGGCTATCCTGTCGCTTGATGCCCACAAAGCGTTCAACATGCTGAAATGGGTGTACATAGAGACCCTGAAGCGCTTCGGCCCGAAGTTCTCCAAAAAGGCTCTGGCAAACTATCAACACCCCACAACGTTTCTCAGAATGAACGGAGGCAGACTCCCCCAGGATCCATATAACTAGAGGCACTCAACAGGGGTGACCCCTGTCTCCACTTATATTCGCTTTATCCATGGAGCCATTTGCCTGCAGAATACACCAGAACGATTGACAGTCTGGAAATAAAAGGGGAACCTAAAAAACAGCCCTCTACGTGGATGACGTTCGGATGACGTTCTGCTGACCCTTACTCAGCCTGAAGACTCTATGAACGCTCTTTGGCAAGAATTGGACAGTTTTGGCCTGGCGTCAGGATTTAGCGTCAACCTGGCAAAATCTACAGCTCTGGGAATTAATACCCCTGGAGCCATCGTGGCCTCCCTGGCAGCCAAGTTCCCCATCCCATGAGCAAAATTATACTTTAGCAACAGGAGACCAAATCCCGAGAAGAAAAGCGGGTGTATAAACTAAACTTCCTGCCACTGTTTAAAGAGGAGCAGACGGACTTGACTCACTGGTAAAAACAGGAAGTGTCCTGGACAGGGAGAATCACTGCAGTAAAAGTGAACCTGGTGCTGAGACTGCTTTACACTGCCTGGCCCTCCAGTTCCCCGTCCCTAAAAAGATCTGCAGAAACAACAGGCGAACATACTAAATTTCGTCTGGGCAGGGAAAAGGCCAAGAATAGCCAGGAAGGTGATGCTGCGAAGCCCAGAGGTTGGCAATCTGGGGGTTCCGGGGGTGGAAAGATACTGCCTTGCAGCGCAGCTCTCCCCAGCTTTCACTTGGTCTATAGATGCCAACCGGTCAGGCTGGCTGAAACTGGACGAAGACTGGAGCCGCTTCCCTCCAGAGTCACTTCTTCACATCGCTGGTCCAAGGTCCCCCCCCTCTGCGATGCTGGACCCCTCTCAGCAACCAGAAACAGTGGAGAGTTGGAAGAAAGCGGCCCGACAATGGAACTGCAGGACCACAGTGGGTCCTTTATCCACAATCTCGGAGAACCCCGACTTCACACCAGGGATTAACCGAATAGCTTCGACAAGTGGAAGGCAGGGGGGCTGAGACACATCGCAGACTTCTACACTAACGGCACACTGATCACGTTTGAAGAATGTAAAGCGAAATTCCAAGTCCTGGAGGGGGTGCGATTCCGCTACGCCCGGCTTAGACATTGGCTGTCCCATGACACGATATAAACAAAAATAAATAAATAATACATTGCATGGGAAAAGGTCATTGAAGGCGCTAGAGCAAACTTGGACAGCGCCCGCACCCAGTGGTAAAATCTCGACCCGATATAGGCTCCTGGATAGAGGGGACCCAGATAAGAAGGAAGCCTAAATGCAGAGGTGGGAACGGGATATAGGTAGGGAGTGGAGGTGTGGAGCCGCATCTGGTCAAAAATCCATAAGAGCTTGAAATGCGTCACCAATAAAAAAAGGGGGCGATCAAAGTTTGTTACAGATAGTACTTGACGCCGGAGCAGATCCAACTACTCACTGGCCTATCGATCCTGTGGGATCCAGGAGATGGCAATTCCCGATGCCTGGCTGATATTTGCTCTCCCATCATTGATTACGCACAATTCCCAGGCGTGGCACGACAACCCCCATCCCTCCACTAGATGGCCAAGTACAACTAACGAGGCTTGCACCCCCGCAGGGGACACCCATGCCCTACTCACCATATAAGTGACTCTTGAACAAAGCAGAGCAGCGCCCCACCTTTCTACCTGGACCCAAACACCACCATAGTCACTAGCCCGATTGCCCACCCCAGCAGTTGCCCCCCTTTCGGCACTACCCATGAACTGAAGCTGCACCCCCTTGCCCGAGAAGCGCCCCCCCCCTCGCTAACCCCCCAGTCTTCATGATGTTATGTTGGACATTTGGTGTGGTTTGTGTTAATTTCTTTTTCTTGTTCCTCTATGACTTGAATAATGTATACGGCTGCATGTATATGTGATAAAAATCTCAATAAAAAGTCTTGTTGAAAAAATAAAAAATAACCTTGAGGAGGTGCAGCTGTTAGTGAGATTTTTTTTTGGGACATGTCCGAGATGTGAGAAAAGAAGGAGAGTAGAGTCGAACATGACCCTCAGATTTTTTGCCTCACCGGTGGGTGGGGGCGCAGGATAAAGGGAGGCCGGCCAGAGTAAGAGTGGGGAAGCGGGAGCGGGTGTCCCAATGAGGACGATCTCCGTCTTGCTGGCATTAAGACAGAGATCATTAGCAGCACACCAGGACTGAAGTTTGAAGTTTAGTTTGAAGTTTAGTTTATTTGTAAAGCGCAGCCAGGCCCCTGGGCAACCGGACGCATATTCTTAGAAACAGGTTACGATATATATACACAATATAAACAAATTACATACATACAATAAAGCAGATTACAATTTACAAGTTATAATACAAGTACATTAAAGCGTATATACACAGGTGAGAAATATTACCAGTCGGTAGCAAATCTAAGTGAAAGGAGCTTCATAGGTTCTGCATGAATAACCAAGATTTGGTATTATTCTTGAAAGTTAGGAATTGCAATTCTCTGAATTGCGGAAAGACAGTGTGGAATGAGCGAGGAGGAAGAGTAAGGCAGAGGGTAGCCTAAAAGAGCTGTGTCCCCTCCGCATAACACTGAATGTAGGAGGTGAAGGCAGAGATCATGTGGGCCAAAGGTGCCATGTAGACGTTGAAAAAAAAACCAAGGGGAAAGATTAGATCCCTGTGGGACACCATAAGTAGAGTGATAGCGGAGAGAAAGGACCCAAGTTCCACCTGGGAAGGACGGTCAGAGAGAAAGGGCGTAAGCCACACCAGTGCCTGATCTGTGATGCCCAGGGTTTAAAGGAGACGGGAGATCAGGATGTTATGGTTTACTGTATCAAAAGCAGAGGAGAGGTCATGGAGAATAAGGACAGCAGGAGAATTAGAGTCAAGATTTGCAAGCATGTCTTCACAGGTGTTCACAAGACCAGTTTCCGTGCCGCTGGATGCTCTAAAGCCAGACTGATGGTCATGGAGACAACCAGCAGATTCAGTGTGGAGGGTAAGCTGAGAGATATCCAACTTCTACAGGAGTTTGCCCAAGCAAGGAGTGAAGGAGATCAGGCGATAGTTTGCCGGAATAGAAGGGTCAGCAGAGTTTTTTTTTTTTAGCAGAGATTGCACAAGAGAATGCTTGAGAGAAGTGGGGAAAACTACAGTGGCGAAGGCGAGGTTGCAGAGGTCAATGTTGTCCTTGATGGTTTTGGAGCGGGGTCCACCTTTTTGGAAGAGGCTTTCATAGACCAGACTTGTCTAGAAGCCTCCTCAGGTCTGACAGGGGAGAGTGAGGAGAGTAGAGGGGGCGTGGTGGGGTGGCTGAAAGGGGCACAGGAGATTATGGTGCATGATTGGGTGCGGTGGAGAGAGGGGACAGGATATCATGTATTTGGCAGTGAAGTGTGCTGCCAGGGGCCTACAAAGGGCATGGATGGGTGCAATAGAGGATGAGGCTGCATTAGGGTTGGCCAGCTCCTTACAGACTGAAACGTTTGGCCGTGTTGTCGGATGCCGCCGAGATGCGGGCTCGAATATGGACCCTTATCTTGACCCAGAAGCAGAGTCTATATTGGTTTATCAGAGGGTGCACCTGAAGAGCCTCATTTCCGTTCCGCTGTCCTGCACTTGCGTTTAAGGTCAGCCAAATCCAAGTCGTACCAAGAGTTGCACTTTTTGGGAGGCTTCAGTTGGACCCTCATGACAGGGGCAAGGATGTTGAGAGGGAAAGATGTAAGTTAGAGAGGGCTGCAAGAGCAGGAGGAGAAAGAGAGAGAGAGAGAGAGAAAGAGAGAGAGAGAGAAAGAGAGAAAGAGAGAAAGAGAGAAAGAGAGAGAGAGAGGGAGAAAGAGAGAGAAAGAGAAAGAGAGAAAGAGAGAGAGAGATAGAGAAAGAGAGAGAAAGAGAGAAAGAGAGAGAAAGAGAGAGAGAGAGAGAGAGAGAGAGAAAGTTGCATAGGTTGTGAAAGCTGAAAGTTCAGGAGAGTCTAGATAGATGTTGAGATCCCCCAACAGGAGGAGGAGGAGTAGGGAGGAGGAAACTAGAGAAGATGCTAGGTCAGCCAATTCTGAGAGGGAGCGGGTGGACAGGCCCGGCGGACGATGGAAGGTAGCCTGAGTAAGAGGAGACAAGAAAGAGCCTGCAGACCAGACATTCAGAAGAGGAATAGGCCTTAAGGGGAATGTAGAAATAGGGATCCACTCTGGAAAGGTCATGGCAACTCCCCCTCCTGGCCTGTTGGGCATGGGCTCAGAGAGGATCTTGTAGCCTTCAGGGAGGTGTGTCAAAACTTGTGACAACGCTGTCCTTAAAACAGGTCTCAGTGAGAGCAAGAACATCAAGGTCCAGGTGTTGAAGGAGGTGGCAGATATCAGAAGAGTACTTGACTGCAGAGCGAGAGTTAAGTGTGGCAACTTGGAGCAGAATGCCATTTTTTAAGAACTTACAGGAGGTGGGTGCAGGGGACAGAGGTCCCACCCGTAAGCGACACGGGCGCCAAGGAAAGAGGAAAGAGAAGGCAGAGGGCCCAAAGGGAGTGCAGGCAACGGAGCCAGGACAGTAATAGATGGCAAGGGCGCCAGTGAAGGAGGGGCCTCAGAGGGCAAGGGAGCCCCAGATGCGCTGGCAGTGAGTGGCCAGGGAACCAGCGAGGGAGAGGCTTACAAGGATGGCGGTGCTGAGTGCGTGGGTAAGGGATCCAGGATAGTAGAAGACGTGAGAGGAGCCATAGTAAGAGCGGCAGTGTGGCCAGGTGGTGGCAAGGAGGACAAGGTGTGCCCAGCAGGCTAGAGAGCCACGGAGGCCGTGGGTGTATTGACAAGGGTGCCAGTGAGGAGGAAGGAAGTTGATAAGGCAAGGGAGGAGCCTATCAAAAAGAAGGTTGGGTTGAGGCCCTTGTACCAAGACAGTACCATTACGATAGACATTTATGATGACCCTGGAGGTCGGGGAGGAGGCAAGAAGGACCTCCCAACGGGTGCCACCATTGATGTGTGAAGAGTAGGGAGAGAGCAGAGCAACCATATGACGGTCGGGGGAAGGAACGACGAAGAGGATTGTAGGTGAAAGTCTCTTTGGCAGAAGCACCAATGTAGGTGTCAGCGATAGGAAGGCCTAGGTTGGAGCCAAGTGTGTCCTTGAGTTTCTTCCTGCCCGACTTGGTGAGCTGTGAAGGGTAGGAGATGGAGAAACAGTTGGAGAAGCTAGGCGAGATAGAGAGCACTATCATGAGGGGGCACAGAGCGTGCTACACTTAACCAGGCTGAGAAACTGAGGCACATGGGAGGGAGTTAAAAGGAACATGTAAGCGAACAAGGAAACAATAGGAATGGGAACAAGGAACCACAATAGGAATGGAAAGAAACAGTGGGAGGTAAAGGTTGGGGATACAGCGGAGCCAGGAAGAGAAACTAATCAGAGGGCGAGGGAGTACATAGGATTTTAACTAGCAGACTAAACAATGCAGGATTGGAGCACACCTAAAATCGATAAACTAACAGTCACAATCAATGCATGAAGAGGGTACAGCTAAAAATCAAATTGATTCTTTTCTTTTAGATGGGGTAACAGCCGGGGATTTGGGAGCGGGCTTGCCTCTATCGAGTTTTCCCTTGCTTTCCCTCAAGACCCTGACAGTCCTGGATTGACATGAGCCACAGTCAACTTTGTGGCCCGAACCCAAGCACCACAGACAGACGCAGTGACGGTCTGTGATGGACATTTTTGCTCCACAGTCTGAGCACCGATTGAAGCCTATCTTCGTTGTAAAGGACATTTTTAGAAGAATGTTCACTTGCAGACAAACGTATCAAAATTTCCAGCGTCAACGTCACGAGGGACGCTACGGAGGCCATCGAGGACCAAGACTCAACGCTGTACGACCCTATTAAAAAGACATTCTGGGGGACAGCTGGGGGGGGGGGGCACAGAAGGCAATGGCTGCCTGAAGCTCAGCTCCTCTCGTAGCAGGGACAGAAGAGATGAGAAAGACAATCCTAACAGCACTGCAAAGAGGCAAACAGTGAATTTGTGCAGTGAGGCATAAGCAAAACTACTGAAGTTTCCAAATTGGAGTCTAAATCGAAAAGAAACCGAGAAGTAAGTGACCCTCACCTCCCCCTGCGTGGCACAGAACATGGTGGCCCACTGTTGAACAGTGGCAAACGATTGAGTTGGAGGTGGCCCAAGAGAGTCCTCCAACGGACGCAGTTCAATGAGTGCAAAGGCTGCCTTGCTCCCGGAGGAGGGTGACAGCGTGGGGGTCCGAGGTGGAGCTCGCGCAGATCTAAAGAGCAGGTGGCAAGGACTGTGTCAACTGAGGTTTGGGGAGTGAAGGAAAAGGACTAGCGGACAGACTAGTTTAGCGATCCCTCGCAGGACACCAGCCCTCGCCCCCTGATCGGAGCAAGGTGCCGTCCCAATGCGAGTTCACAGCATCACGGTCCGGAATCCCCGGATAGAAAGCAGGAGCCGGTCGCGAAACATCAAAGGCGTCGCTGACCAGCAATAGCCGACGCCCGATAGAGAAAGGCTCGTGAAGGGAGAGAGAAGGCACTAGCCACCCGTTGCATTCCTGAGGAAGCGTGGTGCCACTGAAGCCGTCAGAAGGCGTGGGGTCGGAGAAGGAATCTAAATCTGTGCATTCAATGCACCGAAACAGTAGTCTAGCGGGGTGCACGAAGCGAGAATCCCGGAGTGGACAACACGATAGGAAGGTGAGGTCCAGAGAGGCCGCCCCCACTCTACACTGACCAGAGTGCCTTCGGAAGTGAGGAGGAGGAGGTCCGGAGAGCCTGTGCAAGACCCAGTGAGGGGGAACCTGAAGGTGGGCAGTCATGCCCAGTCATTGCCGTGGCAGAGAAGCAGCAACCGGGCTCACGGCGGAAAAGTGAAAACAAAGAAATAAAAAGGTGAGCAACATCTCGGCGAGGTGTGGGCACTGATCAAGAGGGAGCGAGCGCTTACCGATAATCACCAGGAAAGGCCGCTAGGTCCCGTTACACCCAGGGGGGGGCCAACGGGTTGAGCAAAGGAGGCCCAGGCTCTAATAAAAGCGCCAGCCACTTCCAAGGAAGGAATTAGGACTTCTACCCAGGGGGAAGAAAGCGAATACGCCATAGGGATTAAAAGGATCCCTCTCCCGGAACTGGCAAACGCTAGCCCCACATGCAACCCCTCTGCATGAACCAGCGAGTAGAGATTTCAGAATGCCAGAACTGGCTCAAAGTGAGGCTACAGCTGAAGCCACGCACAACAGGACCCAGCAGCATACTTGGCACCCTTAACAGGACCGAAGAGAGTGTTCATGAGAAAGTCACCCCTTAGAAATGCTGCAACAGGGTGGTAAGATTCTCCTCCCGCCAGCAGGAGAAGAGGCCTACTTCAGAAACAAGTATAAGGGTCTCTTTCTCAAGAGCCTGCCTGTAGTGCCCTTAAATCGTTACACTGTCTCTGCCACAGCCGCATGAAGTCCTAATAAGTGACAACCCTGGAAATTAGATCTGAAATACAAGGGGTAGGCCCCTGCACCGCTGAGGCAACACGATCAAAAGAGGATGTAAGCAGCACGGGACACCCCCCGTAGAAGAAGCCTAGATATGTTCCAGCAATATCGAAGAAGGCAGCCCCAAGAGCTGGTTCCTCCTGACACAGGCGCCATCACAATGAGCAGCACAGCCACGAAAGAGGACATTGCTGGGATTATAGCAGAGATGAGGGCTCTACTATCGGACATCCAAACATCCATCCCCGGAAATCAAGGGGAAGGTAGAAAGTATTGAAGGGAAAGTAGAAAATATGGAACACAACCAGATCAATATGGACTTAGTAGAAATGAAGTTAAACGCAAGGATGACTGACAGAATTAAAAGAGGAAGAACTTTCCCTCAAGATGGATGATATGGAAAACAGAAAGAAGATCAAACTTGCGCATACTAGGACTGGAGGAAAAAGGAGAAACCCTGCTCCAGGTAGAAAGAAAGAAAGGTCCAGGACATTTTAAACCTGCTCTTCGAGGCAGAAGGAGGGAAGAAAGTACAAATTGAGAGAGCTCACAGGGGAGGAAGAGCGTACGGGGGTGGACCATGCTCGATAGTTGTGAAATTCCCCAGCTACAGGAGAAGTCTGAAAACCTTATCAAGACAAAACTACAGGATCTGGAATACCAGGGCTCTAAGATAAAGATATTTCAGGACCTGTCAAGCTTCACTTTGGGGCGAAGAAGGGCATGTAGGCCCCTCATTCGGTGGCTCACTGAGCATTCCATTGGATATAGATGGGGCTATCTCTTCAACTTGACCTTCGAACATAGAGGTGAAGACTACAGAGTGGTCACCCCCGAGGAGACGAAGCAAGTCCTGAAACATTTGACAGGCCAGAATGAAACTAGGGGCCCCAATGCCCCCCCCCACACCCCAAGAGGCCCACTCCCGCTGACCGCAAGCAGCGGAAGGACCGCCACACAGGTGAAAAAGAAGCAAGGTGGGGAGAAAATATGTCAAGACGAGTGTTACGCTCACCTGGTCTCCACAGGGGCGCCGAACGGAGCTGGACGATCCGGTGATGAGTGGTGTCTAGTGCTCCCCTCCGACTGTCACGAAAGCAGACTTCCCTAGAATGTTAAATCACATGTTACCCAACCATATGGATGAGGGCAACTCCCGCCTCCAGTGGCGTCCTCTTGCACCCCCCACTGCTATATCTCACCTTTGTGTTATGAATAGCGGGCTCTCCGTCCTGCGACTGTTTGCAGGGGTGCGTAGTAGTTCAAGGATCTAGTTACTTCACTGATCCTACCAAGTTCCAGACAACTGTGACTCAATGGTAAGTCTTATTCCAATGGTATGGATTGCTTAAGATTTCAAGTGGTTAAAGCGAGGTCCTGTGATAGCCGGCTTCCAGGTAAGATTTGCGCCAGCGCTATGCGAAAGTCTTTCCACACGGTATAGTTCTCTGCACAACTAACCTGCTGCTCTTTATATTCTGCAGGGGCAGAACTTCCTGGACAGAGGTTGAGTGATGAAGTATTGCGAGTGTGAGGATTGCCGCCTTCAGGTGAGAGCGGCGTTGCACATAATTATAAGTCTAAATGAGGCCTTCCCCACTGCACCGCTAACCTGATGTCTTGGTTTTCTACAGATGCGCAGCTCCAGAGCGGTGATCGGATGATGGAGCAGCGATCGTGTGATGGTGCTCCGTTGGATCGCTGGTAAGTATTAGCGTTGCGCTGAACTGCGATGAAGATTGCATGGGCTGTGCGGCTAATCTGGTGTACTTTCCTTTCCAGCACAGAAGAAGCGGCGACTCCAAAAACGGCCGCAAAGGAGAGTCAGGTAAGTATCGTGTTCTCTTCTCTATTCTCCCTCTTTCCTTGCAGGTAGATCGAGACAACTGGACGGACGTGGCTGATGGCTGGCCTGGAGCTGCAGACACAGACACGGTGAGCGTTACGCTGCAGGAGTGCAGAATAAAGTGAAGTGTGTTCTGTACCAAGGGTGTGGCTTATATAGTCTTCTGAAAGTAGTCCCAGGTAAAGTAGTCCCAGCAACCACACCCAAGCAAATAGTCCCAAGGCAAGTAATCCCTTCAACCTGCTTCAGATTGGTTTACACGTGCTTCATTGTGTTTGAAACGTGCCATGTTGGTGATGGCAGTAGGAGCCTGGCGCCAATGGCGCCAGAACCGAGTCCAGGAAGCCCCTGAGAGATCCTTGGGGGTCATTAAGGCCCCCATGGAACCCAACGCCTTGGGCCGTTTAGTCTGTACCTTATGTTTGGGGATATGGACCGTGACAACGAGCCTGACACCGCCGACCAAACCATCATGAAAAGGTAAAAATTAGGTTGATACCACGGATGCAGAACATACGCGTTATTGAACGTAATGAATAACAGAATATGAAAGATCCATTGAGTGCCAATTATGAGTCATGGAATTAAAGTGAGTACCCAGTGGGGGATGAGTTTACACTTTAGTGGCCCTCAGTTCCAAGAGGGCGTCTCAACCCGAAGAACCTAGAACACTTAATTCCTGCGGTTCAGTTAGAGGGTTTAGTTAGGGTAATAGTTCACAAGAGGGAGGAAAGGGGACACAAGCAGATGGGCTGCATTACCGGGGCAGTACACCCAATGAAGGTTCACCAAAGGTGAAGGGGCAATAAGAGAAGGAACAGGCGGAACATATGGAACCTGGCATAGAGGGGGAGTCGCCACCAAAGGCAAGACCAGAACGAGCTCCATTAAGAGTAGGCACTCAATGTCAAGGGGCTTAACTCCCCTAGAAAGAGATCACTGTTCGCGGGGGAATTTGAGAGGGCATCCCTGAACGTCCTCTTTATCCAGGAGACTAGGCTCAAAGCAGGAGAGGAGAAAACACTGAAGGGGCAATGTTTGGGGCCAAGCTTTTTGGGCATCCGCAGACCAAAAGAAAGGGGGAGTAGGCTTAATACTAAATAAACGAATTAGACTGAACTATCCAACAGTGAAAGCGTTAATGGAGGGTAGGCTTCTGGTGGTTGAAGGTGAATGGGAAACCCCGCGAATCATTTTTGCAGGAGTATACTCTCCCAACCAAGGTCAAGGGGCATTTAATGAGAAAGCCCCATCAATCAGAGGAAAGCGGCCGAGGCCATATGGCAATAGTGGGAGATTTGAATACATGGGCTGACCCGCGAATAGATAGATGGGTGACACGGGTGATAACCCAAGACCTCCCCAGGGAGGAGGATAGTAGATTCAGAACTAACCTTTATGAAAAGGGCCTGGTAGACATCTGGAGAACAATTTGCACAAAAAGGGGTACACGTTCAGATCAGAAGTTCACGACACATTCACCAGAATAGATTACTTGCTTGTCAGCGGAGAAATTAGAATCAGGGACAGTGTGATTCACCTCATAGGATGGTCAGACCATGATATGGTCAGAGCAACGTTGGAGATGGGCGGGCTCAACCATCGGACTCCAAGTGGCGCTGTAATGACTTCCTATGGAAGGACAAACTCTATTCACAGGACTTAAAGAACGCAATAGAGAAGTATTTTCAAATAAATGATAGTGGTGAGGTAGATATTACAATGGTATTGGATGCAGGCAAAGCAGTATAAAGGGGTCACTTAATGAGGGAAGGAGCCAAGCGTAAGAGAACAGATTGCAGAATGAGAATCTGAGGAGGGAAAATCACGAACCTGGAGGGACGGCTACACACACAGGGGTCATATAGTGCAGATCACGTAGAAACTCTCCAATGAAAAAGAGAGGCACTTAAATCACTGGGGAAGGGCGACAATGTGAAAGCTAGATCTATTAAAGCAGAACTTCTATGAAGAAGGTGATAAAGCTGATAAGATGCTGGCTCCTAGACCAAGAGACCAAATACTAGAGAGATGTGTGGAGGTAATAAAAAACAAACAAGAATGATCAGGTACAGTCCCCAGAGGACATAGACATTCAGTTTGCCCAGTACTACGAGCGCCTGTACATCTAAGAAGGCAGTATAAATGAGAAGGAGATGACTAACTTGCTTGAAGGGTTCAGAACAAGCTCTTAGAGTTGGCCATAACCTCTGAGTAAGCAGCGGCAGCAAACAAGAGGCTGCCCCCCCCCGGTGGGGCACCTGGGGAAGACTGCTACGGAATGGACTTTTATAAACATTTTATCAAACACTAGCCCCACGCCTGGCAGGGTTATTCAATCACATTCAAGAAACTGGTAAAACGGCCTGCTCATTCTCCTTGGCACATATATTGGTGATACCCAAGGCAGGAAAAGACCCCACGCAATGCAAAACTTATAGGCCAATTTCGCTGTTAAATACTGATGCCAAGATATACGCACAGGTCTTAGCCACACGATTGGAAGAAATAATGCCCCGCCTGATCCTCCCGGATCAGGTGGGCTTCATTAAAGGCAGACAAGGGGCAGGCGCTATGCGAAAGACCATCGATATCATGCAGCACTCCAGGGTCCTAGACGAGGATGCAGAGCTTCTCAGTGTGGACTCGGAGAAGGCCTTTGACAGGGTCGAGTGGGGCCTTCTCTGGGCCACGCTTAGGAACATGGGGTTTAGAGACCAATTCATAATGGGGATCCAGGCCCTCTACAGGGGCCAAAGGGAAAAGTGGCAGTAAATAAGCTTTCAAAAGAATTTGATCTAACTAGAGGGACCAGACAGGGGTGCCGTGCCCAGTCTCTGCTCCTCTATGCTTTATCCATAGAACCCCTGGCCAACGTAATCAGGAAAGCGAACGCCATCAGGGGAATTGCAATTGGTGACACGGAATACAAGCTGGCCATGTTTGCCGACGATATACTCCTCTACCTAGCAGATCCCCTATCCGCCATACCTAAAGTGATACAGACCATTCAGGAATTTGGGAGATCGGTGGGTCTAAAAGTTAATGCAGAAAAGTCAATGCTCTTCCTGTACAAGACACATGATCACCAAGATGCAAGAAGTTAAACAATAAGGGAATCCCAACCACATACCAGAGCCTAAGGTACCTAGGAATCAATGTTGCCAAATCACCGGATGAGCTATACGACGCAAACCTCTCACCACTAATGTTAGAAATAGCGAGAGATTTGGAGAGATGGACCAAGCTAACAATATCATGGCTGGGTCGTCTGAATGCCATCAAAATGGTTATACTCCCCAAACTCTTATATCACTATCAGATGCACCCCACTGCCATCCCGAGAGCTCACTTCACGGATATAAAAATCACGCTCCTTAAATTTCTTTGGTAAAGGAAAATGCAACGAATCGCATATAAGGCCCTAATCCAACCAAAGGAAGAAGGTGGAACAGGTCTCCGCGACTTCAACACATACTATCGAGCGTCCCAGCTGAGGGCATTGGTTCCACATCTGAGAGTAGAAAAACAAAAACAATGGGTCACCATTGAAAGCCATTTAATGCGCCCTGTAACTGTAGGAGAATGGCTCTGGGCAGCAAGGAAGGCCTTTCTCAAACTGGAGGCTTATTTTTGGAATCTTGTGTTTGCCAAATTCAACCCCTGTCGCACTGATCCGACGAGAATTAATTCTGCTTTCTCTTCAGGGCACGGTTGACTGTAATACGCTTATGCTCTATAGAAAATGTGTTATTCCAAACTGTTCCTTCCTCCACGGTCTAGTACTTAAAGAACTCCAAACATCAAGCTGCAAAATGCTCAGCCTATGGAAAAATGAAAACAAAGCTACTAAAAACTATAGAGTGCACAGAAGACGAGCTGAAAATCCAACAAGGATAATCAAAAAAATAAAAGATGGATTGGATCTGCACGCTAACCGCAGCTACCAATAACAAACTTACATCCCATTTGCCTCCAATATGGAAGAAATTAAACGTACTTCAGAACTACATCAAAAAATTCCCTAGTCGACCGGCACGCAATCTCATAATGAGAGCGAGATTGAATCTCCTTGACTCCAACGAAATACGTCATATTAGAGGTCTAACATCTGCAGATTCTTTGACAAAGAGAAGGAGACCATCCGCCACCTACTACTGTCTTGCCCAGGGACAATGGAGACACAGCTTCCTTGCGTGAAGTACCTTCTTCGATATTCGACGACCGACGAAGAGATATGGTGGGCAAGGATGAGCAGTGGAGATCGAACGTCATGGCAATTAGCAACTTTTAAGATCCTCCAACAGTTAATCGAAAAATGAGAGCTTAAACGAAACGAACTTAAGACTTTCCTCCTATCACGGTTTTTCCTCTTTTTACGCCACCTCCACGAAATGTCTCCCAAAGTGAAAGGATCTCACCAGAGTGACAAAACGTTCACAAGAAAACCAAGCTGTTGTAAAAAAAAAAAATCAATTGTTTGATTAAATTTCAATAAAAATTAAAAAAAAAATCTAAAATTGTGTAATTAGCCATTTCGCGATGGGATCTCTCCTGCAGCTGAAGGGAAAATGAGGTGACTCAACGTGGCCTTCTCCCCTGGCCCACATATGGGCGCCCCCCTAAGGAATGAAAGCCAGAATCCCCAGCGCTACCAGAGGTGGTATGAAGTGGGTCTAGAAAGAGTGGGACTATTTGTCAAAGCCAATGAATGCATAACCATTAAAAACCCAGAATCAGGACTTCAAAGGGGCCTCTGGAGGTGTTCATGTACCTGCAGCTAAAAGGAGCGTTATCGGCCTTGAAATGCAGGAATAAAATCCAAAGGGACAATACCTCAATGGAAACAATCTTAAGTGAATCCCTCACAACCAAGGGCCTCATCTCATAGCTATATAAATCCTTACTGAGCTCTAAAGGAAACAATCTTGTTGCACTGAGAAATAGAGCAATGATCACTGACTGGTTGTGGGCTCAAATGTGCAAATCCGCATACAAAACCTCCATCTCGTCCCAGTATAAACTTCATGGAATAAAATTGCTGCACAGATGGCAGGACGATCCCAAAAGACTATCCAAAATGTTCGAACAAGCAAGTCCCCAATGTTGGAGAGAATGGAGTGCCCAGACGGACTACTGGCATGTGTGGTGGTCCTGCCCGAAAACCCAGGCATACTGGAAAGAGGTGTTGACTTTGATCCACAAAGTGCAAGGGATCACCCGGGACTCAGCCTGGAAGAGCAGGAAAATCAGTGGAAGCGAGCCCCATATATGACGCTTCCTGCTCCTAGCAGCGAGGGTCTGAATCACCATCAGCTGGAAGTCACAGACTCTCTTGTTGGAGTTGACTTGGGCCTGGAAAGCTTGAGAACTCTACGAGATGGCGAGTATCACAGGGGCCCTTCACGAAATTGTCCCAAGCAGAGAAATGGAATGGGCGGCCTTCCTCAATGCCTGCAAGTGAAATTAGAAGACGCCGGTGAAAGGATACCCCAAATGAATACCATATTTGCATTTGCGACCCAGGCTAAAAAGACTCGTTTTGTCCCAGGGGGTAGAGGGGATGATGAGGGGGGTGGAGTTAAACTAAAATGTTTATGAAAAACGGTTTACTTTAAGGCCGGAGCAAGCACCAATCTGTGTATAAGATTCGTGAAAATGTGACGAAGAAAACGCTTAATAAAGGAAATTTTTTTTAAAAATTAAGACATTCCGAGGCAAGCTGCAAGCAGACTTTAATATCAAAGATTAGGAATACGTGGGACGACACAATCCATTTGAAATGACATTTCACAAAAACGCACATTTTTACATGTTTAAGAGTGTGGTGTGGGTTATTTCAGTAAAAGCAAAGAAAGGTAATAGAAGTAATGACCTGGAGTTAACTCAATACGGTTATATCTCATGCATTCAAGGCTGTTCTAACAAACCACTTAATAGCCATACATACGATCATGCTTTATTTGGGGGATTGTCTAGCGAATGGAAGAGAGCATGCGGCCATGGAATGTATAGCTAATTCGGGATGTGGGCAAAACGACGGCATGAGCTAATCAGCTGCAGGATTTTTAAAAACAACTGGTTCTGTTAACATAACAGTGTGACAATTCCTTCAAGTGTCGGCCTGCAAGTCTTTCACCCATATTAGTTTCCTAAAATGGACTTCGGCTAATCTGACCACTGCACCAACTACTCAGGCGTCCATGGGAAAGGTGGGCAAAACACCTATCTGAATCTCACCGAGCTCAGCATGCGCTCCATCCCGGGGAGTCCTTTACAATACTTACAAAATGACCCACAGTACACAATCCGAACAAACCTGGACAGCAGCCAAGGGTGGGAGGGAGAGGGGGGAGGGAGAGAGGGAGGCGCTGCGAGTTGTGAAGTGTGCATGCGGAAATGCCCCAAGAAATGGCCTGGATGTTGGGAGTAGCCAGACTACAATTATAGCCATAAACAATCTGCATTGCCTTGAAAAACTGGGACCACCCTCCGTCCGGGTGGGAAAAGGATCAATAAAGCATTAACTCTTACATGCACCCACCCACCCATCCACTGCCCCGGACGTGAGCCACTTAAATCAGTGCTGGCCCCAAACATTGGGGATGGGGAAAAATCTGTAAATCGCCAGAGATCTCAGGAACGTCCCACCTCAAAGGTTGGTTAACAAAAAAGAAAATGTACTTCAATGTCAGTTTGATGATGGAAGCAAAGAGAATGCTTGCCACACGTGTTCTTAGTTAGAGAATATTAAAACACGATGGAAGCTTAGAGAAACTAAAAGGGGCGGAACTGAGGCGTATGTGTGTACAGACTAAGAGGCGGATGTAGCACTCGGACATGGGGCAAATGGCCACAGAGCCCCAGCGTTCTGCCTTTCCCACATCAAAGCGCAACACCGGACTGCACAAGGGCCTCCCACTAAGGGCTTATCCTTTTAACAGGGCACCGTTTACAACAAGAGGGGATTAGTGAGGTTTATACGTTACACTATCTGGCACACTTGTCCATAAAGTTCATAAATATCAGACTTGTGGTATCCATTAACTGCTCCCACCCCAAGATCCGCCAACCCAGTGACCTCTCTCCCAATAGACCTAGAAAGCCCGCACAGTTAAACTAGAATTTTAGTAAATGGGTGCCATGCCATGTGTGCGCTCTTGATGGACGGGTCACGGACGGCGCCCCGCGCTTTCCGCTGTAAATGCAATTAATATACTGACAATTGGGACCAAAAAGATGCCAGACAACATTAGTTAATTTCAGTTTTCTATGTAGAGACACCAACTTGAGGTTCACGATACAGTACACGAGGCATTCATAGATTGCTCACAGTCCAGACAGGAACTTTTCCCCATCTCATCTAGTTCGTTAACTCCGGCAGTTAGTCCCCCTATCCTTCTCCAATCACAAGGTTGGTGAACAGTGCCGCCCAGTGGACAGAATCAAACTTCCCAAAGCTGAACCATAACGCCATGTGGTTCTCTGACGTGCTTCGTCGCGTCAAGCAGTACCGCCGTTCTATCCCTGGGTTACATACCCACAAACCAGTATGAGAACATCTTTATTGTGCGAGAGAGCAGAGGAAGTGCGAATACAGCACTACAGCAATTGTCACAAGGTGGACAAATCAATTAAATCCAGCCCCTCCTTTCAACAAGTGGGAAGTTTACAAATCAAGAAATTAAAGAACCATACACCATCAATGACGAATATGCTACATAGTCTGCATGACGGCCTGCAAACACTGCAAGCGGGTTCAGCGGGGATAGGCCTTACAGAAAGAATTTGGTCAATCCTTTAGTTGGTTTTACCGATAATCAATATTTACGGTTCCTTTTACCTCTAACGAATTGACAACGTCTGCATTCAAGAAAGGAGGCGCCATCGCCAGTGCTGGAGATGGGAAACATTTCTTCTGGGACCCCTCTCCCCTTTTCGTGGGGGAGAGGTGGGAGGGCGGCGCAGAGGCCAGCACAGTTCACACAATACCCTCTCTTTTCAAGCAGCTCAATCAAGTATGGCGATTTGCATAAATGCAAAGTGCATTGTGGCAACGTGACTGCCCACATTTTAGATTTGAAATGAGTATGATAGTGATTGAGCAAGAAATAGAAGTTAGGCTCCCTGCTCTTCTCATTGGTCACTTACCCTAACAAAAGCGTCGATAAATCTCAAGCCATACCATTGCGCTCGGTCTTGTTCCGGCCCATTTCCTACTTTACCCTCACCAATGTGTGGACCCAAAAGACTAGACACATGGGGAGGGGGTACTTTGAAACATTTCCCTCTGCCAATAAATATCTGCCCTTTGCTGAAATCAAAACTCCTATTTATGACAAATCATGAGAATCCATCCCTCCTCCCCAAAGGCTTACCTCTCCAGCCTGGCAGGTGAGCCTGCTCAGCAATACCCTCCGTGGGGGTAGAGGCAAACAGGACCTCACTGGGAGAAACTCCCCTTTTGGCGACAAGGACTCCTGTTCTGATGAGGAACTCTCTAAGAAACACAACCAACATACCTCTAAAAACATCCAGTGACCAAAGCTATGAAGAACACACCAAAATCTGTTATTGCAGTCAAGATACTCTGTCTACGTATCATATAGTTTTTCCCTTGGAGGAATAAACAAAGAAAAAGACTGGAGGAATACAGATCATGACGCAAACAGCGAAAGGACGGATGTTACGTTGGGGAAGGCCTAGGAAAGTGTAATAAAAGGAATTAGGCAGAGACTGGGAAAAGAGTTAAGAGAACCAGCGAGCTACAAACTGGCTTTTTGAAATATCTTCAAGGAAAGCTGCAGGCGCAACATCCTGTGAGAAGGCGAAATAAAGCAGAGTCAAATGAGTGGCGTTGGACAAAAAAAGGGATGAGAGAAGTAGAAAGGAAGGCGAGAAGTCCTAGCCTAGAATAAGAGCCAAGTGGTATTGTGAACGAAGTTGCAGAGGTGGACCAAGGGGACCATGAACAACACTGATATCACTTAGTTGATTGAAAGGAGCTCAAGCGAACCAGTGAATCAGAAACTGCTGAGGCCGTCAGGGACGTCATTCCACAAAAATGCCAGGGGTAGTGGAAGTGACCTCACACAACCCTTGACCTCTGATGACATTACAGGAAGTGATGTGATTTGACCCCACCGCCAAGTGACATAACAGGAATTATTTCTCTGGGCCATGGGGTAGCAAGGGAGACCCCTAGTAACGCCCAAATGATGTCCTTGCAGGAAGGCCCAGTTTGTATACAAAACATCTCATTGTTCTACCCAGGACAAACGTGCTTCCAAGATTCCAATGTTTGCCAAAAATCCCCCAGATTAACAGAATTCCTCAGCACGTTAGCAGAAAGCAAAACATGGTATTTCTTCTATTTTACCATTAGAATGCCCCCAGTGTGAATAGGACTGAAGAGAATGGCTTTGCAAGCTCTTGTACTTGTTCCAAGCATTTCATTACATTCTTGCTATGTTTGTTGGACTACAACTTCCATCAGGATTAGCCAGCCTAGTCAATGGTGAGTGATCATGGGAGTCATAGGCCAACACATCTGAAGAGCCGCAAGTTGCAGACCCCCGCCCCCCCTGCAGTCTTTTGGAGCGTCGTTCTGTATGCTGTTTGCTCTATGTTTCCCTCATTTCTGGAGAGATGTGCATGTTGTTCCCTGTTCGTGTTTCTACTTTGAGGAGATATTTGCAGATAAGGAGAATTGCTTACCTCGTATTGTGCAATGCTCCATAAAATTAGGCACCATGCACAAGTGCTGAAGTTATAATTAAGAAATGGATAATCATGCATTTGAGTATTAGCATTGTTGGACAGGCATGGTATCAAGAGATGACAGATTTCAAGTTTTAAAGAATGGTTTATTTCAATGTCAAGATGGTCGAAGGCCTAGCGTTGTATAACTAAGGTAGGGATTTCTCCTGCCTAAAGAAAACTAAGTCTGTCTATAAATCCAAATCAGAAAGTCTGTCAAAAACCTATGCTTATCCTGACATCTAGAGACAAGGTGTGGGGTTTTAACCAACAGAATACCGTTACAAAATAAAGTCTCGGCTGTTCTTAGCTCAAAGTTCTTCTTGTGTTCCCTTCTCCAAGTTCAATACAGTATAGTTCACACAAATAGGAGGTCTTGAGGTTCCCTTCCCAAAGACAGCATTTCTTAGTTCGTTCAACTCTCAAGGATCCCTTCCCCAAGACTTCACTGCAGCACTTCTACTGCCTTCATCCGCTCAAAGTGCAATAGAGGAAAACAATAAGTCTACTTGACACCTTGCTTTACCAATTATTTCACAGTTCTTCCTGAATCATTTCCAATGTCGTTTGCTGGTTGTCATTTAGGGCTCTCTGGTCTAGGCCCAGTTGTCAGACCACATGGGATCTATGTGATTAGTAGTGTATATCTATCATGTGTGGGACTGCAATTACTGTTTTTGATCTTTTTTTTGAATGTGTGAAAGCATTTAGTAACCTTACATTTGCATTATGTGAAAATTCACTAATTTTGTTGCAGGCTCTCTCAGGACATTGGGCTAAATTCCACTAAGCAGGTGCCCTGTAATTCCGTGGGCAAGTTCTCAAATCTGAAACCAGGTCAGTTGGGGTGCCACAGATTATTCTAAGGAAACTCATGTATAGTAGATGACCCTGCTAGCAGGCAAACAGTGACAGCACTTTGTGCTGCCGTCATTCTGTTAGCAGTAAAAAAAAAAAAAAAGGCTGCAGCAGCTAGGAATGGTGATCAATACCTGGCAAGGCAAGACCCTGGAGCACTTTGAGCAGAAGCATGGGACAATTCAGGACGGGGAGGAGGCGCGAAGCACCTGGAACGAGGAGGGCACCGCAGAAAAAACAACAGACTAGAAAAGATCAAAGTGAGAACACTGGCTGCCACAAAGACAGTGGTGGACTGACTGGAGGACAAAAGAGGCTCAGGATATATATATTTTTTTTTAGTGGCCGCATATTACACTTTTTCTATGAGAAAAGTTGGAAATAAAATAGGTTACCATACAAAAGTGGCCCAGGTTGCATAGGCCTACCAGGAAAAAACAGACGCACTGGCATTATCACGGAAGAGGAAAAAAACCAGCATCAGGCTGATGGTGGATTTTCAGCAAAGTCGATTCTCACCTCCACCAAAAAGGTGGTTGTAAATAAGTTCAAATAGCACAAAAACATATTACTGTACAGAAGGCATGCACAGGTACTTCCCTTCAATCCAGTAAACAGAGCCTTCGTTGGAGCCTAGCAAATACTTAGAGGTGCCCTTCTGGCTTTGCTCTACCCCAGTGGTTTTTGAGCATTTCTTGAAGGACGTATTTTCAGACATCATAGATGAATTTTAGTGACCTGCCGGGTTGACATACATATATACGAAGAGAGAAGCACTTCATCTTTTTGCATGTTGGCACTGTTCTTCAGCAGTTACATTTCCAGATAGGACATGCTAAGGTGATTCCAACTTAGTAAACAGCGGGAATGTCTTGACTTATGTTCTCACATACAAGGGGTCCTTCTGGGCACAGAAAAAGATCAGTGCAGTTATGCAATATCCCATATTCAAACCGTAAAACAAATCCCAAATTTGTACATTACTGTTTTTCACAGCACTTCTCGCACCCTTCACACATAAATTGGTCCCTTATGTCTGCTCTGTCAAAGAATAATTTTTATTTAACTAATTAAAACCAACATTTTCCATTGCTCCAGTAATACCTTATCTTGCATGGCATTTTGTGTTTGAAGTTAATGCAAACGATGTGATCTTAGGAGCAGCGATAGCACAGCATTGCAAAAGTACTTCCACACTACACCTAGTGGCCTATTTTTCTAAACATTTGTCAACAGAACTGTTATAGGTGGAAAAGAGCCTTTTGCAATTAAATCAATGCAGCCAGTTTTTTGGGGGGGCCAGAGGTCGCAAGGGTGACAGCAGGGGTCCTAGATGTGACCACCATGTGACCCACACAGGACATCCCCGGAGACCGTGTGTTAAACCGCAAGAACAAGAGTCCAACCTCACCACTGCTGGGTAAAGTCCCAGGTAACATCCTCAAGCACAAAAGATACCAGGGAAAACGGGAGATTCGGGAGTGGGACTGGAGAGAATTGTTATTGGCATGTTCATACTTGTCCCAGTAAAAAGAAGTTATTTGCATTGAGTAAAGAGAAAGAATCAATACTGGCACGCTCATACCCGATACAGTCCAGAAAAGACATTGAGATTCAATTAAGAGAAGGAGAATCATTATTGGCACACTCATACTCGTCCGTGATCACATATTAAAGGAAGAGAAATAGAATCATTACGGGAAAGTTTATGTTCATACTCATCCCAGTCAAGTTAAGCACGATAATCCTTACTGGAAGGTTTATAATCCAGGAGAGCAAGGAGACAAGCTTGAGATATTACCGAATAGGAGATACTGTGAGGGACAACTTGAGAGAACAGACTGAAATAGAAAACAAGGGCCAAGGCCAACATTAAACCAAAGACTGCAGTGAAGATTAAGAACTCAGGAAGTCAAGGGATAAATTCTAACGTTTGGACAGGTATCCTATGAAAGGAAAAGGATAAGTGCAAGTGGAGTAAGAAGAAATACAAGAAGGAACGAAGGATTAAAGAAAAGAGACACGATACTTTGAAGAAACCAGTACTAGACTGACTTAATAAAAGTAGTTACTAAGAACTACTTAAAACTACTGTATTGTTTGGATACTGGCAAAGAACCAGCTCACAGGAGAAGGGAGTAATACTCCTGGCTATTGTTATAATAGTGGTAGGATTCAAATAGGTTAGTTTGGACAGTTTGACTGATCCAGATTTTGGAATCACACTGATGCCCGACGAGCACCTTCATTTTTTTTGGTAGGGAAATCCTTAGTGTAGGGAAAGATGGTTTGTTTCTTTCAGTTAAAAGGTACCAGTGAGATGCAAATTCAGAGGCCGTGACCTTCTGACCCACCACACTATTTAGTTACTAAAAAAATATCAGTGACATTTTGGATGTGTTCTGTGGGGTAGTCCCACAGTTGGCCGAGAAGATTATGCTCAAACACAATAAGGGCAAATTAAAGGACCACGTTTTTTGCCTATGGACTAATGCAAGCTGACCACCTTTCTCCAACTGCACACCAGACCGTGGCATTCCATGTCACCTTAATGCAGCACACTATTCCTGTGCCCTCCTGCCACCCACATGAACAGCCATACAGGAATTCTTGTCTTAACAATGTTGCAATACTCAAGGGCTGAATCGGGGATACATCCACTTACAGTTAACTCACAAAGCAAGTATAACAGTCCCATATAATTTTACATTTCCTGGTATGGGTACAAACAGGGGTCATACTTTTGGGAACCCCAGTACAATATATGCACCAACACTACTGCTCTAAATAAGGTATGCAGAGCTCTGTTGTGGCGTTGCTCGTGTGGATCCTCAATGTTACACAAAATCGTTACTATATGCAGATTATCAGATCACCCAAGTTGTGCAATTACATCACAGTTTGCTTAACTGCAGCTAACCGTGTGCCACCACACTTTGAAATTAGTTATATCCTCTCTTTTTCATACACGTCCTTGATTCATAGTTACGTTGGTATAATTTGTGATGTAAATCATACCACACCCTTGAAAAAGAGCAGGGGTATACAAGCAGGGCAGAAAAGCAGTGTTGAAAATACTGGAATATACAAAAAACTATTTTCTCCCACAAGACAATAAAATTACCTTATGACAAGGTAAAAGCACATGGATTGATTTTTGGATTTCACCCGAAACTACCCGTAGACTACACCATTTTATCCCGTGCAAGCAATTACTAGTTGGGGTTGGTTTGCTATACATTATAAATGTAAGCGACCAGTGGCACGTCCCTTCGACTCCCTGCACATCATGAAATCTTGTTTTTGATCGCATCCATTTAATTTGGGTTTGGCAACAGAATTCCTAATGTATCCCCTAGCACTGCTTTTACACTCCTAGACTTGGAGTTGTACTAGGATGGCTCTGTGCAGCAGGCCAGCCCTGATCAGCAAAATCGCAAACATGCTTACTCAAACTGGAGGTGAAGAGGACAGTGTCTGAACTAGTAACAATCCACTTGCACTAGAGAAAAAAGGGAATTATATTAAGCAGGTTAACAGATTGGATCTAGTTTGGTACGTGGCGAAAGATACAGGCACGAAGAACTTTGAAGCAGGCATTCCGAGAGTTAACCTCCATGGATTTACAGAAACGATTTGAGGTCTCTAAATATAGTTTTCAACTGGTTCACATCTCTCAAGCAGGCACCAAGCCGCCCAGACGGATAACTTCAGGTCCGACTACCGCCCCATCCAGGCACAGCACTACACATTGAACCATTAGGATCACTTCTCAATAACCCAGACATCTCACTGCCAATAACACAGACTATACCCAATTATACCTAAAAAGTCTGTTGTACCCAGAACAACTTGAGCCTCTAGAATTGCCTTGCCACTCATTTAAGCCTGGATAACAAACACACACGCACAATCCAAATAAAGATCAATTAGTTCTACTCCGTCACCCATATAAAAAGGGTACCATTTAAGGCGGACTAAATTACATGTACCTTGACGGTTGCACACCGCACCTCGCTGACTGCCATATAACTCTGGTACACTATAGACTAGCCCTCTTAAGAAAATGGAACAAAAAGGTCCAAACCGCTTGGTACCAGCTAATCTTCCAGAACAAATCCCTGCCTTCCATCACAGGACTTTAGAACCACAGTTCAGGCCCTGGCAATCTCCCAAATCGATATGGTGGGGGTGGGATCACACTTGACCAGTGATCCGGCAACGAACCTGGCAGTATTTTGGATTTGTATTATGGCATGGTTGGCACCATAAAATGAAATAAATTCAACCACAATTCTCCCGTCCTGCGGGAGCTGCACTGGCTTCCAATCCCAGCCAGAATACTGCCTGCATCACATAAGCAACATCTGTCTACCTAGCTGCAAAACAATGACACTGTAGTACCGGTGGTGGGTCATGCTCCTCCATGAACCATTGCATTATTAGGTCGGAGATTAAACTAGCGTTCAAGAGAAGAAAAAAAAAAACAAAACAAAAAATACAGGAAACCCCCATTCTCTTTCTATGCCCTTGCCTACTTCAACACCATCCTGAAAGGTTCCAACCTGTTCTTCATATGCCATTAAGCTTCCTTGCTAACCCCAGCTAACGTTTGAGTCTGGTCAACAAAATGTGTTGGTAAACATAAACCTTCAGAGTTCATCCCTATCCTAATAACCTTAATTCATCCAATGAATAGTTCACTCAAGGACTTTCTCAGTTTGGGGTCACTTGAGGAGTTAACCTTCAACTAGGCCTTTCTTGGGGTTCGGGGTTTCAGTAAAGTTTCTCAAATGTTTCTCTGCGACAAAGTTTGCCCAGTAATTCTCTTAGGCCTGTTCAAGATTTTACACAATTTTCTTAAGGCCCTTTATTTTCTCCAATTTCTCAGAACTCTTCTGGAGGTCCTTCATGACATCAGGATTTCCGCCTTAGTTTTAGTTAACCCCAAGTCGCTCAAACCTTCCTCACAGCTTCACATCAGCACTACTCTTAGGTCTTTCATGAACTCTCTCTCCTTAAGTTATCGGTTTAACTCTTACAATCTTTCTGAACACAGCCATCTTGGTGTTTCTTTAGAGGCTGTATAGGGGAGTCCTCCGGTCTTCCTTCTGGCCTCGGATCTGGCTGCAGGTTCTCAAAACAATGTACCACTAGGTTTTGAGGTAGACTGTCTTTATAAGCCAACCTAGGATTGACCTTTCCTTTCTATTGAGCAGTTTGTTCTCAGATCTTTAATTGGTTTTGCCTCTTGTGATAGTCGGTTTGAAAACGTACCTCATTATTCCCCTCCGTTTAGGCCAGGACTGAGTTGATATGCATTTAGGGCAAACATTGATTCTGAAACCAAGTATGGGCTGGGACCTCAGCACCATCATGGAATTACAGAGGAGCATGGCTATGGCTCCGAGTTGCTTCATGGCAGACCGATTCTTTGAAAAGTGGGACCTGTGGTTTAGACGGACCGCGACTGGATGAAGCAGTTTCTTCATGACGGCCTTGCAAGTAACGTTTTTCTGAATTGTACAGGAGTCGACTTTTGCCTCAGTGTTCCAGGAAAACTCATTGGTTACCTTTCTTCTGTCACTGGATTCTACCAAGAGCTTGCAGTTAGAAGAAACATTCCAACAAAAGTTCCCTGAACAATGTGCTTTGACCTCAACTTGTGTATTCTAATTTGGGGAACATTTGCATATTCCATGTTTTCGGTCATTGGATCCGACAATCCCAGGCTGCATGGGGGCTTATAGCCCAGTCTACTCCATTTAAGTAATGACAGACGTGAAAGGTTTGTTCACTGGAATGCCTACAAACTCCCCTCAAAGCGCTATTGTGACAAAGTTTGTGGCCTTCTATATCGACCCTTCAATATTGACTTTTTCGGGGTTTATAGAGTGTGTGTGTTAAAGTGAGCGACTTAGTACGGGTAGAGGCAGGGATGAGGCTATGGAGAACTCCCCTCGACCCCCCATAAACATTGTTGTTTAAAAAGCCTACATTCAAGAGTTGAACTTGGAAGACCACAAACTAATTGTGGTCAATGGAGTCCCATAGAGCCCCGAGTATGGGGCAAACCTAGCCGCATCAACCTTCTAGGAGGCCCATCGGGATGCAGCCAGAACCACCACATCCTCCGTGGATCTACTACATCACAGAAAAGGATGAGGAATTTCTCCAGCTCATCAAGAACAAGAGGGCGCAGCCAGGCCAGCACACTTCACAAAGGTCGAATCACAAATGAATGCAATATTACAAATTTTCCAATAATATGAAAGTTACGTTTAATAGAATTATACAAAACTACATATAAGCAGCACATTAAGTGTGTGATCGTCTGGCAATTCATTAACAATCACATTTAGATCTGTGGCCATACAGTGAAACACATTCAAATTCGATCGTGCTGTAAATCATTCCTGTATAATTTATGAAAGGGTTTCACTTATAGGACACCATTCTGTTTATGGATAGTACGGTCTTGTAAAATTGACAATTTCATTGATAACTACTTGAGAACATTTCAAATGACGATCTCTCATTAATCCATTCACGTAAAACTTGGTGGCTGATTCTGTACCTCAATGTATCGTAGCCATTTTATGATATCGCTAAAAGATTTGCATGGAGTACAAATATTTATTCGCGAATGGGTTATACAAATTAACTACACTAGAAGCCATGACTGCCCCCATCGCAGTACCCACACATTGAAATATTTTCCCCATAAACTGAAAGTAGTTACATTTTAATGCCAACTCCATTACCACATTATAGTGGCAGGATGATCATCTTTTCTTTGCAAGAGTTTGTCCTTCAACTACTTCTAAAGTTGACATCTGAGGTATACTTGTGTACAGGAATTCTATATGTAAACAAAAGAAAAAATCCAATTTGGATGGAATTCAAGGACATCTATGGCATATCTCCCTCTATCGCATACCCCTGCTTCAATCCCCGACACTGCAGCCCCTCTCTTTCAGCCACTCACACCCAGCCTGTCCCACAACTACTCAACCCCCATTTTTCTAGATCTTTCTACAAAACTCTACAGTCTATCTCCCTCTCGCACACAACCCAACTGGTACCACACTCAGCACTTTAACCTCGCCTTCTGCAATTAGGCCAAAAATCTACTAAAGATCCAATTGCTTTGTCCTCCAAGGACGTGGTCCACCAACAAGGCTCCCCACTTCACTCAAACACTGTTCCCTTCCTAATGCAACTGTTGGCAGTTTATAAACCAACGTTGCCAGCTCAAGAGTTTCCCTTTTCCCCTATACGCTCCGAGTCAGCACCCCCCCTTGGACAATCTCCAACTGAGCTACTCCTCTGGGGGGAGGGACTTCCCTGAAAGTCTTTGAACCTTTTAGCTCCACCCCCTTTTCAGAATCCGCTTTCCTGCAGGCAGCCATGTGTTTAGAAAGATTGTTTGTGGGTGTGTGTAAATACAGGTTGTTGAGTGAATCCCCTGCAAGTGAATCCCCTGCAGACTCTTGCCACTCATGGGGTGGGCAATTGGAGTCTCCATTAGTTTAGGAAGGGGAAACTCCAGTCCATTTGGGCACCAAAGCTCTGGCTAGGATGTCGGTTGTGCCCAAGCACATTCTGGCAAGGAACAAGTTACTTACCTGTAACTATTGTTCTCCAGCATGGCTCTGGCATGGATTCACATGCTCATGAATATTCCCCATCCGGATGGGAATCCTCGGTAAAGAAAAAAAGAATCGGTATCAGTTTTGTTTCTGATCCGCCTTTCTTAGTAGTAACCAATCACTGGTCTCTGGGTCATACTGCCCCCAGCCAATGACTGCCCTCTCCCTAAGACCCGCCCCAGGCAGCCATCCTCAGATTTGGTAGCACGTAAAGTGGCAGTATGACCAAGTGAAGAGCCGCAGAGGGGTAGGAGGGAGGGTTTGCATGTGAATCCATGCCAGACCCATGCTGAAGAAGTTACAGGTAAGTAAAGTGTTCCTTCTCCAGCATGGGGTCTGGCATGGATTCACATGCTCATGAATATAAGAATACATAGCAGTACACACATGCACAACCACGGGAGGTGGCAAAGGCTCAATATTAAGCATCACATAAACTCAACATTAAGCAACTCTTACCTCCTCACCAGGACCACCTTAAGGCGAACAGGTTGCGCAGCACTGCTTGGCCGACTCTGGTCTCCTTCCTGGAATCCCGGCCGACGCAGTAGAATCTCGTGAAGGTGTGCGTCGACCTCCACATAGCAGCCCTGCAGATGTCCAGCAGGGGCACACCAGACAAGAACGCCGTGGTAGCAGCGATCGCTCTGGTCGAATGGGCTCTCGGACTGCCGGGCAACAGTCGGTTTGCCAACCGGTGACAGTGCATGATGCAGCCGGAGAGCCATCTGGCAATGGAAGCCTTCGAGAGGGCCTTCCCTTGGTTCACAGGTCCAAAGTTCACAAACAGCTGTGACGTCTTCCGAAAATTCTTCGTGCGGCCCACGTAGAACTTCAGCGCTCTAGCTACATCCAGCAAGTGCAAAGTCCTCTCGGCCAGTGACGGGAAGAAAACTGGTAACACCAAGGGCTCGTTGAGTATGGAGGCTTGCAGGATAGGGCCTGGATCTCTCCCACTCATTGTGCGGAGGTGATGGCCACAAGAAATGCTGTCTTCCACGACAGGAACTTCAACTGTGGCGAATGCAGAGGCTCGAATGGAGTCTGGTCAGAACCACGTTGAGCTCCCACGTCGGCGGGAACGAACGGAACAGTCCTTTCATAAATTTGTTCACCAGGCGATGGGACCACAGGGATGGCCGACCTGTAGGTCTGGTGTATCGGGAAATCGCTGCCAGGTGTATCTTGATGGAAGCATGCGCTAGTCCCACCTTGGCCAGCGACAGTAGGTATGGTAGCACTTGAGGGGCCGTAATCCGTAGAGCGTTAATCTTCTGTGCACGGCACAAGACAGAGAACCTCTTCCACTTGTGTCCGTAGCACTTGAGAGTTGACACCCTGGCCTTTGCAAGAACCCCCTTGCAGTCCGCCGGGATATCGTACCCTCCAAACTCTAGTGCTGCAGGAGCCAGGCCTTCAAGTTCAGCGACTCCGGGTCGTGATGAAGGATGGCGCGCCTCCCTCTCTGGAGGGAAGATCTGCGTCCGTCGGCAGTTTGACTGGTGGGTACGCTGACAAGTCCAGAAGGTCCAGGAACCAGATCTGTCTCGGCCACGCCGGTGCACCGAGGATCATCCTGCACCGGGACATCTTGAGTTGGTTGAGTCGGAGCAGCAACGGCAACGGAGGGAACGCATACAGGAACAGGCCGTCCCAGGGGAACGAGAAAGCATCGCCCATCCTCCTCGGCTGGGGAAACCCGTTGGCGAACCTCTGGCACTGGAGTTTGTCGCCGTCGCGAACAGGTCAATCTGGGGTTTGCCCCATCGCTGGAAGAGTAGATCCACTTGATCCTGGCGTACTTCCCACTCGTGGCACGAGCGCAGCTCCCTGCTGAGTGAGTCGGCGATGGTGTTTATCCCTGCTAGATGAAAGGGCACCAGAAACATCCCCTGGGCAAAGGCCCAATGCCACAGATCCTGGGCTTCCTTGGATAGGGCTGGGGATCTGGTTCCTCCCTGCTTCCGGATATAGAACATTGTGGTGGTGTTGTCGGTGAAGATCCTCACCACCTTGCCCTTGAGGGACGGGAGGAACGACCTGAGGGCCCAGAACACTGCTCGGAGCTCCAGTATGTTGATGTGGAGCGGCCTCTCCTCCGGGAGCCAAAGGCCTCTCGCGTGAAGATCTCCGGTGTGCGCTCCCCACCCCTCCAGGGAGGCATCCGTCGTCACCATCACCTGGTGTGCTGGGGTCTGAAAGTCTGTGCCCGTCGTGAGATGCGCGTGGGTGCCCCACCACCGGATTGCTTGGTGGAAAACCTTGTTGAGCAAGATCCTGTCCTCGAAGCTGCCTGCCGCTTGAATCCAACGGGCGTCGAGGAACTTCTGTAGGGGACGCATCCAAAGCCTGCACAGGCGCACCAGATAGATGCACAAGGACATCATTCTGAGAAGGGACTTGATGGACCTCACCCTGGCCACGTCTGTGGCCAGCAGACGCTGCACCTTGCCCAGGATGGCCTTCGTCCTTTCCTCCGACGGTGAGGCCAATCGCGCTACTGTGTCGAGCTTGGCTCTTAGAAACAGTGCGACCTGCAACGGGACCAGGTGGGATTTGGGGAAGTTGGAGAATCCCAGGTCCGTGAGCTGCCGGACGGTCTTCGCTGTGTGTTCGACGGTGAGTTCACTTGATCAGATGATCCAGTCGTCCAGGTAGGGGTAGACGTGGATCCCCTGCAGGCGCAGCTGCGCCACCACCGGTGCTAGGCACTTGGTGAACACCCTGGGTGCCGACTTCAATCCGAGAGGGCCTTGAACTGGTAGTGCGGTCCTTGGACAATGAACCTGAGAAACCTTCGGTGTCCTTTTAGAATGGGGATGTGAAAGTATGCATCCTCCAAATCCAACGACGATAGGAAGTCGCCTTTCTCCAGCTGGCCTAGCACATGCTGGAGGGTGACCATCTGGAACTTCTGTGCCTTGATGTATTTGTTTAGTCGACGCAGGTCCAGGATGGGACGCCATCCTCCTGTCTTCTTTCTGACGATGAAGTATCTTGAGTATACTCCGGAGCCCAGAGCCTCCTTGGGACGAGCTCGCTGGCTCCTTTCTTGAGCATCGCCCTTACCTCTAACAGCAGTTGAGGGATGTGGTTTTCCTTCCTGGCCACAGGAGGAATGCAGGGACACTTCTTTAGAAATTCTAGAGTGTGCCCGTGGGCCAGGGCATCCAGCACCCATCGGTCGGTGGAGATGGACTCTCACGCACTGACGAACTTCGTCAGCCTGCCTCCCACCGGGGTGCTCCGGTGGGGGCCCGACGCAACAGCCGGTTCAATCTTGCTTGGCAGCGGCCTTGCCGCCTTGGCCTCCCTGGCGACAACGGCGAGATCCACCCGACTTGCCTCGTCCCCTGTAGGCTTCCTGCTACGAGGAGCGGGCCGCCTGACGGTATGTCAAGGAGCGGGCCGCCTGACGGTATGTCGAGGAGCCGCCACTGAATCCTTTGGAGGCACCTTGCTTGCCTCTGGAGTTCCGAAAGGGCGGCCATCGTTGCTGCAGAACTCCCAAAGCACGAGCCGTCTCCATGTCGGTCTTGATGGCCTGCAGTGACTCATCCACTGTCTTTCCAAACAGATTGTTCCCGTCGAAGGGCATGTCCAAAACCTTGGCTTGCACGTCTTGGTGGAAATCCATCACCTTGAGCTACCCCCGCCGCCGAAGGCAAACGCTATTGCCCAACTGGCGGAAACCGGTGTCGGCAAGGTCTGTGGCTACCGTTATGGCGTGGCCCGACGCCACCTCATCTTCCTGTAGGCCCTCTTGTCGTCCGGTAGGAAGTCCAACAGGGGGCGATCTTGTACCACAACTCCGTCGTAGCGAGCCACAATAGCTAGGGCTTTGGCCATCTTAATCGTCGCCGCCGCCGCCGACGAGATGACTCGTCGTCCCATGGAGTCCAGTTTCTTTCCCTCGCCGTGCGGGGGGAGGGAGGGGGTCAGTAGAAGTTGAGGCTGATGCCCCACCCTGCTTTCTTCTTGGCTGCCGCCTAGACGACCGAATCCGGGGTCGGTTGTGCCCTAAGGCACAAGGGGGCGGCCTCTGGGACCCGGTACTACTTCTCGTACCGGTCCCTCTTGGCAGGTGTCGTGGACGGGTTCTTCAGAAGAACAAGTCCCTCATCCCAGGTGTCATCCAGCAACGGCACCGCGAGGACCGTCTTCCTTTTGGCCTCACGCCGTTGGTAGAGGAATCCTTCCTTCTTTTGTTCTTCGCGGCAGAGCTGGAAAAGCTCGGATGCACTGGCAATCATGGCGTGGAAGGAGCCAATTTCGTCGGGCGGGGAGGCCCGAGGAGGTGGTGATGGGAGGTCCGTCCCGTCATCACCACCGTCGTCATTAGTCCCCATCGTGGCCGTATCTGTTCCCGTGTCATCTCCAGGGATAGGGGAAGGAGAAGGAGACCAACGGCTGAGAAGGCCATGAGGGCTGGAAGGGTGGGGGTGGATGAACTCTCCTCTTGTTTGGAGGGCTTTCCCGACGGGCCCGGTTCCGCTGGGCCGTCCATTGGGGGTAGGGGCAATCTCGTCCCTATCACCGTGCATAAGGTTTGGATTGCCATCAAAATGGCCACCGAATTGTCTTGTGGCTCGGGTTGCGACGGGTGCGCTGGTTGCTCCTCCACGGGAGCCTCGTCGGCACCATCGTCACTTTCTGCGTCCCCCTCATCGGGATTCCTCCCGTGGGACAGGGCCTCCCCAAACCTCCTGTTGAGGCCCTCCACGACTTCCACCAACTCCTCCTCGGAGGCTGTGTCCGTGTGCGTAACGGCCACCGCCCCCCCTCTTTTTCCACCGGGGTATTCACGGGGGTCTTCTCGATGGGCTGACAAGAGGATTCCCTCCGCTGTGGCAGGGAAACTCTGGGCCCCGAGGTCGCCTTCACTGGGGTAGCTTCCACAGGCTTCGCCAGGGCCGTCGCGACTATCTCGGTAGAGGCCTTAGCTGGGTGAATCAAGGCCTTCACCACCTTGGGTGCGCTTGAGGCCTTCACCTTCGGGGGAGGGTCATCGCCTCGCTCCCCCTCAGCTGGTTCCTTCGAGATCAACCGGGGCCTCACCAGAAGCTTAGCCAGGTTCTCGGACTTTCTCTTCCCCGAGCCAGAGCGTTGGCTTGTGGTTGATGGCGGCGGTGAAGGTGCGCCTTGCCTGGCAGCCGAGGTGTTGCACCGTTTGGCGCTCTCGGTGCCCACAGACTCGCAGTGCTTTGCCTGCTGTTGGGCCCCAGTCGCCAGAGCACCCTCACAGGACTTAAAAGACCGCTCGGACTTCTTCTAACCTGCTGGGCTCTTTCCTTCCAGCCAGCTGGCGAGAATGGTCCGACGATCCCTCATAGTCCGATCCGTCATGTTCATACAAAACGCACAGCCCTTCTCCACGTGCGTTTTGTCTCCGTGAAGGAAGTAGAGGCATCTCGAATGCTCGTCCTCCTTGAACACATTCTGTAATCTGCACCCAGGGCAGTTCCTAAACAGCTTGGATCCGGTTGTCAAGCTTCCTTTCTCCTGGGCCATGTCCACGAGGTAGGCCTCAAACTTATGGAATCCTCCGAGAAGCGCAACTCGACGAAAACCTCGCCCTTGAGGGGCGTAGAAAATTCAGAAACGGGTCCGCGTTGATCGGAAGTAGAAACGATGGAGCTTGAGGCTCGATTGATGGAAAAAATTAGATAAATCTCTTGAAAAAACGCAAAATGCAGTAAAAGCTCGAGAGCTATAGCACGAGGACTCGCAACACTTGAACGTGCGGTAAAAATCTGAGAATGGCTGCCAGGGGCGGGGCTTAGGGAGAGGGCAGTCATTGGCTGGGGGCCGTATGACACAGAGACCAGTTATTGGTTACTACTAAGACAGACAGAAACGAAACTGATAGATTCTTTTTTCTTTAAAGAGGATTCCCAGCCCGACGACGGAGAATATTCATGAGCATGTGAATCCATGCCAGACCCCATGCTGGAGAATGGTAGTTTCCCCTTCACCTGACATTGTTTCCCTGGATCAGTAATTACTGCCAGGCTTCTGAGGTCTCAGGTGCTTTCAGGCCTTAATGTTCAATGGAAAAACAGAAAAAAAAGACCTGGCCAGGACATAGGTTTTAAGGTAACAGGAAAGGGGGAGCGAGGAGCTGGGCCAAACACCGCCTCCCCCTGCCCCTCCCCCAACATCCCTCCCCTCTACTTCTGCATGCCAAGACTGGGGTAGGACCAGCCCTGGCTGTTCCCAGATAGGCCAACAACTCCAGGTGCAGGGGAGTTTCTACGCCCCTCTGAAAGGTCCAGATCCATGACCCTGCCACAGCTGCTACAGGGCACCACAACACTCCAGAGAGGCTCTTAGTGCAGCAATGGTGGCGGTGAAATAAGCTGAGGGAGTACAGTGCACTGTAAATCTAGACAACGAGCCTCTTCCTTCACGTAAGACACAAGAGTTAATATGGCGACATAGGCACATTTTCCCAGCACTTAAGATGAAAGGACATTGTAGGAACGAGGAGTTGGTGGGAGGGAAGCAGCCAGTGACTTCAGAGTCTGCCAAGAAATGGGAGTTGAAGATGTAACTAGTACAATAGCAGCGAACCAGTCTCGGACCGGTGGACGTGCTGAAAAAAGGGAACATGCCGGGCCCAACAGGACCAACCCTGCGACAAAGTGTGCCTGTGAACATGTGGATTAACAGCACATGGTTTGGAACCTCCCCATTGCCTCTGAATCAGCAATGAGGTGATGCACGTTGTGAGGTGAATTTGAAAGAAAATGTGGGTTTATTTTGGAAGCCCTCAGTGTGAAACCTTGGAGGAAAGCCATGAGCAGCAGTATGATTAATGTCGTCCTGTTGTAAATGGTTATGGCATAGGCATACAAGAATGAAGGCACACTGCTTTTTCAGCCCCACGCTAGCAAACACCATACCATTTCCACTGAGACAGTATCAGGATAACCAGGATGAGCAGGAATCCATGAACGTTACAATCCCCTTCTGTAGTTGAACACACGACACGCCGACTTAAATAGTATAACGGGTGAAATTAAAAAGTCCTTGTATGCAGACACAAAAGTGGAGCCATTAACACGCAAGGCTTTAATAATTCAAGCAACTCTGGAACAGTTATTTTGGATTTATCAGACTGCAGACTGGCTATCCACACCCTAGCGCAGGCTTCCATATTGCCGCCCAATTGATGCATTGCAGACCAGAAACCCCAACTCTGTAATATTGCCTAGCCTTTTGGTGAGTGCCTAAGGCCCTACTCGTTCTGGGATGCCAATGGTTCCCTAATCATCTGTTGCTTCATCATGTGATCAATCATTTGTAAGAGTGTGCCTGCCACTCACTCTTGCAGTCCCTGCTCACACCTTGGTCCATCTCTCTCACCCTCCTTCAGTTTCCCACTTTCCTTTTCTCCTGTTCCTCCGGTCGTCTACAAGCCTCATGCTACACTCCCCACCCCCTCCACCCTCTCATACTACTCTTGCCCATCTCCAACATCCTCCCATATCACAAATTGCACAATATCAGAGGCAGTTCAATCATTTTTATTGAAGTTTTTGTGGGCCCTAGAGCCACCCATCCCTCATTTATTTCTCACATCGAACCTAATCCAGGCGGCTAGTGTCTAGTTCTGTCTTCAGCTAGAGGACCTAAAGGGAGAATTTCTGATCTTTATAAGTTCCCAAAGGGTCTAACTTTCCATACACACTCCAGATGTTTGTGTTTTATTGGCATTGGGAAATTGTGCCTTACACATACCGTGCTGGATTCAGTCCTCCAAGCATGCTCACCTCTCCCTTTCCTATTCCTTTCCTCTTTTGTTCAATCTCCTATCCCTCCAGTATTTCACACTATTTCCAGATCTCTCCTTCACTCTTTGATGTTACCCATCCTTAAACTACATCACGACTCCCATCTCCACACCCAGACTCCCTACACTACTCGCACCTTTCGCTCAGTAACATCCACGTCACAATCACTCCTTACACTAATCTTTCAAACCACACTCCCCATACAAACATATTCGCAGCACAGTAGCACTTTCGCTCCCTATCCAGTACCCCATATGCTCCAGAAATCTCGAACACTGCTGGTCCCCTGGTTGTCCTCCACATCTGACCTCTCCAGAACAACCCACATACCTTGCTTCCTGTTGCACACATTTCCCTCTCTCTGCTGGTATTGCTTTTCTCTGCCTGGCCAATCTGGCCCGGCCTTCCACAGCTGGGGCGGGTCAAACAAATTAAATTGTTAGTAGCCGTTTAAGCTTAGCATTTTTACTGCGCATAAAGGCAACGTCAGCCCAAAAGGCAAGTGTTTGTATTTCGGTTCGCTGTTCCGGATTTCACAGAGTTACGCTTTATTGAGCAAGGTCCTTGGAAGCACCACGCGGTTCATCTCTCTGAAACTTATGGACGCGGCTTCTCTGTTGCTCACTCTCGCCCTGCTGTATATCACCAGGCTTTATGGTGGTCAGCATGGGTGATGCAGCTTCCTTTTCCCTTCTCTGGATGAACTCTCCCTGCAGCTTTACACTGATGTGAGTTAATGTTTGTCAGGTTTCAGTTTTGCAGACCACATGATCAGGATTCACCCGCTAATGCTTCAGTTTGGCTGCTTGTTCAGAAGAGAGAATCACCGCCAATCCTGTATTAGATGCACTCAGGGGTTAGATTGGCTCTTGATGATCTCTCCTTTTGCTCCTTCTCCCTGCCACTGCCAATCTCACTTTCCACTAACTCCTCTCACTCTGTCCCATTTCTCATATCCTCATTACTCCAACACACTCGCAAAGCCACAACTTAAACCTTCAACACCTGGTCCCGATCGTATTCAATACCTCAACTGCACTTGCTTCCAACAGCTCCACAGACTTCTTAGTGCTCCGCGCCACCTTCTGCATTCTTCCTGGACTCAGTCCACCACGACACTTGCTGACCTCAGCCAAATACTTCACTGACTGCAGGCTTTTTTATACCCATGTCCTCTTGTTTCAGTGGTTCAAAATCACTATACATGGTTCTCTTACAAGGCAGCCATTTGATAATCTTTCAACACCGAAACCCCAATGTTTGTAGTAGGACAGCCTAAAATGTAATGTGTGCTGAGACTCAATTCCTCTAGGGCAGGCCTTACAATTTCTTAATAATGCCACTAGACCTGCAGGGCGAGTTACTTAGTTTACAGACTTGACCTAAGAGAAATGCACTTGCCCCAGGGGGACTGGTGACAACCTTTACCAGTGCTTTTTGTAAAATGGTGCATGTCGCCATAAGCACACTTCATATTTGCTGCAATGCTGTCAAGCATGCACAGTGAAACCTGTATTTGTCATGTACTTCAAACAAAGTGTGTTTGCAATAAATGAAAAATAAGTTTCTAACAACCCCATACTTGCCAGCAAGGTTGAGTATCATACAAACGGAAGTCTCCCTGCATAAAAACTACTTGCCAACGCTAGTGGGCTAGTAGATTTTGAAAGCCCTGTAGGTGGTTTGCTCACGACCATTCATTTTTCAAAATTTCTCAACAGATCGATAATGAACATTGGGATTTAAAATACTCTTTTACTCCATTCCGAAATATCTGGAGACTCCGTTGGTTCACAAATGAAGTGGTTCGCCGCAAAGTCTTTTGCAGTCTCTGCAGTGCTTGCTATGCCCTGCTGTCCCGACTACAGAGTGTAGTCCTTCAACTGTGTCCATTGCAGCATGAGAGGCCAGCTTTAAGAACCTTATTAGACCGCGAAGCGGCTGCAGAACCGTTGCAGTCTCGTTTGCAGTGTCTGCAGTCTATGGCAGTAACGGCCGCGGTGCATGGACTCGCGGCTGAAGAAAAAGGAAGACTCCTATGGAGCAAGCAAAACCACCCCCCTCCGGACAATGACTGAGGGCGTAAGAAGCAAGAATCCCCGACAGACGCTGCAAGAGAAGGAGCTGGCTGTTCGCTCTGCCCGCTAACACCATTAGTTAAGACTCCTTCAATAACATCAACCCGCCAGACCTCTTTGGCAACACTGCGCTCCCCGCCCTAACACACACCATGATTGTGGGGCCACGCGCACATATCAACCAGCTCATAGCGGAGACCCCATAAGCCACGGTATCGACAGCCCTCCACTATCTGGACGACCACCCGACAAGAGTGGCGAGTGGATGCTGGGAAGTAGGCCGGGGACGGGTTCCAGGAATGTTTCATTGCTGAGGACAGACGAGCAACGTCTTCATCCTCTCTATTCTTATGAACCCGGGACTGCCAAAGGGGAGTAACTGACGGATAAGCCTGTGCCCCGTCCTGCATAGAGAAGTGGAGCATGATCTCAAAGAGATCACAGCCTCGGTTATGGTTGTCATACCACAACGAGAAGACCTGAGGAGCCCGCCCCTGGAACAAGGGGATAATTCACTTGTTGATAACCAGGAAAGGGAGGACGTACATGCAGTAGAGACTCAATTCAGAGAATATATTGCAGGACAATAGCCCCACCCCCCTCACTTTAGAGGGGGAAGACACCATCTCCCACTTCAGCAACCCTGAACTCAACAGCAGTTTCAAAAGATAAAGGAAAAACACCAAGCGTCCCTGCAGTTAGCGCAAAGTCTAAAGACAGTCATAAAATCAAAAAGAAATTTCAAAGACAGGCTGGATGTAACCACACGACTCACCAAACTCGAACAGTCTAAAAAAAAAATCAAAAATTGACAACACGTCGCTCATCTAGAACAAAGCCCCCCTATAGGAAAGTGCCCGTTGCCCAATCAGGGCACCAAGCAGGTCACCAATTAATCCTCATTAACAAACTGGAAGAGTTTGTCAGGAAAATACTCTTTGCAGACAAGAAGGTAGACGAGCCATTGGATGCTGAAATGTTGGCAGCGGTAGAGGTTTTGAGAGAATGTGATTATAACCCACCGCACTTACTAGCTCCACAGAGGCCGGGGCAGGGGGGCATAAAGTCGGCAGCGAAACAAGCCCCAATGAGTGGGACTCCCCAAAGATGGCATTTTGGTAAACCTCCCGACAAAGTCGGAAAAGTGCAGGAGGCCCCTAAATCCGCTCAACATGAAGCATCTACACACGAGTCTGGAACAACAAGTATGCCCCCTAAAGCCCGGAAACCCTGCCAAACCAGTCCTCCCAACGGCGGCCAGAAGCCGCCGGCTCAGGAAAAACCAAGGACACCTTTCAAAGTTTTATTGGATTGCCGGCAGGCAGCCAGACTCCCTTACAGAAAGATCCAAGAGCCCATAAAGAAATGGCCCCGGCCTGTCAGACACGCAGTCGTAGGGACTTTGAGTGTAACACCTCTAGAACAGCGCCCAACTCTGAAACAATTGCTAAACTAGAGGTCTAAATGAAAACACTTCAGACCCGACGGCTAAGTGAACTTGCAATGCAGACACAGACTCGCCATTAAAAAAAATTGATCAGATTACATTACTATCAACAGGGACAATAGCGTTGGTGTCCTTTGGAAAGCTGTATGAAGCGATAAATGATATGCTAAAGCAGGGGTCGCCAACCTTTACGTTAGCTAGAGCTACTTGTAGTGGAGGCCAACAGTGGAGAGTTACTAGCGGGCGATATCGGGGTGGGGATATTTATAAACCTCTGAATTTTTACCAGTATTTTTTTGGCCCAATTATTTCCTCTCTATAAACAGATGGAATAACACATGCCTTCACGATTATATTAAGAAATTCAAAAACCTCTTTGTTGCACATTATTATTTATTAGTAGCTGTCTCAAAAAGACAGATATTTGTTGGACTACCACACAAATATCCTGTGATATTTGTGCCCTTCCTTTGAGTTTTATGCAGGCTTTCTACATGCTAGGCACACTATTGTTTTCCAAATGTGCATTTCACACTTTCATAAAAAAACGAAAGTAATTTCCAAATTGAAAAATGCTACTTGCGTTCACTAGTGTTCGTTGAAATGTTTTTTTTTGTCAGACACCACACATACTGTTATTTGTGTGCCCCTCTGTGTTTTAGCACAGGTTATATTTATAAAGGTGTTATATGCTTTTCAAACTGGTTAATCACAAATAAATGCTTCTGTTGTGCTGACAGCAGTTTTTAGGAAATTAAACTGTGGGTTCATGGGTGCCAACTTTTGATTTTCACTACAGGGGCAGAAATATCCCCACCTCCATTATGAATATAAGCAAGCAACCAGCCCAACCCATACCCAGGCCAAACACATTTTATAGCACTTTTTCTATGATTCCAGTGCTATTCGGATGACTCAGCTCATTTTCAGGCTACCCTCAGCCACCTCTTCTCCCACCCTCATCTCTGACTGCCTGTCCGCCACCCAGGAGTGGTGTGCCCCCAATGATCTCTGCCTTAATGCCAGTAAGACAGATTCTCCTCATTGGAACACCTGCTACCTCCTTTCCTGTCACTCTCTGGCCGGCCTCCCTTGGCCCTCCTCCTGCTCCCACCTGTGAGGCTAAATACCTCGGGGTCATCTTCGACTCCACACTCTCCTTCTCTCCTCACATTTCTGACATCTCTAAGAAGTCCCACTACCAGCTGAACCTCCTCAGAGGCATTCTTCCTTTCCTCTCCTTCCCCCCCAGGGGCTCAATGTCTCCAGAGCTCTGGTTCTCTCTAGGCTGGACTATTGCAACAGCCTCTGTCTAAATCTGCCTGCTTCTACTCTCCGCCCTCTGCAACTCATCCAGAACAGGACTGCAACACTTGTCCTTGGCCTCAAGCCCAGGGATCGGATCTCTCCAGGACTGAAATCTCTGCACTGGCTCCCAGTGGCTGCGAGGATTAAGTTCAAAACCCTCTGTATGGTCCACAAGGCCTACTGGGGCCTGGGGCCTGGGGCCTCAATACCTTCATCTCTCTCTTCCAAAATATCTTCCTTCTCGAGGTCTTCGCTCATCCGCCTCCAACTCCCTCAGGGTCAGTTGCTTCTCCAAGCAACAAGTTGGTGGTAGATCTCTTTCCTCAGTTGAGGCCTCCCTCTGGAACAGCCTCCCTGTCTCCTTGAGGAGAATCATCTCCGGTTCCGGAAGCACCTCAAAACCTTTCCCTTTGCTTCTGCCTTTTCTCCTCCTCTCCCCTGCTGGCTTCCTGGCCGATACTGAAACTGCACTGGTCACCTGGCAACCCCCCTGCTCTCAAAGCCCAGCGCCCCCGCCCCGTCGCACACATGCACCGCCTTCATGGCAACCCCCCGCACTTAGGGACTGTTCTGTACCCCTACAGTTCCACCACTAGCACTTGACACCTGATGTTTGCACTACCCTTGCACTTGCCACCAGCTGGCCGGACCATACTGATTGTTATTTATTATCCCATGTACTGCACCGTCCCCTTCCCCTCGCCCCGCACTTTCCTCCTTCCCCCTTCCCATGCACTTGTGCGATCTGAATGACACCTGGCGTAGGAGGATCATTGTCTGGCTTCTCTGTTCCCCCTGCCTTGCCTCGTCGCGCCTTGAAACACTTATATGATATGGCATTTAGTTTTGAATATAATACATCTCAGCATCGGTCTTTCAACCTGCTGAGCTACCCTGGTAGGCTTCTACTGTGCAGCGTGTCGATGGATCGCTTAATGTACTAAAAGCCGGTGTACCAGTGTCATGGAAGTGATTTAAAGTGGGAATGTACAGTGTGGAGTTTGGAAAGAAGCCACGTGAAAGAAATTGCACCATTTTTTAAATATTATTTTGAACATTTCCAGGCGAGCAGCAGTGCTACTGTGATATTTTCATTGCGTGGTCACAATGATCCTGATCCTGCCCCAACCCCTCTGACATCTCTGGCAAACAAGAGCAGCTTGCTTAAGCAAGACAGTGTCGGGGGCGCACAAGGCCAACTCTGGTACTGCAGGCGGCCTGCAGAAGCAGAACGTGATACTGACATCTGTCAGTAAGCAGCTCCATGTGGCACAGCAGCCAAGCTCCCCGCCCGCAATTGGGACGACCAGGGTTCTGATCCCACCCGCAATTGGGATGACCAGGGTTCGGATCCTGATCGAGGAAAATGACCGCAAAAACACAGCATTCAATAATTTAACTTAAAAAAGGGTTTCTTATACAGTATTTCCAGCGCGGGCGACTGAAGAGGCTCAGGCGAGCTACTAGTCGCCCGCGATCGACCGTTTCGCGACCTCTGTAAAGGATCAGACCACCATGATCGCATACATGCACACCAAATTCTCCTACCTGGAAGGTTTCTTGGGAAGGCTAGCAACAAACCGGCACAGGTAAACTAAGCAGTGCAAACTAAAGACACCCCCAACGGGGATGAACCACTGCAAACAGCAAAGGCGCCAACGTTGGTTCAAACAAAACAAACCATAGCACCCGTGGGCACTCAAACAGCAGGGGCTCACCATAGGAAACTAAAAGAAGGAACCTCAGAGAAGGCACCAGAAGCAGATGTCCGAAGACCCTTACCTATGCTCCCCCTGAACAGTGTTAACATACTTTTCACCGCAAAGCTACCCGCGGATCGGAAAGCGACAAAACCCACCCCAAAACCATGTTTGCAACCACCAAGTGCCAACAGACAAGGCAACGGATCAATAAGCATGGCAGGCTTCGAAAAGATTTCCAAGGAAGTCCAGCCCACCCAAAGAGTAAGACGGAAAGGAATTCTCCCGCCAACCTTTGGCATCTTCTCCCAGAAAATAAAAGGGACACAAGAAGCACAACCCCAAGAAAATGGCACGTCAGTCAATATACTTTAAACCTCAAGACGACGTGAGCCCTTAGCAAGATAAGGATAAGAGGGTCGTGGTCTTAACCCTTCCTACAAAGCAAGCCTTGAAAAAAACTTTCAAAGTGCTAGGGAATACCAGTAGAGAATCAACAGTGGCAACCAAGGAACTAAAAGAGATTGGATGAAGAGGAGCCTTCCGACAATTCAGATCGACAATGAATATGAGCCTGTACACCATCAAAGACTCTGAATCAGAACTGACCAACATCCCACAACAAAAGAGAAAACTGTACTCCTCTCACGAAGAGTCGTCACCACGCGGCCGAAAGGAGAAAGAACTTATCGATCCCCCCTCTCCAGTATTTTTAACCATGGCGGACAAAAGGGAAAAAATTCAAAAAGGCGTGAGAGCGGCCCATAGAAGCACAAACAAGGAAACAAAGCCAACAAACTTTACTCTCACCAGAACTGAAACTCCCAGAGAGACATCCGACAGGGGAAAAGAGGGTACCATCCCCACGGTACCCAATAGACAAACACAAGTCCGATAAACAATCCCCTCAAAGGAGAATCTCTGACCAGCAACAACCGAGTGCGACCACACACTTTAGATCGCAAGCCCACGATAACCATCAAGACGACCTACCTGAATTTAATTCCAGCAAAATGAAAATGCACAGCAGAAACTAGTACCAAAAATAGCAGCCACATGAACGTTCAAGCTCGAGAGAATTTAAGAGCAAGAGGATAATTGGACGCTAAACAGAACAATAACTATTTGAACAAGTTCGCTCTTTGAGAAGCCTGTATTCGATCAAAATCGTAGAACCAAACCCCTATGGAAGAACAGACAGTTCAGTGCTGCATATAGATTCACAAAGGGTCAAGACCCTCCTGTTGGGAGCAAGAGACACTCAGGGCATTGGGCTTCGATCTAAACTACACCACAGAGTGTGATGCAAGACCGGATTCAGAACCATCAAAAAAACCAAGGACACAAACCTAAGAAAGCATTCCTGGAGATCAGGTGCAACATCTGACACGAAACAATCAGGCATACAAACGAGTAGGGAGATTATAAAAATATCGCTGCATGAAGAATCATCCTCTGATGCAGCGAATAACCGAAGAAAACAAGAGCACAGGTCGCCCAAAAAGCAAGGAGCAGAGATCCCAAACATCACGAGATACGGGACAGGAACGAGAGAATAACTTTGGCTTCGACCCCAGATCCGTACAGGCTCCCTAAAGGCCCAGTCCATCAGTTGAAAAATCACCTTCACTCAGGACAAAAAAGCGGACCACAGACTCAAGAAGGATATACTGCGACAAAACCAACGCTTCTCCCAGGAAATGGGAATGGCTCCCTGTTGCGGCAATTGGCGACATGAGAAACTAGCCACTAACCAATTCAAAGCCAAAAAGGGACCCAAAGTGGGACACCTCAGAAGAGAACAAACCAGAGAAGTCACAAATCATAATGGGTTCCTGGAACACCCGTGGCTTTGGACACTTAACAACCCCTACTGATGTCAATCTGGGCTTTTTCTACACCCTGTGTTTGCAGGAAATCTGGCTCTGAACAAATCGTCTATTGGAGGGTTATGAGTCCGCATTTTCACCAGCATCCAAGGGCCCAAAGGGTCACCTCATATCAGGCATCCTTAAAGAAAACAAAATCAGAAGTGGGCTCCATCTCACGAAAGCCTAACAGCCTCAGAATTCATCCTGGCCTCCCTAGTGACATGGACAGTCCGGAGGCCCAAAAAGGAAAGCCTCATAGTAAAGACATACTATTAATCAACATATACTGGAATCCGGGAGCCAGATAAAACGAGACTTATCTCAAGAACATGGAAAAGACTATTGACGAGGCCCACGATAACTACAATATAAAATACATGATTATCAACTGTGACATGTCGCGACACAAGCGATGGAGAACGACCTGTCATAGGCTCCGCGAGCTCCAGAGAAAGAGGTCGCCTATGGTCCAATCTTATGGACGCGAGGAACCTACATGACATGCATTGGATGTTGGAAAAAAACTATCCTAAAGTTCCCACTTGGGAGAACCAGGGACACGACTGTACATTTGTGTCAAGAAATCTCTTGGTCCTCATTAAGTCCTTCAGCATCCAAAGAACTAAGGAGAGCGACCACAATATACTAATATCAACCTGAAGACTCTGCGAGAGCCGGAACAAAGCATAAGATCAGAGATTGAGACGTGCGAGGGGGCACCAGCCTGAGATAATCAGAAAACGCAATAGTACGCCTCACAAAACAATACATGAATAAATCCAGTCTTGAGCCACTAGAAAACTTGAATCAAGCCTACTATATACCTCTTCTTTCAGTTTTAAAAGAAAACAAAACAAAGTTTTCCCCCCTGGGGAAAACACATCCACGAATATAACCAACAGGTGGTGGACAAAAGAAAAGTAATCAGGAAATTGAAACGAAGCGCTCGAAAGCTTGGCACATAGACAAAAACAATAGAAGTAGAGAAGGCAGTGAGCCTACAAAACATGGCTTCAGCAAAACCGGCATTGTCTATACCAAGAAGACTCGGATGTGATGTTGCGCGCAATCTGTAGTAAAAAAAACAAGAGACTTCTGGGCACTAATTAAGGGGACCACAACAAAAGCCTTTGCAACAACAACAACAATAAAATCTTGGGCCTTACTGCAAGACAATGAATCCATCCTAAACAAAATTTTAAAAAACTCAATGGCTGGCGAGCTCCAGGCACAGATGGCATCACAAATTACGACCTCAAGAAACATCCAGCACAATGGGCACAATTCATCAAAGACGTTTTCCAGAACTGTATACGATCCAATTCCATACCGCCCTCATGGAAAAAAGCAGTGGTAGTCACAATCTTCAAAAAAGGAGATGGAGAGAACCCAAATCATTATCGTCAGATCGCTTTGTTGGACACCATAGGGAAGATCTTTGGCTCCTTGATTCTGGACAAGCTACACGACTGGACTATTCAGTGAGCCTGCTTTGACCCTTTGCAGGTCGGCATTGTGAAAAATCTGGGCACCTCAGGGAACATACTAATCTTAAGCATCGTGAAGGCTAAGGTGATGGAGGGCAGACTGAGAATTTTCATGGCGTTCGTGGACCTGGTCCAAGCTTTTGACCAGGTCGACCATAAAATGCTATGGAATAAACTCGAAACAAGAAACTGCCCTGACGAGATACTGAGCCCTATAAAAGCCCTTTACTCCGGAACCTCAATGTGTGTGCGCCTGAACGAAGCAGGATGCATATCTAAACCCATCAGCATGGAGCATGAGTGAAACAGGGATGCCCGCTGGCCCCGGCACTATACAACGCATACATAGCGGACTACATGAATGCGAGTTGGAAATAAGATCTTTCCCTCCAGCCATTCCAAATGTCAAAATTTCTAGACTGTTGTACACGGATGATATCTTGATGGACCAGACGGCCATCGGCTTACAAAGAAAACTAAACAACTTGTTTGCCTATCTAAAAGAAAAACATCTTCAGATGAATAAAGAGAAAAAAATAATGTCATTTGAAAGAACCTCCAAAAAAATCAGAACACCTGAGCTGGAACATTAATGGCAAGAAACCTGAAAAGGTGAAAAGCTTCAGATACTTGTGCATCATCCTAAACACCTTGCGGGAAACACCAATGCAAGACAGCCTACTCGAAAAAGTAAAGTCCCTTTCAGCACAATCGAAAGCAATTGCCCGGAAATATGGACGCTTTTCGCCAACATCAGTCCTAACCTTTTATAAAACAAAGGTAGTACCAAGCATAACATATGGTACCAAAGCCATGCCTAATCTCCCGGAAACCATTTGGCAAAAATTTGAGGAAATGTATTGGCGGAAGGTCCTAGCTCTCCCTCAGGTGCTACCAATTAACCTAATAAGACGAGAACTGAATCCAAGGAACGGGCTGATGCTATACAGAAAGGTACTCCTTCCATCTCCACCTTTGATCATGAAGATCATTAAAAAAAGAACTAGATGCAGGAACCTGTAAAATGCTCTAGTCCTCAGCTTCTAACATCTGCCTGCTAGACTGGATAGGGAGTTCAGATGAGGAACTGAAAAGCAACCCCACAAAAGTCAAAAATCGACTACTAGAGTGACTGGATTCGAACATTGCAAGAAGAATCAACCTCGAAAGTGATACACTATCCTTTCGACTTGGTGTAAATTAACCAAACAAGAGCGTACCTGGCCAAGTGTCCGGACAAAAAAATGAGACAAAACTTCCTCAGAATTCGCCTCAATTTAATAAATACACATGAAACCTTGGCACGAAAAAATGATTCCGAAACAAGTGTTCCTTCTGTTAATGTCCAGACAAGGAAGAATCAATAAGACACTTGCTTTTAGCATGCGCTGGACCAACGAAACGCGCGACAGACACTTATGCTGCTTCTTTCGCTTCTTTAAAAACTTAAGACACTACGATGAAGAGGAATGGTGGAATAGACTCATGAGTGGGGAAAAAAACAGTTGGTTGATGGCTGTTAATTTCTTTGAAGAATTGGGCTTCACCAGAACTACCAAGGGCCACGAAACCCAAGAATCTGCACAACCTTACTCAGAAAACATATTATAGAGTCTACTAGATGGACATGACTGAATAAACCTGCAGAGTTAATAGCCCCAAAACCGGACATAGAAGGAAGCTCTTTTCTTCCTTCTTTTTCTTGGATTTTTTCCTCTTTCTTTGGTCTCTTCTTCCCTTGGTCCCGATTTTAGTTTTGACATTACAAACTTGTAAAAATTGTACGTTGCTTTGCAATTAAATCAATAATAAAAATAAATGTTTTAAAAATGACGACAAGATCATTGGCGCAGATTATTGCTCAAGCTACACGGTGCAGAACCCATCAGCTCTGAAAAATAAAGCAAATAACTCCATACAGGCAGCTTGTGCCAGCCATCATTACTCCTTTGTTGGACTTGGGGATAGGAGTCCCTCTGCTGTTAGAATTACTCAAAGGCAGAACAGTGTCCCCTGTTTAAAGCCAACAGACTAGTCCTCCAACTGACATGCAAAATACTGATCAAACAAACCCGGAGACTCATTTTGGTCAACCTGGCCTATCTTGGGTTACAAATATACTCAAGAGAAGCAGAAACCTGGAACAGGTTTCCTAGGTAATCCAAACTGTTCGCTAGAAAGAAATCAATCCCCACCTCCTAAAACCAACTACCAAGACACCTTTCTTCCTCCTATGTTCCAGGATATCTATCAGGCTGAGTGGCGCTCAAGTAATCCATACAACAAGGGTTCCCAAAATTGCTCACCTTCAAGAGACAACTAACCACCTGAACGGGAGCTTAAGAAAAAATGCCCTAATGGGGGTGGGCCAAGATCAGGTTCATGAAAACCCAAACATGAAATATTAATTCAGAACTGTTCACTAGTTCAAACCTTTCAAGTAAGATGAAAACGTAAGCTGATTTTTTCGTGGCTATCCACGGTCATGGACAGTGCGACTTACTGGATCTCCTAGCCACAGGCATTTATGAGACTTATCTCTTGAGAAGAATGTAAGACTTTGAAACAATAAAAAAGATGAAAATCAATACTTTACCTTCAAGTCCTTATTGGAGAATTACCCAACTTCAATGGAAAGGAAACTCCAGTAGATGGAGTCACTAAATTGAATATCAAAATAGTGTGACTTCGACTCACTAACCCAGTGATAGCTGCAGACTCTCAGGGGACACCTTTCTTATTGGGGAACAATTTCATTCAAAGCCTTTTGCTTTTGATAGTGTCAACCAGGTCCCCAGGACTCAAACCAGCCACGAGGTGAAGATAAAAAGTGATAATTACGTCAGTCTGAACTGCACTGTTGACCAGATTGGTAAGCACCCAGTCAAGTAGAAATTAATTTCCAAAAATACTCAAGTCCCCTATATTAATATATCTGTGAATTAACACCCTGGTTTGGGGAGGGCCTCACCACCGTCTCGCGAACAGATCTCTAGAAAGCCACAAAAATAGGCCACTACCTTGCGCAGAACCAAGCGAATAACCACAGAAGAATGCTCCAGAAGACAGCAAAGCCTAAAACACCCAACACAGATTTCCGAAAGAACAGGGTAACCACAACTAGGCCATGTGCTAAAAACTCAACTCTTCACACACCTCTCAAACCCTAAACAACCACTCTATCACTGCAAACCGGAAGCACTTCACTACAAAACAAATCACAGTCTCGCACAACAGCACATGGGAGACCACAGACCTGTAAACCGCACTCTTGCTCAGCGAATTGTGCCAACTGAACTGAAGCTGCCAACAGGACATCACAAATCTCGCTCTACCTTTATCCCACTACACCCTTCTAACTGACCCTACCCTCTTACCTTTCAGATCCACCAGAGTGACAGGGGACCACTCTGACAGTGCACGGTATACATTTCCTAACATTAACAAGATGGGGAATGGAGTTGCACCAAATAATGAGCGGCTCTCCACTCGGGAGGTAACCCATCGAAGTTCAATACAAAGTGGATTTCCAGCGAGGGTCCAGGTCAACAGTGTACAAGTGAGGTGATAGAATATAAGCAGTCTAGCTACTATACAAAGAAAAGGAAAGCTCATATTCTTCCCCATTCAAATTACTGGTAGAAAGGATCAGGTTCTATCAAATGTCTGTTTAACTCAAAGCTTTATTAGCGAGAACTTGCTGAGACAATAACTAAGATGAGAAGATTCCTACATTTAATCTGCTAAATAAATGGGAATGTGTCCAATCAAAGTTTCGAAACAATAGTTTCGAATGACAAAAGTTCTGAAAAAAATGTTTTGAATGTATTTTTTTTTTAATATTAAAGGGTTTAATTTAAGTTTGTATAGTAAAATAAGTTTTAAAAAAAAGGGTTTAGGGGGACCCCCCCATTAAAAAATGAAAAGATTAAAAAAATTGAAAACTTTATCGGAACTTTTGTCATTCGAAAACTGACTGCCGAAACAGTCATTATGAACCAATGGGAATCTGGTTGATGGAATGGATTCAAAAGACTTACTGATAAACCAAAGTCTTTCGGTTGCAGTGGGAAGTAGGCTTGCAAAACTGATTACTAGCAGGTGTATGTTGAAGATCACAAATGGAACCAAAATGGCAAGATCATAAATGCTGGGTCATAAGAGATGGGATCTCTGATTTTTATATCGGCAATTACCTATTACATTGATTAGCAATTAATTTCGATATTAAAGTTTGACCAGAAATCAGGAACAACCTGATGGATTTCAAGAAAGCATTTTGATGAGCTGCATTGCTACTTTACGCTGAAGTCCAAACAAAAAGATACTTTTCATGGAAATATATTTCAAAAAGGACAAACCTTGTTTAATTAAGAAGCTTTTACTAATTGAATTAATATTCTTTAGCAACAGGGACTTTCTCAAGATCAAACTATTAGTATAGTTTAAAGATTCAAATATTGTATGACAAAGACCCCTAAAGTTGTATTTTGTATGAAGACACCTCCTTTGGAATGGCGGTCAATTACAAACATTTTTCAATTGACTTTAATCCGGTCATTGGTCAAATATCTTAAGATTGTTATAATGATATCAGACCAGCGACTATATTCATCAAGGGGAATTGCATGATGTAGTCCTTTTTCCCCTATGGGGTGGTGGAAGTTACCTGTGACACTTTGGAAGACAAATAATGTCCAGAGTTAGCATCAACTACTTCAATATTAAAGACTCATTCAACCAGGTAGATACCAGAAATGGAGATCTCCCTGTATAACTTTAATGCCAATTTAGAAATATTCCTAGGTTTCCGTTACATGGTCGAACAGATCAGTCTGACTGATGCCTGTTCAATCAAGGAACAAAGAAAACAAAATCGAGACTATTTTTGGATTTCCACAAAAAAGTTTTGAGTCATATGCATGAATCTACATTTCTACATTACATAACAATACCTACTGACCATGATAGGGCACCACTATTTTTAAGACCATAGAAACCACCTTGGTAGGTCTCCCACCCCATGATCAGAGGGTTCCCCATCCCTTCTTGAGGGGGTCAGGCTATTGACCCGGTCATAAACATGCTGTTGAACATTCAATCTGAAAGGCAGCCCTCTGCATTATTGCTTTAAACACCCCACACCTATCCACAATACCCCAACTCATGCCTAAAAAACACAAGGATACATTTACACTGGACAAGGACAACATTGGTCTCAGTGTATAGCCCATCATCAAGAAAGCACTGGAAAGCCATGAACTACAACTCAAGAGGTATTGGCAGAACTGGACTCTCAACCTACCACTAGGGCTTGAAAGGGGCCGGGTGCTGGCCCCACAAGTCTGCAAGAACGTCACCCAAGCTGGGAAGCGGCCAGGGCTCCCCGTCACCCACTAATAAGCAACCCATGCACGCATGACCAAAATCTAGAAAGCACACTTCAGGACACTAGCAGTAATTTCCAAGCTGTGAAATTTAAGGAAATTAGTTGTTGCAAGCTGAGCCGACCAAGCTGCACACCTGTAAACCCAGGCTGTCCAAATAAATATATGGCTTATGATCTTCGCGTACAGCAAACTGAAAGAGTATGTGTTGTGACAAACGAAATTAGCACCAAGGCCAGCGTCAGGGACGGAAGACCAGGGCCACACAACCGTGTGGTCAAGGAAGCCCTCTATCTCACGCAGGCCTTCCGTGCCCCTCCACCCAGCACATCTCCAAAAGCGTGAATAGGTTTGGGGTGGTGCGGAGAGTGGCACCCCCAACACAACACCCCCCAAAATCGTACAGTAAAGACAGGCACATTGTTCAACATGTCTGTGCATTTAAAAGGGCAGCTCTGCCAGCTGTGAATGGAAGCAAATATTGTAATGCAGCATTTATAGATCGGTAAAAGGAGCCGATGGGGACTTTTGCATCTGAAAGGACCAGCACAGATCCACTAGTTGACTAAGGAACTTTGTGCGTGTCCTCTCCAGACACCTGTCCCCTCTATAAATGGTCCAACATAACCTTTTTTGTCCATGAGAATACATTTTTCCCCCCATCGGAAGTTCACTTTAAAAAAAAAACATTTTGCAGAATGTCAAGTCGAATGCTGAGTGCCTTTCAGGCGTTTCAGTTGCAGAGGGGAGTAGTTAATATTACAAGATTGAGCATTCCATTACGTATGTGCTTCCATTCTGAACGGGGAATAAAAAGCTACAATCGTACTCCTTTTGCTTCATGTATTTTACGTGGATTTATGTAGTCATCAGATTCGTTTATTACATATTTTCACAAACGAAAGCAGGGTAGGTAGGTAGTCACATCAAGGGCCAAGCTTTTCAGACTGGACTCAAATTCCAGCTATTCTGCTCAACTAAAGTGATTTTATCATGATTTCAATCATTTTATCTCACTATGCCTATCTGCCAAAAGTGTTCGCTCATAGAAGTTGTTTATTATGACTGTACACTTGGAGAAAAATATTAAGGATATGAGACTACAAATGTTTCTCCATTTGCAAGATTAGTGACCATTAATATGAATATCAAAGTTACTGGTCACTTGTTATTCAATTTTCGTACTGCAACTTCCCTTGATGTACTAGCTTTTAAAAGAGTTAAGTCACTCCTTGAAAAGTCATTTTCTGCATTGTCCCTTCTGGAGTTGGCAATACATATACAAATTCAAGGGCTTTGCTGGTGTTTTGTCGCACATGGCAGCACTAATCAGAACTGGTGCTACCCAATGTCCAGTTAGTGCTCCGAAGAGCTGCACACCTGAATCACTCACTGTCAAATACAGAAACCTGTGGTGGTCATTCAGTTACCAAAATGATCTTCGATTTAGTAAACGATACTAGGAACGCACACAGATCCCATAGGTCGGCCTCTCCTTTCTCAGATTTAGAAAATGTGAGCGATTTGCTCACTGTTTCAATCGTTTACATTGTAGTGTGAATGATTTGCAACCCTCAAATAAATGTATGTAAAATAAGCAGACATGTATTGTTTGGGTCCACCTGCATCCCTTGGGCAACGCCCAGCACGCATAAATCGCACCCCCTTATATACACTAGAAAACAAAATAGTCACACATCAGGTTTCTCTGAGCACAGCAAGGCTCGAAAGTAGCTGAGTCTTATATGTTGTAATATACCCCAAGAAACCGGGCTGTGAGTGTGTCCCTGTGTTCGTGTGACAATACCAAGCGAACTCTCCATGGTAAAAGTTACTGGACAGAGCATGGCATATTTTTTCTGACAATCGCTCCACAGATAAATGAAAAAACCAGGGAAGGTCGCGCTGCGGGATCCGTGTTCTCCAAGCGCCACCCCGTGGGTATCGCGGGAAAAGTCATGACGGTTAACGGCTAACGAAAGTTGACCGCAGCAGACATCGGTTTCTATTCCTTTAATATATAGGCTTGCATTACCTCCACTAATACGTTCAAACCAAAGTAAATCAGACGGAGCAGAGTGCTACACTTTGCTGGATATTGAATATTTCTCATTAGCTGCACACAATGGTTTTGTTTTGCAACCGGTAATAAACCCAGAACCAATGCAGTGTATAATGTCAATAGCGCCTACAATATGCGACCATTTCAGTTGAAGATAAACATTCTTCAAAAGAGCGCGAACAATCGGACGCGATGAGCTGCTTTGGGTTTGTAGTGGATTGTGTGTTGTGTACACGTGTTACCCCGTATTATCTGAAACGAGTCTCGCAGGGATCTAGCGATGCATTTCATGCAAAACAATCCTCGGGTTAGCGTCTCAACCCCAGCAACTCAGGCCATAGATCCGTCTGCCAAGACCACTTGCTATGGAGGCGTTCATGAGCATAGGTTCCCAAGCGTGCGTATATGCACATGAATTCAGTGCATCACACACAGGAACCAGCACATTGCAGGACCTGTACGTAGCTAGGTTTTTACCTTTTCCGGTGGGCTACTAAAAGGTTGGAATTCAGGCCCAGAGGTGGGGTGGTTTCTCATTAACCATCCGAATGTCCCTGCATGCTCAACACTTAGTAGAAAGAGAGGAACAAGTTACTTACCACGGTAACGTTCTTACGATTGGATGTTCCTCCCTCGCATTCCTCAACTTTTGTTATCTTCCTCGCCAGCTTAGTTTTTAGGCTTCTCTTCTTAAATAAATACCAGCATTAGTGTGTCCGAGGCAGGAGAAAACCTCTTAAGAGGGAAAGTGTAATGCACCAAAAATCTACTGCCAGGTGGGTTCGGAAGGGCAATGAGGACGACATAGGAAGCACATCCAATCGAAAGAATGTTACCTGGGGTAAGTAACTTGTTATTCGAGTGGATTGTGTCCTCTCTCGGATTCGTCATCTTTTGATAGACTCCCAAAGCAGTGTTAGTTTGGAGGAGGGAATAAGAATTTTAGATGCGCTCTTAAGAATTGTTATGGACCGAATGTAAGACAGCCTTTCCAAATCATCCTTCCTGTCTGGAGTATGAATCCAGACAGTAATATTTTGTGAAAAAATTAATAGGAGACCATGTGGCTGCCACACAAATTTCATTTATCGGCACCCCTCTCTGTAAAGCAGAAGATGTTGCCATGCCCTTCGTGGAATGGGCCCCAAAGCCTTCCGGGGATCTTTCTCCGCTAATATGTAGCATTCCGTAATGCCCAATATGATCCATCTAGACAATGTTAGTTTTTAACTGCTAGTCCCAATTTATGGCCCGTGTAGCCAACAAAAAGTTTGTCATCCTGATGTAACTTAGCCATCCTGGAGATGTAACTTAGCCATCCTGGGGATGTAAAAGCTAAGTGCTTGTCTTGGATCAAGCCTATGAAGCCTCTCCCCATCCTTGCAAGGGTGTGGAGGCGAGTAAACAGATGGTAACACTATTTTCTGGGATATATGAAAGTCTGATACAATTTTCGGCAGAAAAGTTGGTTTAACTTTATAAACCACACTGTTCTTAAGAAAAGGTAGTATATTAAGGCTTCCAAGTTAAGGCCTGTAGTTCACTCACCCTGCGGGCTGTTAGTGCAATAGAAAGGTTTTAAAGCTCAATAACTTTAAAGAACATGAATGAAGTGGCCTGAACGGAGCACAGATAAGGCATTTTAGTGCCAGATTAAGGTCCCAAATCGGAACTGGAAATGGAGATGGCGGGACCACGTTAAGCGAGTCCCTTTAGGAATTGTATGACTGAAGGCATCTTGAAGGAGGATAACTCTTCCGACCTGCACTTGAAGATTTAAAGCGTGAACGAAATATCCTTTAATGGTCTGAATCTGGAGCCCCAGATTTGCTGAATGTAACAAAAGAAAAGACAACACCATAGGAAAATTGCACTGAAAAAGGATCCACATTCCTTTCCCTACACCAGCTGCAGAATGTGTTCCTACAGCAGCAATTACATTGCTGGCCTTCAGGCTAAAATTAAAATCTCCATTATGTCATCCGGGGGGTCCCAATCCTTATATTTCAACCTCTTAGAAACCATGCGTGAAGGTTGAGTGTCTTGACCTCTGGATGGAGAGCCCAAACCTCCTCTTGCGAGAGAAGGTCCTCTCTTTGTGGAAGACGCATTGGAGGACAAATGACATGTGCAGAAGGTCCGGGAACCATGTCCTCCTGGCCCAATCCAGAGCAATTCGGATCAAGGAATTCCCAAACTTTCCCAACCTACTGATCACGTGAGGAATGACGGGGACTGGAGGAAATGAGTGGAAACTCCCAGTCCACTACGAACGCATCGATTAGAGCTCCTCTCGGGGGAAATTCCATGGAACAGAACAGGTCGCACTTCTGATCTTGAGGGTTAAGGCCTCAGAGGTTTTAAGGTGGCTGATGCAGCGGCTGATGGTAAGGTAGCCGTTGCCTGGGCAGACTTGACTCCTCCCTAGTCTGCCACGAGGGAACCTTCTTTTGCCCTTTTGACTAGCCAGTCCTCTCGCTCTTCCAACTGAGGAGTAGAAGCAAAAGGACGTAACCTTCCAGGAAGATCCACTGGGGTGAGATGGTTGTGGCTGACATAGCGCCACCAAGGGATTTGGCTGCTGCCTTTGAGGTCTGCAGCTTCTCAAGGCTTTCTTCAGCCTTGCTGCCAAACAGCCGAGTGCCGTCAAAGGGAATGTTGAGGAGCCTAGACTGCACGTCCGGTGCAAATCCTGACTTCCTCAACCACGCAAGCCTGCGCATCACAATGCTCACCGCCATGGCCCAGCTGATGCAGCAGAGTCCAGTCCGGATTACAGAGAATCACACATGGCCTCCTTTCATCTCTTAAAATATTCAGGAAACCTTTCTCTTTCCCCTTCGGGAATATGCTCAGTGCCAGTCCCACAGGATGAATGTAAATTTGGCTAAAGTTCAAGTGGCATTGGCAGACTTAAGAGCCATACACTGGCAGGAAAACACATTACTGGCCCAAGCGTCAAAACGCTCAGCATCACTGTCTGGCGGAATGGTTGGATAAGCTGCTTGTTTGGAGGTAGATGTTGCTGCCTGAACCACTAGGCTCTCTGGTGTAAGATGTTTCAACAAATATTCAGGATTGGCACTGGACGGTCTACTTTTGGTGAGGTTTTTATTCACTGCTAGACTTTATTCTGGAGCTTCCCAAATGTCTTTGACCCTTTTTTGTAGGGCAAGGTAGAAAGGAAGTTCAGGATCCTTCTGAGGACCTTTATCTAATATATCCAACAGGTCATCCTGTTCAACTGGAGGATTAAGCCTCCACCATCGTAAAAAGTCTAACTTTAGTCATAAGCTGCCTATAAGAGACATCAGCGTGCTCTGACTGGTCTCGTTTGCCAAACTCAAGCTCAGGTGACGTGTCAATGCCACTTGCTGATTTTCGTACAAGTACTTTAAACTGGATTCCTCAGAGATCAGGGCCTATGGACGTTAGGTGTGCCAAACTCCAATCCAAATGGAGAAGTATCATGGTCAGAAGGTTTGTGTTCTTCATAAATAACAAAGATTTGAAAAAAATTCTTTCTTGGTAAAAGTCTATGATTTTTTTAACCTCCTTAGAGGCTAATGTAGATTTTATGGGAAAAGGCGTTGATGGTTTCGACACCAATGGCATCAATGTCTTCAATGACTGTCGTGTCAAGACCTCGAAGGTTCGTGGGGTTTGTGGCTGATGTCCCAGGCTCAAGGGTGCACTGGATTTTGCCTTTGGCCTTTTCTTGTCTGCTTTTAATGGCGTGCCAGGAGCATGGCTTCTATCTTTCTACGGGGTCGGGGCCTCCATCTCGAAATTATTTTTACATTTCCTGTCTGAAGGACTCCCACTCCGCAGGAGTTGACGACTAGGTTGGGCAGGTAATACTCCTATGGAGATTAATCGGATCAGGTGGTGGAAGATGATCTATATCGCCTTTACTTCATCATCTTTGATGAAGAGTGGTGAAACCCACTCCTGGATCGCAAGTGCTTTTCTGATCTTTTCCTTCTAGGAGAGAAGCCTATCCAGTGGGACCAGCGTTTTTTCGGCGGTGTCTTTGAGGGGAATTTAGTAGGAGGCCTACCCTCTGCCAATTTCCCTTTTCGCTCTTTTGAAGCCTTACCAGTCATGGACTGACAGGAGACAATGTGCAATTCGGTGCTCTACGCCAAGGCACCACGACACACTGAGGAGTGAGAGACATCTTTGCACCGCAATTGTGGCATTTTTTTAAACCCGTTCTTCTGGGTTGATGGTGCCGGAGACAAGGTCATCGTATGTCAGTTTTCATGGGAACCAAAGCGTGCTGTAATTTCTCGAAGCGTTAGAACTGAAGCTAACAGGCGCTGAGCATGCTACATGTACCAATGATTACGTTGACCTCAAGACGGAGGCCCTCAACGGACAGTCGACCGCATGAACGCACAGCACCATCTACTGAAAAAAGAAATTCCAAAGCAGCAAACCTGGAGAGGAAGATCGCAAAACATGAGGAATACAAGAGAGGACAATCCATTCGAAGCGAGCAATTTAACATTAACGCACGATTCAACTGTTGGAAGCAAGACTGAATGTTGTGGCGCTTTGAAACAATTTCGGTTGCATAAATCGCCTTACAATTGCTCAATAAAAAATATTCATTTGCATTTGTAGAGCATGCTTAGTTGGGTAGAATCAAATTCTAGCAAAGCACACAAATACAATTCCCATAATTTACCATGCCTTAAGTGTCATGGATAAAAAAAAAAAACTTTATTCGGACAAAAATATCACTATAATTTATAAAAGTATTTATTGAATATCGCCCAAATTGGCTTCAAATACAAAATGACAGGAGCATCATTATCAGTCAGAAAATAGTGGGAGTTGCAGACCGGAAGCAAATGATGCATTTAGATTTCTGTGATTGGTACTCCAAAAGCAAGCAGGCTTGGTGTCCTGTTAAGGCGACAGGTGTTTGTGTGTATCCCACACACCTGTCCATACCTCCTCACCCAAAGAACAAAGGATTCGACCTGCTTCAGCCCCTTCCAATCTGTCCCCAAAGAGGCCATCCTAAAACTGGTAAAAAGTTGATGTAAAGGGTAGGGTAAAAACCTTGCAACCTTATACGTGACTGCATGCTACAGATTATCGAGCGTAGCCCCTGTATGCAAAATGCAAGGGACAGTGATGTGTGAACCATGACCACAATTTAACCCACCAGGAAAAACCAAAAAGTAGACAAATTATCAAAAATATAGGATTGGTGTTTGGCATTGCAATTTGTGGATTCCTCAGATGAACGTGATTGTTAGGAGGGCTCACCTCCAGCTACAGAAATGTAAACTAGTTTTGGCATACCCAAAATGGGACATCAGTGAACCAATTCAAGGTTTGGCGTCATCAAAATCAGACTTCTGAAATGCTCTAGATCTGGGCCTCCCGCTGAAATGCAACAAATCTAGTTTCCAAGAATAAAGGGACTAGAGTCCGGGGTCTCCAACCTTCACGTAAGCAAGAGCTACTTTTATTTAATGGCCAATAGGCGGGAGCTACTGGGGTGGTTACGTCCCTCAGTATGAGAATTTGTATCCAGATTTTATTAGGTGGTTTATTTGCTCTTTATGTAAAAAAAGGAACAGGCATTTACCATGATATTAACTTCAAAAACATCTTCATTTCATTTTATATTAGTAGCGGTCTCCTAAAAATTGTGATTTACATCAGCTTGTAGGAAATCAATCGAGACATTGTGAAGGCTGGCAACTGCATGCTATCCACCAAGGCTCAGTAATCTGCTGTGCAGTTTGAAACAGCAATATCACTCAGATGCCGTCAGGCAGGATCAAAGATTTAATTCCAAGAAGCTTGTCTGAAAAAGGCAGATTTGAAGAGATCGGCAATCTCATTGACTCATAGTGCAGATATCCTACTTGCCATAGTGTTTGCACCCAACTACACACCTGACATGCCAGACAAATGCAGTAGTTTTTAAAATCTCTTACCACAGACTCAGCCATGGCAGTCACTGCGCCCTTCACAATTGCACCATCTGTAAAAGTACATTTGCTTTTCGTCAAATAAGCAACAGATTTGCATTGCAGCATTAGGTTTACATACCTTTTAGGATCGTAGACAGCTTCCTTTTGGAAAATTTGTATAACTTGTGTGCATTATTGCAAAATGCCTCTATGTTACTCTTTTTCTCCCCACTGTGACTTGGGCATATATTAAAGATTCACATTTTCTTTTTATACTTGATGGGAAAAAAATGGTTTCCCACTCTGGATGGAAAAGTTACACTTTCTGCCTTTTATGGGACCTCGCATCTGCATCCAGGATTTCAACAAGGTTAATTTGTTTTGGTAGGTGCGGCATATGCACAATCTGATGAGTGTCTCAGTCTGGGCTATACGGTTTTAAAAACATTCACCATACACCAGGTTCTGCTTTATCAAGAATGAAGTCTAGCATAGCCCCAATTCATGCAAATGTCTCCCATGCCAGGTGACAGAATTCAACCAAGTAAAAGTAAGCTAAAGCCTACTTAGCCGACCACCCTTAAAAGGTTTTTGTCAAAATGATTGGCAAGGTTGAAAACAATTAACTGGTGGAAAAAATATATCACCAGGCTAAAATAACATTCAGTTTTACAGTGATGACTTGAAACGTGCACGAATCTTAACAACCCAACCAGACATTAAATGAATCATTATATTAACATTTTGAGCAAAGAGTGTATGGTTGTAGTGAGGGGTGACTTAGGTGGCAACCTGCCATCCGTCTGCCCTTTATTAACAAGACAGTATCCTAGATTGCTCACAGGATTGCTGCCTCAGCCCACAGAAATCATGCAGTTAATTCTGGTGCATGACCAATGGGCAATGCCTGGCTTGCACGTACAGCTCTAGAACACTTATTGAAGGCTGCAGCATCGCAAAAATGCTTTAAAAATGATTATGGGATATTGTTTGCAATATCATGTGTTTTGCGGTGGCAGCATATCAAGAGTACTGGTAGTGACATGACAGCTATTGGAATTTTCCATTTTCCATGTACTACAGTTTTACTTGTATGTTGTTTTGCCCAATTTTTTTTAGCAAAAACAGTACTCATACAGTGCACCATTGCAACCCAGTATTGAAATGCTGAAAATCCCTTGCCACAATTTGAACACATGCATACAGGTTACCCACAGAGCGTTGTACACCTCCTGGTTTGTATGCATAGCAAAAGGTGGATCAACCCTCTTAATTGTTCTCCCATCCCATGGCTCTCCCCAATGTTCTCTCCCTGTATTCACCACTCTGTTTTGAACAGCACTTTTTGACTTTGAAACTAGATTTAAGCTATATTAATCCAATACATATAAAACATACATACGAACAGCTCACTTTTCTCACAAGTACTTAATTTGTACTCTTGTTTCGTAAAACAAATGCTGAAACAGAAAACTCCTAAATCATGTTTTTTAAGTCCTGGCATTGATGGCGCACGACATTTTACATTCCGGTTTCGTTTTATAAAAGCAAGTGGGCAAGCACCAAAATGCAGTGCAGCTAGTAGTTTTTCACATTTACCTAAATGTAAAATACCAGTTAGCGCTTGAATACCTATATAAAGACAATTACCAGCATGCAAAGTAATGCTAAAGAAACACAGTGAGACTGAAACAATCACAGGCCCAGCTTTGTTTCGGATGGCATGCAGATATATGAACTCCTTCCCTTTCTAATTAGCCATCATTGGTGTCTCTTGGTGACAATGGCCACAACGTACATTTCCCATCTACTTTTGTTATCGATACTTAACCCCTTGTTGGGACACTGCCCTGAGCCCTTCAAGGCCAGATTCAGCCCCGCCTCTCACCGTGCACACAGCTTCTGACCGTTTACGTTGCAGGAAGGGGCAGGGGAAGAGCCCTAGGGACTTCAAACAAAACAAAAAAAAACAGTGCTAATTTTTGTGCCTGATGCTATAAGCTACTGAGAAGCCTGAGTTGAGCTACCATTGACTCACGTTCTAATGGTTGGAGACCCGCTAGACTGATCCTCCGTCCAAGATGGCCCAGGCAGACTCCACAGTAGCTCCCTCCTGGAACTGCAAGCAACCCCAGTGAGGCAACCAGCCCCCCCCCCCACCCACCCTCCCTGCGGAAAACTCATCGCTTCAAAGCCCCAGCCTTGCCAAACCAATTCCAGGCCTTTCAAATTGTCATTACAAGTCAGGCAGAGGAACCACTGACTATTCAGCACCGAACAATTCGTTCTTCGCCTAAGCACCCATAATTACCATTCGTTGGCATCACTGCAAAGGGAAGAAGCACCAACAAGGGCAGTTATCTATTTGGTCCAGTTGTTGCTGCACCTTGCAGCAAACAACCACATGAGCCTTATCTCCTATACCTGTGCATGATCTGTCCTCTTAACATCCTCCACCCTTGTTCCTCAAATGGCTTTAGCACCTCTACTTTGATCCGACATTGCATTTTGGTCCCTGTGGTAAGTCCGACATGATAGACTGACAAGAGGACATGATTCATCAATGTTCTTTATTCAAGAAATAAAAGAAAACCTTCTCTAAACCCTATTTCTGTGCAGGTATACCCAATTCTAGACAACAGCAAAATGGTGCTTGTCAGGACAAACTAACCATTACTAAATCTACTCTAACCTAATCTCTGTCCTACCACTATAAAAGAAAGAAAAGATAATCCAAGCTTGAGTTTCGGGTAGCGTTACTGGCCTTCTTCGGCAACTTTGTGGTTTTCTGACCCCCACCAAAGAGTTCTCCCGATATCCTCCAATCCTGTTTCAATTGCCCAAGGGGAAAGAATTCTTTTTCATTTTTTTAAAATTTTATTTTAAACGTGAAAAACTCAAGTCAGTTTTCCTTTTTTGGTTGCAATAAAGTCCTGGTCAAGTGTTCAAAACAAGTCTTTATCCCCTCTAGGAAATCTCCCCTTGACTGGCAGAGGTTGTAGTCACAGTGGTAGCAAAGTTCATACTTAGTACTTGTTAAATAGATCACCTTCTCAGCCTCATGTAGGCCGTGCCCTTCGTCCTGGTACCGATCTGTCAGTATACTACGTCGTTGGATATATTCTATTTGGATTCAAAAAAAGAGGATTAAATGCAAAAAAGGAATATCCATGAGTTTGGAAAAGGCACCGCTAAAATGAAGTCTAGTGCTTTGAAGTGGAATTTTCTTCTTTTTATATTGTGATTGAATGTTTTGTAAAGATGTATTTTTGAAATGAAATGTGCTTAAAGTTTTAAATGAATTAAACTAATTGCACAATAAAAAATTAAAAATGACCAATTCCTGGGTGGGCTACAGCCCTGCTGTGCCAAGCTTAGTAGCTTGCTTTCCTTAATCTCCTGTGGGGAACTCGTGCATTCAGCCAAACATGGGCCCTGGGTCTGTTCAGCACCATTGGGCAACTGGCTTTTCTCAACTCCTCCTGGGGTTCTTGTGTACTTAGACAGACTTTGGCTTTTGTTCTGGTTCTAAATGAACTTTTCCTCCCCTTATGGAATCCTGGGACTTCCTATTCCTATGATGGCTTGTAGTTTGTGAGCCTCATTTCCCCCTTGTGGGTTCTGTAGATTCGTAGCCCGGTTTGTGCTTTTCTGTTGGCTCACCTCCCTCCGCCCACTTTTCCAGTGACTGTCCTCTGTAGCTTCGGGATCTCTAGTGAGCGTGGCAACGCATCTCGGACCTGGCTTCGATATGCATGGTTGTGCTTCACCTGGCTTTTTCCTCCTTGGGACGGACAGGCCCCTCCGGGTTGTCACTTCTGCAGGATGCCGACCGCCTCCTGGTTCTACTTTGCAGTCTTACACTTCGGCAGGACCAGGGTCTCCTGGTCCTCCGCCTTACAGCAAGCAGTAGTGTTCCATGTGCTTCCTGGACTCTGCGCCCACCACAATAATGGCGTGACTCTTCCTTCTCCACTCAGTAAGAGGGGTTGCCTCCTCTGCACAGCCACTGGCGTTTCTCACTCTTCGGCTGCTTCGCTCCTTTGGGACAGGTATCCAGGTACACTTAGGCCCCTAGCTAAGACGAAAGGGAAGAGGCCATTGGTACAGGTCTTCACAAGAAGACAGTGGCGAATATAGGTCAGAAACGGAGACACACACCTTACACCTTAAAAGGGACATGTATAGGATTAACCTGTTTTACCCCCATGTAACAAACATTGCAGATTTATATGAAAGGCGAGGTAGGAATGAAATCCTGACTTGGGTCTTCCTTGTCCACGAGAGGGGGAGAGGGGCCACCCCAAATGATATCCTGCTTGCCCTGTCCCCTAGGGAGGGTATTTTCATGGCAGGCTCACCTCCCTAGTCCCAAAAGGGGATGGGGGGGTTTCCGCTTCAGAAGAACAAGTCACTTACCCCATGTAACATTCTTTCGACTGGATGTTCCTCCCACATATTCCTCATCTTTGATATTCAATGTCCAAGCCGTGCTTTGATGCAGACTTCAGGATGTCCCTCGAGGGCCTCAGTCTCGAGGATGTCATCGAATATGTGTGTGTGGGTGGGGTGTGGTGTGTGTATACATACATATATATATATACATACATAACTCACCGTAATCGTATTTCTGATGCTTGTATCTGCTTAGATTCACATTGTGCATAGGCCGACATCTAGTGGAAGCTGCAGAGTATTACAGTTTGTTTTTCGAAACTCGAAAATGGGCGTCGACACAGGGCGTGCCAGTAATACTATCCCTAGTGTGATGTCCACTGTACCCAAGATCCCTCACGCGTCTAAGATCCTCAGATTGTATTTTTTCTGACATGAGGTAGCATGAGGAGTAGCGCGAGTACAGATAATCCAAGCAGATAGATAGAAAGGTAAGACTACAAGCAACCATGTGCCTTCTCTCAGAGGGCAGGAAGGGTGGGTCGCATGTGAATCTAAGCAGATACAAGCATCAGAAATACGATTACGGTGAGTAATGTATCCCTTCTGAGGCTTGTGGAATCTGCTTAGATCACATGCTGTGCATAGATTAGCGAGCAGTACCTGAAGAAGGAGGTGGGATGTGAGAAGGGTCATGAGCAAATAAGTGTCTTAGAACCGCTTGTCCCACTTGTGTATCTGCCTTGGAATGGGTGTCAATGCAGTAATGCTGAGTAAAAGTGTGAATAGAGCTCCAAGTAGCTGCTTTGCAAATGGTGTCAAGGGGTACATTTGCAATGAAAGCCAGAGTGGCCGCAATGCCTCTTGTAGAGTGGGCTCTTGGCGTGAAAGGCAGAGTCTTTTCAGAGAGTGAGTAACACAGCTGGATACAGTTAATAATCCACTTTGAGATGGCACCTTTAGAGACGCGATCTCCCTCTCTGCCTGTAGCTACGGAGACAAACAGCTGATCTGTTTTCCTTAGCGGTCTGGTTTTATTTACATAGTAGAGGACCGCCCTACGCACATCTAGGGTGTGTAGTTTCACCTCAGCCGAGCTTTGAGGGTCCTGGAAGAAAGCCGGAAGCTCGATGGACTGGTTTACGTGGAATTTAGATATAAACTTAGGTGAGAACCTAGGGTGTGTGCGTAAACCCAGTTTGTCTTTATGGACAGTAAAGAAGGGATCCTGCACTGACAGAGCCTGAATTTCACTGACCCAAGTAATAGCTACTAAGAAGGCCGTTTTTTAAGTCAGGTGTTTGAGACTGCTTTTATGCATGGGCTCGAAAGGGGGGCCCATGAGCTTAGACAGCACCACATTAAGGTCCCACCCTGGTGGTGGGTTTGAAATAGGAGGGTGAAGTCTCTTTACTCTTTCCATGAAGGCTTTAACTACTGGTACTTTCCACCACGAGACCTTGTTATGGGAAGTGGTGTATGCCGACAGGGCTGCCAGGTGTACTTTCAGTGAGTTAAAAACCAGTCCTGCATCCAGCAGGTGGAGCATGTATGTAACAATAGTGGAAGGAGTGCAATCAACTGGGTTATTTTGTTTACTCTGGCACCAGATAACGAATCTCTTCCACTTGTCAAAGTAGCAGTGCCTTGTGTTTGGTTTCCTAGATTCCTTTAGGATGTCCATACACCTCTGTGGTAAATTGCGATGTCCAAACTCTATGACCTCAGGAGCCATGCTGCCAGGTTCATCGAGTTGGGTTGCTGATGCACTGTTTGACCTTGGTGCTGGGACAGTAGGTTGTACCAGGCCGGAGGTTTGATGGGCTCGCACACCGCCATCCTGCGTAGGTGTGGGAACCACGGTTGTCTTGCCCACATGGGAGCAACTAGGACGAGCGTCATTGACTCTGTTCATCTTGTAGACCACCTTCCTGATGAGGAGTTGGTGGAAAAGCGTACGCAAACATCCCTGACCAGTTCATCCACAGGGCGTTCCCCTGGGAGTCTGGTTGGGGGAACCTGGATGCAAATCCTGGGCATTGTCTGTTTTCGCTTGTGGCGAATAGGTCTATAGTGGGGAAACCCCACTGGGAGAAGATATCTTCTACGACCTCTCTGTGTAGAACCCATTCGTGTTCCTCTGGGAGGGAGTCTCTGCTCAGAGCATCCGCTAGGGAATTGAGCTCCCCTGGAACATGTTGTGATGACAGGAAGATGTTCCGTCTGAGTGCCCATATCCAGATTTTTTGGGCAAGCTTGGACAGATATAGCGAACGAGTTCCTCCTTGCTTGTTCAGGTAGAATATGGCTGTCGTGCAGTCCGTCCGGATTTGCACTGACAGGTTTAGTAGGTGGGGCTCGAACGCTTGAAGCGCTCTGAATACTGCCAGAAGCTCTAGCAGGTTGATGTGGTTCTTGGCCACTGAGTGAGACCAGAGACCCTGCCATGTGTGGTGGAGATGGTGAGCTCCCCACCCCGTCAGGCATGCATCGGTAGGGACTACTGCCTGTACTTCGGGATTGTAAAAGGGTTTCCCCAGTGCAAGATTCTCTCTTGTCCACCAGTGAAGGCTTTGTACCAGTGTTGGCGAAACGACCACTAGATCGTCCCACTGACCACTTGCCTGAGACCACTGTTTCGCCAACCATTCTTGCATGGGACGCATGCGCAGGCGCGCGTCGGGGACCAGGTAAATACAGGACGCCATCATGCCCAGCAAACGCATTGCTTTGCGTACCGTTATTTGGTGACCGGACTGATATTGCGGAATTTGCAGTAGTATATTCCGAATTCTTTCCTCGGAAGGAAATGTCAACCCCTCTTGAGTATCTAAGATTGCTCCTAGGAACCGTTTGGAGGTGCTTGGCACCAGGCTTGACTTTTTCTCGTTGATTGAGAAGCCTAATTCGTGGAGGAGGTCGATGGTCCTTTGAATATTTGTCCTGCAAATTACTGGGGTTTCCCCCGTTATGAGTCAGTCGTCCAGATAAGGGTACACCGGGATTGCCTCCCTGCATAGGTGTGTAGCCGCCACCGCCAGTACCTTGGTGAATACCCTTGGTGCCGAAGCTATCCCGAAGGGCAGTACCTTGAATTGGTAGTGCCGACTGTCCACCTTGAAGCGCAAGTACCTTCTGTGCGCTGGGAACATGGAAATATGAAAATAGGCATCTTTCATATCCAAGGTTGCCATGTAATCCCTTTTTATGAGGGGGATTACCTCTTATAGCGTAGTCATACAAAACTTTTAGGGCTTGACATACTTGTTGGCAGGCCGTAAATCCAATACTGGGCGCATTGTCAAATCTTTTTTTGGCACAAGGAAGTAAGTTGAATAAATACCCTTGTTTACCTGGTGTCCTGGGACGAGTTCTATCGCGTCCTTTGCTAGCAGATTGGCGATCTCCTCGAGGAGAATCTTCTGATGTTCTAAAGAGAGTGCTCTTTGTCGTGGAAGATGGTTCCGGGGACGTTGCAGTAGTTCTATACAGTACCCTGCGGATACGGTTGACAGCACCCATCTGTCTGATGTGATCCCTTCCCAAGCCTGGGTGAAGTTGGAAATGCGTCCCCCTACTGGGGTTGCGTGAGAAGGGACCCTGAACTGAGCGTCACTGCTTTGGTGGAGGCGTGCCGCCTCCTTTACTGGGGCTGCCACTGCCTTTACCACGTCCTCTCCTATTACCCCTGCCGTAACCCTGGGTAGACTGTTGGCTCTTCCACTGTGTACCCTGCCCCTGGGAATAGTTTGATTCTCTCTGGGAATTTTGGCCGTGTGGGCAACGAAAATTCCCATTCCCTCTCTGGTTAGGGGGTTTATTGGTTAGTTGGCCAAGGGACTTGAGTGTCTCATATTCGTCCTTGGCATTCTTCAGCGCGTCCTCGACCGCCTTACCAAAGAACAGATCGGCTTCCACCGGTTTGTCCAACAATGATGCCTGGGTTTCTGCCTTAAAATCAGACTGCCGTAACCACGCATGTCTCTTGATAACAGTACCTTCTGCTATCAATCTGCCTGCGTTGTCCGCGGCGTCAAAAGTTGCTTTTAAAATGCAACCAGACACGGCTCTACCCTCTGCTGAAATTCGTGCTAACTGGCCCTTTAAGGGTTCTGGTGCAGAGGCTATGAGTGTCGCGACTTCTTCCCACTGATGGCAGTTGTAGCTGGCCAACAGGGTGGTGGAGTTTGCAATCCTTGCCTGATAGGCGGACGTTGAGGCTACTTTCCTGCCGAAACCATATCGTTTTTTGCTCTCCTTGTCTGGAGGAGCTTCGGACGATGACAAGGGTGTTCCAGCCCTCTTACAAGGGTTAGTGACCACCAGGGAGTCTGGCTTCAGATGTCCTCTTATATAGAGGGAGTCAGACTGGGCTGCCCTGAAAGGTTTTTCAACTCTGGGATTGACTGCTCTGGTGAGGTTCGGGTTCAACTGGGACGGGTCTATTCTTCGCTGAATAGACTTAAGGATAGGGATGGTCTGGGCAACAGGCCTCCTTTCTCCCACTAACTCCTCGGCGAAGTCCCTCTCCTCCTGGATACCGTGGGTGTCAATATGGAAGTGTTCTGCTGCTCGTGCGAGAACCTCGTTCAGGAGGGGTTGGTTATCGACAGGGGAGTCGGTAACCGGGGCTTCCTCCTCTCCCGGGGAATCTACTCTGTAGGTTTCAGGGTCTTCCTCTTCCTCTTCTTGGTCCTCATCGTCCCCATAGTAGCCCGTCCCGGTTTGCTCTTCTACCATGCCAAATTCTTGGTCCTCACCAAAGGAAGTCTCTCCTTGATACTGTGAGTATGGCCGCGAGTATGATTGTACATCGAAGGGGTCAGAAGACCTCATAGATGTCTCAAACCGGGGCTTCTTACTCGGGGGGATAGGATCATTAGAGCCTGAGGGTGTAGCCCCTTGCGGATTATATGAAAGGAAATGGTCTGGATTTTTATCATAAAAGTCTGCCAAAGAAGACATCCTTGACATGACCCTATCTATGTCATCACTCGATCATTCTTTGGAACTGGGAATGACTCTCTCAGAAAGTCTAGGAGACTTATCCTGAGCAGGCTTGCTGGTTTTAGAAATCGCAGCAGACTTGGGCTTGTCTGTCTGTTTAAGAGGAGTGCAGTGTTTTACAGGTGTGGAAGAGTGCAGTGGTTGCTTCTTCTGCTGTTTTCTCCCCTCCCCGTGAGTGGAAGAGTGTTTTCCCTGTCCCTTTGTGGTTCCGGAGCTTTTCGGCACCTGGCGTCAAGGATCGGGGGTAGAGTCCCTGTCTTTCGAACGTGGGGTCTCGCTGATCTTGTCTGCAGGCTCCGACTCCTGGAGAGCGGCCTGGGGGTGGAAGTCGTCTTCGTCCTCCGATGATCAAACTTCCGTTAGCTTAGGGAGCGAGGCACTCTTGGCAAGAGTGGATGATTGCCTGGAGTCATGCGGCGATCTCGATCGAGAACGCCCAGAGGACACCGATTCGGACCGTTCTCCATGTGCCTCTTTCCGAGAACTCGACGTTGTCGAGTCTAGGTTGGACTTCGTATGTTTTGTGTAAGTGGTGTGTGAAGCGCTTGTGTCGCCGGGGGTCTTCCCCATAGCCGCCCTGTCGGACGACCTTCAGAGGTCGGGGACTTGCGCTCGGCTGTCTTTAGACGCCGTAATGCCCTCGCCGTCCGAAAGCACGGCGTCGCTGCCATCGCTGAAGGCGCCCTCCGCTGCCATGGCCGCCTGTCGACCCAAGGGTATTTGCGATTGCACTTGGGGCAGAATTGAAAAGAGGTACCCTCCATACACACCTTGAGGCAGCGGGCTGGTAAGTATAGGAAATGTATAAGGTGTACCTATATACCAAGAGTGTAGAGTATGTCCAACCACCACTCTCCCTACTTGCAGGGCCGAGGCCAGAGGCCTTCCGAGGCCCAAATCCGTCGTGCAGGAGCCGACGGTCGAATTCTTCTCCAAGCCGGCGTCGAGTGTCGAAGTTCGACGTTGGGATGGGGAAAGGATGTAAATTAATCGATATTTTAGCAAAAGTATGGCTAAGGCCAGGGGACTCCGCAAAATGCTTCCGACCAGTATGGCGGAAAAAAACAATCTGAGAATCCTAGACGTGTGAGGGATCTTGGGTACAGTGGACGTCACACTAGGGATAGTATTACTGGCACGCCCTGTGTCGACAACCATTTTCGAGTTTCGAAAAACAAACTAATACTCTGCAGCTTCCACTAGATGTCGGCCTATGCACAGCATGTGATCTAAGCAGATTCCACAAGCCTCAGAAATATACATATATATATAGAGATATATATATAGATATATAGCATGCACAGCACCCGTTGGCTTCAGTTCTGTTTTTTCTTTCAGTAGAACTACCCGTATCAACAGGGGTTTGACCGTGCTAGGCTCTGAAGGAGCCAAAGCTCTAATAGCATGGGATATCCTACAGCGGGGTAGGTTGGGAGGGCGATGAGGAATACGTGGGAGGAACATCCAGTAGAAAGAAAGTTACCAGGGGTAAGTAACTTGTTATTCAAATGGATTGTGTCCTCCCACGTATTCCTCATCTTTGATAGACTCCCAAAGCAGTGTGTTTTGGTGGAGTGAGTGTACAGGTGGAGGACAGCTTTTCCAAAGCTTCCATCCTGACTCTGGGAAGAATCAAGGCAGTAATCCTTGGTGAACGTTTTTAATAGGAACACCTATTTGCAGAGCCGAAGAGGTAGCCATGCACCTGGTGGAATTGGCCCTCAAGTCTTCTGGAGGATCTTTGCCCGCCAGACTGTAGCATTCTGAAATTGCTAGAATAATTCATCTGGATAAGGTCGGCTTTGATACAGCCTGACCCAGTTTGTGACCTGTATAACCAATAAAAAATGATGATCCAGACGAAGTTTGGACCATCTAGAAATGTAGAAGCTTAGAGCTCTAAGCGGATCTAATCTGTGCAAACACTTCCTCCTTGCCAGGATGAGGCGGCAGCTAGAAAGTGGGTAAAATCGGAAATGATCTTAGGCAAAAATAAAGGCTTAACCCTCAGGACGACCTTGTCGCTGTGGAAAACAAGAAAGGGTGGTTTAGATGATAGTGCCTACCAACGTTCCCTCTAAGCTGTGCGCATGTGCGCAGCTTCCTTCTGTGTGCCGCTCAGAAGAATTTTAGCTGCGCACACAGACAAATCCCACCAATTCACAAAGATTGAATAAGGCACAAACCACATATTTAACGAAAGGGTGACCCTTAAATTCCTTAATTATTAGGTCTTAGGACAGAGATACTATTATAAAAACAAGTGTCCCAATAATCAAATTCAAAAGCATCAGTTCCTGTATTATTTCATGAATCCACCTATGGTAATTAATACACATTCACCTTCATGTAGTCTTTTTGGCATTTGTAATGCTAATAATTCATTTTGTAAGCTTTTTCATGGTGGAGGTTTCTCATTGCCCCATTTAATGAGTTATTTACTTTTTATACATATTTTCCAAGAAATGTTAATTCAATTATTTTTCAAAAACCTGGATGATCATGTTTACATGCCACTCTTATATGAGAGTTGGGCAATTGTTCAAACATACATATTCAAAACAAACGTTAAACTAAAATCTCAGGCACCCAATAGCCAGTGCTTGCTCTACATATCTTTCAGTTAACATCACAAATATATTAGTAGATAGACGCATATCAAAATACATCACAAACAAGTGCAGAGAAGAAAAATACATTCAATAGATTTCCATTATTTCACATCTACCATATATCCCGGATTCCTTTGTCTAAGACAATCGGCTATATACTAAGCCACAGTGTTCACAGTGTGTGTGTGTGTATATGTATTTTTTCTCAGGGTTATTTATTTATCTATTCATCCTGGGGACTTCTAACTGTGGTTTAGGAGTGGCCAGTTGATAGTCATTGTTTTATACAACAGTAATTTGACCAATCCTAGGTCAAGTCACAGCAGATACCTAGTATTTGCTTTCTCATAAAATAAAGCTAAATTGGACTAACTAGTCTTGATATTCTCGACTAGCCTATTTTCATTGCCCTACTATGCAAGCGTGACCTTAAAAACCTAAAAATCCCCAAAACAGAACACACATACAAGAGGTTAAAAACGAATATGAAAAAGTGGCTTCACGAACAAAAGATATGGCTAAAATAGTCCTGAAAAAATTAACCAAATAAGGTTCCCTCCCCACTCATGACTCCTATACTTGATTCTGCCACACTTAAACCTTATGATTAACGCCCGTCCCAGGCCACATTCAGATATTACCAGACAACCGTGGCTGTGCTTACCTTGGCTCTGCACAAGGTTACCAGACTTGCACCTACATCCACTTGTTTTCTGTCCGTTACACTATGAATGACGGTCAAGCACAAGAATTTCTGTTACTCATGATGCCTTAGCAAAGGCGTCACCCAGACTATGTAACCCAACTGTCAGCTCCAATATCGAATACTGACTGAAAGTAATCAGGCTACTTGGATGTGTAGCCTCACCCCATGCATACTATTCTTTGTACATATGTCACACAAGTACTTTGTAATGCTCTCTTGCAAGTGAATGCATTACAAAACAAAACTATTAATTTGCTGTCTAAAGATTTTGAGTAGGCAAATGTCATGTTTAGCTTCCCCTACTTTAGCATTGCTAACATTACCCTATAGGTGGAGAGCAACATTGCAACATCATTTACTTGACCTGCAAGGAATAATGGGTATGGACTATGCCTAGCATTATGTGTGTATAATATTAGGGCAATATATATTCAGATAACTAGAATGCTTTTTTACACAATCTGCATACTTTTCAAGTTTTCAGAGTTCCATAGGGCATAGACCATAGCATATTATATTGTAATTCACTAGTATACAAAAATGGTTTCACTAAGCTCTTGTATAATCCTACCCAACAATTTAAAGGGGAGGTATGTTGGAAACAATCTTTTATTCACTTCACAGTAATTGTGCATATGCAGATTCATAACATTTTCTTAAACTGCATATAATGTCATGCTAAGGCTTTAAATATGTTTTGCTTGAAAAGTACTGTGGGTATGAAAATATCCCAGTTAGTTTTTTACTACTGCAATCCCCCATTTTGTACAGAACCCAGTCTATTATTGGAGGCTATTTATTCCAAATTGTATTCCATCGCGCCACAAGCCCGCAGGCCCCAGGGCACGCAAACAGAAAAGACAACCAGGACAAAAAGTGCAAAACGATGCGCTGAGAACGCCAAGGAACAAAGCTCAGGAGTCAAAGGTGCATCACCAGGGAAGAAATACGATACCAGTCAGGTCAGAACAGAAGACTGGGAGGGGTAGGGGTAGGGGTGGAAGAGCAAAGGAGAACAGTCCTTCGGGGTGAAGAACAAATTAGCAACTTTCAAAAATCAAATCGAAGGTTTTGGCAGTACAGTATAGTGAAGGAAATGTGTGTGTTTGGTAAAGGATAGGACACTCTAGTAACAGTCTAGGAAACTGCACCTTCTGTTTTCGTCTATTCCCAGCTGCTTCAGGCTTTTCAATATAATCATGTGTTGGTGTTTATTGCCTCTAGCATCCCCATGCATCTTGTTCAAATGATACCGTGAATTTCAGAAAAGGGGTCCCTAGTTAAAGAAGACGGCACTATCTGTTGTACCTGTGAGCACTGCTACAATTGACTTTAATGGCAAATATATGTGATTTTCTTCAAAGGGCTCCTGAAGAAACCTCATTAAGGATTTTGTTGATTTTTATCTAGGCTTTTGTGAAGAAGGGTGGGCAAAACTATGGGCTGCATTATGTGCCTCGTCATTTTACCTCCTATGTCAGGGTTACAAGCAGGGCTCTGATGCGATTTCACACTCCAATTTTCAGGGAGTAAGACAATTAGCTTCAACAGTAGGGATATTTCAGGCTTATTAAATATACTTTCCCCTTAAAATTCTTCTTGACATCGGACAGTAATAATATTAGAGCTCCTACCCCTGCCACTGCTCTGCTGGTCACAGATTTGAAAAAAGCAGGGGGAAGACTCGTATATGTTCATGGTTTCCCATTTTTGTTTGGCACATTCTCCTGTTTTTAGAGAGTAAAAATTAATGGTTATTTGTCTTTTAGCCATAAGGCTTTTGTTGAGTAAATATGGTTACAACTCACAGGACAACGTAATGTGGATTGTAAGCAGAGACCCTGGAATTCTGATCATATTCTGTGGTGCAGTTATTCTGATGCAAATATTGTCCGTACACAAACAGGGGCATGTTCTCCTGGCCCTTGAATTACTTGGCACATGAACTCATATTGGCATGTTTTCTTACACATTCCTTTTAGCTGCCATTATTCCATTTGCTAAAATTGTATTCTATATGAATTATTTGACAACCACATCAGTGATGAGCGATATTTGTTTGTCAAAAATATCAGTGTTTCATTTCAAAGGCATTAAACACTTTCTGCATTTTCTCTGAGCAGTATCAACCAATGAATAGCCACAACTAAATATTGTTTATCCCGAGGATGCAACACTTTTTTGGTGCATACACATTTGTTTCTCTGCGCTGGAATACTTTTCGTAGGTACTGTGACATATCTTGAAGTCTTAGACTGGTTGATGAGCTCTCCTTATAATCACATGTAAAATTTCTTCTAGCCTCTATATGTTTGAAAATGATTGTAAGATGCACCTTTTACACCATTTGAAACAGATTTCAGTGGTTGGGAAGAGGCAATGTCCTTCCAAACTCTTTGGATATGGGGGCTTACAGAGTATGCTTGCTCACAAAGTGGCTTACCTCGTTATGCAGTTGCACACATGGAAAATAATGGGCACCAAAAGCTAGACATTCCCGCACTAAGGGAAACATAATTAGAGGGAACTTTGGTGCCTAAAACGTATTCACTCTACAGTCTGAAATTAGTGCTACCAACAAAATGGTCTTTAACGTTAGGGTATGAATGTAGAGGCTCAAATGGTGCACACAAAAAGTTTTAACACCAGATTAAGGTTCCAAACTGGGACCTACAAAGAAGATGGAAGGAACACATTGGTGAGTCCCTTCAGAAATTGTATCACCAGTGGGATCTTAAAATATGAAGTTTCTTCAGACCAGCGCTTAAAGATGGATAGCGCCGCCAAATATCCTTTAATTGCTCCAATCTGGAGCCCCAAATTGGTTAGTTGCAGTAGAAAAGATAACACCTCTGGTGTTTTGCATAGTGAAGGGTCTACATTCTTGTTCCTGTACAAGCTGCAGAGTTTGTTCCAATGGCAGTGGTACAAGAACTTTGTTGCTGGCATTCTGGCCAAAAGCAAAATCTCCATTACGACATCCAGGAGGTCCCAATCCTTCTATCTCAGCCTCTCAGAAACCATGCATGAAGGCTGATATTCTTGACCTCTGAATGGAGAACCCAGACCCTCCTCTCACGAAAAAAGGCCCTCTTTCTGAACGAAGTATTGGAGGGCAGGTGCACATGTCCAGAAGGTCGGGGTACCACGTCCTGCTGGCCCAATCCGGAGTAATTAGGATCATGGGTTTCCCGAACTTTCAGAACCTCCTAATCCCATGAGGAATGACTGGGAGAGAAACACACAGGAATGGAAACTCCCAGTCCACCACAAACGCGCCTCCTAGAGCTTATCTTGGAGGAAATTCCCTGCAGCAGAACAGTTTGCACTTCCGGTTGAAACTGGTCGCGAACAGATCCACTTGAGGGATTGCCCAAAGGGTGAAGATCTCTTGAAGGACGTCCTGAGCTAGTTCCGACTCATGGGAGACTGCTCTGTCTGCTCAGATCATCCACTGCCATGTTCTCCTTTGCGGCTAAGTGAACTGCTGATCGGGAGATTCCTTTTTTAATTGGCCAGTACCAGAGGTGCATTGTCTCTCTGCACAGTGGTAGTGACTCTACACCACCTCTCTTGTTGAGGTAGTACATGGTCACAGTGTTGTCGGTCATTATCAGGACAGTCTTTGCCCGCACAGAGGGGAGAAAGGCCTTCAGCGCAAGTCCGATTACCCTTAGCTCCAAAAGATTGATGTGAAGTTTGGACTCTGATGGAGACCAACGACCGCGGATTGTCAAATTGTTGGCGTAGGGTCCCCACCCCTTGAGTGAGGCGTCCGTCACTACTGTTCGCTCTGGCCAGGTTTGCCAAAAAGGTTTTCCCTTCAGAATATTGTCCTCGCAGGCCCACCACCAAAGATCCTCTGCAACCCTGCTTGGAACGTGAAGTAGGTCTGACATGTTTGTTTATTTCCATTTATAAAGCGCACAACAGCCCTCAGGCATCATGGCGCTGTTACAAGAAGATTCACTTAGGTGCTGGTTACAAGGGAGCAAGTCTTAGTTACTAGGTTAACATACAATGTGTCTGTTACATACATGCAGTTTACGTGTTAAGTACATGTTGGTTACAATACATGTTATACAGTAGTATGGTTTCAGGGCAAAACAGCAGAGAAGGTATGGTCTACTTAAAAAGCATGATCTTCAGGGCCTTTCTGAAGACCATGAGAGAAATTTCTTTCCCAAGTCCAAGTGGAGGTGCGTTCCAGGATTTTGGTGCAAGCACTTCAAAACTGGAGCCTCCTGCTTTGACTCTGTTAAAGGCGGAGATTGTGAGTTGGTGTGAGTATAGGTCACGTTTGGGTCGTAGGGTGGGTGCTTGGTGTATTTGTTCGGTGAGATAGGGGGTGCTGATTGCGATAGACATTTGTGAGTGATTGTGAGAGCTTTGAAGAGAATTTGCTCTTTAGGGAACCAGCGGGCGTCTTGTCTAGCCTGAGAAATATGCTCTCTTAGGGATGCTGAGAGCGTCCCTGAGGGCGTTGTTTTGCGTTATTTGTAGTCTATTAATGTTTTTGGATGAAGTACCTAGAAGGAGGACATTACAGTAGTCCAATTTTGCGCCTATGGTGGCTCTTGCAATATTGAGCATGTTTTTGGAGGCTGTTGCCCAAGAGCAGAGACCATTGTGTCCCGAGAGCCCGTTGAAGGAATCTCATTCTCAGGCGAGCCTCTGGCACCAGAAAAATGCAGAATTCCTTGAGGCCGAGCAACCTCAAAAAGTCAAAGGCCCGGGAGATGCTGGGCAATCTGAAACTTGGAGACAATCTGCAGAATGTCTTGAGCCCTCACCTCAGGTGGCAAGCCCTTTCCAAAAGATGTATCCAGTACGGCCCTGATGACCTGGAGCTTTTGAGATAATGTCATATGGGACTTCTTGTAATTGATGGAGAAGCCCAGACTGAAGAGTGACAGGTGACATTAAGATGAGCCAGGACTTCTTTGGCAGAACGCACCCTGAGCAGCCAATCGTCCAGGTAGGGGTAGACTTGAATCCTCCCCTCCCCAGATACTCACTGTCACCACGGCCATCAGTTTGATGAAAACCCTCAGGGCGTAGGTCAGCCCGAATGGCAGAACTCAAAACTGATGAGGAGAACGGCCAATGGCGAACTTCAGGTACTTCCAATTGTCACATGAAAATAAGCACCTTGAAGGTCCAATGACACCATCCAATCCTAGAGTTGGAGGGCCTGAAGGATATGAGAAAGTGTGACCATCTTGAACTTGTCCTTCCTGAGGAACTTCAAGTATCTCAAGTCCAAGATGGGTCTCAGTCCTCCGTCCTTCTTGGGGATTAGAAAATATGTTGAGTACCAGGTACCGGCTCTATAGCACCTTTCTCTAGCAGGGTCAACATTTCCTGCACAAGGAGCGGGTCTGGAACCCTCAAACAATGGTGCCCCGGTAGATAGTTCTGAGGTCTCTGAGTGAATGGAAGGCAGTAGCCTCCGATTATGGTTCCTAATGCCCAAGCATCAGAAGTAATGTCTTACCATTCTTTCAGATGCTGAGACAGTCTCCCTCCCACTGGGGTTTCGTGACTCAAGACCTCAGAGGTTTTGAGGCGGCAAAAGCAGTGACTGTTGGTAAAGATGCCCCTGCTTGAGCGGGCTTTACACCTCTTCCTCGTCCACCACGAGGGAATCCTCCTTGACCTCTTTGAGCAGCAATTCCTCTCGCTCTTCCAACTGAGTAGTAGCAAAAGGATCTACCCCTCTAGGAAGGGCCACTGAGGCGAAAAGGCAGAGCTGCCTAATAGCGGCACCCAAAGATTTGGCTGCTGCCTTCAAGGTCCGCAGCTTCTCAAGGCTTTAGTCAGCTTTGCTCCCAAAAAGATGAGATCTGTAAAAAGGTATGTTAAGAAGTCTAGACTGCACATCCGGGGCAAATCCAGATTTCCTTAACCATGCAAAAAACAACAAATTACGGTGCTTGCCGCAATGGCTCTGCTGATGCGGTCAGCAAAATCCAGGCCCGATTGAAGAGACTCACGTTGCTTCCTTGCCGTCCCTAACAATGGCCAAGAAACTGTCTCTTTCCTCCCCTTTGGGAATCAGCCGACATAGAAATGCAGTCCGATAGAGTGAATGAAAACTTTGCTAAGGGACATGTGGAGTTGACTGACAGAGCCATGCTCCCCGCAGAAAACTTTTTTTGCCCACGCATCTACCCTTTTGTCATCCCTATCCAGTGGGATGGTTGGATAAGATGCTTGTTTTGAGGTTGATGCTGCTACCTGCACCACCAGACTTTCAGGGGCGGGGTGGTTTGGTAAGTAGTTGGCGTCACTACTAGAAGGGCAGAATTTTCTTGTCAAGTTCTTGTTTACTGCCGGACTTGACTCCGGCGTCTCCCAATTGGCGGTCAACCTTTTTTGAAGAGCAATGTCGAATGGTAAAATGGGATCCTTTTGCAGATCTTTATCAAGGATGTCTATTAGATCATCCTGCTCAAAGGGGAGGGCAGGACTGCTCCATCCCAGATAATCCACAACCTTAGACATCGACTGTATGATGTATCTGTATGTTCAGACTCAGGCTTACCAAATTATAATTCTGGTGAAGTGTCCACTCCACTAGCTGTTTGTACATTTTCATATAGGTCCTTTAGCCTGGATTCCTCCGATATAAAACTATCAAGGACATTTGGTGTACCATACTGTAACCCAAATGGCACAACACTATCCAATGACTCATTGTCCTCATAGAGGTTGGTGATTTAAAGTAATCCTTTCTAGGAAATGGAGTAAATGTTCTCTGGTAAGGGCATTCAAGTTTTCAAAAATGTTGAACTCTATGATAAGAGTCGATTTCGAGGAGGACGTTTTCAACTTTAATGGCGCCATTGGTGTCGATGGCGCAGCTGGCCTCTACGACCTCTATTTTTTCACTTGCGGCTCGAAGGATCCTTTGATGATTCCTCATCGCATCGAGGCCTTGACTGCTCTTGATCTGGCCTTCATCCTGGGCTCGAGGGCGCGCAGGCTTTGGCTCGAGCCTTTTCCTTACCGGCTTTAGAAGACGCAGTAGGAGCATGGCTTGTCAAGGGTTTTTGTTTTTCAAAAATGTTCAGCAAGACTGATGGGCTTACAAAGATGACTGGGCCTGCAGCTCAAAACTTGAAGGTTTCAGCTCCCACCTTTTTCCAGCTTGTATATTTGGATGTAAAGGTTACTTTATCTCGTGAGCGAGAGTGATGAGGCCCGATTAGGCCAGGTTTGGGCTACAATCTGCTCATTCCGAAGCCAGAGCCCAATAGGAGGCAACAAACTCATCCTCATTTCCAGGGCACTCATGGATTCACCCTTCCTTCCAGTTGCACATGATCAGAGGTTTTATTTTATAGATTTCTTCTGTAAACTACAATGAGGGGGATGAACATTAATAGCTCAGTGGGTACAACATGGGTGTTTCATTGACAAGGTGGCGAGTTCAATCTGTACTGGGGTCTTGAAAATGTTTAAAGCATAAAGATGAGACAAAAAAAGCAAAGAAATGTAGCTTGCTCCCTGAGTGTTGGCTTGCACCTGGAGCAGCGTCGCACAGAACAGGAGGACGAGGACCACAAACTATGTTGAATGGCGTTTTCCTCTACCAGGCAGAACGCTCTTGAGAGCCATGCTATATTTGGTTCATGATCTAGCTTGACCTTGAGATGTGCCGAGAAAGGTGCCTGATGGGACAGGACCCACCGCTTAAGAGTAGACTGCTTTGTTTGTGAGCGGACACAGGAATTCGATAGACACTCCATGGTTTCTGGAGACACTCAGCCATTAGTCTGGCTGAAAGTTGGGAAAGGAGAAGGCTTTGCGCCTATGGGGAGTGAGTAAAAGAGGGGCCTATGGGGAGAGAGCGAGTGATAGGGTCCTTCTTGTGGGAAGCCCACTTAGATGAGGACATGCATTACTTACCGTAATAGCATTTCTGATGATTGTATCTGCTTAGATTCACATGCTGTGCATATGGTCTGGAATCCAGTGGTAACCGCAGAGTATTGCATCTCGTCTTTCAAGGATCGAAAGGGGGCATCGGCATATGCGTGTCTCTAACACTATCCCCAACGTGACGTGTAGTGTACCCAAAATGCCTCACGCGCAGAGGTCCCGCCAATTGTATTTTTTCTGCCATGAGGGAGCCCAAGGCTAATGTGAGTGAGTACATAAAAGAGTAGTAAGACGTCTATGTTCCTTCCACCCGAGCGGGGAGGAAGGGTGGGCGCATGTGAATCTAAGCAGATACAATCATCAGAAATGCTATTACGGTAACTAATGCATGTCTTCTGATGCTTGTTAATCTGCTTAAAATCACATCCTGTGCATAGACTAGCGAGCAGTACCCGAAGTTGGAGGTGGGTTGTGAGAAGGAACAGTAGTGAAAAGATGTCTTTGTACTGCTTGTCCCACCTGAGTATCAGACCTAGAGTGAATGTCTAGGCAATAGTGTTTTGTAAAGGTGTGTACAGAACTCCAGGTAGCCGCTCTGCAAATGGACTCTAGGGGAACATTTGCAATGAATGCTATGGAAGCCCCAGTGCCTAGAGTAGAATGTGCTCCAGGCTTGAAGGGCAGTTCTCTCTTAGCAAGATTGAAGAAAAGTGTGATGCATTTGACTATCCACCTTGAGATAGCGGACTTAGAGACATGATCCCTCTCCTGGAGACAGGGTAACAACAGCCCGGTTTTCTAGTGGTGGTAACCACTAACAAATCCGGAATGGCATGACCCTTGATGTAGGCAGGGTCGGTCGGAGAAGGCCGAAACAGTTTCTCCACCCTAGGGTTTACCGCCCTGGTCTGGGCCGATTTCAACAAAGAAGGTGCCAACATCCTCTTGATTGAGTTCAAGAAGGGGATGGCCGGGCTGGCCGAAGGTTTTTCTTTGAGTAAATTGGCCACAAAATCAGAATCTAGTAAGGCCTCTTGATTGGCGATTTGAAAATGGTCAGCTGCCTTCATCAAGATGGCGTTGAACGCCATCTGATCGTCCACTGGTGAGGCTCGCCGGTGTGGAGGGGGGGAATCTCAGCACAAGACATCAGGGTCCTGGGCAAGAGTAGGGGACGTCCAGGGCTGAGCATAAACCCAACGGCTGTCCTCCCAACGTCCTTAACACCTGTCTGATCATCGACATTGTCGTTTTCCAGAAAGGTGCCGTCTTCATCCTGATCATAAGTGTCCATAACATCCTCATCTGTGAGGACACAAGAAAAATCCACATGTGGATCCTCCTCCAAAGTCCTTCAATACTTAAGATACAGGGGTAGAAGGAAAGTCTTTGAGGTCTCTTGGGAGCAAGGGCCTCAATAGGAAACACATTTCTCTAATCTGTCCATACATCTTCCAAATTTCTCCCTGGTCCATGAGGATGACCCAGAGGCGTCCAAGGGAGGAAAGGGTTCATCTTCCCTGTGGCATCGAGATTTTTCCCCTAATGTGCCTGACAAAGGCACAGGACTCTGAGCATAGTCCTGGTGGGGTTCTGGCCGCTGTGGCGTATCTTTCGACACGTCTCTCGGCCGTTCTTTGCGTTTCGCCGTCTCATTCGACCGCAATTAGAGCATTGACAAAACCTAGGGAGCAGAGAGAGTGAAAGAGGAAAGCCATACTTGTAAAGGATATGTCCACCCCGACCCCACTCTCCCTACTGTGTAGGCCGGCCGGAAGGTCCGGCCACGTGGACGGAAGCACCACCGGGATCAACAGGCGTCAAAAGTCCACAGCAGTCTTCGGCGTTGTTTCACAGGATTCAACAGTCGAAGCGACTTAATGGAAATAACGACAAAGTCGATAATTACAATAACGCTATCTCTATGCAAGAGCTCTGCATTAGGGCGACCAGTAATATGAGGGACCTCAGCGCATGAGGGATTTTGGGTACACGTCACGTAAGGGATAGTGTATGCCAGTGGTCTTCAAACCTTTTGACCCCGAGTCCCCCCTAAGAAAAATTCCTCCGGCCTAGGCCCCCCCCCCTATACACATGGACTCCAAAATTGTACTCTGCTGCGAACGGTTATCGCGCGCTGGAGTAGATATCGCACGCTGGAGTAGAATGGTGCCCCTAACGAAGGAGTGAATGCCAAACACCACGTTGTTTCAAAATCATTGCTTGCAATGATTCAAATCAGATTAGAGGACAAATATTTGTGAACAAAGCAATCTGATTATTTTGCTATAATACAGAGGACTCTACTAAAAATAGTGTTGGAGACTTCAAATTAGGATTAGATGAGCTCTTGGGTAAAATGCATCAGAGCTAGGTACAGCCCGAGAAATAGATAGGGTTGAAATCCCCGATTCGAATATATGACCCTCATGGCACGGACACCTGTCCCCCAGACGCCCTTCCTACCTACTCTCAAACGGCACTGACATCTACCAGGGAAATCCGAAGATCGGATGACGGGCAGGAAAGATCCGTCAAAGTATGGGATGGTGAAGGTCTTCTGGCGCAAGTGCTGCAGGTCTGGGGGGAGGACAGAAGGTGTTAGAGCAGAGGTGGGGAGGCATCACTGCTAAAGACAGGCTTTCAACATGCAAACACAACAACAGCAGAGCAGTTTCGGTCCCCCGCTCGCTTCCTTTCCTCCATGCCCCCTAATGTGGGGGTCACCGAGTGCAGTTGTGATGCACTTGTCCTGCCAGTACCAAACATACCATGAATACCTGACCTCCCCTACAGAAGCACAGCCAATAGCATTGCAGCTCAGAGAAATACATGGGTAGGTTGAGCGTGAAGCAAATGGGGAGAGGCTAATGTAGGAGTAATTTCATTCTTGAAGAGGTGGCTTCGGCAGGTTTGGAAGGTTACAGATATTAGCAGTAACAAGCAGGAATTTGTCTCAGCCTCCCAAGTCTTATTAATGATTTCTCAAAGCAGTCAGGGATGGTTAGGTAGGTGTAAGATACTAGATGTCCGACAAGACAGATTATCTTAAATGTAGGTAGGCAATACTGGCATTTTATTCAAATGTAACATGATGTGACGTAACATGTCAGATGCAAAGAAGTGTTTTATCCAAACAGTAATAGAATGTAAAAGGTGACCGATAGACACCATGTGAACTGTACAGATGGGAGATTGGGCTTTGGTAAACCTTCTGCTATTAAGGCGCAGGGGGGACAAGTGCTGTATTAATAATGCGGCTCCCCCATGGCAGATTGCTGGAGCCCATGGGGGAGCAGCGTTGTAAACACAACACGGGCAGAGCAGTTTCGTTCGGTCCCTCGCTCGCCTCCTCTCCTCCATGCCCCTAATGTCGGGGTCGCAGAGGGAGAGGGGCGCAGGGGGGACTGGTGCTGTATTAACGCGGCTCCCCCGAGCAAGATTGCTGGAGCCCAGCAATCTGCCACGGGGGAGCCGCGTTGTAAACAGCAGAGCAGTTTCGGTCCCCCGCTCTCCTCCATGCCCCCTAATGTGGGAGTCACAGAGGGAGAGGGGCGCAGGGGGGACTGGTGCTGTATTAACGCGGCGCCCCCATGGCAGATTGCCACGGGGGAGCCGCGTTATAAATAAAGGGGTGACTTACCTCTCACGGGCGGCAGCAGCAGGGAACACAGGAAACCACAACGCAGCCTGGACACGCGATCCAAATGCAGGAAAGCGCGCGTCCAGGCTGCGTTTATTTCCTGTTTCATGGCCACGCCCCCACCACATCGCACTGAACTGAGCATGTGCATGGGAGCTTTTGCACATGCTCAGTTCAGTGCAGCAGAAAAAAAAAATACAAACTCGTTACTCCTTTTGGAAGGCATCACACGCCCCCCAGGCATGTTGATGCGCCCCCCAAGGGGGGCGCACCCCACAGATTGAAGACCTCTGGTGTATGCAGACATCCCCTTTCGATCCTCGAAACACAAGATGCAATACTCTGCAGTTACCATTGGATGTGGGACCATATGCACAGCATGTTTCTAAGCAGATTAACAAGCATCAGAAGCTTCCTTATTTCACAGAATAAATCTTCACTTGCTTCAATACTCCTGGGCTAGAAAGGGGTCGCCTTGAGGACCAGGCATGAATGCTATGATTGTAAGTGCGGGTGAAGCTTCACTCGGAGCAAAGAGGGTGAGGCCAGTTCGCCCTCAAGCAGTTCCATACCACGAGTGGAACAGACCGTTGTGGGCACATGCACAGCTCCCCTTAACACAACAATCTGGCTGCTCCCATCTCACTCTATAACCTCATCTACACCTCCCCCCATCCCCCTTCGCACAGCTAATTCTTCAAATACTAGCATCTTTACTGGCCTCAGCCTGCGTCTTTGGAATGCCCAATCACTCAGTAAAACCCTTCTTTCTCACTCATCATACCAAACCCTCAGTAATGACCATCACTGAAACCTGGAAAACACCTTTGCCCCCCCCTCCTCCCTCCCAATTCTACAATCACTACCCTGGCAGTCCTTTGCACCCAATTTGTTGCTCACACCCCCCTTCTCTGCGTGACAGTGTGTCTCAGGCAAGACTTGGTGTGGCTCTGGCACTAGCTGCCACCATGGATACCTTATTGAAGTGGTTAACCGTGCCCTACAATCAACAAACTGCAAACACACCAAGACGCTTGCTTTTTCTATAGTGTGTCGATCTGAATTATTTGGTGGAAAAGCCTGCATTTCAACAAGTGATGGCTGAATAGGACAGCCAGTGGTCCGTGTGGAGCAACTGTTAAGATTGCAACACCTGCTGTGTGATATTTAACATATGCAGTCGTTTTTCCTGATACACAAACACCTGCAGAAGTGAATTACATAGCCCTGATGAAGGCTGAGCCGAATTGTTTTGGCGTGGAGCAGAGGTGGTCTGCTGTGTTGGTATACAGAGTATTTTTACTGCGGCGACTGAACGGAGGAGTGGCTAACCACAGCATTCCCTAGCAAAGGACTTTTAAACCTCAAACCCACAGAACAGAGGTGGAGCAGAGGTGGTCTGCAGAGGGCGGGGATAGGTGAGCTGTCATTTCATCTTCACACTAGTATCTCAAGCTATTTCAACAGCTACGATTGGTGTTTTGATTAAAGTTGATGAGTAGATAATCACAGTGCGATTTGTCAGTAGTGTTCTTGCGTTTTTAGAGTGGGTTGCATATGCAGATATCTGGGTCACAATGCCAGGAACGGTCACTGATAGACCTAAGCAGTATAATTTAAGAAACAACAAGCCTTATGGCCAGGCACGTGGAGCAAAACATGATGTGCAGTGCACATCGGAACCAAGTAGTGCCCGCGCAAAGACCTTGCAACGAACCCCTGTACCCCTACAGAATATGGACCAAAAAAACAAAACAATTTTACCACCTAGAAAAGGGGGGGGGGAATAAAGGGTTGCAGGGGTCTTACCAAGGGCTGAGATGTAACAGACATCCACATGATGCCTCAAAGAATTCTGATGCAGACATTGACAAAAAGGTATCCAGTCATTGCATCGACAACCATACCATCTAAAAAATGATTTTTTTTTAGATGGTAAAGGGTTTAGTTTAATAAAAATGGGTTTTAAAGGTTAAAAAAGGGGGTTAAAAAAAGAAATGAAAAAAGAAATGCATTAGATGCTTTTTTTTTATAGATGGTATGGCATCAGATGCTTTGGCTGTCGATGGAATGATTATAAACCTAATAAAACACTTGTGGAGTTTGTAACGCTGTGGAGATGCCGAAGTTCTCCTAGGAGGTGCAGCTGTGTGGGGAACAGGTGACTGCTGAGGCAATAAATGCAAGCATTAATACTGTCACAGCACAAGTACATCAGCGGCACCTTTCAGCTTCCCCAAACCTGTGAGTGAATTCTTCTCGATCTAGTGAGGCAGGATAAAACGGTGATGTGGAACCCGTCCTCAAGTGAAACTGACGCTGTGCTTTCCCCAACAATCGCAATGTGCAGTGAGAAATTAAAACAGAGTGGGAGAATTCACAAGGATTTACTTAAGCAAGGTGAGCTTTTAAATGAAGTCCCCTCTGAACAAAACCGACTTCTCTAATCGTAAAGAGGTATCCGGTGAAACAGTACTGTCTGGAGGATCAGTGGGTAAACAGGTGCCTATAGTGGTCAATTCACAGGATGTTGAACAACCTGAGGCAGTGCAGTCATTGTCTAACTCCCCCCTCCCCCCTGTTAAAATCTCCACTAATGCATCCCACGCAAAAGGAAAGGAGGAGGGCGAAGAGACTCCAACGACTAGCGGGACAGACAAACACCTTTGGGGATGCCTCCGTCAGGCAAGAAGCAGGACATAATATGAATTCAACTATTCAGTCAAAACGCCTCTGTCCCCCCTACAGTGAGGGCAGTTGGTAAAAAGGTCAGCAAAAGACAGAAGAAAGCAGAAAAAGGTTGTCCCATTGGCAAATTGGGTCATTCTGGAAACATTAATAAACAATTCCTCAGTGTGTGGAGAATTGAACGAGCAAAAAATCCATGCACTGGCACCCCTTCCAAATCGCACCCAGGAAGAGGTACGAAGCCATGTTAATCATCTGATAGCAAACAAGAGGCAAAACGAGTGTGCAGGCGACACTGGGGCGTGGTCAGTTAACAAGCTCGACAGCACCCTTGGACCCCTTATGTTTAACTATAATCGCAAAAGCCTCAACTAATTCCTGGCAAGCCAATAAAACAGAAGTGTTGTAGCTTTTTGCTAAAATTCCATCATTACTTCCATTGCAATCATGCAATTTTGATTTCATTCAGCTCTTGGGGGAGAGACATCATTTTAAGACCAAGATACACTGTATCCTCCCAGAGACAGCTCTTTTGTCAGAACACAAGGACTACATTGTCTATTTAGGGTATGACTTGGATATGGTGCCTCCGAAGGCCTTAGTAAATGGTTGTAATTGTAAAAAAACTGACAGTTGCACGGCCCTCAACCGCATAAAAATGATGAGCCCTTTGATAATAAGTGGAAATGGCTGAAGGGGCTCCTAGAAGGTGCAGCAGCACCCACTGAATGATCACTGAAAATTGCCTGCTGGAAAACCAGAGACAATTCACAATATGTAAATCGTCCAACTGTTTTAGCTTACTCAGTACCTGATTTTTATGTTACAGGAGACATGGATATATTCCCCTTACTGTTTGGACGATTATGTGATATAATACAGCTGGCAGTAAAAGGATCCGTGGCTAGCCCCTCTGGGGGGTTGATTCTAGGCATTAGTGATAAATTGAAATCTAGAGCCATTACGGAGTGGTCCGATTGTAAAAATGTGCTTGCGGTGGCGGCAACACTGGACACAATGGGATCATCACGGTCCATGTTACTTATTAAAGTTTATGATCCCCCGGGAGCGGCCCACATGAATGAGGTTTTTGACACTATAGATAAGATTCTCGGGAGTTGGGGCCCCAGAGATAAACAAGATTTAATTTTGATTGAGGGTAACAGAATGCAGTGTGGGGTGACACCACAGTGACTTTTGCTAACCTGCCTATTTGTACTACGATTTCCAACTGCAGGAATGTACAAGGGGCGAAGTGGGTACACTACATGTCAGATTGGTATTAAACATTTTTAAACAGGAGAACGGGTAGTGATAGCCCGGGTCAGGTCACCTGGCGGATGGGGTCAAAATCTGTCACATTGGATTACTGCTGTGGTAATAACACACTGTGAAAGTGTGAATGACTGAGGGGATGGTAAACTAATGTAGTGATCATGGACTAAGTGTGTACATACATTGCTGTGTAGGGTGGAGAGCCCAGGGGATTGGCCAGGTGGGCACAAATCATGCAACAAACTGAATTATTTGGTCAGCTGGAAATATCCAAAAAGCGTGTGCAGCTATTCGAACTGACCCCTTCCCACCCGCAAGCCTGAACTCAACTAATTTTACGCTAACCGAAATAGAGCATTGGTTGAACGTTATGGCTTAGAGTAGGAATTAGTCAGGGCAAGCTGACGGGAATACTGTGAATTGTAAATACACCCTGAGATTCAAGCCCTGAAGCGTAATCTCTGGAGGAAAATCCAGCATTTAAAAAATGATGGTAAAATGTCAGAAGATAGCTCTGGGGTGATTAAGAAGTGTAAAAATCTGTATCAAGACAGGGTGAAAAGATACAATTTGAAGAAGCGAAATCTAAGCAAAATCTAAATTGGCAACACATTGAAGTGGGAGAATGGAAGACCAGGCTCCCGTCCTTCACCTCTCGTGCTTGGCCTAAAGGGTCACGACCCAGACACCCGCCGCGAGAAGAGTTTGTCCATTTGCCAGACGACCAGATACCCTGGTACAGGAACATACGGATGTGTCCATCTACCTGCCCAGCAGCCCGCACTGGCCATGCCGACACCTGCGGCACGGACCAATTAGACTAAAATCTACACGTCGTTAGAGATGCCATGACGACCTAGACAACGGTAAGCACACCTGTGCAAATGTATACACTGGACATTCCCGCACCAATCTACACGAAGAATATACTCAGTGCTATGACGTAGGCGACAGGCAAACTCACGGACGTGCATATTTATTATTTTTATATAGGCTTTCAGAATGCAGAAACGCAAGACGCGTCATGAACTCATCTATAAAGCTTGCTCACGCTTCTCTTAAAACCAGTTACCACCATGAGAGATATAATGAAGACACGATACTGGTCATGAAAATATATGGTACTGTAACCTAACGCACCTGTGCATCAGACGGACCCACTTATACACCAGGCCTGAGTAGGCCTCAAGCAAGAGCTCCCGTGGACATTAACAAAACAAGAGTCAGGTTGCTGATCCTGCAGAATGAGCCCGGCGAAGCAACCAGCCAAGGTCGCAATGTTGCAAACCTACATTCCACGAACAAATCGTCAAGGGCACGATGTTGCAATTTCGCACTCTGAGCACCAACGTTAAAATCACACCTGCAAATTAAACCAGACACACAGTGGAAAAACAATATTAATTGTGCAGAATTCTGCCTCAAACACGGTCCCACCTCACGTGACCAAGCCGAATCTGACGAGATGCCAAGCCCAGGAGAAAAGAGGCGTCTGGATCCCTCGTTACGAGACACAGGCAGATACACTTGAAAGGCTCAATGGATATTTGCGACAGTGGGAGCGGTCAGCCTTCCAGCTATGAATAAATCCTCACATTGTCTGCACGTACCCATAGTGAAACATTGTTGCAAATTGCAGGTACACCGAGAGCTGAGAACAGCGGTGGTCCCAGGCTGGGAAGCTCACGGGCGCACCAATCAGAACATGGGGCTCTTATCAATGACGCCAGTAATATTAACCAATCCTTCGGAGTCTTCATGTAACAATTCTCATGTATCTAATTGTAGGGACAACCCAGATATATCACCTGACTAACCCTCGACCACTAACATTGTTCTCTATACGTATGCTATACTAACCCTACCACTCGAGCAACCAATTAAGAGTGGCGATAGGTTTTTTGTTAACTTTCTAAAGTGACGCGAGTAGCGCGTCATAATACAGTAAAAAGGGCCTGCGAGCCCCACGATTGTGTGTGTGTCAGGACGGACGCGTACGCTCCTTGACCCATCCCTGCCGTTTTTGTCTAACAAACAGCAGAGTCACCTTGCTTCTTGCGTGTGTCTCATACTCTATCTCATCTGGGATATACGGGAGGAGTTGGGGCCTCCCTGCCCGGAGGTCCGCGGACGGCCCGGCCGACCCCCGGCAGAATTTCCCCCCCGACAACATGGTTGGGGTTGTGTAAAAAGAATACCCGCGCTATTTGGCAGATTCTCACTTTGGCAAGGGGTAGTAAAGATTGTCATGTTGTCAATCCCATAGCTGAACAAGCGCGGAAGAACTTTATTGGTGGTAAAATGTATGATGTAGCTTTGAGCCATAGAGTATGGAACCCAGTGAAGAGGAAGACCAAGGATGGACTTTGCCATTTAGCTGGCCAAGTCTATCTAAGATCAAGAACTTAAAAAGCTCTAGAACTCCAGGGCCTAATAGCCTGGCAGCAGTTCTGAGGCAAGATCCTAAAGCACGATACTGCTCCACCACTATAGGAAGGTATGTGATGAAAGAGAAATTCCCATTCTTGGAGAACTGCTTGCTAGTACCTGTATATAAAGGCAGGTGAGAAACTCTTGCCGTATAATTATAAGTTACTATCAATGCTAGACATCACCAGAATTTCATTTGCATATTATGTGAAGGCTGAGTTACAGTCCTGGGCAGAGGCTAAACATTTGCTCTATAGGTTCCAAACAGGATTTCGCTCGGGGGCAAGTATAATATAGAACATCAGGTTGTTGGATGCACTCACCTCATGTGCCGGTGCCAGAGGAAATCTCCCACTCCATGTAGCGTGTATTGATTTCCACTCAGCTTTCGATTCAATCAATCAGTGCATGTTGCGGAACAAACTGGAGAAAATGGGCTGTCACGGATGGCTATTTGAAATTATTGTAGCACTACATAGCAATAACTACTCAATCTGTTTGGGGAATTGTGGAATATTGTCGGAAAGAATGCTGATCAATAGGGGGGTAAAACAGGGTGCACGTTGGTGCCCCTGCGTTTCAACCTCTTTATATCCCATTTGCCATCCCGACTGGATCGGAATGCCGAACACTCACCTAAAAATAGGTCAAATTTCTGTTACATCCATGATATATGCAGACAATTGGATTATGTTCATTCATACATCTATGAATGTGTGAAGAATTTCATGAATTAGAGAACTATACTGCATAAAATGAATTAAAGTTAACATTGGAAAAACCAGGTTAATGCGGTTTTCCAATAAAAATGTGAACTGAGTAGATTTTATTTTTACATTTGCATAGCGCACCGAGCTGTCAGGCATCTGGTTGCTTTAAACTTTAAAAGGTGGTTACATCAAGTACAGAGTACTGTAGAGTCACAGCACACAAAAGGCAAGCCTGGCCTCTTGTTGCAAGGCAGCTGCACCAGAGCATGCAATTACAATTGGTAAAGTAGGGTACATTAATTGGAAAAGCCTGACCTCATGTTGAGGGTGGCAACATCAGAACATGTGGTAAGAGGTAATCGAAGGTCCATATTTCTTCAGCAATTAAATAGGGCATTGAAAGCGAGCAGTGATCTGATCTAACAAGGGTAGATACATGCAATTGTATAATATCACTAACTTGTAAAGGTTAATCATGTCTTTGCAAACATTAAATATGCAGCATATTTATACCAGAACTTCATGGCGATCAGGAGTAGTACACGTATATGGCTTGTATAGAGGAAATGCTCTCATAGTGGGCCAGTGGTATTTGCATGGGGGTGCACATAACCGGCAATACACACGAGAAGTCTAGTGAGGCCGTTGAGATATGTGGAGGCAATGATTTTCATCAAACCTCTATCACAAATGACAATGAGGATAGCTTATAAGGGAAGTTAATAACCAAAACAGTAAAATATTAAGGCGTAGGATAGTATATGGATTCAGGTGTTTCACTCAAATCAAGAGTACTCGTGAGAGTCAACACTATGGTTAGGCGAACAGCAGTGACGTAGGCCAAAAGATCTTAGATAAAGGGTTCGATTAATTGTGTTAGTTCGGGGATAGTTAAGTGCTGCACTCACCGGGTCTTCCTGAGGCTAGGTAAGTGGGTGAGCGAGTGAACCTTGTGTGTGATGGCTGGTTGGTAACGGGGGCCTGTGGGATGACATAGGAGAAATATGACCAGCATTCTTTCTCATGGTCTTGGGAGGATCCTACCCTGCACTTCCGGCACAGACAGGGGCCTTCACTAGGGGGCCTTACCTGCAGGGGCCAGATAACTGATCCCCATTCAAATATTATTGAAACAAAGATTAGGAAAGCTGAACAACTTATTGACCTATACATTTTCGGTACAGCATGCAGGATATTCATTGCTTGGTATATAAACTTTATACAAACAGTGGTATATTGTATGGTCTGGAAGTCTTGGAGATGGAAGAATGGTTGGTTGGATAAAAATCGAGGCTTTTTGTGGCACAAAATACTAGTCATGCCGTCCTCCACCTCAATGGAATACCTGCGCCTTGAGTGGAGTCTACTGTCTATGGGGGCTTTAGCCCTGAAGAGGTGGGGCGTCATGTACATTAAAGCAAGAATACATTTGAGTTCACATTTATGGTAAGCCATCTGGCTTAGTATGTTGGCTGAGCCAGGTAAGACTGGATATAGTTAAGTGAGGCTTAAGGTTTACCTTTTTGAAAGGATTGGATCGGATCCATATTTTTTTATGAAATGCCATAATTTTGATTCCCTGAAAAGAATCTTTGTGGACAAGCTAAGCAAGTGGGACTTTATTAAAAATCTAGATCATTTGGCTACACTGAAAAACTATGCAGCAGTATATGGTTACCCACACATTTCTGAAACCACAAAAGTATTTTATACAATGCCCTAACCCGGCCATATGCAGATTGTGTTTATTGATTAGGATTAATCATCTGCCATTGAACACAGTTGGGGGTCTAGATGGAAGGTTGCCTTCACCGCTAGATACTGCAGAATTTGTGAAGGTCAGTCTAATGCGGAAACGATGAGACATGCATTTACAAGCTGCTCTAAGTTAAGGGCATTTTATGTAATTTTATATGGCAAGTACATAATCTAGCATACATTAAAACATCAGAATTCTGGACTTCTTGCCTGAATATGCATACTGTCTCTAGTCAACTAGCGTTATTCCAGATATGGCTACGCATTTCCCCTATTCTTAGACCTACTGAATCTGAAGTATGAAATCAATGAGAGAATTTAGCACAGCATTCAGTAGCCTGCCGGAAATGAAGTATGTATGAAAAAATGGAAAATATAATTTTGATTGCACTGTTCCAGATTATTCGTTTTAGAATGATTTGTATGTTTGAGGTTTAACCTCTTTAGTGCCAAGGAAGACACATCCGGTCCTTGACACAACGTTCACAGTGCCAAGGACGAGATAGCTCTCTCTGGCACTCTGTTTTGTGCGATCCCTGCCCCGGCCCAGGGGTTGGATTACCTTCAGTTTCACGCCGACATGAAACAAAGTAATTTTCACTGCAGCAGCCGGAATGGCTGCCGCAGTGAAAATGAAAGGGGAGTCTCCACCTTTCCAACCCTCGATCTGCGGCACTATTGTGCTGTTCAGATAGAGGGAGGTGTCCTTGTAAAGGGGAGTTGTAAAGCTATAACACAGGCCAGCAAGAACTCCAGGATGGTTGGAGGCGATGTCCCCAGCCTTGCACATCCGTTTACCATCTGGGTGTACCGTCCCAAAGCACAGCTGCAAATCCAGGGAGGCCCTGCAGGGCCCCCTTCCCTCACCCAAGGGACATTCTGTAACGCAGCTCAGCCAGCACTCTAGGATGGTCGGGGATGATGTCCCTTGCCTGGGTGGCAGTCTCCCATGTGGTGTGACCGTCCCCAAGCACAGCAGCTGTTCTGGGGAGCCCCGGCAGGGTCCCCGACCTTTCCTGGAGGGAGAAGCTGTAACGCAGGGCAGCCAGAGCTCTAGGATAGTCGGGGGTAATGTCCCTGGCCTTGGTAGGCTGTCTCCCATAAGGGGCGACCATCCCAGAGTGCAGCGGCTGAGCCAGGCGTTCCCTCCAGATGAGCAAGGACACCCCAACACCCATATACTCATTGCAATCATCAGACATCCATACCCCGTCCAAGCATCTCTGAAACGTTTCTCCCACGCCTTTTCCATCTTCCTCATCTACTGCCCCACAAGCGCCCTCACCAATCTTGCCCAACTAAAGTTCTTGCTAACATAATGAGACCATTGTCTCTCCAAAATGACTAAAGCCCATTGGCTCCAACTTGAGCCTTCTCCTTGAAAGCTCAATGGTCAACCTCAGACAAACCCAAGGCAACCCTCAATTGCATATTCCTATCTGCGCACACTGGCCTCCTCTGCTCCCTCTGTTGATCCTTACCGCTGTAACAACTTTCTCATTCACTTCATCTCCAGTCACCCCTCACCATCACTCACTGCCCACCCCCTTGCCCATCAATTAGTAAATGCAAATTTAAGCTAGACTTTGGTCCCATAGCCTCAACCAAGCCAATGCCTCACTCTCCACCACTTGCCTCCATTGAAGTGAACAGTGCTCTGGCCACCCAATTTAATTGTCACTATCCTGCTGGCCACTTCGCCTCCTTCTGCCCTCATCTATGGATCTCCCCAGTCATCCAACTGCTGAGGCCAACCATGTGTCACTGCTTACATCGCTGGGTTAAAAAATATAACAATTTTAAAAAAGACTGCTGCGCCACTCATTTCGCAGCCAGACTGCTCTCAACTCAGCCAAAAACTCCCATTAAACTAATCTTATATATTCTTTGGACTCCCTCCTCACCCGGCACTGATGTGTCTGCCTCCTTTAAAACGTACAAAATGGGTGATATTGCCTACGCTCCATTTCACCCGCCCCTCCTACCGTGCACTCTTCCATTTATCCCACTTCGGCCCCACTGAACTTCTACACATCCTTAACTGCGCAAACCCATCCTGAGTTCCAGATGAGCTAGCTTTGTGCCGCACAAATTATAAAGGAACTCCCATGTCCTCTGCACTCTGCACCCATCTAACCACTCTCTCGACTGGCATCTTCGCCAGCCTGCTACAAAACAGCCAGCATTCAATTCTAAAGGAACCCAGTGGAGACTACAGAAATCCTAATTTTGCAGACTTGTTGCTCATTCCTCAACATTCTAAAATACTAGAGATTGTGGTCTTCATCCACATAGTATCTATGGGCACACTCACTCAATGACCCACTGCAACCTGGATTCAGAGCTAACCCCCCCCCCACTGCAGTGAGACTGCTTTGGCTCTTGAATCCAACTTTTTAACCACTGCCCACTACGAAGGTTAAGGTAATCTATGTGGCTGTATTTAAAGCATGGCAGTTGTGTTTTTCTAACAAAATCTTAATTTGCTTCCTACTTGTCATTTTCCTGTCAAGGGACAATGATTTGTTATAAAGCAACAGAACCTAAAGCACTGCAGAAGGCTAACAAAACATGTTTTCTAAGAAACACTGCTGGGCCATCTCAAAAGCATGAGAAGGTAATACATCTGGATCCAGTTACTACTGGTAATTCCACATTATTGAAAAAGAAGAAGCGAGCACAGACTGAACTTTTAATGTAAATTTATTTTAATAATTTGAGTAACATCAATAGGTTAATGAACATACATATTTATAACAAAGAATCTATAGTATGAAAGATGTATCCAATGCCGTATAAAACGAATGAATACATGTTAAAACGGTGCATAGCTGAAATATAACATAACGAAAACATTAAATACAAATTGATATAATTTATTAAAATAAATAGGACTCCGGGGAGACAGACTGAACAAACTGTGTGGAAAAATGGAACTGAGGCAACGGGCAATGGGCGCAGTGAGTGTTATTAATACTGATGCGGACGTCATGGTTGAGAGCAGACCGAGGCCGGCGCGACAGCGCTCTCTGCAGTGAAAAGTTTTCTGAAGCTACAAGCAGGATATTGAAGAAGATCAAAGATGAGGAGTAAGTGGGAGGACACAATCCATTCGAATAAAAAACAACTCTTATGTTCTATAAGAGTACATTTCCAATCGTGCAAACACTCAAACGGAATACCTACAAATACACTAAGCAGACAGATTCACAGCACCAGTATGTTAGGGGAAACCCCCACATTATGTGAACCTTTGCCCTTTTAGAAATCCGTTTTTGTTAGTGATTTTTAGGTGCTGTTGGCCTTAACAGGCTGCAAACATGTGCATTACTAATGCAATTTGTCAAATGAAATACGAGGGTGCTCTCCTGAGCTATTTATCACCCATGACAATGGAATGAGTGAAACTCTGGCAAGCCACCCAGATATTGCAACTTAGGCATGCTAAACCAAGTATGGATGCCAGGGAGGTGCGGATACCCAACATACTGAAACAAACGTTTTGAAGTGTGGAGTTGAACCAGCTGTAGGGCTTTTTATGCCACAGTGTAGGTGCAATTCAACTGAATGTGCAAAGTATAATGAGCAAGAGATCTCTTACCAGAAAATGGTCTGCTGATCGGATTCTTGCCAAACTGTTCCAAATATGGGTTGACGCAGAGGTTGTTAGGCAAGGGGTTTGACATTAACCAATTATACTATTACACATTATGGACAGGAAGGATGCGGAATTGGTTATGATGTGTGAGAGGCAGTTGTGGGAGGCAGGGTACCTTATCTATGAGGTGGACAATGCGTTGGTAGGTGAAGTAACTGAAAATTCAACGGGCACTAAAATTGAAAATGGAATCTTCACTTTGGCGAACACCTCTGTGCCAACAAATATAAGAACTGCGGCTCAGAGGAGTGATGAAGTGCAAGAAAAGGAAGGAGTTGTGAAAAACCACTGCTCACCGATAGAGACTAGACTGAAAGAAATTAAAACAACAGTGGACAATTCTCAGATGTTAAAGTCAACGGATTCAAAGGTCGAGATCGCCCTTGATGATGGGGGTGACAAATGGGCTTGGCTTGCGAAAACTTTAAATAGTCCAACGATGAGTTAATGCCATGAACAACCGACAAAGGGGACGATAGCCTCCTGGAATACGAGAGGCTTCTCATCTTTTGAACTCAACACCTGAAATCTTGGCAAAGGCTGATGTGATATGTCTCCAAGAAACATGGCTCACGAATACACCTTGTGTGGAAGGCTTCGAAGTTGCAATAAATCGAGCCATTAGACAGAAAAAAGGCCGCCCGATGTCAGGCCAATTAGTCCTCATTAAAAGAAGTTCTGGCATGAGAATTAAATCCGCATTAAATATATTGCCTTTTCTGCAGATCTGTGTAGAATCAGTAAACCACAGAGGGAAGGAGGAGCAAGTTATCTATCTCCTAAATGTTTACTGGAACACAATGCCAAAATCATACCAAAAATTCGAAGATGACTTCCTAGAAGCACTAGATAACATTCTAAGTGACAACCCGGGAGCCCCGTTGATAGTGTGTGGAGACTTCAACATGAAACTAATAGAACTTGACCAAGTAAAGACTCCGATGAATTTCAAAGAAAGATATAAGTGCGAATGTTGGCTAGCCGAAATGGCACACAGGAATCTGGTAATGCAGAACGGAACAACGCGAGGTGATATACCAGCAAAGCCAACTTGGGAAAGAGGTGGGCAAAAATCCATACTAGATTACATATTTTTATCGAATAGTCTAGTGCAAGAAATAGTTTCACTGAATGTGACCGAATCAAATAAAAGTGACCACAACATCGTGTCAATGGAATAGAAGATGGACATACCAGTACAGCGGAAGCAATGGAGACAAGCAATCTCAGTGGTACCGGGTCAGAATAGACTGCGTCTAAAGAATGCCGATATAGTGGCTGTGACAGAATCCTTGCATCAGTCTCAGGAGTTGGGTGGGTGTAACCCGATTGAATACCAGCAATTTTTAGAAATTTATAAAATTAAAAAGAAGATCACTCTGAATAGAGCCGTGTACCAAAAACACCAATACAATCCTGAAGTTGCGACAAGAAAGAGTTAAGGAAGACCCTAAGAAGAATTGGCGCTGCAAAATCGGTGGATGTTAAGAGCCAGATAAAAAAAGGTTAAGAACCAATATAATAATTGGCATAAACAGCATAGAGCACTGATGGAGCAACGAGATGCTGAGCAAATGCTGAAGGCCCTAAACAAAAGGAACTCAATGGGCTTTTGGGCCATAATAAATGAAGTAATGAACTCTGAAAAGGCGATAAAATCAAATATGGTAACCGAAAATGAGTGGGAAAGGCATTATACAAAGTTATTTAAAAAAAGGAAAACTCAGAGTACCGCAAACTTTCAGTGGAGCCAGCCGTGGGAAATTGAAATTGACAGAGAAGATATCCGTACAATGATCACAAAAAGCAGTGCCTCACGTGCTGCAGGGCCTGATGGCTTGTCAAATGCGGACCTAAAAGAGAACATCGAAGAGTGGGTAGATTTGTGACATTCTGTTTCAATTAATAATAAAAGAAGGTTGGATCCCATTGACATGGAAATCTGGAATAATCGTACCCATCTTCAAGAAAGGAATCCGCACAGACCCTGCAAACTATCGGCCAATAGCCCTGCTCGACGTAGTGGGAAAAGTGTTTGCATCACAATTACTTGCACAACTTACTACATGGATTTGAAAAGAGAAGATCTACGATGACCGTCAGTCGGGGTTTGTTAAAGGTGTAGGATGTGGCGTCAATCTGTTAATTTTGAATCTGTTAAAAATTGAAGCAATTAGATCGGGCCAAAAAACTTACCTTGCATTTATTGATATGGCGAATGCGTTCGATGGAGTGGATAGAGAAACACTCTGAACAACCTTATGGATAGGGGGTGTATCCAAGCCATCAAAGAGTTATACTCTGACACTTACATCCAAGTGCGTCTGGACAGCGAAGGAAACCTAACGAACCCCATAGCAACAAAGAGGCGTCAAACAAGGGTGCCCATTAGGAGCAACCCTTTTTCACTTCTATATATCAGAAGTTGGTACCGCCCTTTCAAATGTGGTGTCGTTTCCACCGCGGATCAATGGAATCGAGATAAATCATATCATGTATGCAGATGATATGGTGATCTTCGATCGTACACCAATTGGCCTCCAACGAAAATTGACAGCGTTAAGAACCTTCCTGGAAGACCTGTGATTGGAGATCAATGCGGCCAAATCAGAAATCTTGGTACTTGAAAATAAAAGAGGAAGAAAACCCAACAAGTTTAGACAAGGATGGTCGATTGGGGAGAAAAAGCTGAATAAAGTACCACATACAAGGTACCTAGGAACAATCGTCAGTTCCAGTATCAATGATGAGCCGATGACCAAAAAGCTTCTAAACAGCTGTAAACAACTCACTTCTCAAACCATCATAATCCAGAAAAGATATGGAAAATTCTCATGCGACCCAGTAAGAAAATTTTACCAGAGTAAAGTCTCCCCAATCTTAACTTATGGTGCAGAGAATATGTTTGGGTGCGACCACAAATTATGGTCGCAATGCAAAGGTTTCTTTTGGAAGAAAGTTCTTCAGATTCCAAAAAGTACGCCTACGGCCAATGTACTGTACGAAGTAGGGATCTCCACACTCAATGTGAGAATCACATGGAATAAGTTGGCTTTGTACAGGAAACTATATGAAGATGCAAACCTGCCACCGCTTAAAATCTTGGCGGAAGAAAAGACACAAAGGAAATCAGCGCTAAAAGAATGGAAACAACAATGTAAGGAGATCCTAATTCAATTAGGAACAGATGAACGAACCCTATGGTACAACCCAAATTTAGTGAAAAGGAAACTGCAAGACCTCGATTGGATGGACATAGAAGAAAAAAGATCAGCTCATAAATCTATGCAAAATGTCCCACCTGAAGCCAAAAAACGTAATATATTACCAAATGCTATCACCCTGTAAACGTTTAAGAAGGCTGTTCCTAAAGTTCCGCTTAAACATCTTTGAAACTAAAGAAATTTTAAGACATCGACTGATGATTCCTGAAAGTAACGTAAAAAGCAGATATTGCGCAAAAGATGACAAAAATCTAAAACATCTGGTGTTGTCCTGTACGGAACTGAGGGTGCAACGCAAGAACTGTGTGGGGAAGGTGAGGAGTACATTTCAGACGTATGACTCTGAAGAATGGTGGAAACATCTTCACATTGGCGAAAGTAAATCGTTGATGATTGGCATGATGCGATTCTTGGAGCAAATTCAAATCCAACTAGAGACAAGGCCACATATCGGAATAGTGCTCCTCGTGATTAAGAAAGAAAGGAGCCATGACGACCAATGGGAAGGGCTCAAGAGACATTGATTAGCTTAACATTGAGTAGAATACAAATTTGAGTAATTTTTAAGGTTAAAATCAGGGCAAAAAGTGACAAATTGTTTTGTCTGCTTTGTTATCTTTTTTTTTTCCTGTTACGATTTTCAAAAAGTTTGTATAAACTAAATGAAAAAATAAAAAAATTAACCAATTATTTAGCACCCTCCGTAACATACCCTCCCCACCTATTACCATGACATCCAAAGACCTTGAAGCATCCTTAAGATAAATTTGCCTCGCATCAACAAACCAGAGAAGGGTTGCATTCCTCCTCTTTGCTAGACAGCCTTGCAAACTATAGCTTGGCCAAGACAAAGCACACTACTCCACCTTCAATGATTGTGAAGGGGGGTGATATGCCAGTTTGGAATTTTGCTAGATAGGTGCCCTCATAATCCGTCGACTTCAAAGTAGCATTGGAGCTGAATGAATTGAGCATGGTTATGCCTGTACAAGCCAAGGATTGAACGCCTTAGTATGGGTCAGGCTTTAATCAAACTATCTAGAGGATTAGTAAACTTGTGGACTGCTTCCCCAAAACCACACTAAAAAAATCTAGAGTGCCAGAGTGGCTTCAGCATCCTGAAATTGGTGGTAATTTTGAGTTCAGCTTTTTCCAACACCAGGAATTATGTCAAAGAGGATGTGAACAGAGAGCCAAAAGGTAGTTTGTTGAAATGTTAATCGTGTGCGAACCTCTACAGCCCAAACTACCTATGTGAGGACGCAAGACGCACTGACACTTCAATGGACAGAGGTCTGCAGCTTCTTTCTACAATCATTTTTAAAAACATTGTTTTTATTGTTGGATCTCAAAGTGGCTAATGTGAATTTAGGCACGTTATTATTTATACACACTTTTGTTAGGTTTCCCACATTTGGTTAGGACGTTAAATTCTTTAAGTACTTAAACATGCATGATCCAAAAAGTTATACAAGTCGCTTAATTGTTGCGCCTTTCACCGCAAACACCTTGATATGGTGTTGAAAGCAGGGGTGTTGGCTAGGTCTGGAGTCCCTGAGCTTCTCTACAGGCCTACAACCAAAAGACCTGGGGATATATCCCCTAAGCCCCCGCTAGCAACGCCTCTGGTTGAAAGTTAATTCTGTAGCCATTCTTCCTATGCCCCCAAGTGCAGCTCCAAACACTCCATGCATTCTAGTCTCTTTGAAAGAGCATGGACAGTTTCCTCCAGAGGTTAGCATCCCAGACCCCTGGCGTCTTCCTAAAGGGAATGAAAATGCTGGAAGGTCAATCACCTAGCAGCTGAAAGTGGTGTAACCCAAGTTCAAGGGATAATGTTTGAACCCAAAACAGATTTAAGAGATTTGGTATGGATCAGCATTTGCTATACATTCTTGAAATGTATCTAGAAAATATATAATTTGGCCTGTGAAAGTGTTCCTTCCCACATTTTCAAGTACTGAGCCATTCAATCATTTTATCAAAAACTTCAGCATGCCACGATCTGGTCAACTTCGGCAAATATCAAGATTCATACACTAGAAGCAATGTACAGATGCGGTTAAAAATAAATACATTTTTAAAAAAACAGATTTAAAAAACGCTTCTCTTAGCCCTCTATACAATATTCACTGTGCTTTGTACTGGCTTTTGACATTGAACATTAACTTGCTGTGGGGAGTTTGCAGACAAGCCTCCTTTGCCAAACAGAGAGGCCTGTTAACATTTGCTGACCTTATCTGCAGTGAAGCTGGGGGGTGAGAGGGGTTTAAATTTAGGTAATATGGAAGAGGCTGGAGTGGAGCTAAAGGGCAGTCTGGAGGGGCCGGCCGAGGAGGGACGATTAAGTCCAGGGTTTTTAAAAGTGTGGCTTCACCTACAGGGAGCTAGGAAGAAGTGTGGCCAGAAGTTGCAGGGGTGTTATCTGCACTAAAAAGGAGGAGGTGTGCTTCCTAATGGACGCTCGGAGGTGACCGTGTGGTCCCCACAAAGGAGGATGTATTGCCACACAAGGAAAACTGGGCCTGCGTATGTGGGCTTTAGCAAAATCTTCCTATTGTAACAAACCATGGATCAGATATTGATAATTTGAGCACATGGCTGACCACACGGGGAATGAGAAAAAGTTAGTAACCTTCAACATTTCTAAAGTTTCAGAATTTTTCAACGTCACAACCAACCCTGCTCAATTTTAACATTTGAAAATAATAACCAAAACGTTATCTAAAGTCAAAGAATTATGGATATTTCATCAGTGCTAATTGTTAGAGCATTAAAAACAAAGATACCAAATAGGAGAACACAAATAATTAAAACAGCTACTAGTCAAATGACTATTCTATAACCTTTCAACTGCCATGGGTTCCCCCCGGCGCCCCCCCCAGTGCCAAGGCCTTTTTTGGTGATTTTGGTATTTCGCCATTCAATGCCTTCTAACATTTTCTGTTTCATTAACCCCTTAAGTGCCAAGAACGAGGCATCTAGTCCTTGCCAACAGGGAGGTAATCCCAAGGACGAGATAACTTGCCCTTGGCACTTAAGGTTAAAGCTTGCTACTAAAACGCTCTTCAAAATGCCCAAAAGAAGGAATTATCAGGTTTAGGATGCAAACCATTCCAGCGTCCTGTCTCTCACAATATTCAAAGTTTGTACATTTGTAAACTACTCAGCACTGGCTACAACAGCTTCAATGGTAGAATACCAGATGTCTGCCAAGGTCTCACGAGTACTACTCGGAAGAGAGAATACTTTTGTAAGAATCAGTGCAAACGCTAGCTTGAGCTCTTCGCCCTGGGTATTCCAGGCCCATTTGCTTTGGCAGAGAATGGAGGGTGATCTAGACTCCTATAGCATTGTAACAGTTCCAGAAATCTATTTTTGGTCTTGTGATTTTTTTCAACAAGAGGAAATGTAATGACTTTGGTACAATGTCAAACCTTTTTTAGATCAGCGCCCACATACAAAAATAGAAACCATGACAGCACAAAATTGGTCATGTGACAACTTCAGCTACATAAAGAACTAATACTGCAGTTGTGATGCCATTAAAGCATCAATTACAGGCACACAAAGAAAAAGATTGATGGGAAGTAGCCTGCGCCAAGCCCCACAGAGTCAGATTATGTCAGCCCACGAATGCTTTGCACAACTGCAGGAACTGTTTTGGTGTCTAATTATTGTAAACCTGCACATATTTACATTAAAAAGTAGTTACAATTACATATTTTTCAGATTGTGCTGGTTGCTAGTTCGCACTCTTAACTGTCAGAACGACATATGTTTATGCCAGAATATGCATCTGTATTCAGGTTTACATTGGCAGCACGATACAGTTAAGAGTATGCATACAGTGAAACCTTTCTAGCCTTTCTAATCCAGATCGAAGGTTACCGTTGACACCAATGGCAGGAATGCCACCAATTGGAGAATAAGAGCGAACTAAACTTTTTTGCCATAATGAAAGCTAGTCAGTAAACGTAGTGGAGATGTGAGACTTTAAGACAAATGGAGGCAAACGTATATGCAGACTACGCAGCACAACAGAAGGGCTACATTCTGAACGAGACACATTTATAAATATTTAATTGACAAAGTTTTATCAACTTTGCCTTGTTTGAGAAACAGTGTTGTAGTATATGCTCCAATTGTCTAAATTTGAGACCTATCCACTCTTATGTCAACAATGAATTATCTGTTCTGCTTAGATCCTGTTAACACTGTCCAAAGTTGAATTACTTGTGTTTAGAACTTGCCTACAGAACTGAAAAATGTTTAACAGACTTGCTTGTATCAGCAAGAATTTTCAGATTGCTTTACACTACGGACATAAACATTCGCATATAGTAAGATGGAGTTTGTACCATACTTTGATTACAGTTACTAATTGGACAAGCTTTCTGGGCGTATGTGAATTTCAATCACAGAACACAAATTGCTGCTGTAGTGGACTATTGCTTCTGTACATGGAGGGAAAAAAAATAAGTAAGAATAGGTGATCATGACTGAAATGCTAATCTGAATATTTATATGTGGAAAGATGAAAGGAACCAGCTGGACTTCCACACCAATGGTTAGCATCTAATACAGGTATTCATGTAACTTGCATCTCACAAGTTTCCATTGGAGAGTCTGGCGATTCCAAGCCTAATATGAAGGGGTTCAATATATTTGTTTATTAAGACCTTCGATTGTCAAATGTAAAATATAATATATTCTTCCAATGTATATACACTCACATTTTCTGACCATAAGGGCAAGCAGTGGACAATAGGCTGCCATGGGGAGGAATCGCATATCAGGGCTTGTAAAATCTACTAGCCCACTAGCATTGGCAAGTAGTTTTTACAAAGGGGGGGGGGTGGTGTACCATTTGCATGATACTCTACCTTGCTGGCAAGTAACGGGATGTTAGAAACGTATTTTTCATTTACTGCAAACACACTGCAGTAAATGACAAATACAAGTCTCACTGTGCATGCTCGACGGCACTGCAGCAAATCTGAAGTGTGCTTATTGCAACATACACCATTTTACAAAAAGCACCAGTAAATATTTTGTCACCAGTCACTTTTGGGAAAGTGCATTTCCCTTTGGTCGAGTATGTAAACTAAAGAACTCATCCTGCGGGTCTAGTGGGATTAAGATTTTGCAAGGCCTGCATATGCTTTGTACTTGCCACGTTATTACTGGCAAACCAATAAACTGGAGAAAGCTTTCTTGATTGTAGAGGACCAAGAGTAATTTTTCATACGAAAAACTCTGGTTGATATACTTGGTCACAAGTGGGTCGCATTGTTTATTGTGAAGTCACACAACAAATATAAATAAGAGAACCAAAATGGCGTCTGCATGCATAATACACGCAGGACGAACAGGATGATTCCAAGGAGAACATCCTATCTAATGTTAATGTTATGTGAAAGGATAATTGTACCGCGCAGTATCACCACCGGAGTGGTCCCCTGGCGGCTCTGAAAAAGCAAATGGCAGGGGATGAGTAAGTGGGAATAAACTGGAAAAGTGCAAGAGAGCAGTGATCTGCTGTTGGCAGCCTCAGCCCTGTGGGTCCGTTGGCTTGGCTTAGGGTGTTTTACAGTCGGTTGTCATGTGCTGTTGTGCGAGTCTATGTGTGGTTTGTTTTGTTGTTGCAGTGTAGTGAAGTTTGTGCAGATTGTTGTGATGTAGGCTTGTGGTTGTGTTTGGTTAGAGTTTGAGAAGTGTATGCAGAGGAGTGAAATTGTTAGTGTATCGGTTAATTGGCATTGCTGTCCTTGCAATTATGTCTAGGTGTGATGCTTGCTATCATTCACTATTCCATCTGAGTGTGGCACTTGCTAATCTTCAATATCCTATCTAGATGCGAGGCATGCTAGAGATCACAATTCCATCTAATTGTGGCATTTGGTAACATTCACTGTTTCATTTAAGTTTGGTGCATGCTAACATTCACAATCCTATCTAGATGCGACACAGGCCAATCTTCACAGTTCTCTCTAGGTGTGGCACTAGTTAACATTGGCAAGTAAGTTAGTGTGTAATGCAATGAAACATTTACAGTCCAGCCATGAATAGATTTAGGCTGGTGGTCACAAATCTCTAAGTATGCATGGTTTAAGTCTATGGAAGTCTACGTTATGGAAAGGTACAGTGGCAGGGGCTTTCTGCAGTAGAGTAATTGCTCTACACCCCACCCATGCCACACTGACAGTTTTTTTGTTGGGGTCTGTTGACTGCTTGCTTCATTGGCTTCCCCAGCTGACACCTGCAGACACGTCTTGGAGCCGCCAATGTAGGAGCCGCCAATGTAGGAGCCACCCTTTGCCTCGGGGCCCTTAGCCACAGTGGCTGCCATGAGAAGATCAGTTATGACCAGGTGGACGTACCAATCTGGGAAGATGGGCGAGTTGGAGGGCGGGCAGTGGGAGTGTGGGACTGGGAAAAGGCCAGACACAAAGGACTACACCCTCTGGATGCAGCCCAGCACAGAAAAACAGGCTCAGACGCCACAACGCACTAGACGAACACACCAGATTAGCCAACAGTGCTCACCAAAAAAAAAAAAAAAAAAAAAAAAATGTTGAAGAAAATACACTCCCACCCTCCCACCACTCCAATTGAGAGCATAAAGCAGGCCAAAAACGGATTACAATCATTGTGAAACTACTCACTCAGTAACAACCGGCCCCTAAATATGCTTCCAAACTGGTTTCCCTGCCACATCCTTCCACATGGCAGTCCACAAAGCAAGTCTGTGATTACACCTTGCCAAGTGCAGACTGGCCCCCAGGCCCACCTGACATTTATAAAGTCATGAGCGCGATCTTTCGCCCCTACTTTGCACAAGAGGGAGCAGGCCCTCACCGTTCCGGCGGACTCTGGACAAGTGCCAAAGCCATGAGAAATCACCATCTCTTGACTTTCCAGGAAACCACACTTTGAACACAGGATGCCCCGGGGAAAGGATTCAATGTAGAATTTGACTCTTGCACTTAAACAGATCTCCTTGGTGGTTCTTATGCATCAGCTCAACGGAACTCACTTAATCCAACAAGGAAAAAGCAAAGAGAGGGTTTGCTCACCTCGGATGCAAACATGTATTCTGCAGGGCAAAACGTATTTTGCATCCCTTTTAAACGTACACTCCGAAAGAGTTTGACACTTCTGTCCAAAGAGACGTGCCAAAGCCTTCAGAGTGACCAAGGAAAGTCTTCCTTTGCTGAAAATCACTGTCTGGCTATATCTACACAACTGACGTTTCTTACAACTGACCAGGAGGCCACTGTTGAAGTCAATGGTACCAGGGGGGCCGCACTTGAATGGGGGCATGAATGACAAACAAGCAGGGCTCCATTGCAATCTGTGTGACCGATGGGGGTGCAGCTTGAATGAGGGCATTAATGGGAAAGGAGTGGAGCTCCATTGAAGTGAAAAGGACCCATGGTGGGGGATGGAGCTTGAATGAGGGCATTCATGGCAAATGAGCAGGACGCCCACGAAATCAGTGTGATGGACAATGGGGTGTCACTTGCATGAGGGCAGTAATGGGGAAGGAGCGAGGCACTGTTGAAGTCAATGGGACCAGTGGGGGGAGGGGCGCTTGAATGGGGGCATGAATGACAAACTAGCAGGACTCCATTGAAGTCTGTGACCGGTGATGGGGGTGCGGATTGAATGGGGGCATTAATGGTAATGGGCAACAAGGTAATACAGGCATAAATCTGTAATTTTAGAATATTACTTTGCCTACTATGCATAGCTCATTATGGTGTAGTAGCATATGATACCACATAGCTGGATATGGGCCTTTAATACATTTTGGGGCACAATAATGGTTATCTATATTCTCTACCAATATAACCATTGATACTATTCTATCAAGTTTTGACAAGCACTTAATTTATAATAATGAAATATTAATTAGCATACAGACTCGTAAAACCAAGATCTAGCTTAGGGGCAATGTACATTTCAGGCTAGTTTATTAAAACATTTACACGCCATGTTATGGTCCTTGCAGTTACTAATCCTGGACTGAACCACCATATATTGAATAGGCTACCAGCAAAATAGTATGAAGACAGACTCTCTAAAGGGAAAGTTAAACTAAAAACACATTTGAATAAATATATTGCTTTTAAAGTAATTTAATGCGACTTAACTCATGCCAAATCGTTTTGATTATACCTTATGTAGCTCTCAAGACCCTTGGTAAATCAATCCAATTACCTGTACATCATAATAAGGAAGGGAACTCACATACCCAATGGGAAAGTTTATGCCCATATTATTCTTTAATTCTTGGAGGGTAAAGATGAGATAGCACAAATAAGTTGACAATTTAATAACTAATTGCAGGATAGCTCACACAAAAGTATTGGCCGAGTCTTCAATTTCAGTATCATCCACAGGATGGAAAACTAATGGAAACTAACTCACATAAATAATGTATTGGATCAAATAGAGATGTAGAGATACAGAACGATTGCGAACAAGCTTAGACAAGTGCGCACGCTAAGGAATGTTCCCTCTCGTCATCCTAGGTACACCATTATTAATTCTTTTTAGGTTTTTTTTATTTGCACTAAATATGGAGGGGGGGGGAAATCTGTTGAGCAGCCACAAGATGGCTGCAACTTGCTGATCCTCTGTGGGGCCTGCCGAATGATCTTGAATAAAACCAGTTTTCCAGGTGGAAAATTATGTTATAACCCCATTTATGGCTGGAGGAAGCAATACGCCTCACCCTGAGTGAGTGTGAGATGGAGTCCTGTCCGGCTCTGGAGAACGGCGGTGCGGAATGCTGAGGGCCCTGAGGCGTTGAAAGAACGCGCGGTTACAAGCGGAAGATCGAGGCAGGACAAGACAAGCGTGCGTGTAGGAAACAAAAGGTTGCCCATACGCTGTAATCGGTGATAACCAATGTCCAGTGACAGTACCTTTGAGGGGTAAGCTGCCGGCAACTCAGATTACAGTGCCGTGCCTGCAAAGCTCTACCGGACACATGCAAGCAGGTGTATGCAGAGGGAGAAGACGTGATGTGAACTGACGCAGAGCTTCATTGGGATAGCCAGCAGTGTGCAACGCGGTGAGAGCGGCTGCTGGGGAGGGCCCAAATTTGTGCAACCCCTATGCTGGAGCGCCAGAGGGCTTGAGCTTGCGCTTTCCTCTACCTGCAATATAATATACTGTGGGAAAGAGATGGACAACATCACGCCAAGCAGCCAGTGAGGAAATGCGACAGCTGACCTCGGCTGTGATCAGTGATAAGTGGAAGTGAGTTTTTAAAACAGTGCCGAGTCCTCAAGCTCCTACTGTCAGGACCACAGAAGAAATCTATGCATTAGTACTTAGATTATTCCAGTAATTGAGCAGTGTGTGCATATACTTGCTATTTATCCCCAGGAATAGCACTGTGGATCACATTTCAGGGCAGCCTGTGATTACCTGCAGGTGAGAAATGGACGGTCTCATAAGTAATCACAGGTATCATCCTGATTAAACACACAGGGCAAGACTGCAAAATACAACCACTTGGTGGCACCCCGACAACATATAGTGCCTGTATCACCTTGTGGCACTTTAATCATCTGTCAGAAGATTTGCTTTTAAGCCCTATATAATTAATTTGGCAAACCAAGCTAAAGTGGGATATAAGTGTGACCGACCATTGAAACCTGAACTCTATTGTTAATCATTACCATCACTCCACGAAACAAATTGATAATCTGGAGTCTGCTAACAGAGAAGAGTGTGGGAACAATGTCCAAAAGGGGAGGACATCAAAAGAAGCAGAATACCTTGGATGCCTTTGCCTGACAGTCCAACCCTCCCCTTCCCGATAAAGTGACTGCAGCACAGACTGGCATGGCTACCAGTGAGCCTTCTGCCGACCCGCTGAGGCTGAAACAAGTACTGGACAGTATGCAGGCTGGCTTTGCCTCTATGAACGACAAACTAGATGGGATTCCGTCCAACATCAATACGCTCAATGGCAAAATGTACAGTTAGCTCCAAAATGACGGAGGCAGAAGGACAGATTGGAACAGTGGAATATGATATAAGTACCCTAAAAATCCAAATGGCGAAGGTTACTACTGACCTGACAAGAGCAATGTCCAAATGCGAGCATTTGGAGTCATGGAGAAGCAGTATCTGTATATTAAGACTACCTGAGGATTTTGCAGTGGATCCATGGAAGAGACTATTGAAAACCTGTTGTAAGAACTACTTGGCGAACAGGGTTTCTCCTCAAAGCTCGTTGTGGAGAGGGCTCATAGAATACCAGTGGTTCACCCTAATCCTGGTGCTCCCCCAGTCCATAATAGCGAAATTACTTAATTGTAGAGATTGCGACACAGCATAGCGTCTCGCCAGGGAGAAAGGTACACAATTCGACACCGTAGTTATCCATCTATATCCAGACTTCTCCATGGCGGTCCAGCAAGAACGTAGATCCTTTGTGGCTGTGAAAGGAATGTTCCAGGAATGTACCATCGCCTACGCAATGTTATATCCAGCATGCCTATGGATCATATACCGTGGAAGCCATCATTTTTGTTCTTCTGGAGGAAGCTGTGAACTTCATTGAGGCCAATATACCGATTGTTACTAAAGATGGGGTGGCAAGCAGAAGCGAGCCGGCAAGATCTCCACCATTAATACTTGATGGGAACATTTTGGCGGAGAGGATTGAGGGGGGGTACGACTTTATCCATGTCTTTGGTTAAGTTTATGTATGTTTCACTGTGAAAAATACTTTAAGCTAGCAACATGGTTAAGTAAGCGTGAAGGCAGGTTATTTTTACTTGAGTTTGCAAATGAGGGTACTCTCACCCATATATCAGAGAGCCGGCGACCCCACCTTCCACCCGGTGGGTCGGTAAGGTAAATGGCTGCCCCTCCATGCAAGGTTGGGGGGGTGGGAGGGGTGTACAATAGTTCTGGGGATCGGGAGGGCGATGTGGGTGGTAAGGCGGAATAAGGGGGGGGAATGGGGTAAAAATGTTCAGCAACATACATAAATAAACGTATAGATATACGTGTGAAACACCAACAGTGGAGCGACACTTAGATGCAGGTCAGGTGCTATTCTCTGAAAACACCCTGGAGATCATATTTATGAGCTGGAATATATGGTGGCTAGGGAACTAAACCAAAGAAAGGAGAATTGCAGCCTGTGCGACTCGACAGAAGGTACACATTTTGTTTCTTCAGGAGAAGCATACTATGGGAGCGGGCAATATCAGTATGGCAGCCATTTGGGGCCCAAATAGATATACTGCGTAGTCTACACAATCTAGAGGGGTACCGATTATGGTACGTAAGAGAATGGCCTTTATCCAGCTACACATACATTTACCCCGAGGGCAGATGTCATTGTACACAGCAAACTTCTTAATAGAAGGTAAACACCTATGGACCTAATGTTGATGACCCTAGCTTTTATGATATGATAGACTAGATAACACCCTACATGCCCATAGCGGTAATATGGGGAGGTGATCTGAATACCATTCTAGATCTCACCTTGGATTGCACATGCTCCAGGACCAGACCACTGTCGAAAGCTGCAACTACAATACTTAACATAACTGAAAGACTACACTTATTGGACATGTAGAGTACACTGCATCCAGCAGAGGCTGCACATACTACTCTACCGTACATGGCATGCAGGATAGACATGTTCTTGGTGACTGACTACTTAGTCGGTCATGTGACGGAAACCAATATAAACCAGCGAACTTACTTAGATCACTCTCCAATAACAATCTCCCTAGAATGGGGCATGACCCCACGTGTCCGGGGTAGAAGGTTTAAATCTGCAGCGCTGCAAGACCTTGTCATTAGGACAGATATTGAAGAAGATATCCATACTTATTTTCTGACCAATGACAATGGAGCGGTTTCATACGCTACTCTGGCTGGCATTTAATGTCTACATAAGAAGGATGGAGATGTCACAGGAACTGGGTGTACTACGCACCACACGGTGGGAGTTGTGGCAATGTGAACACATTAAAAACACTAGAAAGACAACATAGTGCGACAATCAACCGGAACACACTGCTAGATATCCAGGAGCACTTAAACACCTTTAGGCAACTTGTGGATAGAGAGTTACAACATTTCAATAAACCCGCTCCAGCCAGGAAAATGGGGGTGGGGTGTTGCGGGAGGGGTGGGGGGGGGAGAGGGACACAGGCCGGGAAGAACATTGGCCAATCTGGTGAAACTGGAGGAGGGAGGGTGGGAGGGTGGGGGATACTATATTGTCGGCGTGAAAGATGAAAACCAAATTATGAATTTGACCGACCAGGACATTAACAGTGGGTTCACAAGATTCTATAAAGCTCGACAACAGTGAACACAGGTAATCGGATGACAATGAAATAAATGACCTTTTTAAAAGATATCCCGATGTCCTTGCTGTCTCCCGAAGCAGAGATCCTTCTGGCTACCCCATGGTCAATGGTTGAATTGATGTAAGTAATTAAAGTATTACCTAGAAACAAATCACCTAGACCAGATGGATTCACAGCAGAATTATAATTTTTTTTTTTTAATTTCTTTTTACAGAGTATGGTGCTCTGCTAGTTCGCACGCTATTAAAACTTTGGGAAGAGTCGATTAAATGCAACTACCAACATCCCTACATGAGGCAGTCATAGTGCTACTTAAGCCCAGGAAGAAAAGTAATGAGTGCAGATCCTACAGACTGCTTCCACTAATGAACACTGATACTAAATTATTTGCAAAAGCCTTAGCAAATAGATTACTTCCCCTTAAGCCCGGCTTGGGCCACCATGATCAGGCCGGATTTATCCCTGACAGGGCAACATCACTTAATTTAAGATGACTGTTTAATGTTATTGCACATATCACCAACGGCAAACGCAGTAGCTGTGGCAATAGACGCTCAAAAAGCTTTTGACATGGTATTGTGGCCCTTTTTATTTACAGTCTTGGAGAAATGCGGCCTGGGGAAAACCTTTATAAATATTAAGTTACTCTATATGAAACCCATGGCAAGTGTGCGCACTAATAGTACCCAATCAGCGCCATTTGAATTTTGCAGAGAAACCCCGACATGGGTGTCCCCTTTCACCATTAATATTTGTCTTGGCTATAGAACCCATGGCAGATTTTATTAGATCACGACACTGTAATAAAGTCATACGAATACAAGACACCCCAGAATGTATACCTTTATATGCAGACGAAGTGTTACTGTACGTCAGAAACCCACAGCACAACCTGAATCTGATAACGCAAGACATTACTCGGTTTGATATCTAATCCGAGTTTACGGTAAATGGTGGTAAATCAGAAATATTTCCCCTTACGGACTTTACTCCACAGCCCAATATACAGACACAAGTAAAGCTGTCTCCCGATAAGCTTAAATATTTAGGGGTTATGATAACCAGAGTCAAAAACTCTGGAGGCAAACAATTATACCTGCTTGCAAAAATATGCAGATAATAAATGTCGACCTGGGCTCAGGTTCCCATGTCCTTGGCGGGTAAGATGGACTTGTTTAAAATCATACTGTCCTCAAAATGCTTTATACATTTGTAAATGTTCCCATTTGGCCTGGGAAGATTCTTTTTTCAGATCTACACAAGAGGCTATCCCGTAGTCTTTGGCACTTTGGCGCAAAGCGGAAAAAATGAGTGGATATAGCTCTCCCTTATGCCCTGGGCGGTTTCAACAGGCCTAAACTGGAAATATACTGGCTAGCGGACCAAGCTCAACATGCTACCTAATGGTATGGGAATGGTGCAGCTCGACCAGACATCAAATTAGAATGGAAAACAGCTGGAAAGGTAGATATGAGGACATTAATACTAGATGGGTCATACAAAGATTACTGTCGAACGGAGCCAATGGCCTGCACGATAGATGCATGGAAAGAACAAGTTACTTTCTTACCTGGTAACGTTCTTTCGATGGGATGGTCCGACGACGTATTCCATATCTATGACATGTAATCACCACAGCTGTGCTGCTTCGGAAACTTTTTTCGGCGTCTGCGTCCTGCGTCGATGACGTCGATGCGCCGTCGTCGAGGGCCTCCTCCGACGTCATCCGATGTGATAAGTAGGACGCACGACGCCCGTAGCCTCAGTTGTAGTTTTTTCCCCCAGAACGTGTGACACTAGTCAACTGCCAGTCAGACACAAAGCCTTGCGGAACGTAAGCTGCAATCGCAAAAGAAATTCTGCAGCGGGGAAGGCAGGGCGGGAGCGATATGGAATACGTCGTCGGACCATCCCATCGAAAGAACGTTACCAGGTAAGAAAGTAACTTGTTCTTCGAGGGGATTGGGTCCTCCGACGTATTCCATATCTATGACAGACTCCCAAAGCAGTACCAGAGCAAGGAGGAGGGAAAGAATTTAGAATCAAGATTTAGAATAGCCAATCAAATAGCAGAGCAAAGGACCGCCTTGCCAAAGGCCAGATACTGTGCTCGGATGGAATCGAGGGAATAGTGACGTACAAATGTATGTACTGAAGCCCAGGTGGCTGCATCACAGATGTTGCGAATAGGAACACCCCTCTGCAGGGCAGTAGACGCAGCCATACCCCTGGTAGAATGGGCCCGCAAGCCAGCCGGTGGGTCCTTACCCGCCAAGCGGTAGCACTCCGAGATGGCCAAAATAATCCAGCGAGACAAAGTCTGTTTCGTCACAGCTTGCCCCAAACGCTTTCCAGCGTAACCAATAAAGAGTTGATCATCCACTCTGACCCGGGACATGCGTGAAACATAAAAGCTTAAAGCTCTCCTAGAATCAAGCCTATGGAGCCTCTCCTCTTCCTTACCAGGAAGCGGAGGAGGATAGAATGCCGGAAGAACAACCTTCTGGGCCAAATGAAATTCCGTCACTACCTTCGGAAGAAAAGAAGGACGAACTCTAAGGACAACCCTGTCCTTGTGAAATACAGTGAAGGGAGGCTTAACTGAAAGTGCCTGTAACTCACTCTGCGAGCGGAAGTAACCGCAACTAAAAACAGTTTTCAGAGTTAACAGCCCCAAAGGGCAAGAATGTAAAGGCTCAAACGGAGCACCCATAAGAAACTTAAGAACAAGGTTTAAATCCCAACCGGGCACCAGGAAAGGTGACGGAGGGAACACATTAGTGAGCCCTTTCAGAAACTGAAATCAAAGGGATTTTAAAGTAAGAACACTCTTCAGACGAGCGCTTAAAGATGGACAGCGCCGCCAGGTAACCTTTAACAGTACCCACTTGCAAGCCCCTGTGGGCCAAAGAAAGTAAAAAGGACAGAACCATGGGGATGTCACATGCAAAAGGATCCACATTCTGAACTCTGCACCAGTCGCAGAACTTACGCCAACGGCAACGGTACAGAGACTTTGTTGCTGGCCTTCGGGCCGAAAGCAACACCTCCATCACGTCCTCAGGGAGGTCCCAATCCTTATACCTCAACCTTTCAGAAGCCAAGCGTGAAGGTTGAGGGATCTGACCTCTGGATGGAGAACCTGACACCCCTCCCGTGAGAGCAGATCGTCTCGGTAGGGAAGACGACGTGGAGGGCAGATGGATAAGTCGAGAAGGTCCGGGTACCACGTCCTCCGAGCCCACGCCGGGGCAATGAGGATCATCCGGGAACCGAACTTCCGTAACCTCCGCAGCACTTGCGGGATGACGGGGACTGGAGGAAACGCGTACAGCAGCAGGAATGACCACTCCACCACGAACGCGTCTCCTAAGGCTCCTTTTGGAGGAAATTCCCGCGAGCAAAACCTTTCGCACTTCAGGTTGACACTGGAGGCAAAGAGATCCACTTGAGGGGTACCCCAAAGGGCGAAGATCTCCAGGAGAATCTCCTGAGCCACCTCCCACTCGTGAGAGATTGCGCTCTGCCTGCTCAGAGCATCCGCCGTCACGTTCTCGTCTCCGGCCAGATGAACTGCCGAGATCGAAACTTCCTGCTGGATGGCCCAGAACTCGAGCTGCATCGCCTCCCTGCACAGAGGAAGTGACCCTGCCCCCCCCCTTTTTGTTGAGGTAATGCATGGCCACTGTATTGTCCGTCAGGATCAGGACACTCTTTCCTCGCACAGTCGGCAGAAAAGCCTTCAGGGCTAGCCTGATGGCCCTCAGCTCCAAAAGATTGATATGGAGTCTGGACTCCGACGGAGACCAACGACCGCTGACTGTCAGCCCGTTGGCATGAGCTCCCCATCCCGTGAGGGATGCATCCGTCACGATCGTCACCTCCGGCCAGGGAAGCCAAAATGGAGCCCCCTTCATCAAGTTGCCTTCGACGGCCCACCACAGAAGATCCCGGGCGACCGAGGGCGGCACCTGAACCGGGTCCGACATCCTGCCGGAGGACTGCGACCATTGCGTCTTGAGTGCCCACTGCAAAGATCTCATCCGCAGGCGAGCCTCTGGCACCAGAAGAATGCAGGATGCCATGAGGCCGAGCAACCTCAAGAACTCGAACGCAGGGAGCGTCTGGGCATGCTGAAACTTGTGCACCATCTGCTGAATGTGAAGAGCCCTCACCTTGGGAGGAAAACACAGCCCCAGGGAAGTGTCGAGCACCGCTCCGATGTACTGGAGCCGCTGAGTTGGCGTCAAATGGGACTTCTTGAAATTGAGGGAGAAGCCCAGCCTGTGAAGGGAGTGGCAGGTGACGGACAGATGATCCAGGACTTGCTCGGGAGAGCTCCCCCTGATCAACCAATCGTCCAGGTAGGGGTAGACGTGAATCCCCCCTTGCCTGAGATGCGCTGCCACCACCACCATGAGCTTGGTGAAAACCCTCGGGGCGGAGGTCAATCCGAACGGCAGGACCCGAAACTGAAAGTGCGAGTCGCCAACCGCGAACCTCAGGTACTTCTTGTGCTTGGGATGGATCGGCACATGGAAGTAAGCATCCTTGAGGTCGAGTGACACCAACCAGTCCTGAAGCTGAAGGGCCTGGAGGACTTGAGAGAGAGTAACCATCTTGAACTTGTCCTTCCAGAGGAGTTTGTTCAAACCGCGCAAGTCCATGATGGGTCTCAATCCCCCGTCTTTCTTCGAAACCAAAAAATAAGGGGAATACCATCCCTTGTTCCTCTCCGCTACAGGCACCAGTTCTATGGCGCCTTTCTCCAGCAGGGCTTGAATTTCCTGTGCAAGGAGCGGATCCGGACTCTGCAAAGAGAGGTTCCCCGGAGGATTGTCGCGAGGCCTGTGCCGAAAGGGAAGACAGTAGCCGTGGGTTATGATCTCCAGAACCCACACATCTGAAGTAATGGCTTGCCACTCTACAAGATGCTGCGCCAGCCTTCCCCCAACCGGCGAACCATAGGACATGGCCTCACGACTGAGTGGGAACGGCTGCGGCGTTACCTGAGGGCAAAGAGGCAACTGCCCGAGCGGCCTTGGCACCACGGGTACCCTGTCGTCCACCTCTGGTACCCCTGCGACGGCCTCTTTGACTGCCAGCTCCTCTCGCTTTACTGAAGGATGAGTAATAGCGAAAGGAACCACCCCTCCACTGCTGTCCCCTAGGACGAAAAGGCGGAGGTTGGCGAACTGCAGCGCCCAACGACTTCGCTGCAGCTTTTGAGGTCTGCAACCTCTCAAGGCTCTCGTCAGCCTTGCTGCCATAAAGGTGTTCACCGTCAAAGGGCATGTTGAGGAGCCGGGACTGCACATCAGGAGCAAACCCCGACTTCCGCAACCACGCAAACCTGCGTATCACGGTGCTCGCCGCCATGGACCTACTGACGCATTCAGCTAAATCCAAACCCGACTGAACGGACTCACACATGGCATCCTTACCATCCTGGACCACAGCAAGGAAACCATCCCGTTCGTCCCCTTCGGGAATATGTTCAGCCGCCAACGCAACACAGTTCCACAGTGTGTGTGTGAAACGAGACAAGGCACAAATGGAGTTGGCCGCCTGAAGCGCCATACCACCAGAAGAAAACACTTTCTTCGCCCAGCCATCAAAACGTTTGTCGTCCCTATCAGGAGGGATGGTAGGGTACAACGCCTGCTTTGCCGGGGCCGTGGCCGCCTGCACCACCAAACTCTCCGGAGTGGGGTGCCTGGTCAAGTAGCAGGGGTCGCTACTGGCTGGACGGTATTTACGCGACAAGGATCTGCCCACCACCGGGAGACTCTCCGGAGCAGTCCAAGCCGCCGCCACCCTTCTCTGTAAAGCCATATGGAACGGCAGTACCGGGTCAGTTGGGGGACCAACATCAATGATGTCCGTCAGATCATCCTGCACAAACTCCCCTGGGGGAGCAGACCATCCCAAGTACTCAGAAACCCTAGCCATAAGGCGCCGGTACGAGGAATCGGCATGAGAGCCAGGCTCAGGCCTACAAAACTCCACCTCCGGAGAGGTGTCCAGTCCACTGGCATCATGCAGTGACTGTCTCAAATCGTCAAACTGACTATGGCCCGAGACAATTTTATCTGGAACCTGACTAGGAACCAGGCCATCAGAAGCCTCATCCGCCTCTGAAATATAGTCCAGGTGGCGAAAAGAAGGCACCCGAGAGTGCTTGCTCTTAACCAGAGCCTTCCTAGGGGGTTCTCCCGTGCCACGGGGTACCTCCGACACGAAAGGCGTCGAGCGAATCGGCGCCGGCGTCGAGAGAACCGGCATCGGCGCCGAGGAAATCGGCGTCGACGTCAGACGCAGCGCCTCCAGCATCGGCGGCGTCGACACAGCCCTCGAAGCCGGAGCCCCGAGCGTGTCCCTCGACGACCCGAGTGTCGACGGCCTCGATGACTTCCTCGAAGCCGGAGCCTCGAGAAAGCCTGTCGACGCCCTCGACGCCTCAGACGTCGATGTCTTCCTCGAAGACTTCACAGGTGCACACGGTCTCGAACGCGTCGAGGACCGGGACCTGGAACGGGTACGGCGAGAACGAGTCTCCTTGTCCGAACGGGACCTCTCCCGTGACTCGTGCCGACCACTCATGCGAGCGGTGTCTCTCGACCTCACACGACCGACCCCACTCGGGGGCGCAGACGGCTTAGTACCCTGCGACTCAAGAATCGGCAGCATTTTCTTCCCGAAGGAAGCCCATTCCTCCGGTGTCGCACGGCTGGTGGGGTAAGCGACGTGCCGGGCAGAGTCCTCCGAGGAGGACCTGGAAGACGACCGGTGTCGGTGCTTCCAACGAGACTTCCGACGATGACGCGGAGAGTCACCCCTCGAATCATCCGTCGAAAGCCCCGCAGACTTCGACTTCCTGGGCTTGGACACCCGACCTACCGACATTCTTCTTACGTTCGCGTAAGGCTTTGGACGTGAGCGACTGGCAGTCGATAGTCATCCGTGTCGTGGGCCTCCCCGAGGCACCAGAGGCAGGCGTCGTGCAAGTCCGTCACCGACATCTTGGACCCGCACTTCTTGAAACCCGGACGCGGGGTCGAAGACGAAGTAGAAGACATCTTCACACGAAGGATTTGCACAAAACGAACAGGTTCGAAGAACCGAGAAGAACAGAACTCCAAAGAGTCGAGGCGTGAACCGAGAATCACAAAGCAACACGTTCGCGGAAAAAACGGAACTGAGGCTACGGGCGTCGTGCGTCCTACTTATCACATCGGATGACGTCGGACGTCGGAGGAGGCCCTCGACGACGGCGCATCGACGCAGAAAAAAGTTTCCGAAGCAGCACAGCTGTGGTGATTACATGTCAGATATGGAATACGTCGGAGGACCCAATCCCCTCGAACGCATAATTATTAGACAGAAAATCGAGACACCATTCTATTGTTGGGTCCCACTATAGAACCACCCATTGATGCCTCCTACAAAGGACTCGACAATTAAACATAGATGGGAACCTCGAGGATACCATACAGTCAGGGATCTATTTGTGAAAGGTGAATTTATGACCAGCCACTAGGGCCGTATGATCAGGATACCCGATTAAACCCCCTGAAACCAAACTGGTCATACATAGCAAACTCAACAGGGTGTTGCCATACATTTTCCACATTATATAGGGAAATACTAATAAATACCTCCAGAGAACAGGAACGCTCACGGGGAAAATGTGACGAGTTAAATCTTATACCATCAGATGAACAGTGTCTGCCATTTGTAAGCTTACTAAAGAGGTATTCATGAATATGCGCCTCAAACTGATCCAATGTAAAATACTACATATGTTACACTACACCCCTCTCAAACTCCCAAAAATATGTAAGAATGGTAATGGTGTATGTCCGCGCTGTGGGTCAGTCGGCCAGCACAATGCACATATTCTGGAGTTGCCCGGTACTGGCACAATTTTGGGGGGCAATCTATGCAGTACTAGTGGACATGGCGGATGGAGACTACCCATAGGAGACAATGGATTCGTATGGGCATAGGAATCCATTGATCCATAGGAATACATTGCCCATTGATTCCTATGGTTAATCCTCATGACTCCCATCTTCCTCCTCTTTTTCCCAGTAGTTGGACTTCTAGAATGAAAGTAGGGATTGTGGGAGTTGTAGGTTTTCCTTGAGATTATGGAAAAACCATGTAGTTTTCTCTTTTTTCTTACAGAAAGGTACTGGGGTATGATGTAACTCTGCTGGCAATATCCCATGACAACTGAGGGGAGGTCGGGGAGGGGTGTATTGGGAGTAATACCATGTCTAGCAGAGCAGTGCACCCTGCAGAGGAGTTCTAGGCAGATTACTACAAACAGTAAAACAGGTTATATAGCTAGCGATTACAGCAGCTGGGGCAAATTGGTATGTTGAGCTCTGTGCAGAGAACACATAACCCATGCATGGTTCACAAGCTGTTAAAAAGGAACTCGCGTAGAGCTTGATGCAAACTACAAGTGCAAGATCTGAGAGATGTGCCCCATCAATAACAAGACTTAAACACATAAAATGAAAGTGAGAAGCTTACTGAAGCAGCTTATAGCTGTTAAAAGAGGAATCCCAGCAGAAAGTACAGTAAAGGTAAACAACCAGTAGTGGTTCTTGTACTCTTAATCGTTTGTTTTTATTTCTGTCTAGGAAGTGAATGTGCTGGCTGCAAAAAGCCTCTCAGAATGTGAACGTTATTCAGCATATTGACTACTGTGTCCCTAGTCCATATTCCCGGTTTCTCCAATCTACAGGGAAGGGGAGGTGAAGGACCAAAGCAATTATAGCACAGTAATACCAAATAACCTTTAATGCAACGCATGTAAACAGCTCCACAATTCTTCGTGCTCTGCACTCCTCCATTTGCACGTTCAGTGACTGACGAAATAGGATTAGTGGGAAATGCATACGTAAAAAAGGTGTCTTTTGACAGGGAGAACAGTGGTCACTATAGTGAGAAAATCGTGCATGCGCCCCTGGGAGGTTTGAAATCTATCATAATCTAAAATGTTACTGAGCCTGATAAAACTGCTTCAATTTGAGAGCAGGCAGCCATTGAGTAGTGCTTTTGCAGAAGGACTACGTTGAAAGTAGAATAGCTATCAATAAATGAATGCCTCTGAAAAGCTACATAAACAGATTTGGTGCACATCGAATAGACGTGGGAAGAAAGTAGTAACTTTTATATATATTTGTTTGAACTACGTACGTACAAGGGAGGCCAGAAACCACCCTGCGCACACTTTGTAATCCTAAAACACCAGAGTGATTTCTCCATCGAGTGATGAATTGTTCCTCAAGCACCCTAAAAAACCTTGGCCCTTTCCCGAGAGAACAGAGATTGCAGAGATCAAGACTTTGCAGAACCCTTGATGCCGGAGGAAGGATTTAAGAAGAAGGTAAGAACTTCTAATTTTTCCAAAATCTTTTTGGGAAAATGAGAAGGATGGGTTTTCAGGACCTCCTGAACAGGCATGAAGCCCATTAAATGTTTGCACTCAAGTGACGTGGGGGAGTGGTCCACAAAGAACGTGGTTTTCCAAATGACTAGTTCTATGTAGAGGGTCGGAGGAAATTGCCACCATTGAAAGCTTTCAGCCTAGTGTCTAGATTTTCAAAGGAAAGGCCCACATCAACCTGGGGCAATACCTTTGGTAACAAGAGGTGATGGCTGGAAAGTTTACAATGAATTGTAACCTCTGGCACGGCTCTGGGCAACCCCTAGGTCCATAGTTCTTCACCTGCCAAGCATTACAGAAAGGGGAAAGACTATATGCAAATCAGGCTTGGGTCCACCCCAAAAAAAGGGGTTTGTTTTGTCTAAGTCACGCTGAGTGGGACGTCTATGCCCAGAAGTGGGTCCGGAGCCTGCTGGGCCTAGATACCCAAGCTACTCCTCACTGATGCCCAATGCGCTACTCCTCACTGATTTTTATTTATTTTATTTATTTAAATTTATATAGCGCGCAAGTAACCCATGGGCATTGAGGCGCTGTTACTTGCAAGAGCTTAGTTACAGGCATAGTCTCATTCAGTGGTACATTATGCATTCGACAAAGCATAGAGCTGACATTTTGGTTAGTACAGTTGGTCATTACAGTACAGTTTATGCGTTAGGAACAAATGAGATGTATTTGACTGGTGCGAGGCATCTTATGTGAATAAGATGGTTTTCATGGTTTTGCGGAAGGTGCTGAGGGAGGCCTCACCTCGGATTGTGGGGCTTAGGGCGTTCCAGTGAGTGGGTGCGAGATATGGGAAGCTGGATCCGCCCGCTCTGACTTTTTTTTACTAATGGCACAGAGAGCATGTTAGTATATGGTGATCTGGTTGGTCTCGTAGAAGAGACGGGATGGATCCTTTGGGAGAGGTAGTCAGGGGCAGTAAGGTGAATGCACTTGTGGGTCAGTGTCAGAGTCTTGAAGATGATCCTTTCTTTTATTGGGAGCCAGTGTGCTAGTATTCTAGCCTCCGAGATGTGTTCTCTTTTGGCAATGCCTTGAGCTGCCCAGAGAGCACTATTCTGAATGATTTGTAGCCTCTCTAGGTTTTTGTTAGAGGTGCCTATAAATAGTACATTACAATAGTCAAGCCTAGACCCAGTGATGGCTCTGGCTATGTTAGTGCAGTTCTCTCTGGAGAGAAAGGGCCTGACTGCGTTGATAAGTTTGGCATGGGATGCAGCTGCCGAGGCTATAATGTTGACTTGTTTATCCATGGATAGGTTGGAATCCAAGTAGACTCCAAGGGTTTTGACTGATTCTGAGACAGGTATTTTGATGGAGTCAATGGTGAAATGACTGAATTGGGAGTCTAGATTTTTCAGCGTGTCGGGTGAGCCTACCAGGAGGAGTTCGGTCTTGTCTGAGTTGAGGCATAGTCCATTGTCTGCCATCCAGGCTTGGATGGTGTTGTAGAGGTTGAGGGTCATGGAGTCAGTGTCATAGTTGCCAGTGAGAGTGAGGAGGATCTGTGTGTCATCGGCGTAGTTAGTGTATGAAATGCCCATGGCGTCGAGGATGAGAAAAAGTGGTTGTGTGAAGATGTTGTAGAGGGTGGGTGAGAGGCAGGAGCCTTGGGGCACACCGCAGAGAATGATGGTTGGTGATGCGGATGCTAAGTCCGAAAATACTTGCATGGTTCTGTCTTGTAGGAAGGAAGTGATCCATGCTGTGGCTTCAGGGGAGAATTTGGTAGTAGAGGAGAGGTGGTGGCATAGGACGCCATGATCCACGAGGTCGAAAGCCGTGGAAAGGTCAAGAAGTAAGAGAAGTGCTGGTTTGCCCATGTCTCTGGCATCATCCATTTGGTTTTTCAGGTCAAGTAGGGCGGTTTCAGTCCCGTGTCTAGGGCGGAAGCCTGATTGGCGGAGTCCTAGGAGTTTGTTCTCTTCAATGAAGTGTTGAACCTGCAGGTAGGCTGCTTTGTCCAGTATTATGAGGAGGAAAGGGACAGTGGTGAGAGGTCTATAGTTGTTAGGGGATGTGGGGTCAGAGTAGGTTTTTTTTTTAGGAGAGGGCGGACCCAGGCTTCCTTGAGGGAGGCAGGGACTTTCCCAGTAGCAAAGGAGGCGTTTACAAAGGCTGTAAGGAAAGGAGCTAGCGCTCCGGCGCAGTCTTTGATAACGGTGGCTGGGCATGCATCACCTTTGCAATTGGAGGGTTTGATGTTCCTCATTATGTTGGTGATGTCTTTTTCTAGAATGGGTTTGAATGAGAAAGGTTGGGGGGGTCCGGGCTGGTGGTGGGACAGGGGTGTGTGTGCGTGTGTGTGTGTTGGGTAGGGCTTGCTTTGTGGCTAGTATTTTGTTTTGGAGCATGCTTAATTTATTTTTCATGGCTGTTTGTATATCATCACACCAGGCCTGGTCTTTGGTGAAGTTCTGGGGAGCGGGCATAGGTGTTTCAAGATCCCTAAAAATAGCAAAGATTTCTTTAGTGCTGGATTGTGCTTCAGAGATTCTGGATTCAAGGGATTTGGCCTTGGCTAGGGCGATTGCTTTTTTATATCTAGTGGAGCATGATTTAAAAGTCATCTTGTCTTTGTCGGAGTGAGACATTTGCCACTGAGTGAGAGCGGCCTTTTTTTCAATGCGGAGTGTGAGGAGGTCTGGGGTGAACCAGGAGTTGGAGTGGGTGGTGGGTTTGGACTTACAGGGTTTAAGGTGGGCAATGGAATTAATGGCTGCTTTGATGGCAACTTCGTAGGCTGTTGCGATTGTTTCTGGGTCTGTGGAGAAAGGGGGTCTGAAGGCTGGGCCTTGGAGGAAAGGCAGTAGCTTTTCCTTAGTGAGTTGGCGGGAGCTTCTGGCAAGGCAGGGTGGCAGTGGCTGGGGTGGGGGGTGATGCCCAATGAGGCTGAAACATCTGGGCATGCTTGTGGTCTTGTGCAGAAGGGATGGGACCTAGCAGTTTGGGCAGGACTACCCCTTTTGAGGTGGAACCAAGAACTGATTTGCATACGGCATTTCCCCTTTTTTGTGATGGTGTAGCAGGCGGAAGAACGATTGTAGAGTTGCCCAGTGCAGCGCCAGGGGTTCCGATTAATTCTAAACCTTCCAGCCATTAGCTTTTGTTTCTCTCAGTATCCCAGGTAACATGCTGCCAAGTATACAGTTTGGGGAATGGATTGCAAACAAGACATTCAGGTTGACTCAATAGGGTGCTGCAAACAGGAATAAAATCCAGCAGATGACATGCTACCTGGATCACGCCTGGAAGGGATACCTTCTTGAAAAGCAGATTTGAGAGCATGGTAACACCAGAATTGCGAATGGGTCCCATTATGAGGTGGAGAGTACACTGCTCAAAAAAAGCGGGTCCATCAGTTGCCATCTCTTTTAATGCAAACTGTCATCAGCATGCCGCTTTATGGGGTGTTTTTGTGCTGAACTGGAACATTACCACCTTGCCTGCCTCCTTCTCCATTAGCCACCAAGTGCAGCTAAGTTTGAAATCTCCAGCAGTGTCTGCTGCAAACCCCATATACTCCTCCCTGGCCATCCTGCCTGCAACTGTTTTTTCTTCGGCTGCACGCAAGACCCCTGGGGGAGGGAAGCGGGTATATAAACACAGAGCTCTTCACGTATTGCTTTTTTCTTCTTCGTTACGTTTGTTTCATTTAGACCAAAAGATAGTGACCATCGGCTATCAGAAAGCACAAACACAGCTGGTGCTTCTCTCGCATTAGTCCAGCGCCGTAGCTGCAGTGCCTCCAAACCATGTGCTAAATTATGGGAGAACAAATGTAAGATGCAGAATCCACATAACGTTTTTCTTTGTATCCAGCTTGTTATCCTTTTTCTCATGAACTTTTAATCTCAATGCCCATCAGCTACACAAATGCTGTTTGTCCCCCCCACGGGACCTTTTGTTCCATTTGTGCAAGCAAACTTGTATAGATTACTTTAAGGGCTCCAATTGTAGGTGGCAGCATTGTTCAGATACAAGGGCGCACAGCCTCAACACTACAGGGTTGCCGATGCAGGTTATTTGCTATATATCCGGTGCACAACTCTGCAGACAGACATGGTTTCTATGTGAAAGTGAGTACAATATCTGTGTGGTCAAGTCTCTTTCAACTCAGAGCGACATCACCAAATAAAACCAGCTGGAACAGAGTTTTTGGATTTAAGGTTAAATCCAAATCTGGAGAGTTTCAGTAAGTAGACAGCAAAGCTTGAATGTGACAGTCCTATTAAATGGCTGTGAAGATGTTTGAATAAATGCAACCCTGTGATTGGAGCGTAGTACCATTCCCTTAGCACAAATTACCCGTACAAGTGAAGGGTTTGCTCCATTTACTTCGAAAAAGACGTGGATTTGTAAGACTAATGAAAAGTTGAAGACTAGTGAAAAGTGTGGAATCAGAATACACTAATTTAGTCCAAAAAAACGTTTTTGAGACAGTTCGACCAAATTGAGCATCAGCTCTAATAATGGAGCTTGGGAGGGGGGAGAATGGTGGGGGACATGGTATCACGGTTGCTGTGGCACTACAACATTCGGTGGTTCATGCTTAAGCAATGCAAATTACGTTGCCTTAGCTAAAGATGTGGATCCTCCTCGAAAGGGCTATTCCTTTAAAGTAGTAGCATTCACAAATATGCAAGAGAAAAGTAAAGGTATGCAGACTTTGGAAGTTTATTTGTCCTCTGCCTACCAGACCGTGGCAACGAAAGTAAGCAGTCAGAAAAGCCAATTAACTTAGTTCAATTCACAAATCATCCAAGGACCTACGTGTAATTAAAGTTCAACACAACCATCTGTCCAAAGAGAGGCTTGGAAAAACAGCTAAAGTGAAAGATCTCCTGGTTAAATGTGAAAAGCAAAGAGAACCATATAAAGGAATTTTCCTGTGGAAGGCCACATGATTCTACCATTTAGAGAATATGTAATTTGCTAAAACTGGCCAAGGTAGTATCTACAGCAAAGCCCACTTCAACAGGAGACTGCCGGACGAAAACTGGGTCAACATGGATGTATACAGAAAAAGAAAAAACAATCATCAGGTGGGTGGGGGGTGGGGTGTCTCGGGGGGCAGGGTGGAACCTTAACTGAGACTGCATTATGCCATTAACATGCCTCACAGACAGTTGAGGGGAAAGTCACCCTGAGTTACAATACCATAAACGTTATGGTGGGTTCAAAGGAAACCAATGGAAAAACCATATTACCTGCAATTTCAGAGCACGATAGGCCACTTCAGATAACAAGCCACATATACCACAGTACAACCTAGTAGGCATCCCTGCAAGTTCACATTCAGTTTAGATCCACAAAGCAATGCACTGTGGGGATGCATATTAACAGAAAAGCTTGCATTTTTAGCCCCATGTGAGATCACTGATCTTGTAAGGTAGCACTATTTTATATATTAGCAAAAAGTACCTGTTCTCCGAACGGGATCTGAACAGACATGACAACACTCATCAATTGTTGAAAAGCAATGATCCTGTAGGTTGCTGTTCCAATTCGGTTATCGCTTGATGTGCTTTGCAATTTATTTATTTCTATTTGAAGAGCGTACCAAACTGGTAACTATCTGGGTGCTTGTTACAGTACATGGGTGAAACAGTCATTGCATGATATGGGTGAATAGGCATGATCCAATATAACAATGACAAATGACGCAGCTTGATGGAGTGACGCTGCAGGTCTTGTGTGAAGAGCCGGGTTTTCCGTTTTTTGCAGAGGGAGTAAAGCGAAGGTTCAGATCCAAGGGAGAGGGGTAAGGCATTACATTGTTTGGCAGCCACTACTGGGAAGCTGCAGCTGCCTGCGTCAGCTCGTTTGAATTTAGGCGTGGTGAGGTGGTGGGAGGTGATGGCTCGGGGTGGGCCTCTCAGAGTGGGGTTTGGTAATTTTGTCGGTAAGGTATTTAGGGGCTGTGTTAGCGATGCAAATGTGTGTGAGGGAGAGGGTCTTAAATTTGATGCGGTTTATGCCGGGTAGCCAGTGGCCAGTGCGTTCGGCGTCAGATATATGTTCTTTTTTTGGGATATTCAGTGCTGCTCTTAGGGCGTTGTTCTGAATGATTGAGTTTTTTTGGTGTTAGTAGAGGATCCTGCGAATAGAACATTGCAGTAATCTAATTTGGACATGAGTAGGGGTCTAGCTAATGAGATGCAATTGTCATGAGTTGGGAAGGGTCGGCACGCGTTAATGACCTTGGCTGTGTAGGCAGCTGCCGAGGCTGTTGCATTGACTTGTCTAGTTAGTGAGAGCGAGGAGCTGAGATAATCCCCTAGAGTTTTCACCTCTTTCAGGACGGTGATCGGGTTCCCGTCTATGGTAAAGTATTTGGAGTCGCAGTGCAGTTTTAGTCGGGATTGGGTCCCTACCACTAGGAGCTCAGTTTTATCGTCATTGAGACAGAGTTCATGTTGCGCCATCCAGGCTTGGATTATCTGATAGATATTGTTGAGGGCATTGGTATCTCAGTGTGGTTGCCGGAGATGGGCATGCGGCTCTGCGTATCATCAGCATAGTTGGTGTAGGAGACACCTGGTTTGTCCAGGAGGTCGAATAGGGGCTTACTGAAGATGTTCTACAGTCTGAAGTAAACTGCACAGAGAATGGGCATATGTGGCTGTCTGACATAGCCTGGAGCAGATGTGGGAGGCAAGAGTTGGTGTGATGCTGCATACTGGGACCTACTGTGCTCTCCCCCCCACTGGTTGCCTCACCCTGGCGTGGTGCATTTTGTTGCTGTGCAAATGTCCCTGAAACTGTGCATTCTTGGGTTGAAGACCGGTCCTTCTACGGCCACAATGATGTTTTGCCAATTTTAGGCAACTGTCTCATGTGTGAAGATATAAAAATCCAGGGAAAGGGGTCAGGTGACCAGATTTCATGTAGCCAGTTAGGTCCAGAGGTTCCCAACCGGTAACTATGCACATTTTGGTGCAGACTGGTGAGACGGTGTGGAATTGTTATGAGGAACAACGCTTCGCCAGGCCACAAACCCACAAACAAATTTTGACTTCTACTGAAATCCAGGGAAAACGGGGGGGGGGGGTCGACATGTCACCTAGCCAGTAATGTCCGGAGGGTCCCAACAGGTAGCTATGCAAAATGGGGTGCAGATTGGTGAAACGGTGTGGAATTGTATAAGGAGCACAGCTTTGCCAGGCCACAAACCTACACATGCTTACTTTTATAAAAATAAATATTTATCTATCAACCAAAGTGACAGCTCTCATGGATGCAGACAACCACATACGTTTCGCACCCTGACTGGTTATGGTGGTGTTTGACATACTTGTGATTGGAGCAGGGTTCTGAAATACCATCAATGGTTGTATTTTTTTTGTAAACCAAAAAAAATTATTGTTAAATTTTAATCAAAAATTTGATTTTTTTACAACATCTTCAGTTTTTGTTTCCTTTGTAGTTTTATCTCTAATTCGAGTATTGCATTTTTAAGGATTTTTAATGTTGTTGGGGTATAAGGAGGAGGAAAAGGAAGAGAACAGTCCAGGTGAAAAGGAAAAACGTCTTAGTTGTTTTCATTTCAAGTCAAGTTTTTCTACTAGTTGTTGAAGGATCTTGAATGTCGCTAATTGCCATGACGTTCTGTCACCACTAATCATCCTTTTCCACCATGTCTCTTCGTCAGTTGTTGAAGAATGTCGGAGGAGGTATTTCATGTAGGGAAGCCGAATCTCCGTCGTACATGGGCAAGACAGTAATAAGTGGCGAATGGTCTCCTTCTCTTCGTCACAAAATCTATACATGTTAGTCAGAGAATAATCTCTAATGTGACGTATTTCGTTGGTGTCGAGAAGGTTTAATCTTGCTCTCATCATAAGGTTGCGAGCCGGTCGGCTGGGAAATTTTTCGATGTAGTTCTGGAGTTCATTTAGTTTCTTCCACGTCGAAGGCAAGTGAGAAGCAAGCTTATATTTGGATGCTGCGTCGAGAGTGCAGATCCAATCCATATCTTATTTTTTTGGTTATCCTTGTCGGATTGTTGATCAGGTCATCTTCTGTACATTCAATAGTTTTTAATAAAGCTTGATTTTCTTTTTTCCATCGATTAAGCATTGTACAGCTTCCCGCTTGGATTTCTTTAAGCACTAGATCATGGATGAAGGAGCAGTTTGGGAGAATACATTTTCTGTAGAGCATCAATGTATTGCAGTCAACAGTGCCCTGAAGGGAAAGCAAATTGAGTTTGACATATCAGTGCGATAGGAGTTGAATCTGGTAAACAAAAAGCCGTCCTCCAGCAGTAGGCTTCTAGTTTGGGCCAGAGGGATTTGGGTAGACATGACATAGCTTCTGAACCATATGTCATGACAGGAACCACTTTTTGTTTATAGAAGTTTAGTAGTGGAATGGTAGAAAATGTGCCGAATTTTCTATCTATTGCTTTGACTTTTGTTACTAGGCTTCGGATTTTGTTAAACAGAGATTCTTGCATGGTCAAGTCTTTTGCTGAATTGTCCAGGATTATGCCCAAGTATTTGAAGTTCTTGACTTTTTAAATTTTGATTTTATCTAGAGACCAGTTGAATTTATCCTGCTTTTTGGCGGAGCGTTCCATCACCATAATTTTAGTCTTGTCGATGTTAATTTCTAGATTGTTTTCAATACAGAATTGGTGTAGGTTGGCAAGTTGGCGTTGAAGGCCTGTAGGCGTCAGATCTAATAGGATAAGATCGTCCGCGTACAGTAGTGTGCTGATGTTTGTTTGTGCAATTTTAGGCGGGAAAGATCTAATCAGGGCCTCTGAGTATTGATACTCTCCCATGTAAGCGACGAAGAGGACCGGTGCTAGCGGGCAGCCCTGTTTAACACCTCTTTTTGTCTCAAGTTGCGCAGATAAGCTTCCTTGTTGGTTTAGCCTCACTTTGATATTGGTATCTGTGTGAAGTGCTTTGATGGGCTTTAAGATGTCTCTTGGGCAGCCCCAAGCAGTCAGTTTCTCCCAGAGTCTAGTACGATCGACTCTATCGAAGGCCTTGGAGAAGTCTATGAAAGCCATGTATAATTTAGGGCAGCCCTCCTTTGCTTTATTTTTAGAATGGTTAGCAGAAAGATGTTAATTCTTGTCCCAGTGTTTTTTTAAAGCCAGCTTGAAAATTGTCGTTACATGGGGCTCGCGAGACCCAAGATTGGAATTTTTTCAGGAGTGAGCCAAAGACTTTTCCTATAGGGTCCAATAGAGCGATTGGTCGACAATTTATAGGATCTTGCTTGTCTCCTTTCTTGTACATCGGGACCACTACTGCGGATAGCCATGAAGGGGGAACAGATTGTACAGCCACACATCTCGTGAACACTGATCTTATAAATGTAGCCCATTCGGCCGGATGAGATTTTATGTCAAAGTTTGTAATACCGTCGGGGCCTGGTGCTTGAGATTCTTTCAATTTTTTGAGGATGTCAAATGTCATCTAGGTCGTCCAGTTTAGTCCAGCCGTCAATCTGATTCAGGGGTTTGAGACAGACCATGGTTATCTGCGGAAGAGTGTGCTCCAATGGATTAGGACGAGGCAACTGGAAGAGCAATCTGAAGTGAGCTGCCCAGGTGGCTTCACATATAGAGTTCGTAATTTCTGGTCCGTTTGGTGAAGATGCTTTGTTCAACAATGACCAGAAGTCCTTTGAGTTATTGGAGCAGATTGATTTCAGTATGGCTTCCGCGTCTTGCTGATGTAATTTCCATCTGTACCCTCTCACCCAGGCTTTGTATTCTCTGGTAGCTTCTTTGATTGCTAGTTTTCTTTCAGCCATAGGAAGTGTTGCTGCAGTTCTTTTAGCTTTCCTGAAGGCACGCCGATTCAGGACCAGAAGTTTGTCGTATGAATGGGTGGGCGTTTGGAGGTTTTTGTTGGGTTTGCCTTTCAGCGTTCTGTATGAGATCAGCAAGGGACCGTAGTCGATAGAGTCAGTGTTAAATATACAAATTGGGTTTGTGTAGCGATTCGTGAGGTCTCTTATGCTGTGTGCTGTAAGGCGCAGTCTATTTCTCTGGGGGTTTTGTTCCAGTCCAACCTTCATCCTGTCATGATTAACGTATGATGATTTCCAAGTGGTTAGCAAGATGTTATGGTCGCTAGATGCAGTTTGGAGGACGTCAAAAGAGGTTGTTTGGGGAAAGGATGGGCTCGGAAACAAAGGTGTAATCGAGAGTTGACGTTGATTTGTCGCTTACCCAGGTTCGGAGTCAAGTGTTGCTTTTATATACTATATCGAGGTTGTAGAATTTTCTCGAGTTCATCAGTTTAACCCAAAGTTCTCCTCGTCGTTCACCCAGCGATGTTTTCTTAGAGGGTTTTGAGTAGCAGAAGGCATTTAGGTCACCACATATTATAATGTGGTAGGTGTTATGGGTGGTTCGTATTTTGTCGATCGTGCTCTCAATTAGGGCCAAAAATTCTTTGGGATCAATTGCAGTATGATTCCAATAGACATTGAGTACTGCTACGGGAATCGTCTGTTGGAGTGCCCCATCAGGTGAAAAGAGTGACCAGGTTAGCAAAAGTGCAAGTAGCGAGTAGTTCGAGACGATAATATCCACTATTGCCAGGCCACTTTCGGCATGCAGTAAGCAACCCAGAGGACGGTCGACCAACTGGACCTTTTGATGCCGGGGCCAGGCGAAGGTCAAAACCGTCGAGCGATGGTGTTTTGGTCAACCAGGTCTCTTGGAAACACCACAGATCAACGGATCCCAGGTTAACGTCACTAAGCGAAGTTAAATGCTTATAACCCCTGGTGTTCCATGATCCAAGTTTGAGGTCGCAAGGGGTGCTATTTCATGTGCCCGCCGAGTCTCGAAGAGGAGTCCGGTTTCTGAGCTGCTATTTTGAACGATGCCTTGCCAGTGCTTTTGGGAGCCACGCCCAAAAGCTAGATGAAGTAGGATTTTTGGTATGGAGTGCTGGGAGTGCGCCTTTTTCTGGATGGATAGTTTTGGTAAGGTTCCTGTGCTGGTCTTGTCGTTCTTTGCGAAAGGCTATTTTTGCCTCCGAGTTTTCTTTGTTCGCATCATCTGTTAAAGCCTAGGGTGGAATTCGTGTAGGCTGAAGTAGAAGTTGATTCTTACTCGAGAGAGACACTTTTGGACTGTGATGGAAAGTCGCTGGAACCTGTCGATAGGAGGGTCTTCGCTTACGTGAATTGGTGTTTAGATCGCGTTTGGGTCTTGATTGATAGTCATTTTCGCTGTTATTTCGTGCCTTTTTCCGTATGGGTTCAATGGTTTTAAAATTTGTATGTTCAGAGGGATCTCTCTGTTGGGAGAGGTAGTACCCCAGGCTTAGGAAGTCTCTCTCTCGGTCCATCAGTGTGTTTTTGACTCTTCTTGAGGTAATATGAAGATGGCACACTGCTCTTCCATGGAAGTGGTTAGGTTCAACTATCCTCAAATCGTCTGAGGTAATTTGATTTAGTTTTGGTATAAGATGTATCAAGATCAGGGCTCCTGTTTAGTATGACTTCATCTCGATTTTCTTTGGTTTGTTCAAGTTTAAGAATCCATTTCACCGGTGGTTTTTCAGTCTTTATGAATTTGTGGTATGTGTTTGTTTCAATTTTTTGGTGCCGGGAAGCATGAGAGGTGGTTTGTCTTGGACTGTTTTCCCATTTACGGGTTCTCTGTGATGATTTAGGAGGGTATCTAGGAGTGGTTGGTAAGTTTGAGTCATTTGGGCGCTCGGGCGAATTACAACTGTCTTTCCGTAGCTGGTTTTAGTTTCTTTGGTCCATCTTTTGAGCTGAGGAGTCTAGGCCAGTTTTTTTTTTAGCTCTGTTTTTTTTGATTGCTGTTGACAGTTCAATCTTCTTCCGGCGTTCCTCCAAGGTCAGGAAAATCAATGAATTTTCTATATCTTCTGGTTTGGTGTTAATCGCAGGGTCTTTGATGTGTAGGCCCAGTATGGGAGGACTAGTAGCGTCCTCAGGAAGCTGAGCCAAAGAGCCCATAGGAGTTGTGTCAGAAGGAGGAGTTGTGTCAGAGTGTTCTGTGAGGTTCATCAAGTCTGTGTTTGACAGGAAATCCTCAGTTGTTATTGGTGAATTCTTGGTGATTTGGTTTGTAGATGAAACCTGAGGACTCAGAGTAGCGATTCTGTTGAGGGAATTGACTTTGCGAGGCGTGATGTCTCAGAGATATTGTAGCAGATTTAGGTGCCGGGTTGGTAGTTTTTTTTGAGGGAGGCATTTTGCTGGTAACATCTGAAAAAGGAAGGTTATTTGAGTTTTTAGACCTTGTTGAGTCAAAGATTGAATAAGGTTGCTGCGTTGGTTCTTGTGCCAGTTTATTTCCGTTTTCTTTGTCGTCAATTACTTAGACGATGTTAGTGATCGATCCATTTGTTTGGTTTAGGAGCTGATGCATTGTTTTGGAAACCAAATTGGTTTTCTCAGATGGTTTTGTGTGAATTTCCGGCAGTTAGGTCACTGAGTGACAAAGGGTCGGTAGATGGAGTAGCTGATCCATTTGACGAAGATCGTTTTTCTAGGTGGTTCAGGGAGGTTTCTATTGCCTGGAGACATGCATTTATGTCAGCCATATTTGTACAAGATGATTTTGTTTCTTTTTGGGCCGCAACATGACCTTCAAGAAAAATGAGCTTTGTATGAATCATGGCCTGTAAAACCGTATGATCCTTTAGTGTGTCGTGCAGTGATTCATAAAGCTTAATGAAGGGAACCAGGGCAATTGTTAGGGCCGACATATATGAAAATAGGTCCGGCTTCTTTGAAGGTGATTCTTTAGCAGCTGTTGAAGATTTTCGGTTTGGGCCATGTATAGGAGTAGAGGGAATATAGAAGCTCGATCTGTCAAAACAAAATGAGCTGCACCATAGGCCACTAAGTCAGTCCTGCAGGGATCATGCTGGGCACTAAACCCAGCCAGGTTTGAAATGAAGGACACAGTCAAGGGAACAGGCAAGTGGTTAATGGATCACTGAAGGACAGTTCCCAAATCTGATCTAGTACCTGCAATCAAATGTAAGGTTCCCGACAGCCTGAAGGAGACAGAGGTCCTCCTTACACAAGACAAAATAGCAATGGTGGGACAGAATACAAATTTTGGCAGGTTCTGCTGTCCTATTTCATTGGGACCCCCAAATGTTTTGTGTTTCCCGATTGTTTTCTTGGCTGTGACTACTTTTGTGGCCAGGGAGAATTGTTCCTTCAGGAGTCTCCCTGCCACGGCAACCCTTTTTGAAGTACTATCATCCTATGGTAGTCCACATAACTGCTAGTACAAGGGCGTTTTAAGGGCCCAACTTTGGGCCCATGATGATTCTATTACCCTAAAGTGGTGTTGCAGAGTAGGCTGGTAGCAGGTGTATTTTGTTTTTGATTCATCAGGTCTGCTGCCAGTTTTACTGCATTACTTGCCCAATCTAACAGTACGTACGGTAGGCATCGAGTAACAATGCATTTTTGCACATTCCTCCTGGACTTTTTATTTTAGTTCATCCCTTTGTAGGGGGTAGGGATAGGACCATGTGGCAGGCCTAAAAAGGCATTTAAAAAAAATGTGTTTGGTTTAAAAAAAACACAAAGTACAAAAAAAAGCAGACCATGTTACTCAATTCAGTAATTCAATAACTAAACATTCAGTCTCTAAATTACAATGTCTTAAAATTGAGAAAACAAATGTATAACTCAATTAGATTTAAATATGACAAACATTGTAAGAGCGTAATAGATAAAACAGTTAATCTACAGATAAAATAAAATGGCATTTAAACATGCGTAAAACCCAAACCTGCATCCACTAGGGTCGATAAATCTGGGCTAGACTGGTTTTCTGCTCCAGAAAAGCCCAATACCAATCCTATGTGGGAGGACTAGTGTGTGTGTGTGGCGGTTTCAGGCCAGCTTGACTGTCTGGCGATCAAACTGTCTGCCTGGTGAGCGATTGGAAAGCTGGCTAAGGCCAGCCCATGAGTGAATATGCCTAGGGGACATCATATGCATTCCACAGACATCAGTGGATTCTTGCATGAATTGCCAGATGATTGGCTTGAAGACTAGTTGCTGCTTCGAAAGAACAGATTTGTCCAGATTGGCTGGCCCCTGGCTCCTTTATCCTCGCTGCGGGTTTCTTCTTTTGGTTGCTGGGATCCCTATACGGCTATATCCTTGTCCTAGCAATTCGTGGCTGGCAGGACAGCTTCCCCATGGTGGGGCAGTTTTTGGGCCATTGCTGTGTCATCACTTTGATAAATCCTCTTGGTTCAAGTGCCTCAAGGTGCCTCACACACAGAGTGGTGGACAACTGCCCCTCAGCTGAGTCTTGGCTAAGCACCAAACTGCTGCCCCTTTGGGGGACTGTTCTATGCTGGCTGCCCCATCTTGTCCTTTGAGCTGTCCGGAACTCCTTTCACAGGTTCCTACATACTCCAGGAGACAAACGGTGCTTCTGCCTATCAGGTGGGTCGTCGTCCTGGTCCAGGGTTCAAGGTCCAAAGTACCAGAGCCCGTCTCCAACCGTGTAAAAGAAGCTCAATACTTACTAGATGCTCCTGCCTTGTCCAAGCCAAATCGTGTGCGACTGGCGCTGTGAAAACCAGTCTTTGGGTCTTGATCTATTCATTAGAATACTCTTCAGAAGTTCTCTATTCCGGGACCTAGTGAGGTGTTGCAGGCACCTTGTACCGTGGGCAGTCATTGGCTTGCATTAGCCCGAAACCCTGTTCGCTTCTCTTGTTGGCTAGATCGGTCACTGGGGAGAGGCATTTGGGGGAGGGAGGAGATGTCTGGCATTCTCTGGGTTTTGGGGATTTGGCTACACTTGTGGGGTTGAACACACACTTAACTGACTTTAACCTTCAACAGCAGCTTGCCTATGGACTTGCTCCTATTGATTCCTAGAAGGAAACTTTCTAACTTTTGAACTACTCCAAAGTGTATGAAAAGGGTAGCTCCAAAAGTTGGCATTTTTCGTGGGTCCCTCATGGTTAAGTGGAACTTTATACCATAGACAGGATTTGCAGCCTTCGCCTCGGATTAATATGAAATTATTTGCTGAAATAAAATAACAGCATTGAAGCATACCAAACTGTGTTGGGTTACTGTATCCAAGTTTGGTTAAATTGTATCCACCCATTTTTAATTTCCGGTACAATTTAAGTACAATTATAATTTTTGGTGGCCCAGAACCGGAACGGGTAATCTATTAAAGGCAAACAACCCCTGGCCTAGGTTCGGGGATATGTGAAATAAGCCACCATAGCATACTTACATAGAGAAAACAAATTGGTACTGAGATAATGGCACACTAAGAATCTTGAACATTCACTTTGTTCGTGGTGAAATACAAGAACAGTCACTAGACTAGCTATTTGGTCAGAACGGTGACACCATTGGTGATTTTGCAAACATGCATGAGACACATGCAAAATATCAGCAATTCATCTTAATTCGTTCCAACATTTGTAGATCCATTAACAGTTAGACCACCACACATGCCAACGCAGTGTTGCTTACTATAAATATTTTTTATATTTTGTTTTCCCTGCCCCGCTCCCTTTGCGGTCTTTCCGGTCATCCTCCCGTTCACCCGGTACACCATGTGTGACAACTTTGCCAATGGTATGGTTTAAAAGAGAAAGTGCTTTGGTCCCTCTCAATGAACTGAAAATGTGCGTTTGATTCTAAACTTGTTTCATTTGTAATCACTTGTAGGATGACAATCCATCATGCCATGCAGTGTGATCAAGTTGCATTAATCCATGTTTTGGAAAGTATGTTTTATGACATACATTACTCACCGTAATCGTATTTCTGATGATTATATCTGCTTAGATTCACATGCTGTGCATATAGTCAGACATCTAGTGGTAATCTCAGAGTATTGCATCTTTCTTTCGAATATCGAAAAGGGGACGTAGACATGGGCGTGACCAAACGGGATGTGTAGTGTACCCAAAATTCTTCACATGCTGAGGTCCCACCTGTTTTTCTTCTGCCGTGAGGTATCCTTACAGAATGCGTGAGTGAGTAAAGAAGGTGTAAGATGTCTATATTCTTTTTACTCCGAGAGGGGAGGATGGGTGGGCGCATGTAAATCTAAGCAGATACAATCTGCAGAAATAGAATTACGGTGAGTAATGTAGGTCTTCTGATGCTTGTGAATCTGCTTAGAATCACATGCTGTGCATAGACTAGCGAGCAGTTCCAAGAGATGGTGGTATGTGCGAAGGAATAGAAGCAAAGGGATGTCTTAGCATTGCTTGTCCCCACCTGAAAATCAGACAGAGTGTGTCTCTAATGTAAGAAATGCATGGCATCAATAGTAAGACAAGCACAAGTGACCAGAGTTCAACAAAGGCATTTATTGAACTTTAACAAGGGTGTGAAAAACGCCCATCTAATCCTAAATCTATAGATGGGAGCAAGCTACGACAATCAAATAATAAGGCGGTCCTAGTGGAGTCTCGTCAAAATAAAAGGGCCTATACTAAAAAGAAAAACTATTGCCAATCTTTACTTCTAAATACAAATAGTGTGGGGTAATGTTCATGAAAAAGAAAGAAGTGTTCACAAAAAAAATATGTCAGGATGCTCAGGCCATTGGCCTCCCTTACCCATATTTTCAATACAGGACAAGGCGGTTCAATCGAACAAAGAACACACTCTGGCTACTTTGGCACGAGGAAACAGTCCCATTACCAGCATCAGGGCCTTCTGTGCCCAAGTCTCTTAAGTTATCGAGGGGGCCAGCTGTACCAAAACAAATGAAAAAAGTTCCTTTCTTCTTACAAGTACTCAAGTCAGGAGATTCACTCTTCACCCTGTATCCCCCTCAGCTAAGCTAGGCTCAGATCCAAATGTTCAGAGACTATTGTCTCTCGGGTGACTCTAGGTTCATCCCGGATCCCCCTCAGCCGGGCTCTGATCCTTCCTCTTACACAATTAGTCTCCCTCTGTCAGGCTCGGACCAACTGCAGTTCGTATTAGCTATTTAATGACTTTCAAATGTGCACAAGGTTTAGCTTCCCCTGTTGCAGGACCACTTCGATTCCACAATTTACATTTGCCACCTCTCAATTGGATACCAAAAGACCTTCGAATGATCTGTATGGTATCCATCTTGGCTTCAAAAAATCAGTCACTCCTTGGATGTTCAATTATATTTGCGTCGGTCATTGCATACACTTCACACTCCTCTTCAGATTTCTCCTTTCGAATGTTGCCGCTTGCAACCTTGGTTCTACACAGACCGGTCTGGTATCAGTATCCCTGACTCACCGTCTGTGCTGACCTTGTCTGCACTGCGTTGTTGTAGGAGCCAAGGACAGTTCCGAAAAAAGTGTTGCAGTGAAGGATAGATACTGTTTCTCAGTCCGGTGTCCCACTCCCAGAAGATCCCTCATCAAGGTGATCCTCCCGCAATGGTCCACCCTCAGAACTGGATCCAAAAGTAATGGCTGTGTCTTGGCCACCTGGATGACAGCTGGTGAGAGACCAGTAATGCCGAGTGAATGTGTGAACAGAACTCCATGTAGCTCTCTGGGACTCCAGCCAAAACTGTGCCATCCCACTGCAGTATCAGCATATTAGATATTTGAGAATCAATAGAAGCGCAGATCTCCCCACCCCGAGTGCCTTAAATGACCCCACTGTGGTGCACAAAATACAATCGGATCTGGAAAACTGGCACACAATCCCACTTTCTCTACCAGGCAGGATAAATGCCATGAAGATGAATTCAATGCCCAAACGTATCTTTTTAACCGATATGATCCCAGCACCACCTTCGCGGCATCTATATACTGCACTGGATAAAGTAGTGGCGAAATTAATTTGGCGAGGTAAGAAGGCGCACCTGAACAAATGTATCATGCAGGCCTCGAAAGCCCATGGGGGCCTGGCCATCTAGTCTTAGAATATTTACTATCTGGCAGTGCAAGTCACTTGGGCAAAACGCTGGCTGAATGACACGGACACCACTAGCTGAGCTACGGGTACTGAGCCAGTTTACGCCACAAGAAATACTAGCCTTCCCACCTAGTCGGCTCCAAGTAAGATTAAACGCTACCCTATCGTGGGCCCCACACTGGTGCAATGGCCCTCAGTTTCACAAACCAGCATAATCCCGCCATGGATCAGCCTCAGAGCTATGCTATCCCTCGAAAAGAATCACGGGAGAGAGGGGGGGATAGGGGGAGGAGTACGGGTTATGGACCTCTGCGATGTGCAGACAATTTGACCGTTACAATCCACTAACATTTTGGGCTTGGGGGCTTTGGACTGGTTAGTATACCTCTCTGTGCACTCAATTAAAACCAAACTTACCACAGCAACAACCAAAGCTAGGGAACAGACAGACCTGCGAAGTAGACACTTTGAACGAGTTACATCGGAGTTCCCCAAGCTGCAAACTTTCTATGCCTTCTGCATGACACAGAACTAAAGTAGAAACATTTCATTAGAAGAGGAGAGCTGGTCGGAAGACTTGGGCATCCCACTCTGCGCAGATGACACATGAAGCCTTCAATACCCTTAGACACATGTCCTACAACCTGCAGCACAGGGAAATGCAGTATAAACTAATGCAGAGGGTATTACACACCCAACAGGCTTCACGCCATGGGTCTCAATTGCTCCCCCCTTTGTTAGAGGAAATGCATGCCCCATCACACAACCTTTTTGGGGCATTGTGCTACAGCGCCTGGCTAAAATAGGCAATTTGATATCCCTTCAACACCACTGGGAACAATCTTTGGCCTTCAGAGTGAGGGTTAGCACGATGATTCCTTGCCACGCCAATTTGCTCAAATCATCTCTTTTCCTGCTAGAAAGGCCATCCTGATTTGCTGGAAAGCAGAGATAGCTCTCCTTCAACAGAAATTGCTAGACTTGCTGGCTAGGATCTGTGATTTGGAACAGGCTAATATTAGGAAGGCTCGGTCTCAGACCTGTGCAATTTGGTTCAGCGAGCTGATGGTTGCGATATTGTATATGCACGTACATAACTGTTCCACGGGGGTTTGGATGGGAGGGTGGATGTGGTAGGGAATAGCGGATATGTGTTCTCTATGTATACCTGTAGTAGTACTTCAGTCATGGGTATGGCATAATCCCATATGTAAAAACACATCAAAAGGAGGGGATGCTCGGCAATGGCGAAATGAGCAATAAACAAATGGCATGAAGCACTGGGGAGAATGTCGACCCGCATCTAAGCAAATATGTATATATTATACGCTCTGATCGCTAATGCATGTCAAATTCACATGTGGGTGGGATTGTTGAAAATGGGAAGAGTTGTTCACGGGGGTGTAGGGTGAACATAGTGGGATTGCATTGATAGTCACAGTGTGAAGATATTTGAGTGGTGCACAGGAAATATGATATTAAGTTACATATGCTATACCTGTCATTTCGGCATTCCCCTGTATGGTGACTGCTGTTTCACTGATAAAAAGAATTTACGTTTAAAAAAAAAAAAAAAAATTAAGAACAACTCCATGTAGCTGCCTTGCAAATAGAATCAAGGGGAACATTTGCAATAAAGACTATAGTAGCCCCTGTTCCTCGAGTAGAGTGAACTCTAGGCCTAAAGGGCAAGTCTCTCTTGGCCACAGAGTAACAGTGCGATGCATTTAACAATCCATTTGGAAACAGCTGATTTAGAGACGGGGTCCCTTTCTCTACCAGCAGCCACAAAAAATTGATTTGTCTTTCTTGCAGGTTTAGTCTTTTCAAGGTAGTATACCACTCCTCTCCCAACATCCAGTTCATGGAGGCTTCTTACAGGTGAGTTAGTTGGGTTCTGAAAGAAAGTCAGAAGCTCTACCGATTGATTCACGTGGAACTTAAGAGATGAATTTTGGCGCAAAACGTGGGTGTGCGCTCAATACCACCTAATCTTTGTGAATAGTCGCAAATGGATCCTGAACTGAGAGAGCCTGCAGTTCACAACTCTCCTTAGTAATGGCCCCTAGGAAGGCATTCTTATAGGCGAGGCCCTTAAGGCTAGCCTTATGCATTGGCTCGAAAGTAGGTCCCATTAGGTTTGTGACAACAACATTCAAGTCTCATCCGGCAGAAGGGTTAAAAACAGGAGGGCAAAATCTTTTTACCCCTTCCATGAAAGTGTGGATTACAGGACTTTTACACCAAGAAACCTTGCCCCGAGATGATGTATATGTAGAGGGGAGCAAGGTGGACCTTTCGAGAGTTTAAAACAAATCCTGAGTCTAATAGGTGTTCGATAAATGAATATATCCATAGGTTGAGATTTGTAGAGTTGCAAATTATAGTTTCCATTTATTGGAGTAACAGTGTCTGATGTTAGGTTTACGTGCCTCCCTCAGTATGTCCATGACTCGGAGGTAATTGGAGATGCCCAATGTCTATGACTTCAGGAGCCAGGCTGCTAAAATGAGCGTATGGGGGCACGAGTGCAGTGTCTTCCCCGGTTCTTGTGACAGCAGGTTGTATGGGCAGGGCAGTTTCCTGGTGGGGTGGGGGGCATTGGGCATTCTCCAGCGTCGCAAACAAGTAGATGTCTGGATAACCCCATTCTGCAAAGACGTTGAGTAGAATATGTCCTTGCAAGCACCACTTGTGTTCTACGGGTAGGTGCAAGTCTCTGCTGAGCACGTCGACAAGAAGATTGTCGTGCCCTGGAACATGTTGCGATAGTAGGAACATGTGTTTGAGTGCCCAATTCCAAACTTTCCCAGAACATTTGGATCTCCTTGGAGAGCGAGTGCCCCCGTTTGTTCAGATAGGACATGGCCGTGGTGCTGTCTGAGGACAAGAACGGTCTTCACCTGTAAATGTGTCTTGAATGCTTTGAACACAGTCCACAGATTGATTTGTTTGGAACCTACTGACGGAGTCCACGCGCCATGCGCTGCCTGTTCCAGGAGGTGTGCTCCCCAACCTGACTGTAAGGAGTCTGGTGAGCGTGGCTTCTACTGCAGGGGTGGTAAAGGATTTCCCCTTCAGAAGGTTTTCCTTTGACCACCACTGCAGAGACTGAAAGAGGGCTGTCCAGACAACCACTAGATCGTCCCAATGACTGCTTGCCTGACACCATTGGCTCGAGAGCCAGTCCTGCATGGGGCACATGCTCAGTTGGGCGCATGGAACCAGAAGATGCAGAATGCCATCATCCCTAATAGCCGCATGCCTCTGCGTACAGTTACCCGGCGAGTGGCTACATAATGAGGGATCTGGAATATGTGTTGAGCCCTGTCGGAGGGGAAGAGTGGGCCACCTTCCATCCAAATTAGTGCCCTCAGAAACTGTTTGACTTGACTGGGGGGCCAGACTTTACTTTTTCTCATTGAATGAGAATCCCAAATTGAAAAGGAGATCTACTGTCTTGAGTGTTCTCCAGGCACGTTCCGTACGTGCTTCCGGTTATGAGCCAGTCGTCGAGCTACAGATACACTGGGATGGACTGCCTGCGCAGGTGAGCAGCTGCTACAGCTAGTACCTTCGTATACACCCATGGGGCTGAGGCGATGCCAAAAGGGAGCACCTTGAACTGATAGTGAGTGTTCTCCATCTTGGACCTGAGGTACATTCTGTGTGCTGGCAACACTGAAATATGAACGTATGCATCTTTCATATCCAATGTGGCCATGTAATTCCCCGTGTTGCAACAGAGGGGTTACCTCCTAGAGAGTAGTCATCCTGAATTTATTGAGGCTCGACACTTTTTTTGCAGGACACAGATCTAAAAGAGGGCGCATGGTTAGATCCTTTTTGGGTACAAGGAATTATATTGAATAAATACCCCTCCCCCCCGCCCGTTTACCTGATGGACAACCTCAATCGCTCCTTTGTTTAGAAGGATCTGGACCTCTTCCAGTAGAATTTGCAGATGTCGTGCGACAATCATTTGCTCTTGGGTGGATGGTAGCGGGGTGGTTGTAGGAATTCTATGCAGTACCCATGGGCGACGGTCTTGAGAACCCACTGATCTGAAGTGATCACCTCCCAAAGCGTAGGTAGAGGTAAGATGTCCCCAGACTACCTCACCTCATAGTTAACCTCTTAACCTGCCTCTCATCTGCCTGCTATCTGACATTTTCCCTCGCCACAAACCGGCCTCTGTCCCTCACTTCCGCTGCCTCTACTCTAGCACTTGACCCATCATGGTCACATCCAGAGCACAGATGCTGTATTGCCTACCTGCACTTACAAATGTCCAATGATGGTTGTCCTTTATGTATGTTCACTAATGCATTCTCCCCAGTTACTGTTTGATTTACTCCCCTCCACACCAGGTGAGAGGATCCCAGTAATTTGAGGTATAGAAATGGACTGCAATAAACAGTCAACAAATAGCTCTGTTAGAAAATGAGCAATCACCATCCATGTCCTTACATGAAGAATGATCCAAAGATGATGGATTACTGAGAAGAATTTCTGGAGCTAGGTGTTAAGTGGCAGATTTGGGAAAGAGGATAAGGACTGGCAGAACCACAGCAACTGCTATTTATCAAGCTGAGCAAGTACTCTGTAAAGTGAGAGGATTCCAGTAGCGCATATTCAGAGTTTACCATAGAAGCAAAAGTGTGTACATGCCAGATAAGGGATCAACCATGCCTCATTTCATTTAAAGTCTGATGTGGGAGGCTGAAAGCATTTAGTAATTGTGCATGCGACGGTCCTATAGCATCCACTCCATCAGAGGCCTGGATGACACTGAATGGTGCAGGGGTAGAGGGCAAATGAGGAGATTGGACATTTCTGGATGCAAACTCTCAGATAGTGACCCAAGATATGCTCGGGTGGGTTCATTTTCGCAGATCTGCAACAGGACCAAACAGGTAATGGCCAAATTCCTCCTGTGAATTCTCATCTTGAGACAGAGCCCTGGAACTGTTACTTAAGGCAAGATATACTACTGCATCCTTCCTTGATTCCATCTTGCAGAGGACATGGAACAAAGCATGCTGTTACGCTCACCTGGTCTCTGCGAAGGCGTTGGGGCACGGTTGGAGCCCTCCCTGGAGTTAGGTCACCCCCTTCTGGTTCAGTCCCATGCAAATCAGCTGTGGGCAACGACAATCGGTGGCACTGCTCCTGCGTGGATATGGGAAAATGTGAGTGCGGTGCTATGGGAGTGCGCTGCTATGTGACTGTGGTATCTCCCAAGCCCTTCGACCCCGAGGTGCAGTTTCTGTGGGCACGTACCAGCCCAAAAGGCTCACCTGGTAAGTGTGAATGATGAGCTCTCCGTCCTGCTACTTCTGGCAGGGGCGCTTGTTGATGGAATAGAGTTCCTTCACTGATTCCTGAGTTATAGTCCAGTCCAGCTGCGACTAAGCCCCTCTTTCTGCTTTCTCTCAATGTCTCTGGTCTTTTCCCCTCTTTCTGCTTTCTCTCAATGTCTTAATCTTATTGCTCTCATTGTTGGCTTTTCACTGAATAACGTTCCTCTCGTTTTTCTCCCAAATAGATGGAAATTTGGCCTAACAGCTGTGGAGGCACGGAATGTGGATGCGGCAGCGATGTCTGGCAGCAGGTGAGTGATGGTTTTAGGGAAGGCGCAAGGTTTAACAGCAGCATCCCCGTAATGTGTGTTAAGTGGCTAATCTTGTCTTTTGCAGGTGCTGCGAGTTTGGATGGAGTGTGTCGAGCCGCGGTGCGCAGATGATGCTGTCTGTGCTCCAAGATGTTTGCAGGTGAGCCGCGGTGCCAGGAAGAAGCATACATGTGAGAGCAGGATCCTCCAGATGGTAAGTATGCCTGTAGATGGCAGGATCTCTCCAGGTAAGTTGAATCCCAGGCGACTGAGCGTTACGCTGCACGGAGGAGCAGAATAACGCAAAGCGTGTGCCTTGGGGTTAGGGTTGGGCTGGCGTTTATAGCGGAGCTCTTATAGCCACGCCCCCTAGCTCAGTCCTGCTTGCCACACCCTGCCACTTCTAGAAGGTGCACGTGCAGATGCAGATGTAGACCATACCCAGACTAGTTACACACAAGGAGTTCTTGAGAGTATTCCTGCCCATAATAAAAGAGTTACGTTCCATTCCAAGCACTTCTGCCCATAATGAAAATGTCTTGTTAAGTTCTTCAAAGAGCCTGACTGTGTACAACCAGGCCCCCCCCCCCCATGTATAAATGTCCCAAAAGGACGTGTGTGTACCATGATGCCCCCTCCTCCCTCTATTTGATGGTGCTGCTCCTGGGCAAGTGGCCATGACACATGTGAGTATAGAGCAACTGGGCTTGGTGACAAGGCCAGCAAACATCTGAATCCTGCCTAGCTGGAAGCCAACTTTCAGGGGCCATAGGCCTTAAACAACCTGCAGGTTAAGATGCACTGAAAATGAAAACATTGTCTATAGGAAGAATGCTAGTACAAGGCTTTTTACAACTCATGGACGTCCTAATCAACTAGTCTGGGAATCTGTGCCAATTCTGAAAGCTTTATACTTGAACTCAGTTACGAAGGTGATCAATCAACCAAATCAAAGTCCCTCATAGGCCCAGAGAACACTGGAATATATCATTGAATGGTGTGCGGAGGCAAGAGGAAAATTAGAAGGGCGATACTCCACTTCAAGAAATAATAGAAGGCAAAAAGAAGGATTCCAGCGGAAGGATTCTTTAGCCAGATCCAGTCTGGAACAAAAACTCAGATGAGAGCGCCATGTGGGTCCCAACAAGAATTGTGCGTCCAATATGCCTCATCCCGTGTTTGAGACCCACCAACCAGCACAGAGACAATGTCTGACCCCGAGCTGCTGTGTAGACCAGCCTGCAACCATCCGTCAAGCCTCAAGGAACTGTCTGATACCTGCAGCGGTCTCCCGTCTTGAACCTTGTTGCAGGAGCTGCAAAGCATCCTGAAACAGTCTCGACCCTGTTGAGCACCAAAAACCTCTACAAGCACAAGGTACATTGTGGTTCTGTCCCCCTGGTCTTTCTCCGAAGGCCCCGAGTGAAATTTTACAACCCATTGCTCCCTTCGTGTTGAAACCAAGTATCCTTGAAATATTGCTAGTAATTACTTTACCAACTACCCTCTTGTCAGTATCCAGAGTGCATTCCTTCTTGAAACGCTCTGACCTCTGGATCCTTTACAGGGTGGGTTGTATTCTGCAGTGAGCAAGAACTGTATTGTGATAATAAAGTCAATATTTTTATACAACCTTGACCGGACAGTCCCTTTTATAATTGGGTAATTGTATTTTCGCTGTGTTGCAACTAACCAACGATCCCCGACCTTGCGGAGATGGGCCTGCCATTCTGTCCACGTTACCAACATTGGACAAGGTGGTTTTTACCAAAAGGATGTTTATTTGCTTGTGTTTCCAATCTGTTTGGATCCCTTCTGGTGTACTAGAGGTGTGAGGCTGATTGATGGTTTAAAACAGATTTTAATCTCTGGACCACTGGTGCCCCAAAAGTTGATTCGTCACAGGCATGCTACTACCTTTAAAAAAGGTACATACATTTAAAATTAAATATTTGCGTAAAAAGATGACGTTTGGGTAACATCCCTAGAGTCTATTTCGAAGCATCTAATTTAGGCTGCACGGAGAGTAGTAGAAAGAAGAGCAACACACATGAATCCCAAAATATGCTGCAAATCAAACTGATCTGACAATACAATCTTTGGTGTGCTGACTTTTTGATGACAATTCCTCAAAGATTAGTTTTTTTTGCCTGGTAAAATGCATTATCTATTACGTTTGGTTCCAAACAAGCAAAGCTGTTCAGAGAAAGTATCAGTTTTAGGAGTTCACAGTCTAGCCTTTGTACAGGAGGGGTTTCACTGGGCAAAGACGGACATTACTCATCTTGTAAACAAACAGGACCACACAAATAACCTAATTCCAGTCTTTAAAGCCATCAAACAAAGAGGCCACTAGACTTCGGGGCAGTTGACTCATTCTTTCAACACCTCCCCCGCCAACTCTGAACAGGGCAGGCACACCTTGCAACCCATTGGTTGACTGCGGGTCAGGTGAGCCCACCCCTGGTCATAAACACTCACTGCTGCTTTGCCAGGAACCCCATTGCCAAGGGGAAGACTTCTTTAATCACAAAAATTTAGCTTCATGCTGTCCATCAATAATTACTGCTGCACTGTGATTGTGCTCACATATTGTGATCTAGCCCCTCATGCTCAAATGCCATTACTTCCCTTGTGAGATTTGCTCTCAACCCCACAGTAATTTGCAGGACTATAGTCAGGACCTAGGGTTAAAAACGCAGATGACTTCAAGCCCATGACTCCCTATGTAGATATGCATTGTATAAATAGGCCCATCTGCCCTGGAAACAATGTTGCAGTGCGACACTGCAGTTTCACAGCAGCCCAAGGGCTGGGAAATGCTGAACTCCATTTAAGGGACATACCCTGCCCAAGCCTGTTGCTGGTAATTGATTCACGGCACAGGCAGGCAGCCACGCTGTTCGGAGATTTACCATGCGCTGTATTACCGGTGTGGGAAATGGCCGCAGTCAAGTATATCAGGCAGTCCCAAGCCCGACTGCACTGCTTGGTGCTCCAGCCACCTTTGCCCTTGCATACTTCGTACAGAAAGGAGACAAGGAACTTTCCGCTCCACCCAAGACTGTGGTAACCCGCTTTTCCACTTTACAACCATTGCGTGGGGAATCCTAACCGAGGGTGCCCGGCATAAGATAAGGGCAGGATGGATTGGGGTGGTGGGAGGAACAGACACACACAGACACACTACGGAGGGTTAAGCAAAGAAATGTGTGTGTGTACTCACAGTTCATATTTTGTTTGTCCTAGATCACAGCAGTTGGCACCTGTGACAAAACAGGTATAATAGCTACGGAACACACAAAGGACTTGACCAACTTAGGACTGCTATTTGTTTCTATGTGCTGTGACACATCTTGAGACTTTGTCCCTTCTTACCACATACAGGGAGTCACCCCCTTTAAGGCTAGGGAGTTGTAGGCTCACAAAACCCTCCCTAAGAGTTTGTGAAAGTGGGATCTCACTGGGGGTGACCCCCCTTTAGGGGACAACTCCATTTCCATGGGGGAACTCCCTATACCCAAGGTATTATCTGCCTACATGGGAGTAAGAAATACTGATAATACAACTAGGTGTTTGGCTCAAGGTAAGGCTGAACCTTTCATATGCTTGACAACCTGTGGTGAACAATACGTCCCTTGTGAATAAATGCGCAAGAATAAAGGACCAACAACCCCTGAATGGAAAAGGAGAAATTCAACAATGAGGTGAGTCTTAAGACGTGAGAACGCCGGCAAGGGGAGGAGCGACGTAGACTAGCAGAGCCAGCTGTACCGCAGATGGAGGGCGATGGTAGAAGGAGTCGCCTATGCCAGAGGGGGAAGCTTGCCTGGCTGGAGAGGCAGAGGCCATACAAAGCGAACTGACCTGGAGGCGACCATGTGCAGGATGTGGTGGGCCTGGAGCGCGTAAACAGACGCAGAGTCCAGGGATGAAGCGTGGACTGGGTCCTCCGCTCTCAGACCGAAAGCCAACAAGAGAGCAGGGAAGAGCAAAAGCAGAGCGCTAGCATCGAGAAGCAAAGAGCGGCAAGCCGTGCAGAGCACTGCAGTCACTACGAGATGGACCCTCACTGGAGCAAGCACTGCAACACAACAGGTATGTGAGTTGCCCAGGTCAGAGGGAGGAGAAGCGGAGAGAGGACAAGCAGGGAAGAGGGAAGGACTAACCCAACCCCATCCAAAGGTCACAGGGAACTGAGTGACAAAAGAATGAAAAAAGTCAGTATTACAGGAGCCTGCGTAACGAGAGCAACAAACCTCGAGAAGGTTCACAGGCATCAAAGAAAACTAAGAGCAAGAAGCAGAAAGGGGTCACAGGAACCCTAAAGAACTAAATGAGATATTGGCTATGGAACCCCAAAGGAGCCACAGGGGCCCAAGAAGCAGAGTGAAAAGCAGATGTCACAGGAGCAAGGAGGCCTGAAAATAGGCCGAAGTGTGGAGAGATGGACAAAGTTTGTAGAAAGGTAACAAAGAAAAAGCACTCTACCTAAAGCTTGGACTTTTTGTTTTACCATGAACTCTAACTCTGAGGAACGTCCAATAGACTGACTAGAATCATTTGCTTTCAGTGGATTTACTTCTAGCCATTGGATCCAGACCCAGGTGGGATTCTGTGGACACCCGGTGGTACCTTTGCGAAGAACCTAGAGTGCAGGGCACTCAACCTATTGATTTTACAAAATGGTAGGGCTAGTTCAGTGCATAGGTTTGGACCGAGGAATATATTTATTTTGAACTATAGATAAGCACTTGAGTTTAGTTAGGGAGGGAATTCCCTTTTAGTGGTAGGGTCAGTGAGGTGTTTCTTTTAATTTAAGTAAAACGACATTCAAATATTTCCTCTGGTCCGAGTCCTTCTCCTGGCTTGCCACTGCTTGCTTCTTGATTTTGTTGCAGGTCTTCTATGGCCCTGTAATATGCACTCTTCATTTTGACACCATATTTGAGCCTGCTTATTGACAGAGCCCAGCCCATTGCTGCTAAACTATGTCTATGTAATATGACGGCTTTCTTAGAGGGGTATCAAGTCCAATTCACTGCTGCTGTGCTAGTCAATGTTTGTGATTTCGATGCCATGTGCACTACGCTATGCTACTACGATAAGACCTGGTGACTTGCTGTATGCTCAGGCGTGAGTCCATTGCATATGATCGATGAGTTACAAAACAGACTGCTTAAGCCGGTAGAAAAATGAATGCCCCATACCTATCCACTCGCATTTCCTAATCCCCTTTCCGGTCTTACTCATCCTCAGCCCTACCTACCTATCCACAACCTCTCCCCTCCACCCCCCTCATTGGCTGCAACGTGGCGACCTGTTATGTTTGATTCAAGCAACCATGCCAACCAAGGAGGGCGGGGGTTGTGTCCCAGTAGGCCTCTATGGTTAGCGAGGTTGTGTGTCTATATGCCCAACCCTCTCCTGGGCTTCTCCAACTGCCTCCTAAACATCACACATGTCCCTGTAGCATGCAGGGCGATTCATAAAGAGCCCACAAGGACTTTGCCCTCTTCACAATGCCTCCTTTAAATTTACATTGGGGATTTTTCATTCCCACTGCTGCATACTTCACATGTAGCCCCAGCCCACATTCACCTCTGATCCAGGACAAGTTGCAAACAGCCACAAATACCACCCTACAGAACAGTAACCCATAGGGTCTCCTTCAAAGTATCCCACTCCAAGGGCACCAATAGCAAGACATTGCCACAGACATCAGATTGACACCAAGATGCCCAGCAGGCTCTCCAGTAAACCCACTAACCTACTCAACTTCTATGAGAAAACATTATACCCAGACTTTGACACACCGACATAAATGTAATATTCCCTTCCAGCAGATAACTATCACAACTCTAAAACTAATTACAAATCACAGTCCCAGACAATGTATCCTAGCACCGCAGGCACACACGCCCAAACACCCACCCACCCCCCAGACAGAATTGCTGCTACACTTCCAACACCTAGAAAGAGATGCACCCACCATTCAGAGTACTTCACATGCACAAACATCAACCCAACAGCAAAAGCTACCTTGCATATTTCCTCTCCCCCAACTAATCTAGCCCAGCCCGCTACTTGCTCAATGAAGAGGGACTGTAATTACACCAATAAAACCAGTCACAGCATCTTTCAAATCTTCAAGACTACACTTAAAAATATTATAAACCTGACTCAATATAGTGCAAGCGCCATTACAAGACAATGAAACGGTTGCATTTGACTTAGAAACTCAGCAAAACCTATTCCTGCAGTGCAATAAGATATGCATTTAAATTTGTATGTAGCACTTCATGCAGGATTCCTTCAACTTCTAAGCACCGATTATTATTAGCTCAGTCCGACTTTTGAAGGCTAACTCAGGCCAGCCAACATTTGACCACACGACAATATGTAGATTCTAGCATTGAGTACTTGCCTCTCTGCGCTATCGTATCACAATAAATAAAGTTCAAGTAAATAAGGGATTTCATTACTCAGACAACTCTGATATCAAACCTCAAAACACTACAAGTCATGGTTGCTTTAAGGCAAGAGGCTAGCTGCTATTGTGTATTAAAAATTACAATATATACAGAAGAGATCAAATGTGCCAACCTTTGTAGAGAGAAAATAAAACTCATTGAGTGACTTATGCTGTAATATGAACATCCCGTTCTGCAACATGCTTTAGCAAGTGGGTCAACTATAGAGTGGTTGGAAAATGGTACATAAATAATTTGTTGTTCTAAGGTTGAATTCCTTCTAATTACAGTTTATTAAATTCCCACTATGTGAATTACTGAAATGGATAGCCTTTGTTTTTGAACTAGTTGCTATTAATGATCTATCTTCAGTTAAGATTTTGAAGTGGGGGTATTTTACTCCCTATTTTTTAAAGTTGGGAGTAAAAGGATTTTTCAGAGAGTAAAAAAAGTGAATCTTATTCCCACGTGAGTACAGATATTTTTTTTAACTGTACAACAGAAATGTTTGATAAATATTTCTTAGCACCAATTTATTCATGCACATTCAAATCTCCATTTTTACCTCTTCAGATCAGATTGAAGGGTTTCTTCCTTTGGCTCTACATGTACTACTGGTCCAAACATTTATGGAGGTGCATGGGTGAAAGCCAGGATAGGCTCCTAAGTGTCGGTTTCCTCCTTTTGTTGAGCGTATTTTTCGTCCCCTTTTTTTTAGCATTTGCCTATTTTTCAGGAGTCAAATTCCATACATCCCTTATCTGTAGGGCTGGTTCCATCCATGAGGAGCTTGCACTGCAGAAGCAATTAACTGTTCCTGTTCTTTGTGGGTGGTGCTCCCACTGCGGTTATGCTATTCCTATTCTATTTGAGGAGAGTTCTTATCACCTACCCCCTGCTGGGCGAGTTCTTTATGAAGGGAATTTGGACTGCTAAGGCCTATGCTGTTCCTGTTCTATGCACGCGTATCTTGCATTTCCTATCCCTTCATTTACCTCATCAGTGTGGGGTTGCTTGCACTGCTCCATCCCATGCCTTTTCTTCTATATGCGAGTGAAACCTCTGCTGCTGTGACCGACTTCTCTGTAGTAATCTTTTACTGTTGAGACCCATACATTCCTTTTACATGCTTAGGAAAGAATGCTGTACCAAAGTCCATGGCATACCTTTCCTATAGTATACTTCTAGTCTGCGTGTTCTGCAGTGCTTTGAGCATCTCCGACAAAGCATTGCGGAACACTCAGACTAGAAGAACGATCTGCAGATTGAGAAGTTGCCCACCCCAACAACACTGGTCCCCGGCCGCTCGTCAAACGACATGGCTAAACAGGGGACGGAACAGCTCGTCCACATCGCCTCATCCTGAAGCACGCTGGAAAACAAACTTCACCGAAAATAACAATCCTGAAAAAGATGGTTAAAATTAGCACAAACCATTGAAACCGGTCGACCTTCCTGGTCATGGGGGTTCCCATGATCATCTAGATATCCCCGACAATCAAGGGGGATACAAAAATATAGAGATAACATCTAAAAACTCACATCATGTGAGCCTTTTAAGGTGTCCCATTGATATGGGTACATTTTAATACATTGCTGTAACACGCACAACCACTTGCGTGAGGCTAACTTGATGCCCTAGAGTGAATACAATACGTATAGAAATTCCATGGCTAAATAATGCCTATGCCAGCTGATCAGCTGTTTCAACAAGATCTAATAACCAGTCTTGTTGCTTGCAGTAGCCAATAGGTTGTGCTTTGCTGGTTGCTCTTTTGGGATTAAAACTTAATGAAATTTGATATACCCATACAATTGGTAGAGATGAGGGACAGCTTCCTCTCCATCTATCTGTTAGATAGGTGTTGCACCATTCGCAATCTAGGGCCAGGCACTACCACTAGGGCCAAGGTGGTGTTCTCTTAGGGATAGGTAGCACATGGTTTAACCAATTGTCGTTTGTCTAACAATTGCTAGTCTAGCTTTGATCAACATCTTTTCGCCCAAAGAACCGTTTATGTTGTGATACAATACTATTTAACGGTTAGGGAATGTAGTTTTCCCACATTGAACAAGGAATAACAAAAGGGTAAATTCAAAGACAGACAGTACAGGGGAGGAGTGGAAAAGTGCATGATTAAACACTTACAGTTCTTTATGCTTCTCCTCAGCCAAGATCTGGTCATTTGCTTTCAACCCATACCTGAAACACAAAACGAATATATTCTCAAAAAAAGGTGGTATACTCCAAACATGAAGGAAAAGGACAGAAAAGTGAGCATGAAAATGAAAACATAAAATAGGCAGTATCGCAATTTGTAATGTAATTCTGTTGGATTGTGAATTAGTTTGAAATCTTTGTGCCACAACCAGAGATTTAAATTACCCTGTTGAAATGAAACACAGATCACTTTGCATTCTTTTCTTGCTCTCAGGGCTATCCCCACCTTCTTTCCCTGCAAGTTCGAATGGGCTAATGGATAGTGCAGATCAGCTGTAAGCATAACAGGGTGATCAAGTGTGCTTGAAAGGCTAGCAGGCACTGTGGTTATTATCAGGACACAATACAAGAAAAGCCCATCCAAGTGTAAAGGCAGTAACGCCTAGTCCTCCATTAGGGTCATGTTGCAATCAGCTAAAGCATCCTCCACTAGCTCCCCTTTAGACTCGTCCAAACCAGCATGTCAAGGCGACAAAACCAGCAACGACATAGCATGCTTATTACACTCTCTGCAGCAAGACATGACATTCATGCAAGAGATAAAGCTATCCTCCAAGACCTCAATCACAACTCTGTTGGCTGAACAAAGACTTGGAAACGGCCGCCTTGATGCATACATACAATCAGACCTGTCTGGAACAGAGGGTCCTGGATTTGGAAAATCACCACTGCCATATGGAAGACAAAATGGAGGACAATGAGAACAGATCAAGGAGGAAAAAGCTCAGGATCTGAGGGGTCTCCACAGAAATCCCAAATCTGGATCTTGAAGAGTACATTGGAGCTCTATTTAAGTCAACTGTAGGAGAGTCCACGGAGATGGGCCGGACATTGGACCAGACTAGTTTACCAGCAACGAAAGGCCCTAGTTCAAAATGTGCCAACGTGGCTGCCTTTCTTCAAGTCGAAGCAACTCATCCTGCAGAAGACCAGATCACAGGGTGATCTACGCTTCAGGGGGGCCCCATTCAAAATGTTCCAAGATTTAGTTTCAACAGCCATTTTAGGCATCAACAAATGAAGCTACTAATGAGTTGTTTGCAACAGAAAGCGATCCCAGATCAGGTGGGATTACCCCATTAAAATATTCTCATATGAAGGGTTTCAACATCAATTCTCCTCACCATCAGCAGCAGTTGAAACACTTATAATTCCCCAGGCTAAGCGCCAGGTGCCGGAATCAGACAGTTTCTCTGCGTCACAAACAGAATGGACCAGGGAGAGATCCAGGAAAGAGAAACGCTGGAATCGTCAGAGACCCTCAATGGACAGACGAGAAAGAAGTGTCAACTCCACTGAACCCACTGTCACGCTCACCTGATTCCCACGGAGGCGCAGGTCTGGCTTCGAGTGCTGATGCTTCTTCTATGGTGAAGCGCAGGACTCTGAAGATGGACTCACTGGCTCGCAGGAATATTCCCCTGTGCGTGAAAAGGGAGTATTACCTACTGACGGAATAATGCTCAAGCCTCCCACTCCCTTCCAGCCCTCCACGATACCCTTCCTCGATTTCCAGTGAAGTCTCACCTTGGGCTCTGGAAGGATGAGTTCTCCATCCTGCTTCTGATGCAGGGGCGCGTTGAAACCCAGTTACTTCACTGGATTGTGGTTTGATGGGAGTTCAAATAAGCTTGACTATTCAGGTAAGGCGCTGTAAGTTCTGTAGCAGGTTCAAAAGTTCAAGCCTTATAATGTTCATTGTCTTATTGCAGCAAGCGCTAATCGCTTATGTCTTTTTTCACCATAGGGGCCGGGGTCCGGAATGCCAGGAAGCGGCAGGACCCGAAATGAAATGGGAATGACCCAACAGGTAAGTCTTGGAAGGAAACTGAGCTTTTCCTATTCCCTTCCTTCTCTCATCTTGTCTTCTTGTCTTTTTCTCTCTAGGCTCTGGGAAGTGGCTGCGGATCCGGATGATCGCTGCTGAAGATGGAGGTGCCCAGGAAAGTTGAGTGAAATGCAGCGCTGCAGCGATCGAAGCGAAATGCTTTTAAAATGATGTCTTCCCTTTCAGGATCGTCGGTGTGAAGTCTCCGTGATGCAGCTTTAGCAGGTAAGGTCTTCTTTCTCTCCAATTCTCTTAGCAGGTGACCCAGGATGCTGACAGGCGTGGCTGAAGTCCAGATGCAGGAGCTGACACGGTGAGCGTCCAGCTGCGAGGAGCAGAACAACGCGAAGCGTGAGTTGCTGATCGGGCGTGGTTTAAATAGCTTTGTATGTATCCTTCCACCGATCAGGTATGTATCCTTCCCCGACCACACCCAGGGAAAAGTAGGTCCACAGGTAAAGTAGTTCCATTCAGGCCTCAAGAGGGCCTGGATGTAGCAGCATGGTCTGCATCAGGTAAGTGCACCTTAAAACACTTGAACACATGTCTAGCTTTATGAGCCTGGCGCCAAAGGCGCCAGGACAGGGGTCCAACATGAGCCTGGCGCCTAAGGCGCCAGGACTGTGACCAAAGGGCCCCAGCTTGGGCCCGCTGGCACTTCCCCTGGGGGAAATGATGCCTGCCTCTGGGGTTGCTGGGTCGGACCTGGCTCCTTGGAGGTAGGCATCATGACACCCACCTGAATGAGGAGAGGTATAGATGGGGAGAGGATTGTTTCCTTGGATGGGTTCAATAAGGATCACAGTTGCCATGTTGGGCCATGTATAGCAGTTTCGGCAGAGTGTCGCTTTAGAAAATACTATATACATACAAGAAGCAGTGGCAACAGGAGCATACATCCCTAAATGGGTTTTAGACCTAATGTTCCCCCCCTAGGGGGCTTGTGTGATTTTGATTTTACAATATATTGTTTTCACTTTATTTTCATTATTATATAGTTTTAGGACCCTAGGGCTGTTCCTTCATATGGGAGGAAGAGAGGCCGAAGGTGTAAATGTTTATGGCATACAGAGTGGTGGCAATCCGGGGATGGTTGATGGGTTCTTCAACTGCAAATTCAGATCAGGGCCGTTAGATCCAAAGAAGGGAGAATTACTGACCAGTGTGGAATACAGTGAGGGAAACGTGCAAGTTAGTCTTCAGGGGGCCAGCGCGTTTGGCCACTTCCCTCAAGATATTCATGACAACAGGAGTGTTAGATGGATCTTAAGATCATTTCCCAATGTACAGGGCCTATACTCCCCGATAAAAGGAAAAGTATTGTATCTGTGCTTGTGAAGATAGGTGCAGACACAGCCTTGCTTCAGAAGACTCATCTCCTCAGTAAAGATTGGCACAGACTTGGATCCCCTCACCAATTCTTTGTCTCTTCCACGGATAAGAAAGCTGGGGTGACAATTTTAATAAAACAAAACAGTATCTTATAAGATGTTAGCCGAGATCAAGGATAACAAAGGCAGATTTGTAGGTATTAACATGTGCTGCTGAGGGAGGGAATTTTCTATCTTCTCAGTGTATTGTCTCAACCAACATCACAAACAGTTTTATGTCCAAATATTTCCACGAATAATCCAATTCCAGAAAGGGAAATCATTGGGGGGCAGGGGTCGGGGGATTGGAATCTAGTAATGTGACAACTTGGATAGATCCCTTTCCACTCACATTTACCCCCCTCCCTTCAGCATGATATGGAAGACTTGCATTTGGTGGATGCGCAAAGGCATCGTTTTCCGACTCCGGAATACACACATTTTTCACATGTTCATTATAGCTATTCAAGATTGGATTAGTTATGCGATTACGTGACAGCCTGTTACCATCATTGATTTCCAATTCCTGGATTGACCTTGGATCATTCCCATATTATGCTACAATTAGATTTGGGCAGCTAACAAACCTACAAGCCTTTTGGTGTACCAATGACTCCCTCCTTAGAGATACAGTATATTGGGCCGTGATTTCCATGAGAATTACTCAATATTTTTCAGAGAACACTGACTGACACCTCAGAGACAGTATGGCAGGCCTTTAAGCATAAAAGGGAGGCGGTGGAGAGACTGGTCCATGAGTTGGAATATCAGTATAAGCTTCAGAGTTCAAACAAAATATCTAGGCTTTTTTTTATACATTTGTACAACTTTTAAAATAATTGATGCATTTCCACATCATAAAAACATTCACTTGTTAAAGCAGTATCAAATACTGACATTTCTTTTTCCAAAGCAACGGAAAATGATTCAGCCTTCCAAATTCCTACCATAAATAACTGCCATATCTCATCAGGTGAACACAATGTTAATAAAACCGCCCCTCTCAGCGCAGTTAGTTGTAAAGAGTCGAGTGCTTCACAGTCCCTTAACAAATGTTTGGTGGATTCAATACTGGCTTCTCCACAGTCTGCATAGCATTTCACACCGAGGGATGTTTAACCAGGCCTCAGTTGTTTCTTAAGAATTAACACTGTTGAACGTGATCTTAATGTATTCCCAGATTACATAGTTTACAGCAAAACACTCAATATATCTCGGCACACCGATTTGTTTGTTATAATATTCAAGAAACCCCATTGCCCGAGATTTGCCTACCAACTTGGTTTTACAGTGCTCATGTGCATCTGAGCTTAAAGCTGACTAAGTAATTCTTGAATTTAACAAGGGGCAATTCAGATGTTGGTAGATGGTTTCGTACGATTGTACCGGAAAAGAAAAAATGGTCCGACCATACAAAACGACTGAAAAATGCTACCACCAAAAGGTTTGAACTCCAAAAGTTCCAACCTTTGGTGGTAGCATTGCAGGTAAGTAAAAAAAATAAAAGACTGCAGGGGCGTCCCCCGCAACACCCTGCTCACTATACTGTGTGGCATAGTGAGCAGGTTGTTGCGGGGGGACACCCCTGCAGTATGTAAGTGTGTTCGCATGAGAAAGGTGCAAACTTTTGGTAGTTCGCACCTTTCTCATGCGAACATTCCGTCCGCGGCCAAATCAGCCGCGGCCGGATCACTATCACTTAAAGGTAGATCCCCTAGCCAGCCAGATATTACCAGCAGTCCCAATCTAGATTACTAGTGGGCATAAGCATGGCTCTGGATTGGGTGGCCTTATGTAAAAGGCCCAGCAGGGAGTCGTTCGGTGCATTGTGAATTTTCCAACAAAGATGTACAGAGAATTAGCATGAATAGATGTTAGGTTAAATTCCAGATGCAGCATTTCAATAGGTACACCTTGGGGGAGTCGAAGTCATCTTTTAAGGCATTTCCCTTCTAGGCTCTAATGCTCTCCACTTAGGACAGTGCCAAGATCTCAGCACCGTAAAGAAGACACAATCTTCTCCGGATACAATTGCAGGATGATCTTTAGAGTATCACCTCCATTGCCAGCAAGTGAACCTATCAAGCCTGTTGCGATCGAGGTTTTCAAGCCGACATGTTCCAGGTGGCGAGTTCCCCGCAACCGGGTGTCCAAATATATCCCAAGATATTTAAATTCGGAAACTACTTCCACCTTAGCGCCCCTCCCCCCTATAGCCCAAGAACCAAGACAATCCTTTGATTCTCCTGCCCTTTTTGCAAAAATCAATTTGAGTTTTTTCCGTGTTAATTATGAGGTTATTATTTTCTGAGTAGGATGCCAACCTGTTAAAGGTCGCCTGCAGGCTCCAGGGGGTGGAATCTAGGATAACCAGGTCCTCAGCATAGCCCAGCCACTGAATTGACATAGCCCCCCCCCCCCAATTTTAATGGATTTGCAGTGTGATAGACAATACCCTCTTCACACCCCGAGAGCCATCAGGTAAAGATTTAAAAGCTGTTTGACTACCTCATTCCTCCTCCCCACTTGGTCGACATAGACTTTCACCCGTGTACTATCATGTAGTAGTATGATCATTTTAAGAAGTCCCACAGGCATGTTCCAATCATTCAATTTGTTCCATAGTTTAGGTCTGTCTACCATATCGAACACTGCTCTGAAATCAATATATGCGGAGTCTACTGATGTTTTATGGATAGACCAGGCCTGCTGAATGATTGTAACAAGATCCAAGCTGTTAATGGTGGTGTCGCATCCCTTCCCGGAAGCCGGTCTGATTCATCGGAATGATATCGTTTGTCGCTACCCAAACTTACAGTTCTGCCAAGATTACTCTGGCGAATATCTTTTCTGAATTGTCCAACATCGCCAATAGGTGATATTTTTTGGATCCTCAGGCCTTCCCTTCTTCAGAATAGGGACAATTATACTGTCTCTCCCTGACTCGGGAATAACCAGCAATGCCCCGATCTAGCTGAACAGCTAATTTAGTGCTTCTGCCCACACCACTGGGTCCAGCTTCAACAGTATGCTGCACACCCCGTTGGGACCCAGGGCCCGCAAGGATTTACAGGACTTAATTAGCATTTCTATATCGCTGCTATTTTTTGTGTGTAGCCATGTAGCGTTAGAAACATGGTCCGGATCTTATCGGACGTTTCTCTAGTAAAATGTTGTGCCAGAAAACGTTTACCAGTCTTCCCTAGAGACCCCATTTAGATCTCTATGGTTGGCGGGTTTCTCATCAACTGTTTACCAGAATAGCAGAGGGTTATTGGACTGGCAAGACCAAACTAGAAGGCGCCATTTTGCACATTCCTTTTCTAGTTTGTATTTCTTTAGCCAGATCGCATACCCTTTTTTTACTACTCTCACAGCCACATTATTGCAGCAGCACCTTGTTCCGTTTTGGCGATAGCACGTAGGTCCCGTCGCAAGTGTCTTTTCTTGGCCTGGATTTTTTTATCATGGGTGTGTTGATGGAGCTTGTGATAACTCATGCCAGTTCCTTTAAATTATTTTTGTGGGCCTACCGAACTGGCCTTATTTATTTATTTATTTATATTTTATATTTGTATAGCGCGCAACAGTCCTGAGGCATTGTGGCACTTGTTAGAGGATGAGCATATTTGATTACAGAATTATACAGTTGTCACATGCACTTGTTAAGGCTTAATGCACTCTATACAGGGTTCAAAGTGACTTCTTCCACTAATTACAGGAGAACTATTGTTCATGCTACAGTTGTTACCCCAGATATGACTGAAGGCACCAATGCAGGCATGTGCCTTAGTGGAAGCCTTTCTAAGATTCTCATCACGCCACGATATCCGGTTTAGGGCGATGTTCACCGACAGCTGGCCAAGATTGACAGAGGTCTATTTAGCCGGGATACACTTCAGCTTCACAAACAGCTGAGAATGATCGCTCTCAGCCCAGTTCCCCACACACATCTGAGATTATATTGTTGAGATTAGAGATAAATTCATAGCCAATTATACTACTAGTCATCTTCCCTACCCTTGTGTAGCCCAGCAGGATATCGGAGGGAAAATTTCCATTAGCCATTTCAAACTTATGCGAGTAAAAAAAACTAGCCCAAATTACTCCACATCAACAAATTGCTCTTAATCTAGCAGACTGCCCTTGAAATGTGAGATCCAGCAGGTTACCTGTTACGTGAGACATGTTTGGAATCCTGGCATTAAAATCTCGACATACCAAAATCGGGTAGTCGCTGCCAAGCTTGGCGATTATCATTTTGACAGCCTTCAATATCCGGGCATGACAAGACTTAGAGTGGGTCATAGATGTTAATTACATACACAATTTTGTTAAGTGGCTTGAAAACATGAATTAAGCTAGATTCTACCAGCTAATATAGCCTTGTGTTCAGGAAGGACCTGCTCAATTCCCCCATGTCCTTCCGAACTCCCAAGACCAAGCCCCCTTTAGGTCGACCCTGCGGGCCCTGGGAGGCCAAGGAAGAAAGAACATTCCAATCATCCAACACTAGTGGGGAAATAATTGAAGGGCAATTATGGCAAATTTGTCGATTCAAGATTAGAGTACTTGTTCAAAGTGAGCTACCCTGGGTATTCCAGCTGAGTAAATAGGAGCAGCATAGTGTTTCAGGATTAGGAACTAGGCCTACCATGTTGGTCCACCAGGTTAGCCAGCCAGGCCCATTGCCCCTGCATCACTAGTCTTTAGCTAGCATGATTTTGCATGGTCAGTTGTCGTGGATTAAAGAATTTCTACCCCTTTCTCTGACCGACTGGCTATTTGTTTCCTTACAATTATCAAGACCATATATAGGCAGTTACAAACCACTAGAACGGAGATCAAGGCTTAATGCGCCTCGGAGATCTCTTATAAATTATTAAAAACGTAGCAATATTATTTTAGTACTTCTAATAAGACATCACGACAGCTGGCCTCTAAACTGAAAACTCAAAGAACAAGAAATACAATCTAAACTGCCCAGGACAGGGCTGGAAGGTGCAAAACGCAGAACCCACCAAGATGCACATTCTGTCCCAATACTATACAGAGGTGTTTCAATCTGAGCATTTACGTGACATTACAGAGGAGTCATTTATCCTGGCAGCAGTTCTCCCGAAGTTAACATATGCCAGTTCCCCAGAGGAAATCGCATAGGTTAGGAAAAGCTTGTCGGTAAATAAAGGTGTCAGGGCCAGACAGCTTCTCAGCTATCTTTTACAAACAATTATCTGTTTTAATCCCACGCTTGGTCGTCCTTTTCAATAGTTTTCTGACAGAGGTGATCACTCCATCCATGGGAGAAGCGAGACTCTCACTGCTGAGAAAACCAGGAAAGGAAGCGAATCCTATAGACCAACCGTGGTGCTCGATGAGGATGCCTGGATCTATTCCAAAGTACTGGCAAATCGATTAGGAGCAGTTCTTCTGGGTCATATTTAAATGGATCAGACTGGCTTTGTAGCTGGAAGACAAACACAGCATCCACTGGGTAATCAATGATTGAGCAAAGCACCATGGCACTTCATTAGCAGTACTGTCCGCTGACACCAAAAAGGCTTTCTGCTGCATCAACTAAACATACTTCAAGAAAGTGGAACACCATTTTGGGTTCAGGGCTAATTTTCTGAAATTTGTGCTGTCTAATTACATTCTTCCATCTGCAAAAATTAAGCTGAATGGCCACCTATCTAAACCAATATTACCTAGGAAGCACCCTCCAGGGCTATCCCATCTCCATTATCGTTTGCATTATCCATGGAACCATTAGCTCAAAGGATTTGTTCCAACATACACAAAGGGTATACAAGTGGCCCAAACCCATCACAACATTGTACTATACGCGGTCGATCTGCTGTTCTGCATGGACAACTCATACGACCCTGCCGAATATAAGATCTATGCTTGAACTATTCCACAAGGTGTCAAGTTTTAAAATTAATTACACCGAATGACACATCTGAAACATTACGGAATCGGTGCAGGTAGAAAATACTCTGAAAGATATGGCTTTCACAGGAACCAGGGGATCTCTGCATTATTTGGGACTTCATCCACGCACATCTGTAGCAACAGAGCATTCCAGCACTATGCAAAAATCTGAAAAAGGACATACTTGGATGGGCAAAACATGAAATCTCCCAGCTGGGCAGGATTATGGCAGTAAAAATGTCATTTTTACCTAGGCTATTATATGTGGTGAACGCCCTTCCAATAACAACTCCAAAAAAGATCCTACATATACTTCAAACACATTTTTAGACTCATTTGGGCCCAAAAAACACCTACGGTTTCCCGTCGCACACCAATGGCTGCTAGGGAGCGGGGACTAGGAGTACCAGATATGGAAAGTCACTGCTACACGGCCCAGTAAACCCCATTTCTGAAAAGTAATTCTCACTAGGATACCAAACAATGGGCAGGAATTAAGCATGGGTTGGACAGCAATACATGACTGTGCTCGATTGCCCCTGGGGCGAGGCAACGTCCTACAACAATACTACCGGCCAAGAGGGCACAAGTCGATTATTGGGACAGAGTAGGGAGGAAATCTAAAACTACTGTCCCATCAACACTCACTCCAATTCTGAAGAATCCAGAATTCCCCCAGGCCTGAACCCAACATCTTTAATCTTTGGACTAAAGGAGGACTAAGAGGATAGGCTAGCTGTTTGTGGGAGGGATAGCTTTGGCCTTTAATGAATGCAAACAAACATGACCTCTCCCAGGATCAGCCAAATATGCTTATATACAGTCGCAACAATGGATTGTTAGTTCTACAATAGCCTCTGGGGAAAGGGAATAGTTTCTTACCTGTAACTCCATTTCTCCAGCATTGGTATCTTTCATGGATTCACATGCTTTGAATATTCCCCGTCGTCAGGCTGGGAATCCCCGGTACATTATATAGACCCTTTCCCGTAGGAAAACTTTTTCGACGCTTATGCGTCCTATCCACCTCGTTTTGTATCATGCGTGCCCGCACCGTCAGGACGTCATGATATAAATACAGGACCCGCCCCCGCGCTCCCTCAGATTTCGGCCCCCAAAGTAGTGGGGGAACCGGTTTGCATGTTCAGGGGAGGCAGGTGGGCGCATGTGAATCCATGAAAGATACCAATGCTGGAGAAATGGAGTTACAGGTAAGAAACTATTCCCTTCTCCAGCATTGGATCTTTCATGGATTCACATGCTTTGAATAGATTACATAGCAGTACCACCCCCAAAGAGGAGGCGTGCATGCAAACCCATATACTTTCTTCGCAAAGCCCGTTCCCTATGATCATGTATACATCAGTAATCGTTAACATAGGAAAACGAACCACATACAGTCATAAATTCCACAGGATGCAACCCCTCAGCCGGGGCTTACCTTATTGGAATAGGTGTCGAAGCACCGCCTGTCCCATCCGGGTATCTTCGGCATGTTGCTGCGACAGGCAGTAATGGCGGGTAAAGGTGTGTGTAGCCGCCCAGGTAGCCGCCATGCAGATGTCCCCTAGAGGGACTCCAGCCCACAGTGCCGTTGACGATGCCGCTGCTCTAGTTGAATGAGCTCTTGGCCGTCGTAGAAGAGGCTTCCCTGCCCTGGAATGGCAGTACGAAATGGTAGATGACACCCATCTTGACAGACCTTGCTTCGAAATGGCTTTTCCTCTAGCACCCAAACCATAGGCCACGAACAGCTGTCTCGTTTCTGCGTACGATGAAGATAAAACTTGAGAGCCCTTTTTACATCCAATGTGTGTAGCATGCGCTCCGCTCCCGAGCATGGCTCCGGAAAAAACGTAGGCAACACAATAGAGGAGTGTTTATGGAACACCGAAGGAGCTTTTGATATGAACTGTGGGTTAGTGGCTAGGACTACCTTGTTCTTGAAAAATCGTAAGTATGGTGGGTCTACCATTAGAGCCTGAACTTCTGAAATACGTCGGGCTGAAGTGATGGCCACCAGGAAGGCCAATTTCCACGACAAAAACTTTAGAGACGATGATGACATTGGCTCAAAAGGAGGCTTCATAAGAGACGTTAAGACCAGATTGAGGCTCCACTCCGGCGGAAATTTCTTCTCTGGAGGGAAACTCCGAAAGAGGCCTTTAAGGAAGTGCTTAATCAGGCGGTCGCTGAACAATGGTGCCGAATGCCGTTGACGAGTAAACCTGGAAATGGCTGCTAGGTGTACTTTTATTGACGATACCGACAGGCCCTTTTGAGCTAAGAACAGCAAGTATGGAAGGAGCTGTTCCGGCTTAATCGATTGCGGGGCCAAACCTGGTTGATCCTCACACCATTGACAGAAACTTTTCCATTTGTACGCGTATGAGGCGTTTGTGGAAGGTGCTCTTGCCGCTTGCAGGATACGCCGACAGTCCTCCGGAATCGTTAGCCGACCAAATTCGGCGAAGTCAGGAGCCAGGCCGTCAACTTGAGGCTGTCCGGGTCGTGATGCCAAACGACACCCTCCTGTCAAGACAGAAGGTCGGGGGTCTTCTGGAATCTCATCGGTTCCGCCGCCGCTAAGTGTAGCAGGTCTGAGAACCACACCTGTCTGGCCCAGTACGGGGCCACCAGAATTACCCGACATGGGTACCTGAGGATCCATTGCAACGTCCTTCGGACAAGGGGAAATGGAGGGAATGCGTACAGGAATTTGTTCGTCCATGGGAAGGAGAACGCATCCCCCAGTGAGCCCTGCTGAGGCCAGCTGCTTGCGTACTGATGGCATTTCCTGTTGTTCTTCGTCGCAAACAAGTCTATGGAAGGGTGTCCCCATTTCTTGAATACTTGTTGTAGTGGTTGGTCGTTCAGCACCCATTCGTGAACTTCGTTCATTTCTCTGCTGAGGGCATCGGCTTCCACGTTTCTCACGCCTGGTAGGTGGAACGCTAAGATTCGCATGTTGTGTTGCAGGGCCCAATGCCAGATTTTCTGTGCCTCCGTCGATAGGGACCTGGAGCGTGTCCCTCCTTGTTTCCTCAAGTAGAACATCGTAGTGGTGTTGTCCGTCATGACACGCACCACCGAGTCCCTCAGTTGAGGAAGAAAAGATTTCAGAGCCCATCGCACTGCTCTCAGTTCTAGCAGGTTGATATGCAGGGAGGACTCCTGCAACGACCACTGGCCTTGTACCTGTAACGTATCCAGATGAGCTCCCCATCCGCTCAGCGATGCATCCGTCACCACCGTCTTTTGGAACTCTGGTTCCAGTAGAGGCATTCCTTTCGTTAGATGAGTAGACACTCTCCACCAACAGAGTGCTTGAACTAGTTGTTCGTCGACGACCAGTCTGTCGGAGCAGCGACCTCGGCTCTGCGCCCAACGGTCCGCTAGAAATTCCTGGCAAGGTCTCATAAACAGACGGCAGTTGTTTATCAACGGAATGCAGGACGACATGGTCCCTAGCAGGGACATGTACTTGCGCAATGAAACCTTGGTACCGCCTCTCCATTCCGACGCCTTGCTTTGAAGTTTCTGAATTCTTTCGCTGGATGGTCTCACCAGGCTTGTGTGTGTATGAAACTCCGCTCCTAGAAAGACCAAGGTCCTCGAAGGCTCTACGGAGGACTTGTTGAAGTTTATTGCGAAGCCCAGTTCCTGTAAGAGGGACATTGTGGCTCGTAGACTGTCTCGTGTTTGTTCCTTGGATGAACCTCTGACCAGCCAGTCGTCTAGATATGGATAGACATGGTGACCATCCTTCCTTAAATGGGCCGCTATAGGGGCCAAGCACTTGAACGTCCTGGGGGAGGACTTGAGCCCGAACGGGAGGACCTTGAACTGAAAATGCTTTCTCCCGACGACGAATCTTAAATATCTCCTGTGTCGTGGGCGTATTGGGATGTGAAAATAAGCATCTTGAAGGTCTAGTGATGATAGATAATCCATGGGTTGCACCGACCTGATAACCTCTTGGAGCTTTAGCATTTTGAATTTTAGGCTCTTTAGCCACTTGTTGAGTACCCTCAGGTCGAGAATGGGCCTCCATTTGCCGTTTGGCTTCTTGACAACGAAGAACCTGGAATAAACTCCTTGTCCTTCCTGTGCCACAGGAACTCTCTACCGCCCCTTTTCGCAACATAAGCGCTGCCTCTTGTCGTAGGATTCGGAGGTGGGGCTGTGTCGAGAATAAAGGAGGAAGACGCGGAGGCTTGTCTTTGAATTGTAGCGCATGACCCATGCGAATCGTGTCTAGGACCCATCGATCTGTGGTGATGCATTTCCATCGGTCGAAGTGATGAGACTCGACCCCACCAGGACGTTCCGAAGGCCGTCATTGGTTGCTGGTTTGCTTGTTCTTCGTTGACGACGACCTGAGCCTCGCCGCCTGGAGGCTTGATAGTCCCTGCTTCTACGTGCCGACTGGGATGCTCGTCTGAACCCTTGTGAAGAGTACGAGGGCCTTTTAAATCCACGGTCCCTCGAGGCTCCAAAGCGGGAGTTTCCAGAAGCACCCCTAAAGGGGCGAAAAGAGCGAAAGTTTCTACCAGTTTGAAGGGCCCCGAGGGACCTAGCAGTATCCGTGTCTTCTTTCATCCCTTTCAACGCTTCATCAACCTTTTCGCCAAACAGGTGTTCCCCTTCGCATGGCATGTCAAGGACTTTGTACTGGACTTCAGGACGGAAAGTAGTACATTTGAGCCACGCTTGTCGACGAAGCACTACTCCATGGTTGATTTGTTTGAAGCCAGACTCTGCTAGGTCAACTGCGATATTAATAGCGTGGTTCGAGGCCTCTTCGCCATCCCGCACCAGTAACATAGCTGCTTTCCGGTGTTCGTCTGGCAGGTGTTCTAGGATAGGGGCTAGTTTGTGCCACATTTCCCTATCATATCGTGACACGATCGCTAAGGAATTGGCTGCTCTTACTGTCGTCGCTCCGACCGAGAGCACCTTCTTTCCAAAGGCGTCCTGCCTCCTAGCCTCGCTTTCCGGTGGCGTTGAACATTTTTGCTGGACCCTGGCCTTCCTAGCCGCTGCTGCCGAAACCACCGAGTCAGACAGAGGCTGTGATGTTAGACATTTTGGAGTGGACTCCGGAGCTTTAAACTTTTTCTCGATCAGTCCCTTTATGGCTGGCTCCGAGAACGGATGGCGCATCGTCTTGAGACCTTCTTGCCACACGTGGTCCAGGATTGGGATGGCAAATACCGATTTTCTCCTTTGACCCATATGGTCAAAAAGGAAACAGTCTTTCTTCTGCTCCTCAGGAATCAAGCCGAACTCGGAACAAGCTTTTCCCATCATTGCATGGAAGGCTCCCACATCATCCGGGGGAGATGGCTGTGTCTGGCTCCTCGTAGACTCTAACTACATCCGAATTCCATGTTGGGTCCCTCGACGGTGACAGGGAGATGTCTGACCCCGAGTCACCCAGTATAGAGTCGGACTCCGACAACTCACCCTCCTCCTGAGCTCGAGGACGATCTTTTACCGCCTGGGGAGCCGATGGGTGTTTAGTCGTCGAGCGAGCCGTACAAGTTTGCTCGTCGACGGAAGGTACGGACAAAAGTGACGATGACGTCCCAGGTTGAGGGAACTGCGTATCCAGCCGCTGCAGGAGCTTCTGAAGAGTATTAAGCACATCCAGAGACAAAACCGTCTGGGGGGTCAGTAACGTGGATGATATAGGTACCATACCCCCGCTCGCACTCGTCGTCGCCGACGTGGAAGGCCGTAAGCCTAAATCCGATGGCTGCAGAACCGTGTCACCTTCCCCTTCCGCCGAGCAGGCCGTGTCTGGCTGCACTAAGACCTCAGGGGGGATCGGGTCATAGACCTCTGGCAGCCAAGCCATAGACTGAGTCTCCGTCGACGAAGGAATCCCAACCGCTGCTGCTTGAACGGTAATAGGCATCGTCAATGACACCGAGGTCGACGAGCAAGTCGTCGTCGTCGAGCCCTTAGACTTCGTCGTCGATTTCGATGCAGACTTCCCGGCTGAAGCATCTCGACTCATGGAACACCTGGGACGGTCCCCTGAGGAGGATTTTGACAGCGCTAGCCTCTCCGTCTTAGATGAGGAGGAGGAGGGCTTTTTATGTGATGAGGAAGATCCAGCATGTTTCCCCTTATACTTGTCCTTAGTGCAAATTTCTGCTGGCCGTACCTTCTTCGATGGAGGCTCCGACTTGCTCCTGGAGGCCGTGGAGCCAACTTCCGAAGCCGGGTAGGCACCCGCTCCGTCATTAAGCCAGTCGACCAGCCTTCTTTTACGGTCCTTAAGGGTTTTTTGGGAGAAACCCTGGCATATCTCACATGTATCCGCCGTGTGGTACGGGTGGAGACAGTAGATACAGTCCATGTGGCCGTCTCCTTCATAAACCTTTTTGAGGCCACATGTTGCACACGGGCGAAATAACGCTTTTCCAGACATAATTCTCCAGAATTTGAACTTCGCCGAAGCGAAACAGAAAAAACAACCTAGTTTTCACTAGTAGTAAACACGAGGATCCCACTACTTTGAAAGACGGTTGAAATCTGAGGGAGCGCGGGGGCGGGTCCTGTATTTATATCATGACGTCCTGACGGTGCGGGCACGCATGATACAAAACGAGGTGGATAGGACGCATAAGCGTCGAAAAAGTTTTCCTACGGGAAAGGGTCTATATAATGTACCGGGGATTCCCAGCCTGACGACGGGGAATATTCAAAGCATGTGAATCCATGAAAGATCCAATGCTGGAGAAGTAAGTAGACAACAAAATGTAAAGATCTGTTTATCAGGGACCCACAATGTCAGAAGATCTCTAAATTGTACAATATTCTTAACAGAAACAGCTTTGGGCCCCCCTTATGCTAATATGACTAAATGGGAAGCAGATATGGGGACACCCATAGATTTGGCATGGTTTAACTTTTGGAGTAGAGCATCCAAATCTTGTGTAGAAGTGAAAGATAATAGTTATATGTTGATTTGCCATTGGTATATTACTCTGGATGCTCCATCGTATGAATTCGATAACATCTGCAAATTGCTGACGATGCGGCCAAGCACTAGGTACGATGTTTCACGTATGGTATTCCTGCACCCTCATTCAGCAATACTGGAAGGAAGGGCATTCAAAAATCAAGAGGATTACGGAAGTTAAATTACCACTAGAACCACTTTACTATCTTTTTGGGAAAGGAGGACTTGGTGGCCAGCTAGAAATTGTCTAGTAAAAGCGTTAAACTGGAGACACTCTTACTGGTTGAAACCAGGATTACTGGTTGCAATAATCCATAATTGGAAAGTGAATGCTGCCCCGACTATTCGGGAATGGTGGTCAAGAATTTGATTTAGAGTGCCCATGGATAAAATGGAGGCCTCCAATAGGAGTGAGATGCTAAAGTATCCAGAAACCTGGTGCACATTTATCCAATTTGTTCAACAAAATGACTTCCCGAATGTACATCATAAGCCCAATGACATGCAGGCATTTACATTGCTATAACAAGGTTTTGTTGATCATAGGAGTCATCATATGCATTATAACACGGGCAGAACAATGGGAAAACCTGTACTCTAATCCTCCCAGTATGTTGGTTACACAGCCTTCGTGGCCAAGGTAATTCTTTTTTTAGGATCATAGAACTTGACAGGGTGGATGGAGGTACAGAACAGAATGAGCAGCGTGCTTATTGAAAGAGGCAGTAACGTACGTGCCCGCAGCTTCTCGGAGGGGTCAGTTATTGTTGAAGATCCTGGTCTTCTGATGTTGAAGATAAAATTATGTGTTTAAGGAAAATCAACACAAAAGATAATTGCACACAAAAAAGTACCACAGACTTGTGTGGCAATGTGGGTGTTAGGCTCACCTGGTATCCACGGGGACGCCACCCGGCTGCCGGACCCTGGTGCCCTTCTCGGTCGCTCCCGGCTATTATCAGCGGGAAGTTCTTTCAGAAAACAGGTGGGCAATGTTCAAGATTGAGCAACTTGGGAAAATAACCACCCAACACCCGGTATGCCCGCAGCGTCTCCCTGGGCCTTTCCTCACCTTGTTTTGGGCTTTGACGAGCTCTTCGTCCTGCCTTCTTGGCCGGGGCGTGTTGTCCTCTGAGGGCGATTGCAATCGAGTTACTTCACTGATGCTGCCCCTTTGAGTCTCTCATGTAGGTCTTATTACTGTTATTCTGTAAGCCTTTCTTTGCACTAATGATGTCTTTTCTCTCCCAGTATGTGCGCGGGAGTCCACTGTGGGCCGTTGGCTGGATTTGGGCTCACCGGCAAGTGATGGTGTTTCGGAAACGCCTCGATGCGGTAAGTGGGCGCTATACGTAGCGCTATGGTGCCGTGCTTCTGCTAACCTGTTGTCTTTTATTCCCTTTGGCCGCTGCGTTCACCGAAGCAAGAGGCTCCTAAGCGGTGCTGGTCGATGGGCGACTTGAGAGGTAAGTTGCCGGCTCTGATGTAAATGTCTAATGTCTCTTTTCTCTCTTTTTGCAGGTTCGAAGATCCAAGAAGCTTGCTGTTCCTTGGGTGCTGATTGCAGTCTGCGGTGGAATCTCAGATAAGCTGCTGAAAATAACGATCTCCTTTGTTTTGCAGGTGCGGACTTTGAGGTTCGAAGATGCTGCAGAACATGATGAGCGTCACGTTACTGGAATGCAAAGTAACGTGAAGCGTGTACTGGAGTTCGGGTGTGGTTTATATAGCCTGCAGGCATCCCAGGTATCACTGGGCCTGCCACACCCAAAATGCTAGACCGCATGGTTCAGTTTAGGAACTGAGCCATGTGGAGGCATCCATGTTGCGCAATGCCCTTATGGGCCCCGATTACTGCTCTAGCATATGAGCCTGACGCCAAAGGCGCCAGGACTGATTCCAAGAGAGTCTGGGGGCAAATGTCAAGGGCCTGATGGGTAGAAGTAGCCCACCTGGCCTGGCTATCCAGGCTTAGGGCAAGGTAAAGTTGTTTCTTTGACGAATAATTGCAGATCAGCAGTAATCAGGATGATATCTCTACTAAGCCAACTAAAGTATGTTTTATAAGGACCAGTATGTGTCAACCTTTTTAAAAACATTATTTTGATAAAGTCAGTCTTGCAATGTCATTCCTAAAAAGAATTTTACATTATGCATAACAGTGTGGCTACTATAAAACACTATTTTCTCCATGTTTTTCAGTTAATTTCAGTTAAGGTTAATGTATCTAAAACTCATAGTGCAAACTATGTTGGGGAAGCTGGATTGTATGGAGAAACACAAAAGAGTACTTATGAAAACGTACATCATCCCACAGCCAAACGTTTTTGATGGAAAACTAATTGCGTGACCTGCTGGTTGCATGCATCTGTGCAGTTGGTGCCCAACCCATCAGATGATTCCAAACGACTTGGCATCATCAAAGTAGCTTTAAACCAGCTAGGGTGAAAGTGTGTCTGCAAAATACAATTGTTCACCTAGTTTGCCTAGTTCTCTGCCTGCTGAAATGACATCCTCTCTGCTTAGTTATCCAAGCTTTGCTTTCCACTTACATAATACTAAACAGAATTCTAACTAGTTTTCACAAAGAACCGATCAATAGTTCCATCCAGCCTGTACTTCTAGAGACCAAGTTTAATGCAAGGTCTCGCAGTAGTTCTCTAGATCTAGCAAGTAACCGCCGCATTCCATGCTGCACCTCTCCACCGCCCACCATCTTGGTGCCAGTGCCCCAAGCAGTGTCACCCCATCCCCTCCACTGGAGTTCCTCACCCGCCCACCCCACTTCCTCCCACCGGAGTCCCTGAGCCCAACTCCCTCTACCCACTCACCTGCGCAACTCCTGGCCCACCTCCGGAAAATGTTATTCCGAATTGCGGACATAGGTTTGCTTTTAAGGGAAGCAGGTGAAAGTTAATCGCTCAAACTGTGCGACCAGCACCCTTATTTACGGAACGCCACACTTGTAATGAGGCCCACTGACATTTGGGTCAATGCTTTGTGAAGGAGGTGCCTGGAGAGGGTAAACGTGTGTGTTTAAGCATGCATGAGGCACCCATGAAAGGAATAGACATCACTGTGCAGTGAGGACAGGGCAATCTGATGGTTCGAGCGATCAGAAATGAGTGGTTCTGGATAAGGACCAAAGAGAAGTACAGGAGTTAAATAGGACTTTCCTTGCATTGTTCCTGTGGGATGTTAAATGTGTAGAACTTGTCACCACATTGATGTGTTAAGGCGCCCATTACATTTGAAAGTGCACTTTTGTAGTTATTTGTCAGTAGACAGCCAGTATCATTTACTTGCGTCTCTTCAAAGGGAGCAGCCTTATTTAATGGGTGTTCATATAATAACTGGTTGCAGATGAAATGAACAGATACCAAATTAACTCCTTGTTGAGAGACTGTTTTTCCAATCAAAAAGTTCTACTAGCGCTTTCAGCACCAAGTATAAGGCTCTTAGCGTTGTGGGGACAGCATTTTTGGGCTCGTCTTGGGGTCTTCCTTGTTGATTAACGTCATGTTCAAATTGGAAGACTAATAAGGACGGGTTGCCTGTTACTCAGCGGAACGCAGGAGAATCAGGTTGTCTTCCTGTGTGATGAACGGAGTCTGCTGTTATTCTGGAGAGATTCAGTAATATCCTCCCCCATTCCAGGAAAGTCCCAGTAAAGGGGATCTTTTAAAGTAAGGCTAAACTGAATAGAATATTTAGTTTTCAGCCTAATAGTTAACTATTCGGATGAAGACTAATAGTTTTATTTAATAAATCATGTTCCAATACTTCATTCATTTCTCTTCATTTCAATCAATGTTGTATCTTTATTTAAAGCATACAAGCCAGCAATGTAAACAAATGCAGGGACCAAATGTATGGAAGGTTGTTTCATATACAAAACCTGAGCAAGTCAAAATGGGAGGCTTCACAAAGGCAAAGGGGCTAGTTTGCAATGAATAAAATGGATATTGAACTGTGGAATTGCCTTTGCATTATCTTGCGAGTTGCAAGGTCGCTGAGGTGGCTAGAGTTTTGAAAAACTGCTTTGCAGCTCACATAGAAAAGTATCAATGGTTTATGTCTGCTTGTGCAGGACACAAGTCAAGAGGAAATCTAAAGTGAGTTGACTATCTTGGGGAGGCAGGATTAGAATAATGGGGGCTTCCGCTGTGTGGGGCGCAGCAGCAGGCATGGGGTCCGATTCCAAGAATGACATGCTAATTTTGCTGGCTCAGCCCATGTTTGCCTCGAAGAGCCAGGCAGACTCTCAGGTTTGACCCCGACCTGGTCCATCCCAGGAATTCTCTGGATCTCCCCACCTGTACCACCTACAAATTCTACCAACAGAGCTTAGCTCTCTGACTCTCATACAAAAAGAGTCCTCAGACCTATCATTACCCGCTCTCACACTGGGGAACTGGAGAGATTTCCCAACAAATTCCTCTAAGAGGTCTCTTAAGTGGGGTCAACTTACTCTGCACGACACAACCAAGCCCTACTTGTCTCCACTACCTGTTGTGAATTATTTTTCTTAAAAAGTGCACAGGGGAAATAAGTGATGGCCAAAAGTACATCTGCATTGTTTCCGGCCAAGTATAAAAGCTGTGCACATAGTATTTGTCTAAGAATCTGTAAAAAAAAAAACATGCCTTTTAGAGAAGATTATCAATATAAGAAACTGTTCAACTGAAATGCAATATATGTTTTCTTGTGGCTTAGTGTTTGATCTCTCAGCTGTGTGACCTGGGTTTGAATCCCAGCCATGACACTGTTTAATTGGGGGCATAATTGTTGAATTACGAAAATACACATTGGGGGGGGGTGTTGTCCACAATCTGAAAAAAAGAGGGCAGATACGACTTTTGCCCTGGTTTAATGCTATTCAGTTTTGCAATCTGATCGAATTGTGAACGTTAGCAATGCCACACTTAGAATTGTGAATGTTACCAATGGACTCACTTAGGTGAAACTGTGAATGCTAAGTAAATGTCGCACTTAGATGGAATTGTCAATGCTAAATAAATGGCACACTTTATAGAATTGTGAACGTTCGCAATTGCCTCACTAAAATAGAATTATGAATCTTAAGTAAATGCCACACTTGGATGGAACTGTGAATGCCAAGTAAATTCCTCACTTAAATGGAAATTGTGAATGTTAAGTGAATACCACACTTGGATAGAATTTCGGACCGTTAGCAAGCACGACACTTCGAAATGTGAGCCTTAGCAAATGCCACACGCAGACAGAACTGTGGCAACTAGCCTGCGTCGCATATAGACAAGATTTTGAATGTTGGCAGATCCCACACTTGGATAGAATTGTTAATGTTAAGCAAACGTGGACTCTCAAATCTAGGTACAGCCTCCCCATTGTCTATTGTAAGGTGAAACGTAATGCATTGGAATACCTGGGCCTCTCTCCCGCTCTGCAGGACTCTCAAATCTAGGTCTGACCTCAGTCTCTGGGCGTTATATGTTGAGACCCACCTATTGTGAACCTAGACCTTTCTCCCACTGTATACAACTCTCATATTTAGGTATAGCCTCCATCTTTATCTGCTATATGGTGAAACGTAGTGTATTGTGAAACTTAGGCCTCTTCACGGCTTTGCAGGACACTCGAGCCTAGGTATGGCCTACATCTTTGTCTATTGTATGGCGAAACTCAGTGCATTTTGGGACCTGGGCCCCTCTCCCACCGTACAGAATTCTCGAAATCTGTGATAGTACTGTGAATTTACTAGTCTTCGTCAGTCAGAAAATGGCTAGAAATTATTAGCATTACATTGACTCACACTTAGAAAATTGTTAAGAACTATTGGCATTGCACTGAACCAAACCTAGAAAGTGCCCACTGTTATAGTACTTTGACTCTACTAGTCTGCATCGCCTGCTTGTGCAGTTGTCCTAGAACCGATCTTAGTACGATTGACTTAAACCTAGAGGGTGCATGCTATGATACTGTGATTTATTTACACGCTTAGGAATTGTTCTTGCAAGATTGATTCACATCTAGTAAGCTACTTTATCTCACATCTTGAAAGTACCCCCTCTGATAGCACTATGACTCAGGTGCATGCGCTGCTCAATTAGAATTGCTCTCACCCGCTCGACTCACAACTAGAAAATTCCGCCTGAGATAGTTCTGTAAGTTACTTATCTATGTTTTATATCATAACTCAGCCCACACTCACCTCCCATATCACTATGCTTACTCTCTTCTCTACACCACCACACAGTTAGAGTGCAGCTATACCCCCTCGATCAATTTCGGCCTAGATGCTCACATACGATTAACACACAAACACCTCATCATTCGAATAAAACGCAGCTATATCCCATGACAAACCAGCCTAGCTGCACACATAAGCGTACTACTGGCCCAACGCAGCCAGAACCCAGTCTCGGTGTCCACCCACCAGACTGCACACATTGAACTGATATCAATACCACCACACATAATGCTAGGATGCAGTTACCATCAGGCAATTGCATCAGCTGCACACACAACTGGTGTTCACAAGCACCCGGCAACACCTTATTCTATCAACTGACCCGGACTACGTTCCCGAGGGCGTTCAACCTACCAGCGCTTTGAGGTCATACCAATGATTTATAGATCGCTATATAAATGCCACATAACATTTGCCTTTGAGTTGTTGCATTGTAGTCACATGAGTAGACAACGTGTCGTGTTTGAAGAAATGCACCCATTATAGTGATTGTTAGTTGTCAAAACAAGTTTTTTTTTTTTATTAGGCGATTTCAATTTGTTCGGTCACTTTATCCTCCGTTTTTGCCATGTGCAACTGCCAGAGTATAGGTTGCCTTGCCATTGTGAGGCATTGCTGGTAACAAGGTATCATGACCACCTACTGCCGGCTTCGAAACTTCCATTTAGACATTTATTAAAGTGAACTTAGGACTTTAACACTTTAACCAAAGTTGTCTTTGTCCAACTGTCAGGTCCCATCAGCGTTCTACAGCACCAACCGGAACCAAACTGCAAATAACTGTTCTTGGCCTGCACGAGAAAGGGCGAGTATACGTCTTGTGTGCCTTTTTCCATCAGTTCGCTCCATTGTCATCGGAGGCGGATTTGTTTTTTCGGCACCGGCTGTGCTTTGATGCACCCTCAGTGTAAATCGCTCTGCTTTGTGTGCTTGGATCAAACCAGTAACCCGGCAGGGGTCGTTTTGTTTCACGGGTCACTTGCAGAGCGAAGCATCTGTGGGCCAAGCACCGCTTTAAGACTTTTTATAAACGCTTTAGTGCAAATTCCCCGGAGCTGCAGCCAACATGTCTGCCTTTTGACCCCTGAACATGATTTGAGGCCATGTAAATTTCCCCGGGACTCCTGTCAACCACGAAGCTAAACAGCTGCGAGAACAACACGACGTCTCAAGCTTTTTCCCTGCACTTTGTATTTCTTTAACCAGCGTTAACGTTTGACATAGGATTACTGCAGGTGGGAAACCGCTGCCCATAACCGGGCTGTAACAGTGCATATGTTACTGTTCTAATCAATGAAATGCCCTTTCATTTTCTAAAAGGATGTGTGTAGCTTCAGTTCATTCGGGTTGTACTGTGCTAAAATAAAGCCTTCAACCCTTAACGCATATACTGAAGGTACAGCCAATGTAATGATCCACAACCCAAACAATGAAATAACACTCCATTTATTTTGCCATTTGTGAACAAAAGGCTTTAAACCAGCAGATAGTGTGCGTGCCGGCAGGGTGAACATCGGTGTTGCTGTTGAGAGACACAGAGTTCAGTTTGCATAGATTAAGCTAGAGCAACCATCTTCTGTGCACACTCGGCATGGTTATCAAAGCTATATAGATCTATGTACAGCTTTCTCCTTGCATACGGTGCACGGTAAACTTTGTGGCTTGCAATTTAAACGGGGTTAACACCTGTTGCAACGGGGCCTTGGGCCCCGAGAGCAATCGCGATGTAGGCAAGGGGAGGACGTAAATTGCCTTGGGCGGCTCTGTGACGTGAGCAATGCACAAAAAGTGAACACGCCCCAATGTGAAATGTGCAAAGGTCTTTCAGTTGATCTTTTCCAAATGTATAAATTGTATAGGACAAATGAGAATTTGCCAAAATATTTTCCCGTAACATTGTTGGCTATGTATAAAAGGTGCACACAGTTTAGTCGACGAAATGTTAACAAAACAAGTAGGTATACAGCAGAATAAAACATTTTACAACTCTGTCCAGAGCAACTCGTCTGGTATTGTGGCTAAGTGAACAGCCTCCCATCCACGCTTCTAGGGTCGAACACCAGCCACGTTTTTTTTAAAATTACGTAAAACATGCGGTGGATGGCGTCCTCGCTCTGAAAGAAGTCAGGCGAACGCAGTCTACCCACGCGGTCCCTCGACTTGTGCCCTGCACAGGTTGTACAATTGGCTAAACTGTGGCCATAATTACCATACACAAATCCTGATTTAAGTGTTTGCCTTCCCGCCTTTGTGCCATGACAAGAGGGATTAACCCTTCCCACTAGCAAAGAAACGATTTAAGTCTGGTTGTTGAACATGTGGTTCAAAATGGATGCCATGGACAAACTTGCAAACATTTTGCCGCACCTGGGAGAGATTTTGTAGCAAAAATTCTAGATTTATATTGCCCATTGGGGTTAGAATTATTTTAGGGGGGGTGAAGGAAAAAAAAGCAACAATCCTCCATCAGAAACTGACCACCAACTGTATTTGGTGCTGAAACTGCAATCCATCATGGTGGTAGGTGTCCGAACAGAGTTTTGAAGAACCCAGGCTTGATCGGGTATGGCCCTAATATCATTAAACACCCACAAACTGGGAGAAGAGACTACCGCCTACCAAGACTAAGATTAAGATTAATACACGGGTGCTCCATCCAAGGGGAAAGGAGCTAAAAGCTTGGTGACTTTCCCAACTTTAAGTCGTTTCTTAATGTGGGCCTTGCTAAATCAGACACTGAGCACCTTCCCATCACTACTAGACTGGACAGTACCAAGAAATGTCAACTGAAGTTGGTGGACCAGAGGAAACTTAAAAAGACACTAGGACGTTGGTGGCTGTATGGCATGCCACAGCTTGCCGGATGTGGACTGAAAACAAATGGTCCGATAACGGGCAAGATAGGACCACGGCCAGTGGGATAAAGTGGGTAATCTGCCGGTATTCCTTTCAAAAGATGATCAGAAGCAGGCATAAGTAATTGTAGACGATTACTCTCAGACATCTGTATCAGTGAAAAGTACAAATTGCCACAATAATTACACTCCAAAGACATTAAAGGCTGGGGATGTCATAATTCTGACTGGAGATTCTTACCAAAGTTCTTAACTAGGCATCCAAAGATAATCTATTGTTTGCCGAACATGTGTATTGTCATGCAGGCTAAAAATTAAAAAGCCAGCAAAGACGGGTAATGGCAATAACAATTAGATTTGTATGGCCTCTGCAAGCAGGGGATCGGGGCAGTAAATCATGCAATCGAAGCCTTACCACCCACAACAACGGAGAACATGGAGCAAACAGCCCTAAAGAAACACTTGTGCACCAGTATAGATCTATGAAGTGTGCCATGGGAGGCATCATCCTGTCCAATAAGTGAATTGGCAAGTCCTCTGTTCAAGTCATCCACTACTTCGTGTTAGGAAGAAATCACAAAACAGTATCAGGTCTAACTCCCCTCCAGATCATAGCACAAACCTCCAACAATGGAGTTCATGCCCACCCAATACAGAGCCCCTTGATCCCAGGAAAGAGGAAGCAAAATAGTTAAAATCCACAGTGGCAGTGATCCTGGTGACAAACAGTACCAGGGGCGAATCACTGCTTTCTTGTAAAGCAGTTTGATTTTAGATAGGAGATTAGTCAAAGACATATGTAGACAAACATTTTAGACTGTTGGATCAGAAGAACAAGTTACTTACCAACTGTAACTTTCTTTCGACTGGATGTTCCTCCCACGTATTCCTCATCTTGTGATAATTCGTTTCGCCAGCTTCGCTGCATCGGAAAAAAAATTTCGGCAGAGGGCGCTGTGCTCGAGGTCATGGTGTCGAATGTCCCTTGACGGACTCTGTACCGTGTCGATGTCACCGATGGTATAAATGGCTCGAGCCGCGCCCGTTGGCTTCAGTTCTGTTTTTTCGAGGAAATACTCGTGGAACATCTAGGCGTATGCTGTGATTGATAGGCCCATCGTGAGAGGAAATTGTAAGAAAGTATACACTATACTGCGGGGTAGGTTGGGAGGGTCGATGAGGAATATGTGGGCGGAACATCCAGTCAAAAAACGTTACAGTTGGTAAGTAACTTGTTCTTCGAATGGATTGTGTCCTCCCACGTATTCCTCATCTTGTGATAAGACTCCCATTGCAGTGATCAATTTGGAGGTGGGAGTACTAGTTCTTGTTTTCATGTACAGAGTGAAGTACCGCTCTGGCAAATAGTCCCTCATTTGAGGATGAGGTATCTAAACAATAATGCTTGATAAAAGGTATGCATTGATGTCCATGTTGCAGCTGAGCAAATATCTTTTGCCGGTACTCCCCTCTTCAAAGTCGAAGTGGCCATTCCCCTTGTGGAGTGAGCACGTAGCCGATCTGGTGGATCTTTTCCTGCTAATCTGTAACATTCCAATATAGCTAGAATAATCCAGCAGGATATTGTTTATTTTGCCACCGCTAACCCTAATTTACGACCTGTGTAGCCCACAAAAAGTTGGTCGTCTTGGTGTAATTTTGCCATTCTTGCAATGTAAAAGCTGAGGGCCCTTTTAGGGTCTAGTGTATGTAATCTCTCCTTTCTTCCCCAAATGAGGAGGCGGCTAAAAATGTTGGTAAAACAAATTTCTGCAACAAATGGAAGTCTACCTTCTGTAAGAAACATGGTTTAACTTTCAGAACTACTTTGTTCTTGTAAAATGTGGTGTATGGAGGTTTACATGAGAGAGCCTGTAGTTCACTAACCCTGCAGGCTGATGTTAATGCCACAAGGAGGACAGTTTTTAGTGTTAAAAGCCTCAATGGACATGAGTGCAGAGGCTCAAATGGTATACATGTTAAGAATTGTATAACTAAATTCAAATCCCAAGTTGGAACATGAAATGGTATTGGTGGCTATACATTTGTAAGTCCTTTCAGGAACTGTATGATTAATGGTATCTTGAAGTAGGAAACCTCTTCTGAGGAGCGCTTAAAAATGGACAGCACAGCAAGGTATCCTTTAATTGTTCCGATCTGGAGCCCCAGATTGGCTAGATGTAACAGGAAAGAAAGCAGCATTGGTGTGCTACATTGAAAAGGGTCCACATCTCCATCCTTGCATCAGTTACTGAATTTATTCCAACGACACCGGTACAAGGATTTTGTTGCTGGCCTCCTGGCCGAAAGCAAAATCTCCATTACGTCATCCGGAAGATCCCAATCCTTGTATCTCAACCTCTCCGAAACCATGCATGAAGGTTGAGCGTGTTGACCTCTGGATGGAGAACCCGACCTTCCTCTTGCGAAAGAAGATCCTCTCTTTGTGGAAGACGTACTGGAGGGCAGATGGACATATCCAGAAGGTCCAGGTACCACGTCCTCCTGGCCCAATCCGGGGAAATTAGGATCATGGTTTTCCTGAACTTTCTCAACCTCCTGATTACTTGAGGAACCGCAGGGACTGGAGGAAACGCGTACAGCAGGGGAAAATCACAATCCACTACGAACGCATTTCCTAGAGTTCCTCTCGGAGGCAACTCCCTTGAGTAATACTGATCGCACTTACGGTTTACCGAGGTTGCGAACAGATCCACTTGAGGGGTTCCCCAAAGGGTGAAGATCTCCAGAAGGACTTCTGGAGCTAACTCCCACTCGTGGGAGACTGTGCTCTGCCTGCTCAGAGCGTCTGCCGCTGTGTTCTGCTCTCCGGCTAGGTGAACTGCCGATAGAGAGATTCCCTCTTTTATTGGCCAAAACCAGAGCTGCATCGCCTCTCTGCACAGAGGTAGTGATCCTACGCCTGCTCTTTTGTTGAAGTAGTACATGGCCACCGTGTTGTCTGTCATTATCAGGACATTCTTTCTCTAAACGGAGGGCAGGAAGGCCTTCAGAGCTAGTCTGATTGCCCTCAGCTCCAAAAGATTGATGTGTAGTCTGGACTCCGATGGAGATCAACATCCGCAGATTGTCAGATCGTTGGTGTGTGCTCCCCACCCCGTGAGTGAGGCGTCCATCACTACTGTTATCTCAGACCATGGTTGCCAAAAGGATTCTCCCTTGAGGATGTTGTCGTTGCAAGCCCATCATGAAAGATCCTGAGCAACTTCGCTCGGGACTTGCAGAAGATCTGACATATTCCCCGAGAATTGGGACCACTGACTTCTGAGGGCCCATTGGAGGGATCTCATCCTCAATCTGGCCTCTGGCACCAGAAAAATTCAGGATGCCATGAGGCCGAGCAACCTCAGGAAATCGAAGGCCGGCAGATGCTGGGCTTTTTGGAATTTTGTTACCATCTGCTGGATGTGGAGAGCTCTCATCTCGGGCGGCGAGGCTTTCCCCGAGGAAGTGTCCAAGACGGCTCCGATAAACTGGAGCTGTTGGGATGGTACTGTGTGGGACTTCTTGAAATTGAGGGCGAAGCCCAGGTTGTGGAGGAAGTCGCAGGTGATCGACAAGTGTTCCTGAGCTTGTTCTGGGGAGCGTGCTCTGATTAGCCAATCGTCTAGGTAGGGGTATACGTGAATCCCGCTTCTCCTGAGACTCGCTGCCACAACCGCCATCAGCTTGGTGAAAACCCTCGGAACGGAGGTCAGCCCGAATGGCTGAACTCGAAACTGATAGTGAGAACCGCCAACTGCGGACCTCAGGTATTTTCTGTGCTTGGGATGGATCGGCACATGAAAATAAGCATCCTGAAGGTCCAACGATACCAACTAGTCTTGAAGCTGGAGAGCCTGAAGGATCTGAGAAAGGGTTACCATCTTGAACTTGTCCTTCCTGAGGAATTTGTTTTTCTCAAGTCCAAGATGGGTCTCAATCCTCCGTCCTTTTTGGGGATGAGAAAATAGGGGGGGAGGTGGGGGGGGGGGTAACACCCTTTGTTCCTCCCCACTAAAGGTACATGTTCTATTGCACCTTTCTCTAGCAGGGTTATAACTTCCTGCCAAACGAGCAGGTCTGGAATCTTGGTAGAGCTGGCTCCCGGTGGATGATTGCGAGGTCTTTTTAGGAAGGGAAGGCAGTAACCTTGGGCTGTCTCCAGTGCCCAAGCATCTGAAGTCATGCCTCGCCATTCTTTCAGATGCTGAGAGATCCTGCCTCCGACTGGTGTTTTGTATAAGACCTCAGAGTGATTTGGAGGCAGCTGCAGGAGCGGCTGAGGGCATAGATGCCGTTCCTGAAGATGGCTTTATAGTCTTTTCTCGTCCAACACGATTGATATTTCTTCTGCCCCTTTGAAAAGCCTGTCCTCTTCCTCTACCCACAGAGGAGTACTATCGAAAAGGACGACCCCTCCAGGAAGATGAGCCCGAATAGGGTTTCTGAGGCTGTTGCATGGAGGCACTAAGGGACTTTGCTGCCGCTTTCGAGGTCTGTAGTTTTTCCAGGCTCTCATCAGCCTTACTACCAATCCGCCTCGAGCCATAAAAGGGCATGTTGAGAAGCCTGGTCTGTACATCTGGTGCAAACCCCGACTTTCTCAACCACGCAAATATGCGCAGCACTGTGCCATGGATCTGCTAATACTATCAGCAGAATCCAGTCCAGACTGGAGGCATTCCCCCATTGCCTCTTTACCGTCATGGACTATATTCAGGAAGCCTTCCCTTTCCTCGCCTTCCGGAATATGCTCAGCCGCCGCGGAAATGCATTCCCACAGGGTATGTGTGAACCTGGCCTGGGTACAGGTGACATTGGTAGATTTCAAGGCCATGCTACCCGAAGTAAAAACCTTACGAGCCCAGGCATCAACGTTTCTATCCTCCCTGTCCGGAGGTATGGTTGGGTATGCTGCCTGCCTGGATGTAGTACCAGCCTGAATAACCAAGCTTTCTGGAGTAGGGTGTCTACTTAGGTATTCTGGGTCGAAGTTCTGTACTTTTTTGGGAGATTGCGGTCTACTGCAGCAATGCTATCAGGTTTTTCCCAGTTTCTCAACTGTTCTTTGTAATGCCCTGTGAAAGGGGAGAACCAGATCTTTCCGGGGTTCTCTGACTATAATAGCCATCATATCATCTTGTTCAAATGTAGGGGAACCCATATACTCAATCACCCTACTCATCAAATTCCTATACCCCGAGTCTGCATGTTCTGCAGGGTCAGGTGCAGCAAACTCCAATTCGGGTGATGTGTCTACACCACTAGCAGAATGCAGAGTTTCAGATAGGTCTCATTTTTGTCTCAGGATTCATGAGTTTCTCTGGAACTTGTCTAGTTCCATATTTTACTCCAAGAGGAGTGATCTCCTCATCATCTGAACCAGATTCTTCAAAAATTGAAGACATGGACTTAAAGAAGTCCGATCTTGGTAAGGGTGTAAACATTCTCTCTTCCTCCTCATAATTTGTCGAAGAAATTGGTGTTTTCTTCGAGGTAGTCTTCGAAGGAGTCGAAGGAACCTGTGACACACTCGACGAAGCCTTCGACAGAGGCGTCGAGGATGAACCAGGCTTCGGCATCGGAGCTGTCGCGCCGATGAAATTGCACCCGACTTCGACAATTTTTGTTTATGAGGGATCGGAGAGGCACTTGATCCTCGAGGATCTCTTGACAACTTGTCGACTCAAGATCTATGGGTACTACTAGGTTTAACCGCTGTAGTCCCCGACTTCCCTGCGTCGTCCAAAGGAGCAACCAGGGTCTGGTTTTTCTGAAGTTTCTTCGAGGGGGTCAAGGCCGCGTTCTCAAAGACCCGCAACATTCTTTTTCCAAAGCTCTCCGATTTTGAAGGGGAGTCGGACCTAGTCGGACATCAAACCAATTCTGTTGACGAATCGGACGATGATGATGGAGACCTACGTCTCCTCTTGAGCTTTTTTGAGGAAGACTAAGATCGACTCGACCTGCTACGAGATCGGGATCTCTTCGAGTGCTTTTTGTGTCGTTCCGATTGCTTAGAGTCGGATGACTGTTTTTTAGATAAGGCTTTCAAAGAGCCCTTCAACGCCTTCCGCCAACTTACTTTTCCTCTCACGGAGGGCCTTCTCCGTCAGACGGACAGGAGCCACAGTCGCCGGTCCGATGGTCTGAGCCCAGACACCACAAACAGATATGGTGGGGATCGGTGATGGACATCTTCAATCCACAGTCATTACACTTCTTAAACCCCGTCTTGGGCGTCGAAGCGGTCGAAGAAGAAGACATTTTCTTGACAGAAAATCTCGAAGCGCGTCGTTCACGCGAGCGAAGCAATCGGAAAAACGGAACTGAAGCCAACGGGCACAGCTTGAGCCATTTATACCATCGGTGACGTCGACACGGTACGGAGTCCGTCGAGGGACATTCGACGCCACGACCTCAAGCACAGCGCCCTCTGCCGATTTTCTTTTTTACGATGCAGCGAAGCTGGCGAAACAAATTATCACAAGATGAGGAATATGTGGGAGGACACAATCCATTCGAAGTAGTGTTTTCATGCTGCAAGAGTACAAAGAAATGTACCTAAAAGATGCATGCTTCTGCATATGCCATTTGCCAAGATTTCAGGGCGCACCTGCATGCCACAGTAGGGCAAGAGCACTACCAGTCCAAGTTCTGAATTATCAAGCATAGTTATCCAATACCTGCAACACTTCTTGCAATACTTCATTATGCAACAATTCATGAGACCATCAACCATACATAATACTTTATTCTTCACACAATAGCCAGTGTGGGTACAATGAAATACGGGGCTGGTGGACAACTAAGAATATTTTTGCCCAATCAACTTTCCTGCTCTGAATAACTACAAGTCTAAACCCACTTCTGATTGTTTTCTGTGTCCCATCACAGTGCCTTAGAAATTGATCAAAGCAAATTCTTCAGAGGGGTGAATAAGAAATCACTGTATAGCAATAATTTCCTGTTCTGAATGTGAAGGGGCTAATTAGCAAGATGGCACTCATTTCAGCTATTAGCGAGATCATGGCTAAAAAGGTGTTTGAACTGAGAAGGGGTAGATGACCAGTTGTACAATAGGTCACTGGAAGAAATGTACAGTGGTATAATGTCCAATTGTAAGTACGTGTAGGGAAATATATGCAAAAGAAAAGGATGCAAAGCAAAACTTTGAAAATCAACATGCAGGCTGCAGCCCATGCAAGCATCTAATAAATACATGTGCAAAGAAATGTACAATGTTAGCAGCCCTTCTACAAGATTGTCAAAAGTAACTGACAAGTTCAAAACATTTGTTTTTCCCCATATACCAGAAAGTATCCAGCAACCTTTTGTTAAATATATAAACAGTCCAATCTGGGTTGAAAAGCATAGCATTTCATAGGACAGTAAAAATTGAACTTGGACCGGATTTCTTCCATTTTCTTACCGGATTAAGAATCTGCATTATAAAACCTAAAGACACTGCAAAAATGTAAAATATTAATAGGAGTTTGATTGCAAAGGCATTTTATAATGTTGCCCTGTTTTGTGGAAATATAAAAGCATTGGGGACAAAAAAATGCTGCAATCAAGAACAACTGCAGCATTGGGCCTAGCTGGGAAACATTGCAATCCACTAGCCCCTACTGTCCCAACACCTGAAAGCTGCAGGACAGCTTGCTTTCCCATGAGAGAAGTATGAACACCGACATTCTGAATGAAACAAAACATGTAATCCTTTGGTGAGTGCTGAAGTGTCAGGAAGACAAACACCTTTTAAATACAGAGAATGAATTCTGGGCAGTGGTCCACTCTAAGTAATCTGATCTTCCCATCAGCTAGTTCGGTCAGGGAGAAGGAAATGTGCTCAGAGAGTTGAAGTATGGAACAAGTGATAGAAAGAATCTGGACTCCCTCATTAGCGCAGGGCTGGTGGCCGTGCCTGCTACTGCAACTTCAAAAGAGTCCATGACCACCACATTCTCAGGAGTCATAAATGGCCAGCTCTAATCGTAAAAGAGAATACCAAATCCTCGGTTTTCAAGTAGGAGATGGTATGCCATTTCAGACTGCGATTTAGACCATTATAAAGAAGAAAAGAAAACATTTTACATATGTAATCATTTGTTTTTAACTTTGGAACATGTTGTAGACATTTATTTTTTAAATTGCTTGGTGTGAAAAGCTCAGCTGAATGTAAAATGATACTCAACATTGTTGCAAATTAGGCAAATACAGATATTCTTGCAAAGAAACGGCACGCGCCAGTGCTTCATATATCCTAGTGTCTGTGCCTGCGAGTCGGTTATTCTTAGATGTAAAAAAATACATTTGTGGAAAAGTATCAGTGGGTAAAAAGAAAAATAATTACACAGACATCACAAGTCGTGCCGAGATCAAGCTAGCATCGTTGATGCTTCCGTGAGAAATCTGATTAACTGATTAGTTACATCCATCACAAGTGAGTAATATGATGTTTTTAGCAAATTACAAATGTTTAATGTAGAAATCTCAAAGACGACATCACATCAAATGGGAGAGAAACTGGGTTAAGAAGTCACTGAGTTTAGAAGTCACTCCCATCAGACCAACCTCTTCATTAATATGCCTAATGAGTACAGAGGGGGTGGTTTGATGCAATGCCACTTTTGGAACACTGATCACAAATTGACCAATTACATTAGAGAAAGGATACACACCTCCAAAGGGAGGAGTTGCTGATCTATAAAAGTTCAAACTAATAGATTCTGGGGACAGACCCACTTGCTTCACTCACTGACTGGGACGGACGGACTGACTGAAGGGGAGGAGGTGAAAAAGGAATAGATTGCTTTCCTTTTAGACCCATTTTGGATTACTAGCAGTACATTGCAATAAAGACTTACCAGGAGTTAAAGTACAAGGTATACTTCAGTGGAAAAGACAGCAGGTCCAATACAGAAAGAGGGAAACCCGGCTGTGGAAGAAAGCAGATACCATCTTGCCGACTGCTGCCCACCTGTTCCTAGACGGGGAGAATTTAACCAGTCTTTCAGTGTACACCAGTGTACACCTACCTGTCCTGGAAGACTGAAATTCCCATGGAAGTATAATATTAAGGGGAAATAATAAAATTAGTGAAATTACTGAAGGGGTAGAATATACAAATGGATTGTACATCCTGAGAAATTAAATATTTCAAAAGTGTATGTGATTCTGGAATTACAGATTTTATAGACTAGGTCTTATGGTAAGAATAGTGGTAGATTGCCTGCCTCCTTCTCTGTGTAATGATCAAGCACAGAAGACTTATTCTGTGAGTCAAAAGGGTACCTCCCAGGTCCAACTTGGGTCCTCTATCTCTACACGTGGTGTTCCCCAGAGGTCCAACCTCTCTCACTGGCTGTTCAACCAATACCTGCCACTTCTTGCCCACCGAATTGCCGCTTTCTGCCCCGACTTTCAGTGCTGTGCGGATGTGACAACTCATTTTCAGGATCCCTTCTGCCACCTCCTCTAATCTCCCACTGTCTGTCCGCCATCCAGCAGTGGTGTGCCACCAATGATCTCTGCCTTAATGCCAGTAAGACAGATTCTCCTCATCGGCACACCTGCTCCCTCCTTTCCTGTTGCTCTCTGGCCGGCCTCCCTTAGCCCTCTTCCTGCTCCCACCCGTGAGGCTAAAAAATCTCAGGGTCATCTTCGACTCCACCATTTCCTTCTCTCCTCATATCGGACGTCTGTAAGAAAGCACACAACCAGCTGCACCTCCTCAGAGGTATTCTTCCTTTCCTCTCCTTACCCCAGAAGCTCACGGTCTCTAAAGCTCTGGTTCTCTCTAGGCTGGACTACTGCAACAGTCTCTTTCTAAATCTTCCTGCCTCTATTCTCCGCCCTCTGCAACTCATCCAAAACAGGACTGCAAGACTTGTCCTTGGCCTCAAGCCCAGGGATCGCATCTCTCCAGGACTGAAATCTCTGCACTGGCTCCCAGTGGGGGCGAGGATTAAGGAACAAGTTACTTACCTGTAACTGTTGTTCTCCAGCATGGGTCTGGCATGGATTCACATGCTCATGAATATTCCCCGTCGTCAGGCTGGGAATCCTCGGTAAAGAAAAAACCAGTATCAGTTTCGTTTCTGATCTGTCTTTCGTAGTAGTAACCAATCACTGATCTCTGCGTCATACTGACCACAGCCAATGACTGCCCTCTACCTAAGCCCCGCCTCTGGCAGCCATCTTCAGATTTGGTAGCACGTGAAGTGGCAGTATGACCAAGTGAAGAGCCGCAGAGGGGTAGGCGGGAGGGTTCGCATGTGAATCCATGCCAGACCCATGCTGGAGAACAACAGTTACAGGTAAGTAACTTGTTCCTTCTCCAGCATGGGGTCTGGCATGGATTCACATGCTCATGAATAAAGAATACATAGCAGTACACACATGCACAACCACGGGAGGTGGCAAAGGCTCAACATTAAGCATTACATCAAACTCAACATTAAGCAAATCTTACCTCCTCACCAGGCTCACCTTAGGCGAACAGGTTGCGCAGCACTGCTTGGCCGACCCTGGACTCCTCCCTGGAATCCCGATCGACGCAGTAGAATTTCGTGAAGGTGTGCGTCGACCTCCACGTAGCAGCCCTGCAGATGTCCAGCAAGGGCACACCAGATAGGAACGCCGTGGTAGCTGCGATCGCTCTGGTGGAATGGGCTCTCGGACGGCCAGGCAGCGGTCGGTTTGCCAACCGATGACAGTACATGATACAGCCGGAGAGCCATCTGGAAATGGAAGCCTTCGAGAGAGCCTTCCCCTGATTGACAGGTCCAAAGTTCACAAAGAGTTGTGACGTCTTCCGAAAACACTTCGTGCGGTCCACGTAGAACTTCAGCGCTCTAGCCACATCCAGCGAGTGCAAAGTCCTTTCAGCCGGCGACGAAGGCGACGGGAAGAAAACAGGCAACACCAAGGGTTCGTTGAGGTGGAAGTCCGACGGCACCTTGGGCATGAAGGAGGGGTGCGTCCTGAGCACTACCCTCGTGTCGTGAAAAGTCAAGTACGGAGCCTTGCAGGAAAGGGCCTGGATCTCTCCCACCCATCGTGCGGAGGTGATGGCCACAAGAAACGCTGTTTTCCACGACAAGAACTTCAACGGAGCCGAGTGCAGAGGCTCGAACGGAGGTCCCATGAGCTTGGTCAGCACCACGTTGAGCTCCCACGCCGGAGCCTTCACCGGCGGGAACGATCTGAACAGTCCCTTCATGAACTCTTTCACCAGACGATGAGACCACAAAGACGTCCGCCCCGTGGTTCTGGTGTATCGGGAGATCGCAGCAAGATGAATCTTGATGGACGCGTGCGCCAGTCCAGCTTTGGCCAGCGTCAGTAGGTACGGCAGTACCTGGGGAGCCGTAATCCGTAGAGGGTTAATCTTCTGTGCGTGGCACCAGACAGAGAACCTCTTCCATTTGTGTCCGTAGCATTTAAGAGTTGAGGACGCCCTGGCCTTTGCAAGAACCTCTCTGCAGTCGGCCGGTATGTCGTATCCTCCAAACTAACGCTGCAGGAGCCAGGCCTGCAAGTTCAGCGACGTCGGGTCGTGATGGAGGATGACGCCTCCTTCCCTGGAGAGAAGATCCGCGTCCACTGGCAGCTTGATTGACGGGGACGCCGACAAGTCCAGAAGGTCCGGGAACCATATCTGCCTCGGCCACGCAGGTGCGACGAGGATCATCCTGCACCGTGACCTCTTGAGCTGGTTGATGAGCCGGATCAGCAATGGCAATGGAGGGAACGCGTATAGAAACAGGCCCTCCCAGGGGAACGAGAAAGCATCGCCCATGCTCCTCGGCAGGGGAAACCTGCTGGCGAACCTCCGGCACTTGGAGTTCGTCGCCGTCGCGAACAGATCGATCTGGGGTGTGCCCCACCGTCAGAAGAGGCGGTCCACTAGATCCTGTCGTAGTTCCCACTCGTGGCACGAGCGCAGCTCCCTGCTGAGTGAGTCGGCAATGGTGTTTTTTATCCCTGCCAGATGAAACGGCACCAGAAACATCCCTTGGGCGACGGCCCAATGCCACAGATCCTGCGCCTCCCTGGACAGGGCTGGGGACCTGGTTCCGCCCTGTTTCCTGATGTAGAACATGGTGGTGGTGTTGTCGGTGAAGATCCTCACCACCTTGCCCTTGAGGGACGGAAGGAAAGACCTGAGGGCCCAAAACACTGCACGGAGCTCCAGGACGTTGATATGGAGGGACTTCTCTGTCGGGAGCCAAAGGCCTCTCGCGTGCAGATTTTCGGTGTGCGCTCCCCACCCTTCCAGGGAGGCATCCGTGGTCACTGTCTCCTGGTGGTCGGGGGTCTGGAAGTCCATGCCTGCCGTCAGATGCGCGCGGGTGCCCCACCACCGGATCGCTCATCGGAAACTCTCGTCGAGTGTGATCCTCTCCTCGAAGCTGCCGTCGCCTGGATCCAGCGCGCGTCCAGGAACTCCGGCAACGGGCGCATCCGGAGCCTGCACAGGGGGATGAGGTAAATGCAAGAAGACATCATTCCGAGGAGGGACTTGATGGACCTCACTCTGGCCGCGTCCGCAACCAGCATCCACTGCAACTTGCCCAAAATGGCCCTCGTCCTTTCCTCCGACAGAGAGGCCAGAAGCGACACTGTGTCGAGCTTCGCTCCCAGAAACAGTGCGTCTTGCGCGGGCACCAGGTGGGACTTGGCGTAGTTTATGGAGAATCCCAGGTCCGTGGGAAGTTGGACGGTCCTTGCCGTGTGCTCCACGGCGAGCTCCTTAGTCTTCGCTCGGATGAGCCAGTCGTCCAGGTAGGGGTAGACGTGGATCCCCTCTCGGCGCAGCTGCGCCGCCACCGGTGCGAGGCACTTGGTGAACACCCTGGGTGCCGACCTCAGTCCGAAGGGAAGGGCTCTGAACTGATAGTGACGCCCTTGGACCACGAACCTGAGAAACTTTCGGTGTCCCTTTAGGATGGGAATATGGAAGTAGGCATCCTCCAAATCCAACGACGACAGGAAATCGCCCTCCTCCAGCTGACCCAGGACGTGTTGGAGGGTGACCATCCGGAACTTCCGTGCCTTGATGAATTTGTTCAGTCGTCGTAGGTCCAGGATGGGACGCCATCCTCCCGTCTTCTTCTTCACGAGGAAGTATCTTGAGTAAACTCCGGAGCCCCGAAGCCTCTTTGGGACGAGCTCGATGGCGCCCTTCTTGAGCATCGCCTTTACCTCCAAGAAAAGTTGAGGGACGTGATGTTCTTTCCTGGCCACAGGGGGGACGCGCGGGCACCTCTTTGGAAACTCGAGCGTGTGACCCTGGGCTAGGGCGTCCAGCACCCAACGGTCGGTGGAGATGGATTCCCACACGCTGACAAAGCTCGCCAGCCGGCCTCCCACCGGGGTGCTTCGGTGGGGGCCCGACCCTACGGCCGGTTCAGTCCTGCTTCGACGAGGCTTTGCCGCCTTGACCTACTTGGCAACGACGGCGGGGCCCGCCAGAATTGCCTCGTCCCCTGTAAGCTTCCTGCGACGACGAACGGGCCGCTTGACGGTAGGTGGAAAATCCGCCGCCGGAACCTTTGTAGGCACCCTGTTTGCCTCTGCCGCTCCGAAAGGGCGGCCGCCGTTGCTGGAGAACCCCAAGAGCCCGGGCCGTCTCCGTGTCTGCCTTGATGGCTTGAAGGGAATCGTCCACTGTTTTCCCAAACAGGTTGTTTCCATCGAACGGCATGTCCAAGACTCTGGTCTGCACGTCCTGACGGAAGTCAGTAGCCTTGAGCCATCCACGCCGCCTAAGGCACACGCCGTTGCCCAACTGGCGAAATCCAGTGTCAGCGATGTCCGTCGCAATCGTTATGGCGTGGTCCGACGCCACCTCTCCTTCCTGCAAGATCTCTAGGGCATCCGCCCTCTTGTCGTCCGGTAGGAAGTCCAGCAGGGGGGTCAGTTTGTACCACAACTCCCTGTCGTAGCGGGCTACGATAGCCAAGGCGTTGGCCGCCTTAATGGTCGTCGCTTCAGACGAGATGACCCTGCGTCCCATCGATTTCTTTCCCTCGCCGTCTGGCGGGGAGGTCGACGTAGAGGCCGCCAGCCCCCCCCCCGGTTTCTTACTGGCCGCCGCGGAGACGACCGAGTCCGGGGTCGGCTGTGCCCGAAGGCACAAGGGGCCGCGTCCGGGACCCGGTACTTCTTCTGGTACCAATCCCTTCTAGCCGGCGTCGTGGATGGGTTCTTGAGGAGGGCGATGCCCTCATCCCAAATATCGTCCAGTAGAGATACGGAGAGGACCGTCTTCCTCTTGGCTTCGCGCCATTGATAAAGGAAACCTTCCTTCTTTTCCGGGCAGAGCTGGAAAAGCTCGGATGCCCTGGCGATCATGGAGTGAAACGATCCAATCTCGTCGGGCGGGGAAGCCCGGGTGGGAGGTGACGACGGCAGATCGTCGTCCGTACCCGTCGCGGCCGTGTCAGTCCCCGTATCATCCCCACGAGTCGTGGACGGGGAGGAGGGCTGCACAGGGCGCGATGGCTGAAAAGGAGGTGGAGGATGAATCCTTCTCTTAGGGGGAGGGCTCCCAGAAGGGCCTGGCTCCGGGTCCCCCGTCGGGAGCGGTTCCTCCGCTGGTGGTAACGGCAGTCTCGTCCTTATCTCCGAGCAGAAGGACTGTATAGCCAACAAAATGGCCGCCGAGTTGTCTTGCGGCACTGGTTGAGGGGAGTCCGACGGGCGGTCAGGGGCCCCGTCGGCACCCTCGACGTTATCGTCGTCTCCTACGTCGGGGTCCCTCCCGACGGGCTGGTCTTCTTCCACGCCAACGCCGTGGCTTAAGACTTCGATCAGCTCTTCCTCAGAGGTTGAGGCCGAATCCACGACGACCTCCTGCCCCCCCTTTTTCTTCTCCGTCGGAGGTTTCACGGGGGTCCTGTCGATGGGCATAAAAGAGGACTCCCTCCGCGGTGGCAGGGAGACTCTGAGCCCCGAGGTCGCCACCACTGGTGTAGCCTCCACAGGCTGAGCCAGGGCCGCCGCGATTGTCTCGATAGAGGCCTTGGCTGGATGGATTAAGTCTTTCACCACCTTAGGTGCGCTCACCGCCTTCTCCTTGGGGGGAGGGTTACTGCCTCGCTCTCCCTCCGATGGGGCCTTAGAGCTCGACCGGGGCCTCTCCAGGAGCTTCGCCGGGTGCTCGGCCTTCCTCTTACCCAAACCAGAGCGTTGGCTCATGGTTAATGGTGCCGGGGAGGATGCGCCCTGCCTGGCGCCCGTAGAGCCCGACCGTTCGGCGCTCCCGGTGCCAGCGGACTCGCGGTGCTTGGCCTTGTGTTGGACCTCCGTCGCCGGGGCGTCCTCAAAGGTCTTAGAAGACCGCTCGGATTTCTTCTTCTTCTTCTTCTTCTCGCCTGACGGGCTCTTCCCTTCCAGCCAGTTGGCGAGACGTTGATGGCGGTCCTTCATGGTCCGCTCCGACATATTGCCGCAAAACGCACAGTCCTTATCCACGTGCGTCTTGTCCTCATGTAGGCAGTAAAGACAAAAGGAGTGTTCGTCCTCCTTAAAGACATTCTGAAGCTGGCATCCAGGGCAGACCCTGAACAGCTTTCCGGGCGTCGAGCTTCCCTTCTCCTGGGCCATGTCCGAGATGGGCCTGAGAAACTTCTGGAGTCCTCCAAAAGCGTGGCTCGACGAAAACTTCACCCTTGAGGGGCGTAGACGAATCCGACACGGATCCCCGTTGATCGGATGAAGAAACGGTGGAGCTTGAGGCTCTTTTGACCGAAATACCGAAGTTTTTGAGGAAAAAACGTGAAAAATAGCACTAACGCTCGAGAGCAATAGCACGAGGATCCCAACACTTGAACGTGCGGTAAAAATCTGAAGATGGCTGCCAGAGGCGGGGCTTAGGTAGAGGGCAGTCATTGGCTGTGGTCAGTATGATGCAGAGATCAGTGATTGGTTACTACTACGAAAGACAGATCAGAAACGAAACTGATACTGGTTTTTTCTTTACCGAGGATTATTCATGAGCATGCGAATCCATGCCAGACCCCATGCTGGAGAAGTTAAAAACCCTATGCATTGTCCACAAGGCCTTGTGGGGCCTGGGGCCTCAATATCTTCAACTCTCTCTCCCTAAATATCTTCCTTCACGAGCTCTTCGCTCATCCGCCACCAACTCCCTCAAGGTTAGTCGCTTCTCCAAGCAGCGAGTTGGTGGTAGATCTCTTTCTTCTACTGGGGCCTCCCTCTGGAACAGCCTCCCTGAAACTTAAGAACCATCTCCAGTTCCGGAAGCACCTCAAGACCTTCCTCTTTGCTTTGGCTTTCTCTCCTCCTCTCCCATGCTGATCTCCTGGCTGAATCAAACTGCACTGCCCCCCTGGCAACCCTTGCACTGTTTCTGTACCCATACCGCTCATACTAGCACTTCACACCTGATGTCCACACTTACCCCTGCACTTTCCACCATCTGGCCACACTTGTATTATTATTTATAATCTTATTTATTTTACGGTTATCCAATGTACTGCACTGCCACCTCCCCTTTCCCCCGCACTTCCCCCTTTACCCTCTCCCCTGCACTTGGCGATCTCAATGTCACCTGGCCTAGTAGGATCGCTGTCGGTCTTCCCTCCGTTTGCCCTCCCTTGCCTCGTTGCGCCTTGAAACACTTGTGTATAGACACATTATAAATGCCATATCATATCTCACTGTGTAAATACCTAGAAACACACGGTTATTGAAGTTCTTTCCTGTTTACATTACCAAGGAATTCTGTTACTGGCACTGAACTGAAACATTCAAGACCATTTTCCAGCCTTTAAGTTGTCCATTGAAGGGTCTTTAGCAAACGCACATTAAACATACATTTTCCTTTTTTACAAGCAATTTACACGTGGAAGTGTTAAGTAGCCTGCCTTAAAGTGGGTTTCTGGCATCCTCTGAGATGCTCACATGTCTGATGGATAGAGGGGAGGGGTTTATGTTTATTCCAAATAAAGATTTAGATAGGCAATGATGCTCAGATTTAATTTGGTTTTTAGCAAATGAAAGCTTTATCCTGGACCCTCGTGCGTTTTTCAATCCATGGTATGTGAGCGCTCAGGCTAAACAAAATGTATATGGTTGTGTTACAAAAATATATTGATGTAAGTGTAGCAATGTAAATTGAGGCGTCTAGTGTATTGCTCATTCTTCATGGGAGTCACCATTCACATTGGAATTTCAGACATGCATAATTTGTATATATTTAAATTGATTCAATTATTTCTATTTTATTAATAAATAGACATTTTGTGCAACCCTTTGGAGTGGTCTCTAGCAGGGAGGGAGGCTGCAGGAAATTAATATTTAAATTGAGGGATCCAGGTTTGGGGTACGTCGAAAATTCTCCCAAACTAGTTGTCGTCCGATTAAAACATCCTACATCTTCCAGTTCGTTTTTCAAAAGAAAATTTCCATTAACCTCTTTATGACAATTCTTTGACCCAGGAATTTCATAAAACAGAAAAATTACACAACATGCCATGTAAACATTAAGATGTCTCCCAAAATGCTTTGTGTGAGGTTTCATGCTCTGCCTTTAAGAGAATTTTTGGTGCAATGACAGTTTCATAAAATGCAGCATTGGAATACTTCCATCTTCCCTAGACACTTGGTAGTATAACTACTGTGACGAGTCGAGGGTGTTCGTCCCTTCTCCCTAAGGAGGAGCCTTCCCTTTTGAGGCTGGGTTGGCGAGCCTGCTCCGCAAGAACCTCCTGAGTGGTCTGGACAAGTGGGACCTCACTTGGCGAGACTCCCCCATACGGGACAAGGGCTACCGTTCCTGGGAGGAATTCCCGAGACCATCCACCAGAGTAGCACATATGGGACTATCAGATTTGAATAAAATTATAAACATTCAGAGACTTGGCAGAAGACAAAATTAACTACCCTATAGTTTAGATATGGGGGCTTCCATTGTGAAATGAAGCATACAGTGTTCAGTGCGGCAGGAGGAGAGTAGGTCTGTGATTTCCATTTCAAGGAGGCAGAGCAGAATCACTCTTACACTCCTGACCACTACAGAGCGTGGTTTTAACGCTTACCTTGTCCCTGCAGGAGCGTAAATAGTCTGAGAACCTGGTGTTCTGGCGATACTGGCTAAAAGGAATGTCCCCTGTCACAAAATAAATAGGAGGGGAACTGGAATCAATATTATGTGGTTAATATACTATGACTCACCCCTTTTCCCACCCAGCTGACTCCCTTTAATGTTTCTATATGCCTCGTTCTCCTCCTCACCTGCGTTTTGAAATTAGGGAGCTCTCCATCATGCTTTCATGCAGCGGTGAGTTGGTGGTGAGGCTCAATAAGAGTACAGGCTGGAAAAAGGTTGAAAAGGCCTGAGGGTAAGTGTCTAGATTCTTGGAGGTTTCTTTAGTTTTTAGACAGTTGGGTGTTGAAGTCTTTGAGAGACAAAAGGTTCTATGGTGAGAGAGCTCTCTTGATGTAGATTTAACAACTCTTTCTTTGGCAGGTTAGCTGAAGAGAAAAGTTTCACTTGACGAGCACAGGCGTCATTGAAGAAAAGAAATGAAGTCTTCACTTGAGGTAAGTATGCGCATGAAGTTTGGAAAAGGTGCGCACCACTACATGCCTCTGTTACCAAGCTATGGTGCCTTCTATGTGAGGTAAGTATGCGTGCATAGTTGGGAGAGGCGCGCAGCTCTTCATGCCTTCGATAGCAAGCTATGGTTCCTTCTCCGTGAGAAAGGCTTTGGAAGAGCTTGTCAGAGCTTCAGGCACGTAAGCGCATAGTTTTACTTTTCACTCGCTACAATGTCTTAAAAGTTCTTTCATTAACTATTGTACCTTGTCTTTGCAGGTTTTCAGAGGTCGAAAGATTTCACTATAAAGCTGCGACTGTGGAAGAAGATTGCTGACTGAACTGCGGAACTATGGAGAATGAAGTTACCGGTCAGAGGACTGCTGCTAGAAAACTGAGATCTGTGGTACTTCTGTTAACTTTACGAGTTCATAACATTACTTTTTCTATTGTCTTACAGGTCTGTGAGCTGAGCGCTGTTAGCGTTACACTGATGTCAGCGGAACTAACGCGAAGCGAGTGTTACTGCAGGGGCGGGGCTTTTATTGTCCTCCATGCCCAACTACTAGTCCAATAGATACTAGTCAGTGGCCCGCAAGGCGGCCATCTTAATGGAAATGGTAAACCATTGGATTTCTATGGGAGAAGATTGTAACTTTGGTTCTGAGGAATGTGAGAACGCCGGGTTTGCCATGCTAATACCCTCTAGCCCCCACTGATCTACACCAATACCCCTTCCTGCCCTGAATACCTGATCCCAACCCTACAACTCTGGAGGTGATCATGACTGTGGTGGAGTGCTGTAGAGGGTTCAGTGTTCCGTGGCTCTGTGCGAAGGAGGAGTTTTGGTTCCTGCTGGATTTTCAGTACAGCCGCATCGGGTCGTCGCGATCCAGCGTGTGGCAATAACCGACACTGCTACCCAGACATATGCCGTAAACTTTAAAGTGTACAGGAAGTAAGTGATATCACAACACGCCTTGCATCTTAGTCTGACGGGACATCGCTGTTTTCTAAGGATAACCCCACCCCACGGCCTGGGTGGGGTTGAAATAGAGTAGCTGGGGGCCCGGGAGCCTTGGAGTCTCTTATAAAAGATATTATTTACATTTTACATGGTGACTGCGGGGCTAAGACCCTTTGAGCCAAGATTTTGGCCAAGAGACTACCTTTAAAACACTGCAAGTGGCGAATGATGCAGAGTGTTTATTGTGTTACCCTTCGCATATAAAAACTGCCTGCATACTTGCTAAATTACCATCAATAAGTGGTGGGGTCACCACTACCTAAACAATTTGCCAGCATTCCAGGGAATGCTCCGTCCAAGCCCAGAAACTATAACCCAAGGAAACAAAAGCCGTATGGTAAAACCAAAGATTACAAGTGTGCACCGATGCAGGGGTTGGGGGGCAGGCATGATGAGACGAAACCTCTGAAATAACAAACACCATTAACTCCCCGATCTTACCAAAAATCCCCCGAAGAAAACAAAAGGTAATGTCCTCGTTTTTCACAACAACAAAAAAGGACGCTACAGTGCGCTTGAACAATGTAGCGCATCCCCAGATTAATGTACAATTTCACAAGGAACATAACGCAAATAAATAAGATCGCCATTCTACCTTTGGCAGGATCAATAATTCCCTCCTTGAATTGTGCTATCAAGTCAGTAACTCTATGCGCCCAGCAGTGGAAGTAGATAGTGGTACTAAAAATCATGAACAAACTTTGCCTCCGGTTGTACCCGTGAATTCATCTGATGTTGCTCACAGTTTAAAAGATGGCTGATAATCTGCCCCCAGGGAAGGGGCAAAAAAAATAAAATAAAATAAAAATAAATAAGGGAAATCAACGGGGATGGGGGCGTGGGGGCCCTGCGATTTATTTGACCCTGTGAAAGGGTGGTGGCCCTCCCCCTTCCACACCAAGTGCAAAGGGGGGGCAGCCCTTGTAGCACTCCCTGGGGGCAGATTTATGCCCCCAGGCAGGTGTACATGAGGTGGTTCCCCCATCCAATTGGAGGTTGCCCCCATGAACAAAATGTGCTATGCCAAAAGGCTTAGGGTTACCAGTGGGTTACCCTTTTCCTTTTGTGCACCCGGTAGGTGCACCCAGACATGTGAGGTACCGTTTTCATCGGGACACGTGTGGGGAAAAGGGTAAGGAACAGGAAAAATGTAACCCCTCTGGTAACCTCAAGCCTTTCGGCACATCACATTTTGTTCATGTGGGCAACATACAGATTTGGGCCTAGGGTATCGAAGCCAGCAAGGAAAACAGGGAACCCCATGCATTTCCCAAAAGAGGACACCCGTGGGAATCTACAAAAGGGTTACCCTTTTCATTTTACACCCCCGGTAGCTGCACCCATACATGTGAGGTACCGTTTTCATCGGGACACCTGTGGGAACGCGGGACGGTAGGCCATGTGGTTGTTGGCGGCGTGTTTCGATGGGTGAGCCAAGTGAAATGGGGGTGTTTGGGTAATAAATTCTGGGCCGATTTGCGCAAATCATACCTCTGCGGATTCCCACGGGTGTCCTCTTTTCGGAAATGTATGGGGTTCCTGTTTTCCTTGGTGGCTTGGACATCCGAGGCCCATATCTGTATGTTGTGCCGGTCGGCAGAATGTCTGAGATTTCGCTCTGAAAACCGACTTGGGGTTACTTATGTTTTGGGCTTTCCCCTTGGCGGCCAGGTAGGTGCACCCACACATGTGGGGTACCCTTTTCATCAGGACACCTGTGGGAACGCGGAACGGTAGGCCATGTGTTGTGTTTGTGTGGTTTTGATAACGTTTTAACCCATTTGTTGGTGCCCTATGTCACAACCCTTTCATTTCCCAAATGTGTCCTACATTTATTTGCTGCTTTAAGGACCCATACACTTTGTAACCTGCACAAGTCACCTACCCTTGAAAAGGTCTGCCTGTGCTCTTTCAAAAAATCTATGCTTGCCGTTCCTCGCCACATTGGTTTTCCTGATTTACACATGCTAAGTGCATCTGTTCAGGCCATAAGCATAACACTCATGTGTACCATGGCTCAGTGTTTGGCTTTTGGTATTGCTGGTTTTGTAAAACACTACAAAAAAAGGGTGTTTTCCTTACTGCAAGAGTCGGTGGAATGTAGCGGAGCATTGATTTTATCAAAATGTATAGAAGCCATTGCCGTACAAAGCCAACCATGTCCACCACATACCTTTTTTTCGGTCATTTTCCCACTCTCCCCCCATCTATGGCATTTTCCCCTAACTAGTTGTTGCCCGACCTACACAAATCACCCCTTCCTAAATTTTGTCTACTTTTCAGAAATGTATGCCTTTGTCCTCCAATTCGGCTTTCCTACGCTTTTCTTCCATTCCGTCCATGCATGTCCAATTGGCAAAAATGGCCAAAATCGCCTACCTCTCACAAAACGGTTGATAACCACATCAAAATATTTTTTTTTCGTTTCCACTCAACCTGTTCTTGAAAGTCATGAAATTGTGGAATTCAGCACAGCAAACCATATGTTCCTAGCTCTTACAAGGAACAAACCACAGGCTTCTTTGTACATCATTGTATTGGCATTTTTTGAAAACTACAAAATGTTCGCCCTTTTTAGTTATTTTCTCTCTCCCGCCTACAGCAACCGAGCATTCCTGGGTGGCGTTACGACCGCCTACATGTGGGAAAAAAAGGGGCCAAATTTGGCCGAGATATCTCATGTAACAAAAAAGTTACAATGCATTGAATGGCCACATACCGAAATCACCAAAAAAGGCCTTGGCACGAGGGGGGGCTGGGAAGGGGAATACCCATGGCAGTTAAAGGGTTAATCGCGAATCGTGGTATTTTCAGGTTCTGTTCTCCTACGTTCAGAAGGGGCCAAAGTCTACGCAATTCTTTTTTGATGTTATTCACCAAAGGTGAGAAGCTGAAGACTGTCGTAATTATATCTTTTTGTTCTTGTCTAGGGTGTTGTTCCAGGGTGACGGCTCTTGGGATGTTTTTTGCCCTCTTGCGGACATGTTTAATGGTTCGTTTTGGGTAACCTTATAGCCCAATCGAGAGATTCTTAAACTTTTTCTTGAACCTCTCAGGTCCATCTGTAACGCCCTACTAACAGCGTCCAACCCCAAAATACCAATCTAGGTGTTGTTTCCCTATTTTCCTTGATCATGTAGAAGCGAGAAGGACGATTCTTAATGGTAAGTCACTCTTCTTCTGGGACCCTCCCATGTAATTGACCCTCCGCACACAAGACACTATGATAATCCTGATGTCTATGTCTTACCGCCCTACCCAAAACCCCACCCCTTCTCCCTTCCATCTACAGGTGGGGTCCTTCAACCATCTGAAGCAGCCTTCTTTCAATTTACATCGGAGCAGCCTTTAGGAAATATACTGCTCCCTGACCTTTTCTGGCCCTGAAGAAAGTGGTTCACGTTACATTTTACCACTGAAACTGGTAGGCCTTCCCTCGGCCTAGGAATTAACAAGAAAAACTGGACACAAGGCCGAGGAATTACCCTTTGACGACAAACTTTAAAAGGGACATTGGAATCTTCTTGATACTCCATTTGTTGCTAGACGCAGAGAACAAATTGAGCTCTGTGCTCTGTGCTAGTACAAGCAGGGGTTTCCGAGTGCAGCTCGGAAATTTGCCCGTGGTGCTCCCGATTAGACACAGGAAGTCCCACCAGCATTTTATCCACTATACTATATGACATAGAAAAAAATAAAGTTGCCACCTTCCACTTGTCTTAACAGTATACACATGTGGTAATAAGTACAACATGCGTTTTTAAATCTAAATCCAATTTCTCCTGCACCAACCCAAGAAAATCTCAGTGCAAAGGCAACCTCTTCTCAACAGCATATGCCCTTGTGTGGACGATACATCCACACACTACTGGGTATAGGCAGCTACGAGGAACCTAAAGAACCCAACTAAGGGCAAATTAATTAAAACTATTGATTACATTATTTTCTGTTTGATTGCATTTTTTGAGTTTTGCTTTGTGTGAAAACACTGAATAGGGTACTTCTCAGGTGCAGTACCCGACACAGTCCAACATATATAGGTACAACAAGGAGTATTGCCTTCAAAGGAATGTGCAGGGCTCACTCCCATTTTCTAATGGACAGTGGATGCCTAGAGTTCCTTGTGAAATCTAAAAAAGAAATGTGTTACAGGAAACATGGTTATGTCAGCCTTTTTATCTGTATGGACATTCAATCCATCAGGCCCTGGAAAAGAAGGGGGCGATAGGACGCCCCTCGGGTGGTTTACTAATAGGGTCAGACCTCCCCTCCACACTCAAAGCCTATAGACGCAGGGGGAAATGTCTTGGTGGTGGAAGTGGGTTTACTACAGTAGGGTACTCATAAAAGAATATTAATATATTCATGACCTCCTCCCCCACCAGGGATGGCCTATCTTTGAATATATTGATAAACGTATAATGTCTTGGGTGGGTGACCTGGAGTCTGATATCCTACTGGGAGGCAACCTGTATACAAGATGTGGTGAACCTGTGTCTAGGGTGAACTTCCCCACATATTGAACAAATAATCTGATGTTGAAAAAAATCCATCATCAAGGGACGCGAGTGGCTCCACTTCCTTACAGAGTGGGAACTCACTCCCCTTAATGGTCGTCTACCGAATGACATCCCTGGCAAACGACTTGGAATGTGGGCAAGAAACGTGGAATCCTGGAATATGAATGTAGGAATGGTCCACTGTTAGAGTGTTTCATCATTGTGTGTTGTTTCAATGGAGTACCGTGACCATGATATTCTGGAACTCCATCTAAACAGAATAGGTGGGAAGCTCAGGGTAATGGGACATAGGGGGTTTGGAGGTAATCCGGCAGGGAGAGGGGGGACAATATCATTTACTGGTCTGCAGGTAATATCAGGAAGGTTTGTAAGGAACCCGCTGATATTTCAATAGATGGCCTCAACTACCTGGCTAAGACCACCGCAGAAGGTATTGAATCATGGATTCTTTAAACTAAAAGGGTAGGGGCTCTGAAGGGAAGACCTCAATCCTCACTGGGGAATAAAAAGACAATGCCTTTCGATAAGGAAATACAACTAGCTAAGCGCTGTTAGGCAAAGGTTTTTTGCAGTACCCTTTGGGACCACTACACACAACTAGGACTACAGGTGTAAGCAAAACCAACCTTTGGTATAAGTCTGTGCTACACAGTTTTTGGTAGCGGAGCTGAGCAGCCAGGCTAATCTCAAGAGGGGAATGTGAGCAGTAATGATGTTACACAGACGTCTACAATCACAAGTGTTCAAGTAAACTCTTACACTCAAGGTTTCTTTGATAAATACTTATTAATTTATTTATCTGTCAGTTATAAAAACATTAATGAGAAGGAGGCAATATAATCACACACAAATATACTTCAATACTATTTCAGAATACTTTTCAAGAGGAGTAAAAGGCAAAGATTATTAGAGAAAATACTTTTGAGTTCATCAGAAGAGTCAATTCAATTCAATAGGCTAGGCCACAGTCCATGGGCTAAAGTCTTGGATAGGATAAAGCAGTTCTGGTAAGTAAACGGTAAAGTCTCTGCACACGTTCTTGGAAGTAGTTTGTAAAAAGAAGAATCATATGTTGGGTCACAAGATGATTAGGCCTGCGAGTTGCAAAAGTTTCAAGCACTTATCTCTTGCGGTGAAAGTACTCAGTCTGATTTCACAGTACCTTACAAATGAAGAAAAAGATGCAGCTGAAGACTTCATAATAAAGAAACAAACAAACTTCCGTTCCTGGCAGTTCCTGCAGATCTCGTTGTTCCTCGTTGTTCCCGTGCCTCAGTCTTGGGGACAAGAGGGAGGATGTTGGGGGGACTCCTGCACTGCACGGGCGCTGGTCCAAAAGCTGACACTTGGCAAACTTCAATTCCGGTAGCTATAGTAAAGCACACAAACTGGTGTCCCTCTCCCTGGTTGTAATGTTTCCTGGCGGCCTTCACTCCTGAAGCCTGCCAAAGACAACTGAACAAAGGAACCAAACTAGGTTTGGGGAGCAGAACAAAACTCTAGAAGGCCCTTTCCACAAAGAAATGGCAAGAAAAGAAGACTGGCACCTGTTTTTACAGAGGAGGATCAGACGCCATCTTGAAAAACATAGCTCCCGCGATTTATCGCTACAGGTGTTCGCGGTCGGGAAAAATCATGGTAGTTCGTTGTAAAACCACTGCCACCATTCGGAGAGGAAAGGGTAGCATTTGACTTCTACATGAGTTTCTAAACACCGGGGATACTAAGTAACCCCTCCAGAACTCTATTGGAAGATAGGGTGTGCTGGGTCTAGGAATTTTAAAGACTAGTAAAGTCAATTTCACTTTACTTACTCTGGGAAACAGTAGTTTATCCCAGAGAAGGCATTTAAACCTTGGGAAAGCCTAAAAAGGTTTCCCTGTGCCACTGCACTGAGGGTGCTGTGCGATACAAATGAAGATGCCTATGGAGTTAGACTCCATAACTAAAAGAAACACACAAGTAAAACAGTTCAAAACACATGATAGAGTGGGAAAAAGGGTCAGACTTCTCCAGGTAAAACAAATCAAGTCCTCAAAATCCAGCAAAGTTGCTGGGGGACTCTAGGGTGAAGGGAATTAGCACATGTATTAGAATTCTCCCCAAAAAGCGCAAGCTGCACAGAGCTGTGATTCATAAAACGGTATTCACATTCTGCCTAAGGTGCCTGGGTTAATATTAAAAAGGCTAAGAATCTATCGAAATTGGCATGTAAAGCCAATTGGCATGTAAAGCCATTAACACATAAATGGCAGCAGCTTTTAAAGGCAATGCTTAGCCATAATCCAAAAACAAACTCTCTTTGGCTAAGGATCCGAAAGAGGAGAAAAAAAAATCCAATCCCTGAAAAGACTTGGAGTTCATTGAAGCAAATATGTTTAAACAAGGCCAAAATGGGAAACCACAATAACCGAGAAGTACCTATGGCCGTTGCATTTTAATAGAGAGTGCATAATTGACATATGAAGAGCAAAAAATTCAAGGCCCCCTGGACCAAATGATCTGGCCACGGCTGTATTATAGGCCGACCCACGAAACTGGGCGACGCGGTTATGTATATTGTTTAAGATTTGTCAGCAGAGGGAGGTACCACAATCTTGGACGCGATCCATACTGGTACCCATTTATAAGGCCGGAGACTGTTTGCTTCCCGAAAACTATTGTTTATCATCATTACTTGATGTTATGGGAAGGTGCTCGCCACCCGAGTTCTTTTTCATCCACCCATGTTTGCAGATGTTTAAAACCAATTGCATCCGCTACAAACAGGCTTCTGAGCAGGAACCAGTCTATTAGAGTCTTGATCTCTATAATGCAAAAAGTAAAATCAAGCCCCTCACTGTATATTGCCTTTGCTATTTTAAATCTGCATTTCAGTTTGTCAGAGATCGATACTACTGCCAGGATATGGTTAGGATTCGGAAACCATTTTTATATTTATATTATGCGGATTTGATCCGCCATTTACATGCGGACACTAAATGATCACATAAGATTGACCAGAACAGATTTACGGCAATTCTGTATGCCGATTACCTTGTACTCCTTAGCAATACTGTGGCTGGAATTAAGGGACTACTTGAAGAATTGGCCCAACATACCAAGGAAAACGAGAACACCATAGGTTTGGAGAAAACCAAGATGATGTTGGTCTCCAAGAAAATTAATAGGTCAGTCATTGAAACCCTGCTGGGACAAATTCAGTACACTACTTCATAGAAATACGTTGGTCTTGAACTAATGCATTCGACGAGTTATGAAAACATAATAAAATCTAAAACCACAAAGGCAAGGCAATTAACCTGTTTGATTAATAGATTTGAGGGAGAGGGCAGGTTTTTCTAGGAGTGGGATCCTCAAGTTGTACAAACAGTGGTTCTGTACCCCAATTTGTATGGACTAGAAGCCCTGCAAATGGAAAAATTGGAATGGTTAAATCGTATCGAAGGGTTCTTCTGGTGCAGCATGCCGAGTCTACCACAGTCTACTTGGATGTAGTACTTGCGCCTAGAACTAGGACTCTTTGAAGTCTATGACACTAAGACGCAGGGTGAGCTATTTTTTTCGAACACAAACCATTAGTAAAGATGCTCTGCTGGCTCGTATGGTCTCATACAGTCCTGTGGGGAGATTCAGAAAGACTAAATATCTATAATGAATAAAAATGCTATTCCTCACTGTGAATTGGTATCCTGACGTCCACCACGAGACACAATTAGAGGTTCTGAAGAAAGTATTTGCAAAGAAGGTGGCGCAGTGGGACTGGATTTGTAATTATGAACACCTAGCTACACTTCAAGGCTATGCCTCTGTGTCTTTAGCTACCCATAGATCTGAGACCCCAAACCTAATTATTTCCCTGCCCAGTCCCTGAGGTGCGAAGGCTCAGACTTTTGATTCGGACTAACCAACTGCTGGTGATTGCCATTTTAGGCACTCGGTTGAAGCTGCAAGAGGATTGTAGATACTACAGAATTTGTACGATTCCTGGGAACAAGAAATGAAGCACATTTGGTTTGAAATTTTGAATCAATTTAAAAATGAAAATGTGTATGTAAGTTCAAACAAATTTACGTGTAAAGTTCTATTAAATAAATAAAGTATACATAATGTATGTGATATTACAGGGTTTTTTTAAGTATCAAAAGTATGCTATTTCGGAGCCTCTTGAGGGAGTGAGCTGCCTGCCAGTGCATGGAAGTGTGAGACTAACATGACCTTATTGTTAAACAAAGTTTATGTTATCAACTGGATCCAGTAGAAAGCATTTGAAATGTTCTGCCCTTGGTGTAATTCGCTTCGGTCATATTCTTGTCATATAAAGACAGGCACCTTTGTATGAATTCCAGTCGGCCATATTTTAATGATTTCTGCTGGATCCAGTTACTCACGGATGGGTGTTTGTGCATCTCAATTGCTATGAGCAAAGGTGCGGGTGTTGTTTTAATCAGGTAAATTCCATTACTAAAACCTGTACGTTGCAACTGGATTCAGTAGAAAGCATTCCATTTCTCAGATGTAAAACGGAGCTTGCATGTGCTACCCACGAGATGGACCGATAGGTCCACATAGGGAGGCGACTTGCATTTTATGTGCTCTACCATTCATGACACTTGATTACTTGCATCTGCACTGGCACATTAGCTATGGTGTTTAACAGTTCTGCATCAAAACCTGCAAAATATGATGCCACTGTTGCTGTGGGTGGTTGAGGAAGCAGTCACTGTCTAGTTAAGGCGTTCAAGCAGGGATTGCGCTGATGCACACAGATGTGCACATCATTTTAACTAGGGAAACAATGCGGACATATCACTATTTAGTACATGGCGGACTTGCTGTCGGCCCCATGGACTCAGGCACGTTTGGCACTGATATAATTTGCAGATCAGCGTTCATTATTTCCCCTCGTCCCTTCCATTCCTGACAGCACTGAACACACATAGACCCATGTCTCCCTGAACACGAGTCTCCTCTCCTAACCACAACTGTTCTGTGGGTGGCTGTTCTGCATGTGTGCCTCACATATTCAGATGTATCCAATGTAGGTTGTCTTGCTGGTATGTTTGTACACAATGTGACAGCAGGTTGACTGTCCAAGGCAGATTACAATCTGCTTACAGTTACACTACATATAAAGGGGGGGCAGGGTATTATTTAAGTATGCAGTGCGCATTTGATGTTCTGGAAGTTTGCTTTCAGGAAGCAATTACATTTTATTGTGCTGGTCACTTGGAAAAATGAAGCGTTTAATTTAAATCCTCTCCGTCCATAGTCCAGTCAGTCTAGCTCCCAGGTACAGCAATATCCTACCCTGCAGAAAGAGTAGTGTCCGTGCTTGTAGCCTAGAAGACCTTGACTAGCGTTATGACACCAACACTGCCAGGAGCCAACGTTTCTTTGTGCATACACCATTTTAGTACCAGCTATACTCAATAACTATAGCTTTAAAGTGCACAATTGCACACAAGAATAATTTACCCTCAAACTGTACGAATGAAATTTTTCAGCAAATTGCATGCACATTTTGGAACCCAATTTCCCAAAATGCTCTTGGGGGGACTCTCGCGATCCACCGATTAGTTTCACACTAACTCGCAAAATTGGTTCGATGAATGTACATCCCACTGCATGACTAAGTCACCAGCCGCCAACGGCTAGATATCAAAAGATGCAATAAAAAATGATGAACGTTTAATTTATGGTAGGTTAACAGACATCAATAAGTTACATCATCGTGTGCCCCAACCAAAACAGAAAGTGGGGACTGCATCAGTCGACTGCCCTGTAAAAAGCTGCTGCAATATTTTCTCTGGCTCGTTTCTTGGTTCACTTTTTATCAGACAGGCGTAGTTCTGAAAAGGCAGTTTTTGCCATTCTCTATTTCAGCCCCAATCCCTGGCTCAGCCTTCAACTGCAGGGAGTGGCTAGCTCTCCGAGTCCTGATTCTATATCAAGTTTGAAACGCTGCTGCCCTGCAAAAAAAGCAGCCTCGCCCCAGAAAGCCTTTAGCAACGAGTCCAAACAACAATTTACATTGCATGGGTTATTTAAATTGGTTATGCAGGAACTGCACATCCTTTCAGGTGAACGACAATTAGCCTAGAGGAATTAACCCGTTTTTCTTGTGGCAAGTTACAGATTCTTAGCGCTAAATCGTCTGCTCCCGCCTAATAAGTGAACAACTATACATTTAATAATTTCTGCCGCACACTTGCAATCATTCATCTCTCAAGTTAACATTTCCCGTGAAAGAAATCAAAATTCACCAATTGAGAAATCACAGTTGTGACTCACCCAAGAAAGCATAACAGAAAAAAGCTTTCCGATATTTAGAGACTTCCACACAGCCTTGCCCAGCTGCTAACACAAGGGCATCCACAAAGTGCAGGCTGGCTGCCAAAGTCGATCTGTAGAAACGCAGGAAAACGGGGCTTATTCAGGCTACGAATACACTTGCAGGAGGATTCTATTCCAGGCACAAAACCAAAGGGAATACCCTACAAAGTTATAATGGTGATAATGCGTGGCAGCCTGAAATGCCCACGACTTTTCCGATTACAACCCAGTTCTGGCATCACTACTGACCTATATGGGATAAAGTAACTCTACCATATGTTATAAGGTTATTAAGGTCACGGAACTCCAAGGTGAGTTGCAATATCCTTTTAACATACAGTAGGGGGTACATGGCCAAACACTGATCCCTTTTAATACCTGGCTTCTTAATCTAATGCAAGAGATCTTCCATTTACTCATCCATATAATCAATGTATAATCGGTTTGGTTTTAAAAAAAAGCTTTTGTTGGACTATGTGGTTAGATGTTTGTTGATTAGGAAGCAAAAGTATAAAAATTGGCTTTGGGTATACAAAATCACAATGGCACAACATGATGCAGAAATGATGCCGACTGCCTTATCCTCGAAAAATGTGTCACAGATTTGGCCGCTCCTTAAGAATGACCGCTTTCAGCAATTTCCTTTTCAACACCATAACTGAAGATGTCTGGGTAGATTACTTTAAAACCATTTTTTCGTTGCCTTGCTCGGGTCTTCAGGAACCTTTTCTGTATCAGATTGGCGACTGGTTAGTGGTGTTTGACAAGAATTATATATATTTTTTTTTAAACGTATTTTATTGATTTTGGTGAGAAAAAAAAACGTGCAATACAACGAGAAATCAAACAGTGGTTCAAACAAGGGAGGGGACGGTGCAAGGGGGATAGGGGAGGGGAAGGGTCAAACAAATCAACAACAGTCTTCATGTTGCAGCGAACTTACAGTGGACAGATGGGTTAGGGCCTGCGACCCAGAGTTTCAGAAAGCAGGAGGGGTCGCATACAAGGGCTGTCCTTCCAGTGCTGGCATCAGGGGATAGTGCCAGTGTGATGCTACGAGATTTCAGGGGGGTTTGTGGTCGGCGCTGAAGCGTATGTCTGAGGAGGGCCTTCCATGATTCCAGGGTGCCGCACTCGGTTTCGCCGCTTGACATGATTCCTTCTTGCCAGGCCCTGGTTTCAGCTACTGTCCATCTCTCGAGTTCTTTGAGCCATCGTTCATGCCTGGGGCCCGACGGCGTTTTCCAGGCCATCGCAATTGTTCTCTTAGCCAGAATGCATGAGATGTCCATTAGTCTGACAGTATGCTTGGACTTGCTAGGTCTGGGGTAATTCCCCAGGAGGCACTCTCCGGGGGTCCATTCGTACCTCGTCATTCCGGCGTCCATGCAAGTCTGTTTGGCTTTGGACCATAGTGTCATCGCCTTAGTGCAAGTCCAGAACATGTGGATCATGTCCGCTTTATCATTCCCACACCATGGGCATGCAGGGGAGGATGTCTTATTGAAGGAGGCGACCCTATGTGGGGTCATGTATGTCCTATACAGGACGTTCAGTTGAATCTGGCCGAATCTGGTATTCCTGGACACTTTTTTGGGAAATATCAGCGCTCTCTCCCATTCTTTATCCGTGATCGGGGTCTCAAGGTCCGCTTCCCATTTCGCCCTCAGATCTTCGCCTTTAGGGTTAGGTTTGTCGCATAGTCTGCTGTAGAGCCTGGAGACTGGTCTCCAGCCATCTGAGAGGTCATGCATTTCTTGAAGTAGAGGATCAGGGGAGGGTTCCTCCGGCCAGCCGGTCCATTGTTTCTTGGCAGTCTGTTTAAGGCGGTGGTACCAGAGGAACTGGCCCGGGGGTATTCCTTCGGGGCCTTAAGAGATTCAAAGTCCCTGAATTCTCCTTCCTCGTACATGTCGCCCCATGTGTATATGCCGGCTTCTTCCCACCTCCTTGCTGTGGAGAGGTCTGCATCCGTTCGGCAGGTGTCTGCTAAAATGGGATTATCCAGAGAGTATGGGTGTTGTACTCGCCTGATGTAGCAGGACCTGGCCCATATCTTCCTTCCCAGGTCAATCACTTGTGAGGTGACCGGGGATTGTCGTGTGGGGTGCCACAGGGTTTCCTTGGGGATCACATTGTTCGAGGATTGCCTCAGTAGTTCCGTCTCAGCCGAAGATTCGTCCGAGAGCCATTTCGTTATGTGACTCAGCTGGGCAGCCAGATAGTATAACTGGAGATCCGGTAGCTTTATTCCACCCTCTTTGTGTGGCAGGGAGAGAACAGATAGCGACAGTTTGTGCCTGTGGGGGCCCCAAAGGAAGTCCCTGATAATAGCCTCCAGCTTCTTGAAGAAGGGCGGTCGAACGTAATGGCAAATTTTCACGAAGAAATATAGGAATCGGGGGAGTACGATCATCTTGACTATCGCTGCCCTGCCCACCATGGCCAATGGGAGCTTGGACCAGAATTTTATAGAGCGTCGAAGACTCATGATGGCGACCTCAGTGTTGTGTTCGTGCGTGAGTAGCGAGTTGTGGCTTACGTTGATCCCCAGATAACGGAACTTGACCAGTTGCCAACCTATTCCTATCACTGGGAGATTGCTTTCTGGAATGTTGCGTAGGCCCGCCAGGGGGAAGGCAGAGGACTTGCTCCTGCTGAATCGGATCCCCGAGTACTTCGCGTAATTATCTAGTACCTCCAGTGCTGTCGGTGCATTAACTTCGGGAGTGCTTAGGTAAAGGAGGACGTCGTCTGCGTATAGAGATATTATGTGGTGGACAGTGCCCACCTTGATACCAGCGTCGAAAAACTGCTGCCTGAAGTATAGTGCAATCGGCTCCAGGCCCAGTATGTACAGCATGGGCGATAGCGGACACCCCTGTCTCGTTCCCCTTTGTATTTCCCAGGCTGCTGATACCATTCTTCCCGTTTTCACTCTCGCCATTGGGGAATTATAGAGGACCTCGATCCACCTGATGAAGCCCCCTCCGAAGCCAAATCTTCTCAGGACCTCCCTGATCCATTCCCAGTATATGGAGTCGAAGGCCTTGATAGCATCGAGCGACAACACCGCCAGGTCCTCGTCCCTCTCGTGTGTTTCAGCCATTACATGCTGTAGCTTCCTGAGGTTAGCAGTGGTGTTGCGCCCAGGTACAAATCCGTTCTGGTCTTCATGGACGATGGATCCCACCACTCTGGCCAGCTTGCAAGCTAATATGGATGTGAGGATCTTGGCATCGTAGTTTAGCATGGCCAGAGGGCGATAGGACTCACAGTCGGTGGGCGATTTGTGTGGCTTGAGCATAGGGACGATTATGGTTTCTTTCATGGTGTTGGGGAGAATCCCGTTCGTGTATGCCTCCTGGTAGACCTCGTGGAGAACTGGGGTAAGGATGGGCTCATACGTCTTGTAAAACTCAGGTGGGAGGCCGTCGCTGCCAGGGGCTTTGTTGTTAGAGAGGGACCTGATCGCCCCTTGTACGTCCTCAAGAGTGATCTCCATCTCCAGTTCCTCTCTCTGCTCGAGTGAGATGCTGGGAAGTTCCATCTCCTCAAGTGTGTCTATAACGTCTTCAGTAGGAATTTGCATCTTGTGGGCATACAGATCGGTGTAAAATTTGGCAAAGGCTTCATTGATCCCCAATTGGGTCGTGTGGGATGTCCCATCGGCGTCCCGTATCTCCACTGGGTGGTGTTTGGGGTGTTCCCGCTTGCAGAGCCAGGCCAGTAGTCTCCCTGGTTTGTCCCATTCTTTGTGGGATCGGGTGGTATGCGTGGTAAAATCGAATTTCTCCAGTCTTTCCCATGCTTGTTGGCATTCTGCACGGGCTTCCTTCAATTTATTCTCGGCCTCTGTGGAGTTGTCGTGAGCGGACTCTAGTCGGGAGATCTCAGCCTCCTGTGCCTCGAGCGTTCTCTGCAACTGCCTGCGAGTACCGCCGGCTCTAGATATAATTTCCCCTCTGGTCACCACCTTCATAGCTTCCCATAATGTGCCCCAGGAGGATACCGACCCCATGTTGATTTCCAGGTAATCTTCCAATTTTTCGGCAAGGTCTTCCCTGAACTCGGGATCTTCAAGTGCTGCAGTCGGCATCCTCCACATGGGGATCGGGGGTCTGGGGCCCCTCAATTGCCATAGCATGGTCAGTGGGGAGTGATCGGAGATCGTTCGCCCCAGATACTCTGTAGATGCAGCACATGGGGCGAGCTCCTTGTTGATAAACAGGTAGTCAATTCTTGTATGGACTCCGTGTGGGGCTGAGTAGTGGGAGTAAATCCTGTCGGCCGGATGGTGTTCCCTCCAGATGTCGACTAGATTGAGCTGCTCCAGAGTTTCCCTCAGGGCACGGGATGCAAGGTTGCTCGGGTGTGGGGGGGCAGCGATCTGTCCACGCTTGCGTCAGCAACACAATTGAAGTCCCCTCCCCATATGAAAGTGCGGTCCCGGTGCCGAATCAGTTTTGTAATCATTGTGGCGAAGTACGCCGGTGTTCCGTGATGTGGGAAGTAGGAGTTGACCAAGCAGACTGGGGTCTGTTCCATTGTGCCCCAAATCACTACGTATCTCCCTTCTTTATCTTGTTCACTCCCCTCCATCTGGAAGGGCACATCCGGGCTTATCCATATTAGCACCCCTCTAGCGTATTTGGAGTAGGGGGACCCTCTCACAGTCCCAGCCCATCGGTCTGCAATCTTGGACATGGCCTCCGCCGTGAGGTGAGTCTCTTGAAGGAGTGCAATTGAGACTTTCTTCCTTCTGAGATAGGATTGTATACGATTGCGTCTGCGGTATGAGCCCATACCCCTCACATTCCATGTCATCACAGTGAACTGTGCCGCCATCGGGTCTGAGTTTCGGATTTGATGCGGGACTCGGTCTCCGGAGTCCGGCTCTGTTTTAGTCCTCCGTAGGTGGGCTGCGGGGGGAATATCAATGAATTCCGGTCGTCGGGGTCGCGTCCTGGACCCATCTCGGTCTTTGTTGGCGAAAGAAGCATGAAGACTGTATAACTAATAAAACTAATAACAAAACTCAAACTGGTGCGCCCAGCGACTACAACATTGTTGCGGTGCTCAGGCGCTCTCGAGCCGTTGGAGCCCATCCGGGAGTCGGGCGCGAGCTGGGTCAGGCAGGTGCCCAGACCGGGTGAATTCTACGCTGGGGGTGGGGCGAGGGCCTGGCGGCGGAGCCGAGCGAGGCCGTTTCCAAGTGAAAAACTGAAGTTGGATTACCTTCTGTGTTCCAGCGTCATGTACGATAGTTCTTACTGTTACTCGGGGGTCGCTTGTGGGATCAGGGGGGGTTAGGCCTCATTCCGTGAGTTGTCCTTGCCATCCGCCAGGTTATTATCCTCTAGCCACATGTTGGCTGCCTCTGGATTATCGAGGAATACCACTCTCTCTTTGTAGACGACCCTGAGGCGCGACGGATATAACGATCTATAATTTAGGTTCAGTTGTCGGAGCCTAGCTTTTATCGGGACAAATGAATTCCGCTCTCTCTGAACCTTCTGCGTGTAGTCCGGATAGATGGAGATTTTTGAGTCCCCTCTTTCAATGGGGCCCCCCTCCCTGGATCGCCGTAAGATAGTTTCTCTGTCCTGAAAATTCAGTATTTTAGCGATTATAGGTCTGGGGTGCGATCCAGGGGGAGGGCGCCTCTGGAGGGATCTGTGGGCCCTCTCGACCGAAAATCCCTGGGTCAGTTTGCCGGCCCCTATTTCTTGCAGCAGAAGGGTTTCGACGAAGGATGTGGTATTTGCCCCCTCGTTCCCCTCTGGGACGCCCAGGATCCTGATGTTGCTCCGTCTGGCCCGACCTTCGGCCTCCTCCGCCCTTTCCTCCAGGAAGGAGACTTTCCTCTTCAGGAGGGCAACTTCTGACTTCATGGCTGTAGTGGTCGTTGATGTTTCCTCCGTCGACTGTTCGACGGTCGTGACCCTCTCCGCTAAGTTGCGAGCGTCTTGGCGGATCAGTTGGATATCAATTTTGAATTCGTCGATCTTAGAGTCTATATGCGTTTTTAGGGAGGCTATGGCATCAAGTATCTGAGAGTGATTATCGGCGGCCACCCCTTCGCCCGTCCGGGCGACTTCAGAGGAGCCGGCCCCGGCTTGAGTGAGGGTCTTCAGCTTGGTGGAAACGAAGGAGTCCATGGTGGCGGCTCTGGTCTCATTCTTGGCGGCCATCTTGAGGTGATGATTGCGGATGTCCTAGGCCTCAAAGGATAGATCGCTTGCAGGGTTGCTAGTGAGGCCCTCTTCTTAGCCGAAATTTCGGGCCGTAAGCTGTGTTTTGCCCCTGTGTCTGGTTGTGCGACTCACTGAGTCGGGTATCAGAAGAGTAAGGGTAGGCGGGAGGCCCCCCTCGCGGGTGAAGCGGGATCCCGCGCACCCTATCTTGTGGGGCTGGATCGGTAGAGTGACCCGAGCCAGGCCAGTCCTCTGTCAGACGGGGGGCACCCGGGGAAGTCGTTTTCCTTTCTCGTGCTTCCGCTTCTCCCCACCCGACCTGGAAGTCCGTTGGGGGAGGGATACCCCTCGTAGGCTCCGCTATGCAATGCGAGGCGCCATCTTGGATCCGATCAGAGCGGCGGGGGGGGGGGAGAGCCGTTTTAGGGACGCAGCTGTGTCTGGGGGGGTCCAATTCGGCGGGCCCAATGGTTATTCAGATGCAGAACCGCTTCCCCCAACCGCGCATTCCTCTGCAAGGGCTGGGGCCGCACATGAGCCGGAGAAAAAGGATCAGGAAACGGCGTCTCGGCCGGAGCTCGGCAGATCAGCTACCGCTCGCCATCGGCGCCAAGCCACGCCCTTGACAAGAATTATATTATTGACCTATTGGCAGATGTAGTAAGTCCTGGGCCCCCGGCCCGGACGGTCTTTCAAATGTCATGTTAAAAGCCCATCCTTAAGAATGGGCTGAGAACTTTACATTTTACTCCGGCAAGTGCTAAAGAGTAAAAGATTCAAACTTCTTGGAGGAAGACAATCATTGTGCTTATATTTAAGAAGGGCGACTGGGCTTCGCCTACATATTTCAGGCCAATCGCACTCCTTGATGCTGCGGGAAGCTATTTCCCTAGATCATTTTAAAGGCGCTGCTCCAGTGGGTGAGGGATAGCTCCAAACTTTGACCGAAACCCATCGGGGTTTGTTGCCGTCCTGTGCACTTCTCTAAATGCCTTTATTTCAGGTTATTTTTTTAAAAAACAACAGCAGGGGAGTGCAATTAATCTTGCCTTTCCGACTGTGTCCGATTGTGTTGACAGAGACCTCCTTTGGAAAAAATAGCTTGCCAGGAATTGTCACCTGCATCTGATAAACGTCATGAAAGAATTATATAGCAATACATCTTTGTAAATCCGACTGGATCTCTCAGGTAAACTCAATCTATTCCAAGATATCACGGTCTGAAGCAGCACTGTAAACTGGCCCCTGGCCTTTTTAACCTTTTTATTGCATATTTGGGGCGCTACCTTAGATGCGGCCCAAGCCTTTCCACCTCGCCTAAATGGTCAGCCTATACAATGACTGTTCCACGTGGACAACCTGGTCCTTTTTAACCAGACACTGGTAAGACTGCAAAGACAACTTATGGCTCTAGAATCTTACGAAGACGTCAATGGCTTCGAAATCAACGTGGCCAAATCTGATATTTTGACATTTCAATTGAAAAGAGTCTACATGAAGTTGCCTTTTAAATGGTATATGTATAACTCCACATGGTGGTTGTCAACGAATACAGGTTTATGGGCATATGTGTAAATGACAACCTATGGGATATGCCTAATATAATCCAATTTCAAGGTCTGTTCATCCTTTGTAGATATGGACATTACTCTTTGTCCAGTCCTGACCTATTGTTATGAATTTCAATTACAAATGAGTTAAGACAGTCACAGATCATGTAGACACTTGCTGTAGAAAAATATAATGACTTGAATGACGAATGCAAGTGGGTTTAGCAGTAAGAGGCTACAAATGTTTGTTGAACAGAAAACACACAGTTCCACATAAGGCAAGGGCTAGTGTCAAAAGACAAATGTAGACATTTGCTGTAGACAATATTTACCAGGTTACTCACCGTAGTGACCACCTTACTCCTAGTCCATAGTCCCCTTTCCTCCATACTTGTGGGACATCCCTCGGTCCTGTGGGACGGGACCGGAGCACTTTGTAAAAAGCATCCAACATTTCTTTTTCAAAAATGCGTCCCTCCTCTCTTTACTGCGTGGGGCCCGGCACGCGGCCGTAACCCTGCCCACCTTGGCTCTGCCCCGCGCATCGCCCATCAGTCCTTTTCCATCGCCGGGTCACAGACCCATTAGCAATAACAGAGGAACCTTATTAGAGGGGACGGCGGGCGGGCGTATGGAGGAAAGGGGACTATGGACTAGGAGTAAGGTGGTCACTACGGTGAGTAATCTGGTAATACTCCTACATCCCATCCCCTTTCCTCCATACTTGTGGGAGATTCCCAAGCACTCCTTACAGGAACTACAGGTAGATGGAAATACCCCTTACTGAAACAAGTTCTTCAGCACAGCCTGACCAAACTGAGCGTCAGCTCTAGAGCTCATGTCGAGACAGTAGTACATACAAAAAGCTGATGGGGAGGCCCAAGTAGCTGCCCTAGCGATGGACTCCCAGGGAACATATTTCTGAAAAGCAACCGCGGCTGCCTTGCCCCGCACCAGGTGCGCATGGATACCTTTAGGAGGTTTCAGCCTTTGGACAGTGAAAGACTCTGATGCAGGCGGCAATCCACTGGAAATAGTTGCCTTAGACGCCGGCTTGCCCCGAGGGTTACCGAAGTTCACAAAAAGTTGAGAAGAACTCCTAAGCTCGGAAGTCCTGTCCAGGTAGAACTTAAGAGCTCTTCAAACATCAAGACAGTGTAGAATTCTTTCAGCCTCTGAGGCAAGGTTTGGAAAAAAGACCAGAAGGGTGATCGACTGATTCAGATGGAATTCGGTCACTACCTTCGGTAGGAAAGCCGGGTTTGTCCGAAGGACTACCTTGTCCTTGTGAAAGACCAAGAAAGGATGCGCCACCGACAATGCCTGGAGCTCACTCACCATCCTCGCTGACGTAACAGCGACCAGAAAAGACACTTTCCAAGACAAGTACTTAAGGTCCACCGTAGCCATGGGTTCAAAGGGTTTATGGCACAGCGCCGTCAGGACTACATTTAGGTCCCATGGTGGGTGCGGATTACGCACCGGAGGGTAGAGGTGTGTTAAGCCAGCAAAATGCCTCTTCACCACTGGGTTAGTTAGAGAATAAGAACACAGGTCTGTAGAAAGGTAAGCGGAAACCGCTGAGACATAAGTCCTGAATGACAGAACATGAACCCCCGACTCTGCTAGGGAGGACACGAAGGACAGCACCGTGTCAATCATGTCCATCCTCAGATCCAACTTCTTCTCCAAACACCAATGGCAGAACCTGAGCCATTTACTCCTGTATTGAGATCTGGTCGAGGATTTCCTGGCTGCCTGGATAATGCGCATGTTATCCGCAGACAAACTCAGATGCTCTAAAGACGTGAACTCGGGCACCATGCCGCCAAGCTGAGCGATTGTGGGTAGGGGTGCCCGGCTGTTGTTCCCCTTGGTGAAGAAGATGAACAAGTTACTTTACCTGGTAACGTTCTTTCGATGGGATGGTCCGACGGCGTATTCCATATCTATGACAGGTAATGTCCACAGCTGTGCCCGCTTCGGAAAATCTTTGGCGTCTGCGTCCTGCGTCGATGCTCCGTCCCCGAGGACCTCCTCCGACGGCCGACGTCACCCGATGTGATAAGTAGGACGCACGACGCCCACAGCCTCAGTTATAGTTTTTTCCCCAGAACGTGTGCCACCAGTTTTCTGCCAGTCAGACACACAAGGCTTTGCGGAACGCAAGCTGCAATCGCAAAAGAAATTCTGCAGCGGGGAAGGCAGGGAGGGAGCGATATGGAATGAGTCGTCGGACCATCCCATCGAAAGAACGTTACTAGGTAAGAAAGGAACTTGTTCTTCGAGGGGATTGGGTCCTCTGACGTATTCCATATCTATGACAGACTCACAAAGCAGTACCAAGCAAGGAGGTGGGAAAGAATTTAGAATACAATTTTGCATGCCCAATCAAATTGCGGAATAGAGGCCAAAGGCCAGATCTTGCCCCCTGATGGAATCGAGGGAATAGGACGTACAAAAGTATGTACTGAAGCCCAGGTGGCTGCATCACAGATGTGACGAATAGGAACTCCTCTCTGCAGGGCAGTAGACGCAGCCACTCCTCTGGTAGAATGGGCCCGCAAGCCAGCCGGAAGGTCCTTACCCGCCAAGCGGTAACACTCAGAGATAGCTAAAATAATCCAACGAGACAAAGTCTGTTTCGTCACAGCTTGTCCCAAACGATTTCCAGCGTAACCAATGAAAAGTTGATCGTCCACTCTGACCCGGGACATGCGGGAGATATAAAAGCTCAACGCTCTCCTAGGATCAAGCCTATGGAGCCTCTCCTCTTCCTTACCAGGATGTGGAGGAGGATAGAACGCCAGAAGAACAACCTTCTGGGCCAAATAAAATTCTGTCACTACCTTCGGAAGAAAAGAAGGACGAACTCTAAGGACAACCCTGTCCTTGTGAAATACAGTGAAGGGTGGCTTAACTGAAAGTGCCTGTAACTAACTCACTCTGCGAGCGGAAGTAACCGCAACTAAAAACACAGTTTTCAGAGTTAACAGCCTCAAAGGGCAAGATTGTAAAGGCTCAAACGGAGCACCCATAAGAAACTTAAGAACAAGGTTCAAATCCCAACCTGGCACCAAAAAAGGTGATGGAGGGAACACATTAGTGAGCCCTTTCAAAAACTGCGAAATCAAAGGAATCTGAAAATAGGAACACTCTTCAGACAAGCGCTTAAATATGGACAGCGCCGCCAGGTAACCTTTAATGGTCCCCACTTGCAAGCCCCTGTGGGCCAAAGAAGGCAAAAAAGACAAAACCATGGGAATGTTGCATTCAAAAGGATCCACATTCTGAACTCTGCACCAGTCGCAGAACTTTCTCCAACGGCAACGGTACAGACACTTCGTTGCCGGCCGCCTGGCCGAGAGCAACAGCTCCATCACGTCTTCAGGGAGGTCCCAATCCTTATACCTCAACCTTTCAGAAGCCAAGCGTGAAGATTGAGGGATCTGACCTCTGGATGGGGAACCTGACCCCCCTCCCGTGAGAGCAGATCGCCTCGGTAGGGAAGACGACGTGGAGGGCAGATGGACAAGTCTAGAAGGTCCGGGTACCACGTCCTCCGGGCCCACGCCGGAGCAATGAGGATCATCTGGGAACCGAACCTCCGCAACACTTGCGGGATGACGGGGACTGGAGGAAACGCGTACAGCAGTGGGAATGACCACTTCACCACTAACGCGTCTCCTAAGGCTCCTTTTGGAGGAAATTCCCGCCAGCAAAACCTTTCGCACTTCCGGTTGACACTGGAGGCGAAGAGATCCACTTGAGGGGTCCCCCAAAGGGCGAAGATCTCCAGGAGAATCTCCTGAGCCAGCTCCCACTCGTGAGAGATCGTGCTATGCCTGCTCAGAGCGTCCGCCGTCTCATCGTCTCCGACCAGATGAACTGCCGAGATCGAAACTTCCTGCTGGATGGCCCAGAACTCGAGCTGCATCGCCTCCCTGCACAGCGGAAGTGACCCTGCCCCCCCCCCTTTTTGTTGAGGTAGTGCATGTCATGATGCCTACCTCCAAGGAGCCAGGTCCGAGCATCATTCCCCCCCCCCCCCAGGGAAGTGCCAGCGGGCCCAAGCTGGGGCCCTTTGGACACAGTCCTGGCGCCAGGCTCATGTTGGACCCCTGTCCTGGTGCCTTAGGCGCCAGGCTCATAAAGCTAGACATGTGTTCAAGTGTTTTAATGTGCACTTACCTGATGCAGACCATGCTGCTACATCCAGGCCCTCTTGAGGCCTGAATGGAACTACTTTACCTGTGGGACTACTTTCCACCTGGGTGTGGTCGGGGAAGGATACATACCTGATCGGTGGAAGGATACATGCCTGGAACTTCTTCCAAAGCTATTTAAACCACGCCCGATCAGCAACTCACGCTTCGCGTTGTTCTGCTCCTCGCAGCTGGACGCTCACCGTGTCAGCTCCTGCATTTGGACTTCAGCCACGCCTGTCAGCATCCTGGGTCGCCTGCAAAGGGAGATAAGAGAATTGGGGAGAGAAAGAAGACCTTACCAGCTAAAGCTGCATCACCGAGACATCACACCGACGATCCTGAAAGGGAAGACATCATTTTAAAAGCATTTTGCTTCGATCGCTGCAGCGCTGCATTTCACTCACCTTTCCTGGGCGCCTCCATCTTCAGCAGCGATCATCCGGATCCACACCCACTTCTCAGAGCCTAGAGAGAAAAAGACAAGACGACAAGGTGAGAGAAGGAAGGGAATAGGAAAGGCTCAGTTTCCTTCTAAGACTTACCTGTTGGGTCATTCCCATTTTATTTCGGGTCCTGCCACTTCCTGGCATTCCGGACCCCGGCCCCTATGGGGAAAAAAAGACAGACATTGAATGAGCGAATGCAAAGACATTACCTGAACGCACATCCAGAACTTACCTGTCATTTACTGGAACTGCACGTTTCACTTCGGATCGGCGCCATATCTCCGGCATTTCGAACCCCGGCCCCTAAGGGGAAAAAGACATAAGCATTAGCGCTTGCTGCAATAAGACCATGAACATTATTATTAAGCTTGAACTTTTGAACTTGCAACAGAACTCTTACAGCGCCTCACCTGAATAGTCAAGCTTATTTTGAACTCCCATCAAACCTCAATCCAGTGAAGTAACTGGGTTTCAACACACCCCTGCATCAGAAGCAGGATGGAGAACTCATCCTTCCAGACCCTAAGGTGAGACTTCACGGGGAATCGTGGGAGGGTATCGTGGAGGGTCGGAAGGGAGTGGGAGGCTTGAGCATTATTCCGTCAGTAGGTAATACTCCCTTTCACGCTCAGGGGAATATTCCTGCGAGCCAGAAAAGCCAGAGTAGAGGGGCCCTTCCTGTCCATCCTCAGAGTCCTGCGCTTCACCATAGAAGAAGCATCAGCACTCTAAGCCAGACCTGCGCCTCCGTGGGAATCAGGTGAGCGTGACAGTGCATGGCCACCGTGTTGTCCGTCAGAATCAGGACACTCTTCCCGCGCACAGTCGGCAGAAAAGCCTTCAGGGCTAGCCTGACGGCCCTCAGCTCCAACAGATTGATATGGAGTCTGGACTCCGACGGAGACCAACGACCGCTGACTGTCAGCTCGTTGGCATGAGCTCCCCATCCCGTGAGGGATGCGTCCGTCACGATCGTCACCTCCGGCCAGGGCAGCCAAAATGGGGCACCCTTCATCAGATTGCCCTCGACGGCCCACCACAGAAGGTCCCGGGCTACCGAGGGCGGCACCTGAACAGGGTCCGACAGCCTGCCGGAGGACTCAGACCACTGGAGCTTGAGTGCCCACTGCAAAGATCTCATCCGCAGACGAGCCTCTGGCACCAGAAGAATGCAGGATGCCATGAGGCCGAGCAGTCTCAAGAACTCGGATGCTGGGAGAGTCTGGGCAAACTGAAACTTGTGCACCATCTGCTGAATGTGAAGAGCCCTCACCTGAGGAGCAACACACTGCCCCAGGGACGTGTCGAGCACTGTTCCGATGTACTGGAGCCGCTGCGTTGTGTCAAATGGGACTTCTTTAAATTGAGGGAGAAGCCAAGCCTTTGAAGGGAGTGGCAGGTGACGGACAGATGATCAAGGACTTGCTCGGGAGAGCTCCCCCTGATCAACCAATCGTCCAGGTAGGGGTAGACGTGAATTCCCCCCCCCCCCCCCCCCCCCCCCATCGCCTCAGAAATGCTGCCACCACCACCATTAGCTTGGTGAAGACCCTTGGGCGAAGGTCAACCCGAATGGCAGGACCTGAAACTGAAAGTGCGAGTCGCCAGCTGCAAACCTCTGGTACTTGGTGCTTGGGATGAATCGGCACATGAAAGTTAGCATCCTGGAGGTCCAGACACACCAACCAATCCTGAAGTTGAAGGGCATGGAGGACTTGAGAAAGAGTAACCATCTTGAACTTGTCCTTCCTGAGAAGTTTGTTCAACCAACGCAAATCCAGGATGGGTCTCAATTCCCAGTCTTCCTTTGGGATAAAAAAATAAGGGGAATACCAACCCTTGTTCCTCTCTGCTACAGGCACCAGTTCTATAGCGCCATCCTCCAGCAGGGTCAATATGGAAGCTTCAAAGAATTTCCCTGGTGAATTGTGATGAGGCCGCTTTCAAAGGGAAGGCAGTAGCCGTGGGCTATTGTATCCAGAACACACATTCGAAGTAACGTATCGCCACTCTTCGAGATGCTAAGACAGCCTGCCCCCAACCGGCGAACCATGGGACATGGCCTCATGACTGTTATGGAGCGGCTGCAGCAGTGCCTGAAGGCAAAAAGGCAGCTGCCTGAGCGGCTTTGGCACCTCCATTTCCCCCCCCCCCCCCGACCACCACGGGTACCTTTTTGCTGACCCCTTTGACTTGTGGCCCCTCTCGTTCTACCAAAGGAGGAGTAGTAACGAAAAGAACCTCCCCTCCACTGCTGTCCCCTAGGACGAAAATGCGGAGGTTGACGCACAGCTGCGCTTAAAGATTTTGCTGCAGCTTTCGAGGTCTGCAACTTCTCAAGGCTCTCATTAGCCTTGTTGCCAAACAAATGTGCGCCATCAAAGGGCATGTTCAAAAGACTGGTATGCACATCCGGGGCAAAACCCGACTTCCGCAACCACGCAAACCTGCGTATAACGGTGCTTGCAGCCATGGACCAGCTAATACGGTCAGCCGTATCCAAACCAGACTAAAGGTATTCGCACATGGCATCCTTGCCAATTGCACGAGAGCAAGGAACCCATCCCTTTCTTACCCCTTGGGAATATGCTCAGATGCTAAAGAAACAGTTCCACAGAGTTGGAGTTGGCTGATTTCAATGCCATACTCCCCGCAGAAAATACAGAAAATACCTTGTGAGCCCAACCGTCGAAGCGTTTGTCGTCCATATCAGGAGGGATGGTAGAGTACACCACCTGCCCCGAGGTGGCCGTAGCCGCCTGAACCACCAAACCCCCGGGAGTGGGGTGAGTGGGAAAATAGCTGGGGTCGCTAACTGAAGGGCGGTACTTCTTTGTCAATGATTTATTAACAGCCGGAAGAGATTCCGGTGACTGTCAAGCAGTGGCCACCCTTTTCTGTAAAGTGAGATGAAAAGGTAACACCGGGTCAGATGGACGGACTTTGGTCTAAGATGTCCGTAAGATCATCTTGTACAAAATCTTCAGGAGGACTGGACCACCCCAGACACTCTGTGACCCTAGCCATGAGCCGCCTGTATGACGACTCCGCATGAGCCCCAGGCCTGCCAAATTCCACTTCCGGAGAAGTGTCCAACCCACTGACATCATGAAGGGTTTGCCTTAACTCCTCCAATTGACTGTCTCCAGAAAAGTCAGGAGCCACATCCTGCTCAACAGGGTCCTGAAAGTCAGACCTTTCTTCCTCCTCATATATGTCATCCAAAAGGCAGGTAAAAACCTGGCCTGGGGACAGAAGAAGGCCTGGAGTCCACCACTGGCCTCACAGACTTAGCAGTAGCCTTCCTTTGAGGATCCACCAGATCAGGGAACTCCAAATGTTGGGCAAAAATCTCTGAAGGCGTTGAGGGCGCTGAAGGCTTCGACGCCGGGAGCGTCAATAGCTTCGGCGCTGATGGCTGATAAGGCAAAGCCTCGACGTCCGAGTCGGACGGACACGGCGCCGACTGAGTCGACGCAGGCTTCGAGCCCTTAGCAGGTTGCAGCAGTCTCGCTGGGGACGAGGACCGAGACCTGGAAACACGTCTCATGAGACTATCTGAAGCCTTGTCCGCACGGGACCTCGAAGGTTCCCGATGTGAGTTGTGTCGCTGACCCGAGCCCGAAGGCGTGCGAGCCGAGGGACGAGACCGTTCCACGCCAGCTTCTTCAGAAGGCGCGACCGGAACCGTGCCCTGCGTTGAAAAAATCGCCAACATCTGCTCCTTAAAAGCAGCCCATTCCTCCGGAGTCGAGGACTTCGTCGGGCATGCCACTTTCTTCACAGCTCCATCCTCCGAGGACGACGGGGAAGGCGACCTCACTTCTGAGAATACTGCGACGAGGAAGAAGAATGGTGGGAACCACTCCTGGACTGAGAACCCCTGGCCTCCTCCCCGACGTGGAGAGTCGCCCCTCGAGTCGTCGGTGGACACCCCTTTGGATTTCGATTTCCGGGACTTACTTGGCTTAGAACCCCTACCTACCTGCAGTTTCCCCTTACGTTCCCGCAAGGCCTTGGCAGTCAGTGACTGACATTTTGAACAATAGTCAGTGTCGTGACTCTCGCCCAAGCATCACAAACAAATGCAATGCGGGTCGGTGATCGACATTTTAGACTTGCAGTCCCGGCAGGTCTTGAAGCCAGACCGTGGAGTCGGAGGGGTCGAAGAAGACATCACTACGATGAAACACACGAGGCGCACCGAGTTCTTGAAGCAAACATGTTTGCATAAAAAACAGAACCGAGGCTACGAGCGCTGTGCATCCCATTTATAACATCCGGTGACATCGCCCACGACAGAGGCCTTCGAGGGACACCGACCCAACGTCATCGACGCAGGACGCCCTCTGCCGAAAAAGTTTCCGAAGTGCACAATTGTGGACATTACATGTCAAAGATGTGGAATACGTTGGAGGACACAATCCATTCAAAGTAATATTAAATATATTGACTTGCTACCTTCAAGTGTCAGATTCACATTTTTGAGTAATGCTTCATAATGAGGTCTCTCGCCATAGAACACGACGTTTGATTCCCTGCCCACTTCACACAGCCCTATTTTGGAGGGAGGGGGCAGAAAAATCACACCCTATAGGGGCAATTCTGTCACTATAAGCAGAAAGTGGTTCCTATATTAACTTACAGTATCAAAACTAAATTAGAGCTGTCTGGCCCGCACTGGAATGTTATTGAAGGAATATTTTGGAAGAGTGTTACTGCTCTCCCAGAGTGTTCATATTCAACTCGTTCGTTACGAGCTGTGTCTACTTTCCTTCTCCTTTATGGTTAAATGGAAAGTCTTGTCCTTTCTGGGAAAACACTTCCTGGCTCAGCAGAATTCTTTATTTCCACTTTTTAAAGAAGCGTTACTGCTGAAATCAGATAGTATTCCATCTTTAAGGGCCAGGGATTGTTTTGAGTTTATGAACTTAGAAGATATTGGCTTAGAGCCTCTGCTTAGTAACACGATCAGGGCTAGAGAAAAACTCTGAGCACATGTTAATCCAGTCATGATTCCAAAGTACAATTTATAACATTTTTACAAAGTTTAAATACAAAGTGAACACTTTCAACATCCTGCCAAGATGTCTAGGGTAATGCCATTGTCCGGTATTTAGAAATAACTTTCTCAGATTGCGTTTAACTATTGCCCACCAGAGAGGTTTTGGGTATTCATCATAATTGCAAGACTAAGGAACATAGCTGTCATTTCTGTAATATTCCTTTAGAAAACCCTGAAACATCTATTGGCTTGTCCATATTTGGTGTATGTGTATGCTCTTCTCTTAGGTACATTTACTCAGTTTAGGTCACTGATGAGAATGGGTGGGCTATGTTGTTCAATTGATGTCATGTGAATATAGCTATGGCCGTTGTGATATTTTTAAAGCATGTTGGTTTTATAGCCTTGATGAACTTATTTTACTCTGTATTTTACAAATGATTTGATATGTAGAATATTTTAAAAAATGCAATTCATGTTTTTTTATAATATATGTGCTTTCCGTTTTTATATGAAAACGGGATCATAGTGGAATTTTAATGTTTTGAATAACTTTCAGAGGATTTGCATGGTTCTCTTTTTACCTTTTTCTCTTGCATTGTAAAGGTTGAACTTTGTTTAAATGTCAACAAGTAAAACAAAATTTAAAAAAAAGCTTTGTAGATTTGAAATGTGTTGCACAAAAATAGATCAAACATCGTTATATATTGCACTTAAAGACGTTTCCATGTTGTAACATGCAGCTTCTTGCTCACATGTGCTACATTTAAGATGCATGTAGTGTGAAGTTAATAGAGTCAGATACCTCTGGTTCTATTAACATACATATTGGAACATGAACATTATAATACAAATGTGCAACTTTCAATAGCTTTTTGAAAGTTACAGATATGAATGGGTGAGAAAAATGCCCAATCTAAATATAAGATGGGAGCAAGATATTGCCATCAAATAATAAGGCAGTCCTTGTGGCATCTTGTTAAATAAAAAGGGCCCATAGTAATAAATAAATACGTTTGCCAATCCTGACCTCCAAGTAACAAAATAGTGTGGGATAATGTTCACCAGAAAAGAAAGAAGTGTTCACTAAATAATAAGTCAGGATGGTATGGCTGGGGTCTCCCTTCCCCATGTTTTTAGTATGGGATAAGGCGGGACTCTTGAGCACAAGGTTAAAGTTCCTTGCATCAATACCAGGATCGTCTGGGGCCAAGTCTCTTTTCTACAAAGTCTCTCAACCGCACTCCGATCCTTCTTGCAACATGGTCCCCCCTCAATCGGGTTCACTATGTCCTTTTGCTCAGAATATTTCACTTGTTGTATTCACAAGTCTCAATGGCTTTCTAAACTATCTTTCACTCACTGTGGACATCCCTCAGCTAAATTCACTCTTGTCAACACAATGTTCACAGGGTTATCGTTCTTCACCCCATTTTGCAGGTATCCCTCAGCCAGGCCCACAATTGCCAGTTACACAGTTCACTTTGCTTTACACAATTCAGGATTTACTTCCCTTTGCTTTCCTCTTGGTTATGTGTATTGACTTTCGATTGTACAAGGGGTTTTACTCGACCCTTGTATGACCACTTTGACCTTTTGCGTTGGATCTCCGAGAGCCACCTGGGATCTGTATTTTAATCAAACAGGGACCGGCCACAGTCTTTCGAATAAGCACCCAAATGGCGCCGGACCAATCTGCAGCTGGTCTCTCCCTGGGTTGCTTCAACAGTTCTGTAACACAGTCTTTGCTCTTTGATTCTCATCATGTTGCCATTTGCAATCTTCGCTCAACACACTTCCATTTACTATCGGTTCGCCCTCCGACTCACCGGGTATGATGAACCGCTTGGTATTTCTTGTCTCTGGAGTCAAGGGCGATACCACGATAGCAAGCGTATCTACCTGACTTGATATCAGTGTAGGAGAGCTCTGTGCACCGTTGACATCTGTTACACCACATGCTAACTGTTGTTCCTGGCCTTTCACTGAGGCTTTGTGGGTCCCTAGTCGTCCTTACGGTTATGGCTGCCTTTCTCCTCCTCTTGAACTGCCATACTGAAATAGCTGCCTCATCGTGCAGGCTGCCTTGCTCAAAATGTGCTCTCATGCTCCACCTTTGATCCCTGTGGGGAAGGGAAAGGGCCGTCAGGTGTGTGTTTATTGTCAATTGCCTGACCCGTGTTTTGGGACTTGTCAAGTAAACAGCCTTGGGGTTGTTACTTTGTTTTACGTGGTGTGTCTCACAAAGGTTGATGGGGGGGGGGGCAGAACTTCTATGTTTCTACAGGGTAGGTTGGGGAAAAGGTGTTATAAAGGAAGGGGGTACTGTGTAACAGTCTGTCCCACTTTCACTCCCCGAGGACCCCCTATCCAGGTGATCCTCCAACATTGGCCCACCCCAAGGAACTGGATCCAATAGTGACCGTGTCCTGGCCACCTGGATGCCAGATCCCAGGGGACTATCGGGTGAGACACCTTCAGGTTTCTTTCAGAGGGGATAGATGTAATCTAATTGCTCTTCTTAAGATTTGAGAATTTGTTTGAAACTGACATGGTGAGAGCCTTTACCTGCATTTATACTAACACATGAACCCTCTTACCAACATTTCTCCATTATTTTATGTCAGTAGCGTCACTAGGGTTGGTGACACCTGATGCAGGAACTCATGGTATCAACCCCACTCCCCTGTGGGTGGTGACACCATGAGTTGACATATCGGTCGTCACCAACCTTTTGCCTTCCGCTAGTGACACCACTGCTTATGTTGGCGAAAATGGCCATTACGAAGTTACTCTGTATTGCAGGTAAGGCATGGTATCACAAGTATTAACACCAACACAATGGATATCAATTGTAAAACCTTTATTGAAAATGTTGGGGTCAGAGGAACTCCTAGTCTGCCCTATAATTAAGATGGGAGTAGTCTCAGCCAAACAAACAAAACAGTCCTAGTGGAGTCTGTCAAATCAAAATGGTCTATGCTAGCAAAATCCTAATGCCTGCCCTATCGCTTATACAAAAAGTGTGAAAAGGAGAAAATGTATGCATAAGGAAATGTCAGTGTTCAAATGATAATGTGGCTGAACCAGATCTCCTCCCCCACGTTATGCCTCACGGGGTAGACAGGATAACACACTGTGGCTCACCTTTCAACAAAGTTCAGTTCAAAACCATGGATCGACGGCCACCTGTCCTTCCACGTTTAAAGTTCCTTTCTTTGACTTCCAAAATAATGTTTCAACCAAAATGTTTACAAAGGTCCCCTTCTGCCAGGCACAGACCGCTCACACAAAGTTGCAAGGGGGCGCCCTTCCCCAAGTTTAATACACTGAGTCTCCCTCAATCGGGCACGGACCACTCTTGGATGTCGAAGTCTTTCAAATGTGCGTGGGTTTTGTTACAGACCACCGCAGGACCACTTCGACTCAACATTCACTATCTATTTTCATTCTTGCTGTTTGTTCGTCCTTTAGCTTCAAACAATGCACCTCTCACTCACAGATACTTTCGAATGGGCTACTTCCTCTCACTGGACCAGTTACTTAGCATTGCTGATCTTGCAGCTGTATTTTACTTTGAAGTTCATTCACAGGTCTGCCTTTCTTCGAGTCATCTACACGCATGCAGCCTTCACTTGTGATATGGATATGATGTTGCTACTTCATTCACGTTAACACACACCAGTATCTCAGGTCACTTACCAACTCACCGGCTGTGTGAGTTTCTCTTGTTTTGCGTTTTCGAGTCAAGGTTAGTACCACAGGCTTGACCTTGCATCCCCAACTCTGCCATTCACCCGGAGGTTCACTGGCGTCCTTGAAACACAATACAATCTTCACTTGTGGCATCCGGCCTTCTCTACATGTCTTTCACGGTCTGTCAGAGGCAACAACCTCCAGTAGGGAAGCCTTGGGGTTTTCGGCCCACTGCTCTAGGCCCTTGGTTTGTTATATGGGTGGGGGATTTTAACACAGTAATGGAACCAGACTGGGATCGCTCTCTGGGAGTCCATCACCTGGCCCAGAAAGGGTAGCGTAGATTACAAGGTATGTACTGGGCTTGGGAGGTCCTGGATGTCTGGATGCTCAGAAACAGGGGGAAGGGAATACACTTTCCATTCATCTGTTCATAACACAGCGTCCTGATTAGATTATTTTTTGATCTTCCACACACTTGCGACCTCAGTGACTATTGTGTTGATCCTGGCTTGCACACTGTCAAGCCACGCCCTAGTGCTGATGCCCATTAAGCTACAGAAGCCAGGGAGGGAGAGGAAGCCTTGGGCATTTAAGAGTAAAGGGTTGAGTGATTGGGTGTTTAGGGAAGAGCTGACCAAAGCCATAGACATTTCTTTGATCTAAATGAAGGCTCAGTGGAGTTGTATGTGACGCTATGGAAATGCGTCTGGGGAATGTATATCGAAAAGAAACAGGGATACTTCAATTATCCGTAGACAACAGTGTTTGAATCTACATTGCAGAGGCTCCAAGTGGGGGTACCCATACGGTTGCCACAGGAACAATTAGAAGCTCAACATCACCTACAGAAATCTAGGGAGTTGGCACAAAGGGAGGTGAAATTCCTCATGGGGAAAGCAGCCGTACAGTAATAAGGGAAAGGGCAACGGCCGAGCAGACTACTGGCGAGGGCCGCAAGACCGGAGGGGACTAAGGGCCGGATCCTGTCCATAAGGAACCGACAGGGTGAAGAACAGTATGCAGACTTCGAGATTGTTCAAGAATTTTACAAATTTTACAGGCAGCTATATTCCTCCCATACATAGGCTTCCCAAGCAGAGATGGATGACTATCTGGATCAGGTACCATTGTACTGGTGCACAGACTAAGAAAGGGATTGGTTGGGCCACCCCCTGGCGGAGGAGGAGATACTATCAGCCATTAAATCTCTCCCATCCAGGAAGTCTCCTGGCCCGGATAGCTATACGGCCGAATTCTACAAACATTTTGCCAGGAAGCTAGCCTCCCACAATCAGCAGATTGTTCCTCCTACCGCCCCATATCCCTCATCAACCTGGGCAATCCACGCCAAGATGCTGGCGTCCAGGCTAGCCCGTTAATGCATAGGGCGGTGAAAGCGGCTCAGTAAGGGTTTATCCTGGGGCGCCCAACCTCATACGATCTGCGTAGAATGTTCGGTTTGTCAGTGGTATGTCAGGAAGACCAGGTCGTGGCTGCACTGCTGGACGCGACTAAGGCATTCGATTCCATAGAATGGACATGTTGACCATTTTGTGTAGGCTGGAAATGAGACCAATGTATATCCTTGGTCTCATTTCTCTACGCGTCACCCAATGCTAGGGTCAGCGTAAACTGACAACTAACCCCTGCGATAACTCTGGAAAGAGGCACGAGACCGGGATGTCCCTTCTCCTCGTTACTATTTGCCCTGGCGATAGGGCCTCTAGCTGAGATGATTAGGGACACCCCTATGCAAAGAGGGGTGAAGGTGTGCCGGCATAACGTGGTTGTCTCCCTCTATGCAGATCCGGCATGGAACCTTGGTCCAATTATGGGGGACGTATTGAGGTTTGGTTACTTTTCTGGGCTTAGAGTCAATGCAGCAAAGTCGGTTCTATTTCCATTAACGAACGGCACCAGACAACATACAGACGAGATGGGGTTCCAGTGGCAGGGGGATGCCGGGAGATACCTGGGAATATATATTGCCTGTGACCCAGTTTATCTATATGAGCACAACTATCAAAGGGTGTTGTAACACGCCAAACTATCAATGGACAGATGGATGAACCTGCTGCTCAATCTGTATGGTAGAATTTCCCAGGTGAAGATGGTGTTCCTACCGCAGTTTTTGTATGCATTTCGTAATGTCCCTGTAGCGCTGCCCGAGGATTTCCTCTGAAAGCTAAGGTCCACAATTACACAGTTCATCTGGGCTGGAAAACATGATAGGGTTGCGTGGGACAAGGGTTCTATGTCATCTCATCGTCAGGCATTTCAAAGTCTGCAATTTGAACGTGTGTGACAGTTCAAATTTATTTTTTGGGGGTGCACCCCCCAATCCCCACCTCCTGCACCCATTTTACCTATACCCAACCCCCCCAACCACTTACCTGCCCTCCCATCCCCCCCCAAAAATGTGATGAACTGTTAAACACATTTAAACTGCAGGCTTTGAAATGCCCGACGATGAAAGAACATCGTACCGGGACAAGCTGACCATGTCACTAAACGATGGGGGCCTGTCACTGCCTGACTTTGAAACATCCTATGAGGTGGCACAGGCAGGGTTGCTTTTATACTGGTACGGGGAACAGCCTGATAGGAGACACATCGAGGTGGAGAGGGCACTGGCGGACCCGTTCCTTTTGCGGTCCAAAATCTTGTCAGCTCAGAGTAGGACAACCAGGGTGAAGGATATGGTCTAGTTGACCTGCAGGGCATGGTTCCGGATTGAGTGCAAATCCAACGGTGAGGTCATTTATTCCCCAGAATTTCCAATTATTTATATACCAGGCCTCCCACTCACCTGCAAAAGGGGGTACGTAACATGTGAAGAGACTAGGGGTGGTGACCTGTTTTTGTGACCTTTTCCTGAATACCCTTTTTAAAACCTTGGAGGACATGTAGAAGAAGGGTGAGCACATACACCTGGACATCTTCATTTATTTCAGGCTGCAAACCTCATTGAAGGGGGTTTTCCCCGACCTTCCCAAAGAAGACGGAAACGGCTCCAATACTGTACAAGATGCTTTAGTGCCCACGGTAGGGTGGGGGCATGGGGTGTGGGAATAGTCTCAACCTTGTATGGCAGCTACATTAAGACAGGGCAAAAATCGGAAATTCTCCTCAGGAGAAATGGGAGGTCTTGCAAGGTGATACAATATCCAAGGACATGTGGAGCTTTTGCTGCGTGGAGACTAAACGTGTGGCACTCAATGCTCATTTCAAACTGATACACTTCGTTCCTGCACCAATCCTATCACACACCTGCCTCCCTGCACAGATTTTTACTGGAGGTCTCCTGCATTTATGGAAGATGTGGTACCGCACCTGCAGACTTTACACTTGGCATGGGGATGTCTCAGGATTTTCGCCTAATGGGATGAAGCTATGAGGTAGAAAGCGATATTGTGGGGGAAAGAGTGGAACGATCACTGATAACTGCCCTGCTGGATGAGAAAACTTTCGGGACTGCTTTCGCTTCTGGCCAAGAGAAGGGTGGCTATGGTGTGGGGGTGGGGAGGGGAGACCCTACTACCAGAGCTGGAGCAAAGGCGGGCAGATGTTCTTTATTGTGATATTTAGACTCAGCACGGTAGACTTGTACACCCCTTGGCTAAGCCCAGATATATAGGGCCCACACATCGCTTACCTGATCACGCAATCCACATCACCCTAAAATGGACACAATTGAATCACATAAGGGATCCAAGTGAGGGGTGTTAGGCAGAAACCTGTGCAGTTCCCTTGGGGAACACTGCAAAAGATTTAAGACCACAGGTAGAGCAGTAAACCCCTTTGGTAGCAGTCCGCACCACCCAGATTTACCTGGTAGCTGTGGCTGAGCAGTCAGACTTCTCTCAAGAAGAGTTAGGCAGTATGCAAAGTATACACAATATGTACCAAAACACAATAGCACAAGCAAACACTGACCAGAGCTTGGTTTCAAAAGAATATAGTTATTTATTTAAAAACACACATAAGTAAAAACACTCTAACAACGAATATGGTAAAAACACTCCAACACAGTTATAATGAAAGTAAATTCAATCCTTTCTCCTATCTAGACAACTCTAGGTTAACACCACTTAATTAAAACAGAGGTGAGTGCTTAACGTTAGATGACACTCTAGTAGTTTCCAAGAAAGGGAGAGAAAAAGCAGAAATAGGTTAGACACACCACTCTAAGGTCCAGAACACTTGCAATAGGCTTAAAGAAGAATAAAGTCACAGGTGAGCAGAAGTCACTAGGCAGGGCCCACTCTTAGAGTAGCCGGAGCAAAAATGTGCCCAAGATCACACTGTTAGTTAGAGATTCAAAGTCTTGCAAAGAGTCAGAAAGAGTTTAGAGTGGCTCAGAAAGTTTAGCCAAAGTGTCCCAGGCACTCCCAGGTTCGAAAGCCGGGGACTAAATCTACCCCGTACAGTCGGTAGCAAGGGAAGCCAGGCGGAACACAGTACCTTAAGCGGAAAGGATCCTCCAGCGGGGGCAGTTGTTCCAGGCAGTGACAGCAAGGCTCGACGTCGGTCAGGGGAGAAGAATATCTCGCTGAAGAGCAGAAGAGAAAGGTCGTAGCACTGCCCGGGAAGAAACCAGCCGCGGAGTCCTCCGGTTAAAGGGTTGGTACCGACTTTCGCGGTATGGGGGTAAAGTGTGGTATTCCGGATGCCGGGGTGCTTGGCACAGGCAAGGCGGCCACGAGATACCTCAAAAGAACGGAAAGAAGGCGAAAACTGGTTGTCCCCACCAGTCAAGGGAAGGAGCCACTCCGTTAAGAGTTCTCCTCGGTCGTCGGGAAAAAAGTGGTGAGACGGTTCAGCAGGGCTCCACCGGGTGGTGTCGTCGAAGCAGGTCGGCTCAGCTCTTCCCTCGTCGGATTCTTGGTCCTGTGGCGACTTCTGAAGTCCCAGTCCCCAAAGCCCTGCTTTTATGCAACAAGCCCCCATTCACCCAGCCTAGCTGTCACTCAAACATGCTAAGTGGTGAGCCGGGCGGCTCACCACTTGGGCCAATCAGGACGGAGTGCGACTTGAGTTACCAAGGTAACTCAGTCCAGGGTGCCTAAATCCCCCTCCACCCCTCCTAAGTACCCCAGACAGAGTGGCACCACTTTGGAGGGCTTCTGTGGAGAAGCCCGCCAAAAGTGGAACAAAGGGCTCCACTTTGGGTCAGAGTTACAGAGGCGAACACCAACGCCATTTTAGAATCAAGTTTTGGCAAAAAGTCCCAACCGGAGTTATAAAAATAAATATATAAACCGGCGGTATGTTTAAGGCTACCGTAAATAAATAATTAAATGTGTTAGCCTAAAACAATGGGAAATCCCATAGGAAAATATTCGCGGTCGAATATAAAAAGTAGTTTCCACTGCCACCAGCCAAAACTCGATCAGGGGGGACGGAGACGTGCCCCCTCGACTAACAGACCCTGGGGCAATCGAATTGCCCCAGCCAGTACGTCCACAATATGATGGTTTGTACTGGTTCTGTTCAGGATTCAAGACTAGCAAAGTCTTTGGTGACTTTACATGCCCTGGGAGACAGTAGTCAGTCCCAGGGTATGGAGTCTATGTTGGGGAGTCCCTAGGACACCCCTGGGTCACGGCACAGAGGGTGCTGTGTGACCCACATCACAAAAATACATGAGGCCCTATGGAGTAAAAGACCCCATAGCCCATTCAACACAAGGTTTAACCAAGAAAACACACTTCAACATGTCCAAGAGTGAGGGTAAAAGAGTCTCACTCTTGGCAGGAGAAAAAATTAAACCCCAGAAATCCAGCAAAGCTGCTGGGGGACTCACTAGGTAGGGAAATTCAGCCTAAACAGAGAATTCTCCCTAACACTCGCCCCCCCCAGACTAAGGGACAGGAGGATTTAATCCACTCCTGGATGAACCTCATACCTCTAGTCGATGATATACATCCTAGAGAGTCCATCAGCATTTTGATGGTGACACCCTGACCTGTGCTCAATGGTGAAATCAAACCCTTGCAGGCAGATTGACCATCTCAATAGTTTTGGATTTTCCCCCTTCATTTGCATTAACCATCTCAAGGGTTGGTGGTCAGTCTGAATAACAAAAGTAGAACCATACAAGTATGGCCTAAACTTCTTCAGTGCCCACACAATAGCAAAGCATTCTCTTTCGATAGTTGCCCACCTTGTCTCAGGATCCTTCAGTTTCCTACTGATGAAGCAAATGGGGTGCTCCCTACCCTTCTCATCCAGTTGGCTTAGAACTGCACCTATACCTACATTGGAAGCATCAGTTTGTACAATGAAAGGTTGGTGGTAGTCAGGAGCTCTCAATACGGGAGCCTGGCAAAGAGCTCTCTTCAGTTTTTCAAAGGCCTGATTGCACTCCTCATTCCATTTTACCTTCTTAGGGAATTTGGGAGAGGAGATTACATTCAGTGGAGAAGCTATGGTCCCATAGTTCTCAATGAAATTCCTGTAATACCCAGTGAGGCCTAGAAAAGCTCTCACTTGGGTTTGAGTAGTTGGTGTTGTCCAATTTTGCACAGCTTCAATCTTGCTGGGCAAAGGCCTTATTTCTCCACCTCCTACCTCATGTCCAAGGTAGACCACTTTACTTTGACCAATCTGGCACTTACTGGCTTTGATTGTCAAATGGGCCTGTTTCAGAGCCTGCAACACATGTCCTAGGTGGTTCACATGTTCTTCCCAGGAGTGGCTGAAGACTGCAATGTCATCCAAGTATGCCGTGCAGAAATCTTCCATCCCAGCCAGAACCTGGTTCACCATCCTTTGGAATGTGGCAGGTGCATTTTTTAGTCCAAAAGGCATGACCTTAAACTGGTACAAGCCAACTGGGGTCGAAAATGCAGTTTTCTCCTTGGCATGGTCTGTCAGGGCTATTTGCCAATAGCCTGACGTCAGGTCAAATGTGCTGAGGTACTTGGCTGCACCAAGTTTATCCACCAACTCATCTGTCCTGGGCAAAGGGTGGGCATCAGTCTTGGTGACTGCATTTAGAGCTCTATAGTCCACACAGAATCTCAAGTCTTTGGATCCTGCCTTTGGTACTAACACAACTGGGCTAGACCATGGACTAGTAGAGGGCTCTATTACCCCGAGATCAAGCATCTTCTTGACCTCTCCTTTGATGTGGGCTCTGATATGTTCTGACATTCTGTATCCTCTGCTTTTGACTGGCAGACAGTCACCAGTGAGTATCTCGTGCTGGCCCCAAGGGGTCAAGCCTGGTGACAGTGAGAACAGGGAGGCAAACTGATTTAACATAGATTTGCACTCCTCTTGTTGCTCAGGTGTCAGGTCTGAAGAGAGATGGACTCCTTCAACTTTTTCATCTAAAGGTATACCTCTGAGGAGATCAGGGAGAGATTCACTCTCTTCCTCCTCTGCAGCTGAAGCTAGAAGCAAGGCTCCTACATCAGGTCTGGAGATGTATGCTTTTAGTCGGTTGGTGTGGAAGACTCTAGGAGCTTCCCTGGGTCTGCCCAGATCCACCAGATAGTTGACCTCTCCAAGTTTTCCCACAACCTTGAAGGGTCCCATCCATTTGTCTTGCAAGGCCCTCTGCCTTGTTGGGAGCATAACTAGAACTAGCTGGTCTTGAGTAAACTCAACCATGTTAGCCTTTTGGTCGTGCCAATGTTTGACCAGGGCTTGACCAGCTTTCAAGTTGTCACTTGCTTCTGCCATCATGTGTGACATTCTCCTCCGGAGACCTATCACATAGTCAGTCACTCTGACTGGCTTGAGGGGAGGAGCACCTTCCAACCCCTCCTTAATCAGGGCCAATGGACCTCTGACTGGATGGCCATAGAGAAGCTCAAAGGGAGAATAACCTACTCCCTCCTGAGGGACTTCTCTATAAGCAAAGAGAAGGCATGGCAGTAGAAGGTCCCACTTTTTCTTAAGGGGTTCTTCTAAAGCACCTATCATGCTCTTCATGGTTCTGTTAAACCTTTCAACCAACCCGTTTGTCTGAGGGTGGTAGGCGGTTGAGAACTTGTAGGTAACTCCACAGGTTTTCCACATGGCCTTCATGTAGTGGGACATAAAGTTTGACCCCCTGTCAGAGATTACCTCCTTAGGAAACCCAACCCTGGTAAAAATACCAAGGAGGGCCTTAGCCACAGCCGGAGCTGTAACAGTCCTCATAGGAATGGCCTCAGGGTATCTAGTAGCATGGTCTACTACAACAAGGATAAACCTGTTGCCTGAGGAGGTTGGAGGATCAAGGGGACCAACAATGTCAATCCCTACCCTCTCAAATGGGACTCCCACAACTGGGAGAGGCACTAAAGGTGCCACATTCTTGGAACCAACCTTACCAGAAGTCTGGCAGGTATGGCAGCTCTTACAATATCTATCTACTTCAGCCCCCATCTTTGGCCAATAAAAGTAGAGTGAGAGCCTTTCCTTGGTCTTCTTGAAACTCAAGTGGCCAGCCAAAGGTATCTCATGGGCTAGTTGTAAGAACTGTTGTCTGTTTTCTTGTGGGACTACAAGGCGTTTGTAGTCTCCAGGTTCAGACTCAGTGGGTTCACTGTAGAAGAGGCCATCTTCCCAGTGCAACCTATACTTCCCAGGCTCTTGCCCATCAGCTTGAGAAGCTGCCTGGTGGCGGAGACCTTCCAGAGTTGGACATTCTCTTTGCCCCTTACGAAAAGCTGCCCTGCTAGGCCCACCTTCTGCCAGTAAAGACTGCAGCTCAGGATGGTCCTCAGGGTCCAAATCTCCAATAAGGTTGGGGCCTCCTTCTAGCTCTTCCTCAGAGTCTAGCTCAACCACACAGGGTTGTACCTCCCTCTCAGCCTCAGCTGGAGGGGGAGTTACAGGTGTAACTTTGGACAACCTAGGGGAAGTCCTTGTTGGAAGCACTGGAGTGCTTGCTGCTGGCTTTTTCCTAGGAGTCTTGGGTTGCCCCTTTGCTCCTGATCTGGTAGTTACTGCAGTAAGTTGCTCCAGTGGTAGAGGAGTGATTTCTGTCATCATCTCCTGAGATAACCCTCTCAGGGTTTTCTCCCTTGCAGGTTTTGTGAGTTCCTGAAACCTTTTGCTAGGAGGTCTGGGGGTATGAGATACAACTCCAAGAGCTTTGAGGTCATTACCCAACAGAACCCTACCTGGCACTTCACATTGTACACTGACAGGTATTTTTACAGCCATATCATTACATTGGATGAGAACTGGTAACTGGGGACACATCTGCACAGGCCCACCAGCTAACTTGGTGAGGCATTTGGGTGCCTTAGCAACATCCTCTGCCTTGAAAAATGATTCATCCACCACAGTTATGCTGGCTCCAGTGTCCCTAATGGCAGGAGTCTCCTGACCATTCACCTGGACACTGTCCTTATAATACTCTTTAGTATTATCTGGGATAGAGTTATAGACATCTAAATTCTGTTGCTCCCACAACCCCAGAGAGACTAAAGAAACACTAGCTGAGACTCCAGTGGGTTCATCAGCTAGTAATAGAAAGTTTCCACTTGCCATATGTACTTCCTCTTCTGGAGCGAAGGCTAAGGAGGCAAGCTGGACCCCTGAAGGTTTACCCTTACATCTGGGATCTCCTTTCACATGGTCAGTAGCCTTACAAACATAGCATTGTCCAAATGCTCTCTGGAAGGGTGGCTTGTTCTGACCTCCTTCTGGCTTGTGGCCAGAAGGTACAGTAGCCTGACTAGGTTTCCCATGTGGCTTACCCTGGTTATTTTGTGGTTTGGGGCCCTCTTTGGGATAGGAATTATTAGAATTCTCTTTGGAGTCCTTTTTAGACTGTTTCTCCCCATCCTTCTTCTGAGTTACCCCAGAATCCTTGTGAGTGGCCCTGTTGGCAACCCACAAGTCAGCAGCCTTAGCTAGTTTCCGGGAATCCAATTCCCTGGAATCAGCCAAGTGTTGTCTGAGCTCAGGAGAGCAGGCATCATAAATAGTCTCCAACATAAACAAATTCTTCATACCTTCATAAGTGTTCACCTTGTAACCCTTAATCCATCCCTCTAAGTTTTTCAAACATTCACTCACCCAGGTAGCCCAAGGGGTACCATCATGCTTTTTGAGGTTCCTAAACCTCTTAAGATACTGGGAAGGGGTCTTCCCAAACCTAGCTATCAAAGCTAGTTTCACACATTCATAGTCCTTCCTATCCTCCTCCCCCATCTCCATTACCACATCAGTTGCAACAGGGGGAAGCCTAGAGAACAACCAGGTGAGTAAGTCATTTCCTGTGATGTTCTGGAGCCCATGATTATATTCAAACAGAGACAACCAATCCAACACATCCAACTTAGGCTCATACATACCAACCAATTCTTTAGGCATCCGGGGTCTTTTAGGACTGGAACTTCTAGAGGAGCCAGAGAGAGAAACATTCTCAACAGATAATTTCTTCATTTCTAAGTCATACTTGAGCTCCATTTCCCTTAGCCTTAGTTCTTTGTCAGTTTGAGCATTAAGTTTCTTATACTCCAATTCTAGCTTCATTTTCTCCAGTTCAAAGTACTGAGGACTAAATGTGGGACCTGGTAAAGGTCCAGTAGGTACAGCAGGTAGAGCAGGCAGAGGCCTAGGGGGGACAGTTACAACAGCCTCACCCTCCTCTTCTGACTCTTCCTCAGAATCATCAACATTTTGCTCCATGTTAACTTCAATACTGTCATCTACAGTTGCTGGAGTGGTAGGCTCCTCTGAACCATCACCCAGACTTTGGTTAGCTAACAATCTTTCAATCAGCTCCATTTTCTTGCCCTTAGTCAGGAGATCCTTATGTTTACAGAGCACTCTTAAACAATCAGCAGTTTTGGCTGCAAGGGACTCTTGACTATAGCTTTCTATAACTGACATGTTAGAGGTTTTACTTTTTCAGTGCTAAGCTTTGTGGTTAGTTGCACTAAGGTATCTAAAGCACAATAAAATGTATACTCAATACAAATCCCACCGCTGTACACCAGTGTTAGGCAGAAACCTGTGCAGTTCCCTTGGGGAACACTGCAAAAGATTTAAGACCACAGGTAGAGCAGTAAACCCCTTTGGTAGCAGTCCGCACCACCCAGATTTACCTGGTAGCTGTGGCTGAGCAGTCAGACTTCTCTCAAGAAGAGTTAGGCAGTATGCAAAGTATACACAATATGTACCAAAACACAATAGCACAAGCAAACACTGACCAGAGCTTGGTTTCAAAAGAATATAGTTATTTATTTAAAAACACACATAAGTAAAAACACTCTAACAACGAATATGGTAAAAACACTCCAACACAGTTATAATGAAAGTAAATTCAATCCTTTCTCCTATCTAGACAACTCTAGGTTAACACCACTTAATTAAAACAGAGGTGAGTGCTTAACGTTAGATGACACTCTAGTAGTTTCCAAGAAAGGGAGAGAAAAAGCAGAAATAGGTTAGACACACCACTCTAAGGTCCAGAACACTTGCAATAGGCTTAAAGAAGAATAAAGTCACAGGTGAGCAGAAGTCACTAGGCAGGGCCCACTCTTAGAGTAGCCGGAGCAAAAATGTGCCCAAGATCACACTGTTAGTTAGAGATTCAAAGTCTTGCAAAGAGTCAGAAAGAGTTTAGAGTGGCTCAGAAAGTTTAGCCAAAGTGTCCCAGGCACTCCCAGGTTCGAAAGCCGGGGACTAAATCTACCCCGTACAGTCGGTAGCAAGGGAAGCCAGGCGGAACACAGTACCTTAAGCGGAAAGGATCCTCCAGCGGGGGCAGTTGTTCCAGGCAGTGACAGCAAGGCTCGACGTCGGTCAGGGGAGAAGAATATCTCGCTGAAGAGCAGAAGAGAAAGGTCGTAGCACTGCCCGGGAAGAAACCAGCCGCGGAGTCCTCCGGTTAAAGGGTTGGTACCGACTTTCGCGGTATGGGGGTAAAGTGTGGTATTCCGGATGCCGGGGTGCTTGGCACAGGCAAGGCGGCCACGAGATACCTCAAAAGAACGGAAAGAAGGCGAAAACTGGTTGTCCCCACCAGTCAAGGGAAGGAGCCACTCCGTTAAGAGTTCTCCTCGGTCGTCGGGAAAAAAGTGGTGAGACGGTTCAGCAGGGCTCCACCGGGTGGTGTCGTCGAAGCAGGTCGGCTCAGCTCTTCCCTCGTCGGATTCTTGGTCCTGTGGCGACTTCTGAAGTCCCAGTCCCCAAAGCCCTGCTTTTATGCAACAAGCCCCCATTCACCCAGCCTAGCTGTCACTCAAACATGCTAAGTGGTGAGCCGGGCGGCTCACCACTTGGGCCAATCAGGACGGAGTGCGACTTGAGTTACCAAGGTAACTCAGTCCAGGGTGCCTAAATCCCCCTCCACCCCTCCTAAGTACCCCAGACAGAGTGGCACCACTTTGGAGGGCTTCTGTGGAGAAGCCCGCCAAAAGTGGAACAAAGGGCTCCACTTTGGGTCAGAGTTACAGAGGCGAACACCAACGCCATTTTAGAATCAAGTTTTGGCAAAAAGTCCCAACCGGAGTTATAAAAATAAATATATAAACCGGCGGTATGTTTAAGGCTACCGTAAATAAATAATTAAATGTGTTAGCCTAAAACAATGGGAAATCCCATAGGAAAATATTCGCGGTCGAATATAAAAAGTAGTTTCCACTGCCACCAGCCAAAACTCGATCAGGGGGGACGGAGACGTGCCCCCTCGACTAACAGACCCTGGGGCAATCGAATTGCCCCAGCCAGTACGTCCACAATATGATGGTTTGTACTGGTTCTGTTCAGGATTCAAGACTAGCAAAGTCTTTGGTGACTTTACATGCCCTGGGAGACAGTAGTCAGTCCCAGGGTATGGAGTCTATGTTGGGGAGTCCCTAGGACACCCCTGGGTCACGGCACAGAGGGTGCTGTGTGACCCACATCACAAAAATACATGAGGCCCTATGGAGTAAAAGACCCCATAGCCCATTCAACACAAGGTTTAACCAAGAAAACACACTTCAACATGTCCAAGAGTGAGGGTAAAAGAGTCTCACTCTTGGCAGGAGAAAAAATTAAACCCCAGAAATCCAGCAAAGCTGCTGGGGGACTCACTAGGTAGGGAAATTCAGCCTAAACAGAGAATTCTCCCTAACAAGGGGTACATATGTTGCATGGACCCACAGAATGCAAGCAGAGTTGGCTCTACAGCGCTGGTTGTTGGGAAGTAATCACACTGCCTGTCTGGAACAAAACACAAACATTCTTTCTCTCTAAACTGTGAAGACTATGTCTCCTGAAGCTAGGTTAGGTGGATTATTCACTGTGCTGCTGGTTTTGTTTGGATTCTAGTATTGTTAAGTGCTGGCCTCGGGTCAAGTTATGAAAATGCTAATAAAGAAATCCCCCTCCTGAGCCAGTTTACAACTGGCCCCACAGCTCTGGGCTGCGGGTGTCAGTAATCTCTGTCCTGGTACCCTGGTGGTCCTGATGTTCTCCATTATGAGGCTATGTTGCATTGCTTCTCGGGTCTTCCTGCTCCCATTGCAACCTTGGGAGATGCTTCCTGAGCCAGGCACTCTGTTTACTACCGGTTTAGGTGGAAGGAGCGACATTTGCCCATGTCACCAAGCCACAGGGCCACCTGGCAGCCACTGCGAACAACGTTTGCAAGCACGAAGAAAGCTGCACCTTCTGTCCAGTGACAAACAGCTACCACTCCAAATACCATTATTAACAGTGGCGTCACTAGGGTTGTGGGGAGGCGTACTTTGTGCCTCTGGTATCATCCCCTGTGAGGGGTGCAACCCAGTGCAATCGGTACCCCCCAGTTACGCCACTATGTTATAACTTGTATTTTTATTATGACCATGTGAATGTAAACTGCCATTTTGTCAAAATGTCAGATTTGCGATGCTCACACACTTTAATCCTCATTTTGTGTAACTGATTAACAAAAGAAATGGTGGTACTATAATCTTCATTTCAGAGGACATCACTTTTTTTCATCCAAAGCATTCAACCGAAGAAATATTCGATACTATACTGGATGTACTCAGCGTATGCTTCCGAGAATGCCTCGAAGAGGCTGAGGAGTGGCGAGACCGACTCCTAGAAGGAGACCCACGAGACTTCCGACGATGACGCGGAGAGTCACCCCTCGAATCATCCGTTGAAAGCCCCGCAGACTTCGACTTCCTGGGCTTGGACACCCGACCTACCGACAACAACTTCTTACGTTCGCGTAAGGCTTTGGACGTGAGCGACTGGCAGTCGGTACAGTCATCCGTGTTGTGGGCCTCCCCGAGGCACCAGAGGCAGGCGTCGTGCGAGTCCGTCACCGACATCTTGGACCCACACTCCCCGCACTTCTTGAAACCCAGACGCGGGGTCGAAGACGAAGTAGAAGACATCTTCACACGAAGGATTTGCACAAAACGAACAGGTTCGAAGAACCGAGAAGAACAGAACTCCAAAGAGTCGAGGCGTGAACCGAGAATCACGAAGCAACACGTTCGCGGAAAAAACGGAACTGAGGCTACGGGCGTCGTGCGTCCTACTTATCACATCGGAGGACGTCGGAGGAGGCCCTCGACGACGGCGCATCGACGCAGGAAAAAGTTTTCGAAGCAGCACAGCTGTGGTGATTACATGTCATAGATATGGAATACGTGTCGGAGGACCCAATCCCCTCGAAATATTCGATACTATACTGGATGTACTCAGCGTATGATAGGCAAATCTAGTGCTTGCTCATCGCTTTCTTTCTGCCTCTCTTAATCTGCCTCTTGCTCTCTTGACAATGTCTCTTTGTGCTGAGCTTACTCTGTCTCCCGCCTTCTCAGAACATTGACTTTTTATTCTATAAGTTTACCAACCTGGGGAATGCATGAGATAACTGATTTTGAAGCACCTCCTTGTTTCTATCATCAAGAGCAATCCACTAATCCTAACCTGTACGTTATTTTTATTTGTTATTTTTTAACAAGTCACACAAGACCTCTGTAAGGAAGGCACGGTATCAAACGGTAAGATATACAAGTGAACACAGTTCAAGGGTGTTTATTGAACTTCAATTGGGTTTGAAAAATGCCTATCCAATCCCAAGTCTAAAGATAAGAGCACGCTACAACTATCAAATAATGCAGTCCTAGTGCTGTCTTGTAAAATAATTAAAAGGGCCTATGCTAATAAGCCTATTACCAATCCTTACTTCTCAATAGAAATGATGTGGGAATAATGTTATACAAAAGAAGTGTTAAAGTAATGACATGTCAGTATAGTTAAGCCGTTACCTTTCCTTCCCCAGGTTTTCAGCACGGGACAAGGTGGCACACTCTAGCATAGCACATACTCTGGCTTTTATAGCACGAGGATGCAGCTCATAATCTCAGTATCGGTCCTTCTGTGCCAAAGTCTCTTTGAAGTAAGAGACTTTGAATGGCAGAGTGCCTGATGCGACAATCATTCAAAGTTCCTTTCTCATTAGGGTTCTCGTATACACAACTTCTCTGGCGATTCACTTTTCACCCTTGGTCTGCCTCTGCTGGCCTCAGACCCACTTTAACACAGAAACTTCAATTAGTATCCCTCTGCCGGGATTGGACCAATTTATCTTGTTTTTCCAAACTTTCTTTAATGTATCAAAATCTTAGACTTTCAACTGAGCGCAGGATTTTGCTTGACCAGTCGCAGGACCACTTCGATTTTACAATTCTTTACAACTATTTAAATTTCACATTTACCACTCCTCAGCTAGATACGTTAGAGACCTTTGCTTGAGCACACCCACGATGCCGGACCACTCAGTCAAAATGATCATATCTTTTCCTTTCAAAGTTCAAATACTGATTAGCTGTTCAACTTTACTTGCGTCTTTTACATGTTTTAACAATGTTCATTCCAGCGCTTGCCATATAATGTTGCTGCTTGCAACCTTGGCTTCAATACACAGCGGTCTTGTATCGGTCTCCCCAACTCACTGGCTGTGTTGATTTCACTGGTGCCGCTTTGGCCTTGGAGCCGAGGACAGTACCACAGCGGCTGCTGCTTCTCCCCACCTTGATTAATGATGCAGGAGGTCCCTGGGTATGTTCAACACACAATGCAGGATTCTTCACCCTGGTTTCCTAGCATAATGCTTTCCACTTCTTGAAAGTAACAGTTCCTTGTCTGAAAGGTCAATTGAATGTCCCTCCTTGTGATCCCCTGCTGTTTTGCAGTCTCTTCTCTCGTCCAGCTGCCATCTCGAAACTGCTGTTTCCACGTGTGTTTTGCCTCGCTCAGAGTGTGCTCTCGTGCTCTGCTTTTTATCCGTATGGGGATGTTTAATGGAAGTCAGGTGAGTAATTGTCAGTAAATGCCTGAACAATGCATTGGGACATGCAGGCTTTCCGTGTGAAAGTGTTTGTGCTGTGAAGGGGGTAAGGGGGGCAGAATTCCTAAGTATCCTGGGGTAAAGGTGTTACAGGGACGGGGATAATGCGTCTCACCATGCGGCGTCCCACTCACCGAAGACCCTCACCCAGGTGATCCCCCCGCACTGTTTCACCCCCAGGAACTGGATCCAAAAGGGATGGCAGTGTCCTGGCCACCTGGATGGCAGATCCCCAGGCACTTGTGGGTGAGACACCTTCTGGTTTTTCATTCCTCTTTACAGCTTTTCTAGATTTAAAATGGTACAGTTTCAGTCGAGATAAATTCTTGAAGTAGAGATCGGCACGCTACACTTGCGCAGTTGATCACATTCCACTGGCTTGTTGCATCACTCAAAAGTGCACATGCGTGCATCAGAGCCCACTCAAGAAATCTACTGCCGCACACAGCCAAAACAAATTAGAGGCAACATTGCTTGTATACTTTTTTTGTTAATAACAGTATATTTATGTTTTTAATATGCATTACTTGTGTGCTGCTTTTTTTTTTTACAGCTTTCATTTACTAAATTTCATTTAGCACACATTACAAGTTTGGATTTTTAAGCATAGTTGAATGACAAATGTTTATATATTATTTCTAGAAGCAAATGTTACTAAGCTTTAACTGTACACATTCTATATATATTTTAATACATGTAGGTTTTCTTTTTATAATGTTTAGTACATTATATGTATTTACCATTTGTACCTCGTTAAGTGACATTGTTGTATAAGTTTGACACTTCGATGCTTTGTGTATTTTGTTATTGTAGATCTATTTTTAAATATTGTGCATTTTTATTGCAATTTTCAGGAGCAATTATGCTTGTGTATAAGTATTATGTCGTAATTTTGTATTACACATTTTAACTTAAAGGTCTACATTTAATGTACTTTAGAATTTTTTTTACATTTTATACGCCGACTTGTTTTATGTGTGAAATGGTTATCATTGTATGGTAATACTGTATGCTTTTAAGTGTGTGGGTGAGTTAAGGTTACCATGATATTTGATGTCAATATAATTTAGTTAAATGTATGAAAACATTTTATTGTGTTACATTAACATTATTTCTGATGTTTGCAAACAGCTTGTTGTATTTACCTCAACTCCTTTGTAAAATAAAAAAAAAAGAAATTCCAAATAATTTCTACAGCTATGCGATTATTGATTTTGAGCGCGTCATTGGGCGCGTGAGAGCACTTGTTGTAGGTCTACATGTTACGTGTAGTAAGCTCGTGTGTATCAGGTGCACATGTCCGGAGCACGTTTTAGTGTTCATTTACACAATGTTAATGTTTGAATATTGTACCTTCAACTTGTACCTTCATTCTGCCCATACATTGTATGCCCCCTAAGTGTACCTTTTCGTATGAAGTGTATATTTATTCCATTGCTCTAAAACCGACAGCGAAGTCAGCTGTCACTTGCCTGTGATGCGAGTTTAGATATTTATTGTGTAATGTACGAATTGTAAAACTCATACATAGTTCTTATGAAATATGCACATTCATTCTGTACATAAACATATATCGATACATTTCAAACAGTAATCTCAAAATTGCCAGTCTATTTTCAAAATATTCTTACAGTGCACCACAAATCTAGGGAGCTGTAAAATATTAGGAAACTCGAAACAATTGAGATATCTGTGCCCAGGCCTCCAGATAAGGTTCGTAGCAGGCCTTTTTACACATGAAAATCTTGTAAATACGACAGCTTTATTATTTTCCTGTGTACATATACACACGTTTAGAGCAGAGGCAGTGCAAAGGTCAGGTTACTTGACAGAAACCAGAAAACTTCTTTTGATCTACATGGATGTAATTGCAAGCCATGGAGAAAAGCCTCTGAAACAGAATTTTTCTCTGAAGCTTTGCAAAAAAAGAAACTGCACACTGATAAAAGGAGTGGTTTCTTTGCATTCCGCTTCTACTGTGTTGTGTGCAGATGTTCATGGAGCAACCAGAAGCATTGTGCATATTTATTTTCCTAGCATTTTAGGATTGTATCATACATAAGATGGAAACTAAGTTGCAATTGGGAATTAATCTTTTCTAACAAATTATGTTTTTTCTAGTGAAAGCAAACCAGTATTGCACTATTGTATTGTTCAGAGTTCCTGTGTGCATAATCAAGCGAGGCAGAGGTTTACACTTATAATTTAATTTACACTTTAATTATAAAAACAGTGTAAAATGAGCATGCATGGTCTAGTTTACATCCATTCAACCTTGCAGTCAATGAGGTATATTCCTATAAACGGTAAGTAGAAGCAGAGTCTTTGCTCAAGGGTGAGTGATTGTCATTACACCAATCACAGGTGTTCTAGCCTTTCAAATCTTCAAAACTACAATGAAAACATCCAAAACCCGACTCTCCAGGAAGTGCAAGCACTGTTCAAAAAACAAACAAGTGGTACATTTGTAATTGAAATAGAAACTCAGCAAAACCTGTCCGTGATAATCCAGATCGGAATTTAACTTTATATAGTGTCATACATGGTTCGTCCAACATCTAGGCACTGTGATTATTATACCTCAGTCAATGCTCCGTTTAACAACCTCTGAAGGATGTTAGCCAATAAGCCAGTTGAGTGCTCGTTGCTGCGATCTGTGCTTGGTCTGTAGGTTGCAGATTAGAATCTCGGCAAGGCCAACTCAGCCTTTCAAGGTCAGAAAAGGAGTACCAACTTTGGTTTGGTGATAATTGTGATGAATATGTTCTATGTACATCGCTTTTCCCCAGAGACTCAAATACAGTGTCCAGTTGGCCCAGAATGCAGACGTCAGATTGATCTTCAATCTACCCAAGAGGGCCCCCATTTCTGTTTATCGAAGAAATTTGCATTGCCTCCCTGTGAGGAGAAGGATTGAGTTCCGAACAATGTCTGGTACATAAGTGCATCCAGGGTTCTGCACCCAAGTATCTAGCATCAGAAATTCAACTCCATCAGCCAAACCCAAACATTAAGATCTAGTAAAAATGTGTTGCTCATCCCCCCCCGAACCCCACCCATCTCAGTATGCTACTCGGGGAGACCGCTGTTTCTTCATTAAGGGCCCTTGCTTATGGAACTCGCTCCTAGACGAACTGTGAAGCATCACCTCCTTCGCTATACTTCACGCTAAGCTAAAAACACATTTGTTTGACTAATCTTAGAACTATTAAGGAGGCCACTCTAGCGCACCAAGTCACCATCAGCGCCTAGATGCAGTGTTTACTGCTTGGTTTCGCAAGGATATGCACATAATAAATAATCAATATCAATATCAAAAGCGCTATATAAATAACCATTTCACCATGAGATTAGGTATAGAATTTAGCATCGAGTACTTGCCTCTGCACTGTTGTATCATAACATTGTCATACCATTAGGTAGTAATAGCTCCAGGAAATGAGTACTTTCATTAAACATCAAAAGACAATTCTGCTATTGAACCTCAAAACACACGCTTTGGCGTAAAGCGCTATATAAATAAAATAAACAAAAATACAAACAATACAATGCATGTTTGCTTTACTATGTAATTGGCTAGGTTTTTGTGTTTTCAACATTTAAATGTATACAGCAGAGATCAAATGGCCAGACCACAGAAAAATAATGGAAGGTGTATTCTGTCACAATGCAGAAAGCAGCCGCATGATTTCCATACAGTTTTTGCACATGTCGGCTGGATGTCACATACTCTCTTGCAAAGGAGAAAAGTCATATTTACTCACCTCAAAATCTTATCTGGAGTACTGTTACCTAAATTGTTAATTTCTCTATGGAAAACCTCACATTAAAAATGCTGTTAAACATGCCATCAAAGGAAAAGAAATGTTAAGCTATGAAGCTGTTAAACTAGAAATCTGAATGAAATTTTGCATGCACACGCAGTTCCCTTGAAACATTACTGTAGCATATTTCTTTCCAATGCAAGCATTCACAAGTTAAGAAAAGGCATTTTCTAAAACGCCATACCTACTGACAAAATAGGATTTCCTTTATAAGATCAACTAACTGAGGTGACTTGCAATTTCCTAAGGGACATGCAATAGCTTTCGAACATATGTTAGGGGGTACTTTATCCCATATATAAAAGGGCAAGATTTTGAATTTTTTGGATCAGCCTAAAAAACAAAGGGCTCCTTTATACCTCGAATGGTCAAAGTGTTTGTGTCACAGCAATTTACATAAAGTACTCCTGCTGTGTGTTAGTAATCAGTGTCAATGTGCCCTCCTATTTGTTAATCTTATCAACTAAGCAAAATCACTTAAAAAAAAACAAGCATGGAAGTTCTGAACTGCTAGTGCAAGAATCTCCACTGAGTTGTTACAGGCAGTCAAACACTTGTTTTGGGGTTTTATTTGGTATTTGGTTAGCCCCAAGGTACAGACTATATTACAGAAACCAGGATGCAATTGCAACTGTACTTTTTAATTTAGATAGTTACATTAAACCTAACTCATTATGAGGCACAAGGCGACACTTAACTGACATAAAAACCGGGTCATTCTGGGCAAGTTGCAAGGGAAAATAGACAAAGGATAATGGCCAAAACAAAGTGAAATAAAAGCCTTTCTGAAAGAGTGAGAGGCACACCATTCAAAAATTATGTCATTTGCTAAGAGATTCTGCTTCTTGCTAGATATCAGGATGAAAAAAAATACACCTGCCTCTGTCACAAAATGCTAAATGTGAATGAACGCATGCTTAAGAACATTCTTCCACAAGGTAAAATATTTGCAAATATTTCCAAAACCTGTGCATTTAATTATTTTCAGTGCTGAAGACCAAGAACCCAACCAAAGAACTATGCACATGAAAAAAAGTATAATCAAAAATGTTTTTCTTTTAAATGTATGCCTTTATATTCCAAAATAATTCAGCAGGCTAAATGTTTATTGGGGAACAGAACACGCACCTAAAAGTTCAGGATTTCATTACCTGTGCCAGGTTCCTCAATTCCCAGTATAGGAGGAAAATCCACTTGTGTTACAAAATGGTCATTTATTGCAAATGATTGCGGAAACGGATATGCGTCATGTTAATTAAAATAATGTTACACGGTCCCCCTGGAAAAATGATGTAATGTCCCATTTTGTTTTCCATTGCATGTGTTCCACTTGGAGTAATGCAGTGATGCATCTGAAACTCTAGGGAAACAGGCCCAGACATAGTTCTTGCTGGGGGGGCGAGGGGGGAAACTTGAAACTGTTTGAAGATGAAAATGTCTAAGACCTAGCCCCAGTCCAAGAATGCTGTCCCAAGAAAAGATTTTCTTACCGAAGGAAGCCCATTCCTCCGGAGTTGCATGCTTGGTGGGATAAACTACCCGCCGACGGGCGGAGTCCTCAGACGAGGACGGGGAAGCGACCGATGACTGCGCTTCCGGGAGTGCCTCGAAGAGGTAGAGGAGTGGCGGGACCCACTCTGGGACCGAGACCCCCTAGACTTATGACGATGCGGAGAGTCGCCCCTCGAATCGTCCGTCGAAAGCCAAGTGGACCTCGACTTCCGGGGCTTGGACACCTTACCGACCGACAGTTTCTTCTTGCGCTCGCGCAAGGCTTTGGACGTAAGCGACTGGCAGTCGACACAATCACCCGTGTCGTGGGCCTCCCCGAGGAACCAGAGGCAGGCGTCGTGCGAGTCCGTCAACGACATCTTGGACCCGCAGTCCCCGCAGTTCTTGAAGCCCGGACGCGGGGTGGAAGAAGAGGAAGACATCTCAAACTTCTTACAAACTAACAGGTTTGAAGAACCGAAAGAACAGAAACTCCAAAGAGTCGAGGCGCGCCGAGATCTCCGAAGCGAACAAGTTTGCGGAAAAAACGGACTGAGGCTACGGGAGTCGTGCGTCCTACTTATAACATCCAGCGACGTCGGCCGAGGTCCTCGAGGGCGGCGTATCGACGTCAACGCCGCAGATGCCAAAAGATTTTCCGAAGCAGCACAGCTGTGGTGATTACTGTCAGATATGGAATACGTCGGAGGACCCAACCCCCTCGAAGAGGCCACACAGTACTATCGAATGCACACGTTTATTAAGCTCATGGATACTGCTAGATGGCTCGTATCATGGAGAAACTTCAAAGAGACTGTCAAATGCATCATACACTAGGCCTCAAAATCCATCAGGCTCCGTTCACAGGATTATCTGATATTCTGTACACAGCAAGAGTTCTTGGATTGAAATGTTTTTAGAATAAGAAAGAGCTGGTTCTGGCGATGGATCATGACCTCAAGTGGCCAATGTCAGCAACCATACACTTGCAAAATGAACAGGAAAGTAAGATTTCAAATGTAATCAAATATTTAATCATTACGAAAACAAAATCATAGCTCTGTGATGCAAGCTCCGATCGACATGGGACCAATTGCAAAACATAGGTAGAAAATAATGTCTTTACAATTAAAAATCGGCTTGGGGTGTAATGGAAAAATACAGAGATAAATGGAAAAGATTGAGCATTTCTGCTTATGTGCATCACATGGAGACAGGAGGCACTTGTAATTGTGTGCACAGATCTACAAATTACGCCTCAATGCCCGGAGGCTGCGAGCGCGCTTTAAAAATGCTAAATAAATAAATATTGATCATATTAAAATATATCAGTTGAGGCACAAAAACGAAATTGCCTTTTCATAGGAGTGAATTGCCCCTCCCACACCCACTCTCACATCTGAATCATGAGACTGGTAAAAACCACACCTAGTCACAAGGCTGGGACGGACTCCAAAGATAATTGCAGGCACACAGGACATAGGGAGAATCATCAATTAATATGGGGAGATGAACATAGAAGATTGTGTATGTATAACTGGAGAGAGGTGACAAGAGTGAGCTGAATTCACCTGGATGACAGACTCCCCCGCCCCCATGCACACTGGAGACTAAAGACATTGAGAAATGGATGAGAAAAACAGCCCACAATTATGAGAGCCGGCTGATGGGAGAGACTCCAGACTGACTGGTTCCCTGCTGATTCTCGAACACTAACCAAGGAAGTCTGGCTGCACGATTTCCGACTAAGCGCTCGCCTCCAATCAATGAGCAACCTGCATTTGAATTCTGTAGGGTCAACTCCATCCTTCACAGGTTGATTCATAGAGTACTTCGAGGAGCCTCATTTCACCCTGCCCTACTTACCTTTCCGCAAAGATCACCTAGTTTTCTGCGAGGTTCTGACGTTTTCTGTTCACTACATCACGAGAGAACACTTTAAAGACTGGGCCAACTGGAACCTTTAATCTCTAGCCACTCCAAGCTGGGATGATCAGACCTAATGGTACCACTCAGGCGAACCAGAAGAACAGTCAGGCAATCCCTCCAAGATGGACCACTAACAGAATAAGCATCACAACAACACATTTATCAGAGCACCAAGCTTGAAAATCAGGGCGACAGAAGGGATCCATTCAAGTCAGCATTATTGACATGTGCAATATGCCTATGCCCGCACACAAATGTTCAGTAAAAAAGAATTTGACCCAGTCGGGCCAATCTCCCCAACTTTACAGATAACGCATCTACAATTGCTGTTTCAGCCTAGCCCTAACACTCCAATAACAGGACACCTCAAGACAAACCCAAGCACAAACAAAAGATTGGATTGATTACTTATATAGCGCCTGTACACAATGTGTTTCAAAGCGCTTCAAGGCAGGGAGGGAACATGAGAAAATACAGTGACATTCTTACAAGTCCTTAATACATTCAGAATGTGAAAAATAACCATAATCAGCCTGACAACATTTCAGATGGTGCAGGTTTTATAAACAATGAAGAGGGGGAGGGAGGGTGGGAGGGGTAGAAAGACAAGCAGCTACATTACTATGCCTGACTACAATTGAGGTAGTGCTGGAATTTAACAAGGGGAGGGGGGCATTGGGGGGGGTGGTTGGAGTAGAGGGAGAAGGAGAAGAACAAAACAAGCAATTAACATACTAGGCCTGACAACATTTCAGATAGTGTTGGAGGGGGAGAGGGAGGAGAAAACAAATGGGGGAGGGAAGAGACAAACAAGCTGCTATCAAATAGGTCAGGAGACATAAGTGATGGAGTAAGAGCTATTGAACAGCGATAGGGAGGGGAGGAGGAATGAGCAGGAGAATGAGACAGACAAGCGGCTACATTACTATGCCGGACGACAATTGAGCAAGTGCCAGAATGTAACAAGAGGAGGGATGTTAGGGGGCAGGGGGGTTCAGAGTAAGGGAGAGGAGAACAAAAACAAGCAATCATACTAGGTCTGACGACATTTCAGATAGTGCTGGAGGGGGCGCGGTAGGAGAAAAACATTTTTAAAAATGGGGAGGGTGGAGGGAGACAAACAAGCAGCTAACAAACGGTTCAGGCGACATATCTGAAAAGCTTAAGTGCTAAGGATACAATGAGAGGAGGGGGGATGAGGAGAGGGTGGGACAGCAAAAAGAGGTAATTTGAGTCAGCAGACATCTCAAACCAACGGGGGAATCAGAGGGCGGTGGGAGGGGGCACACGGACATTACAGGGGACCAGACAGGTAGGTAGGGAGGCACACCGACATCACAGGGGACAAGAGGGGTGGGTGGAGAGAGGTTGAGAACCAAGAGAGGTAAGCAAATAGAGTTGCAGGAGTCAGAAATAAAGTTGCAGGAGAACAATCAAATTGCAAACCAAGATTCAAGATGAGGAAGGTCGCAGCATGATTCAGGGCCACCACGAGTACGAGATGATGTGGAAGTCCAGCATGAAAGTTGAGTGTGAAGCACCATATGTCCATAAAAGTCAGAAACCCCAGTATTGCCCACACGACGGTGGCAGTGAACAAAATTTATCAAGACAGCTCCTGCAGAAGGGGGGGGTGGCACAGGAACAGCACGGGGGACCAGAAGGGTGTGGGGGAGGGCAGAGACAATGGGGGACCAGAGGAGTGTAGGGGCACAAAGACAACTGGGGACTAAAGGGGGTTGGGGGGCACAGACACAATCGGAGGGTGTGGAAATCAGAAGGTGCACTATACATGACCACTTTACATTGCCAAATGGGAAGCAATAACACTTAACGTTTAGAGGAAAATATCATGAAGCACTAGATAAAATTAGGATATTGTTAAACTTTTATAAAAGAAAGGGTTAAATGAGACCATGTTATGAGTTATTTGTATATACGACAGCTCCTTCAAAGCACTTCTGTTGCGAGATGTAACGTGCAAGTGGCTGAGGTGCAATTTCGGGTTCTGTGTGTTGGGCCTTGAAATTACCTGGCAAAGGGAAAGAGTGGGCGGGCGATTGCAGACTTTATTCCTTTTGTGGTCTACTTTTTCCATTGACTGCAGCAACAAATGGTGTTAAAAAGAACACCAATACACTTAATGGGCCTTTTTAAGATTGAGGGCCTTTTTGAAAACGTTTAGCAAAAGTTACCTTGTAAGGGTGCATATTAACTTGATGCAGATAGTCTACGTTCTAAAACCTATTCTAAAAATGCAGGGTGTCCCTTACTTTGTAAATGCAAACATCTTGAAGCGTATGCATACCTAAACCAATGTTGCATGTTGTCTTTGTCCCTCTGGTGCCCTTGGTTTGCCCACCCAACCCATACATTTAATTCTAGAAACACCATTAAAGCAAATCCAAATTGATAATGTCATCAAGATTCCAGCACAGAAGACCAAGCCAGCAACATTGTGTGCTAGTGCACACGGCAGGCATCGTAGGAAGCTGTTGGAGCAGCATTCCTCCTCCACTCCAAAGGTAAGCCCCGATGGGCCTTTGTGAAACTTTTCTTGAGAAAAAAATAAATTTGAAAATGTCCTAAGTGCGAGGCGAGTGCTCCTGCACCCGTTACCTTTTTTGCAGAACTGGTGCCCGAGTGCTGCCACCTTGGTTCACATAACTGGGGAGTCCTCTGTAAAGGTGCTGCCTTTACATAATGAAAAGAGCCACTGGTAGTAATATTATGAAAATGCACTCCAAAAAGGCTGCTGCCTCCTTGTGGGGAGGAAAGACCTTACTGTGAGCCTGCTGCCTCGCTGATTGGATGAAGGAAGGCAGGGGCTGCCCAATCTGAGGCACTGGCAGGCAGAAGCCGGCCCACAGCAACAAGGCTCAGCCAGTAAGGCTCACAGCTGCGCCTGTCTGGGCCGAGGAGTGCTTGGAGGGCCCCACCTTTTTCCATCAAACTATGAAGCAGCCTCGTGGGGTACAGCCTGCCCCCCCCCCCTCCCAGGAACCTGGGCCCCTGCACCTCTGCAGATCTATCATTGAGTGCTGGCTGAACTTTTCCACTGCCTACTCCACTTACAACTCTGACCCATAACTGTGCCCATCTCACTCTGCCTTCCTTGCCTCATCTATTCTACCTTTCACTGTTGTGTCCCTTTTTAAAAATAATCGCATCTAGGTGTGTATTTTTAACATCTTTGCACCCCATTCTGCACTGCATTTTGTATTCTTGTGTCTTTTCTTAACTACTAGGCTGCCTGGTGAGTTGAGCTAGGACTGTGCTCCGCAGCCAATCCTCTTTCCTTCAACTATCCTATGCCTCCAATGGCACTCACCATCTCCCCTATCTTCTCTAACTGCTAGACTATCACCTACCCTCCCTCTCTCTCTCACGACGTCTGGAAGAACAAAGCACAAAAAAAACAACACATCCTGACCACCAATCCTGGCATACCCATCGCAGACACCCATGTCAATGCAACTTCCAGAAAGGTCTTCACCAATATCCTCTTCTGTCACCTACCCAGATCTATGGACTCCTCATCTCTACTCTCTCCCCTTACACATCCTCTGCCATTAATGGAGGCACCAAGTGGGAAGTCCTCTTGGCGGGCTTCGCATCATCCAGGTGCATCATTAATGTGCATCACACTGGGACTTATCTTAGTTCAGAGTCCTCAACCCAAACTCCTCCTCCTCCTCCTCCTCTTTGACCAGCGCCTGCTGTCCCTCATTAACTTCCTTCCCACATCTGCTACTCCCTCTTCTACACTCTCTGCCCCCCCACGCTCCCTACGGCTGGCGTACCACCCCCCGTACCCCACTTCTGACAACCCTCAAAAGGTGGAGACCTCCTTCACCTAGCCACACTCAACGCTCGCTCAGCGATCAAACACTCTGCCGGCACCTGCCTCCTTCTTGAAGACATTAACCTCAACATCCTTGCTCTTACCGAAACGTGGTTCAATGCCAGCTCAGACACTGCTTTTGACTCCCTTCTCCCCGATGGCTACAAGATGATCTCCAAGCCTCACCCGAACAGTGCTGATGGTGGGCTTGCTTTGTTTTTCCCTGAGTGGGTCCCTTACTCCCTCATACCCACCGGTCCTTATGCTTCCTTTAAGAGTCTGGTTTGCAAGCTGGTCATCTCTTCCCCTCCCTCCTCTCCGACCATTGTTGCCATCTACAGGCCATCTTGCTCTACCACTCTGTTCCTCTCTGAATGGGCCTATTTCTGCTCTTCTCTCCCCACGACCACCTTTAAACTCCTTCTCTTACTCTATTTAAACATTCATCTGGACTCTTCTATCACAGCATCCATTCTCTTCTGTGCCCTTTGCACCTTGCTCTCCCACGCATTCTCCCTTCTGGTCCAACCCACTCAGCTAGATGCACTCTTGATGCACTCATCCACACCGATATTTCACTCTCCTCCCAATGACTACCCTTCTGTCTTGGTCAGACCACTCTCTCCTCTCACCTGGGTCCTCTTAGCCCTCTGACCTCACGTCCTACAGCCCTGCCAACCTCGTTCATGAACATCCGTCCAATGAAACGTGTCAGCTGCTGCCTTCGCATCCACCTTCATCCCCCCCACTGCTGACTACCTCTGCTCTCAGCAACCTCCATCTGGCCATTAGTAATACTCTTGACATTCTTGCCAGAATCATGAGGTTCGCCCGACACCTGCCACTAAGCTTAACACTTGGTAGGACTCTAAACTTGTAGCCCTGAAACGCAAGTGCAGAGCTGCGGAACTGAAGTGGCAGACCTCTGGCTCACCCTCTGAAAAATTGGCCTTTCGCCTGCTCCAAAGACAATACAGACTTTCCATCCAAGCCAAGAAAATGGCCCACATCCAGGCACGCGTCTCTGCACATACGACAACATGGCTGAACTCTTTAAAATCTGCAGGTAACTAGCCAACCCTTCCGCAGTCTCCTCCTCACCCTTACCCTCCCAAGCCCTCTGCAACACATTGGGCACACACTTTACTACTAAAACTCAGGACATCCTGAGAACCTATGCGTGTCCCCCCCCTTCACCCCGTTGCCTCCTATGGCCTCCCATCCTCCTTCCTTCCATCTCCCCGGTCACACCTGATGAGGTCAAGAGAGGCATCTGCTCCATGAAGTTCTCCTAACAGGTCTCCCCCTGCTCCTCCAGAACCATTAAGGACAATATTGGCTCTCTAGCCCCTGCACTTGCTTATTTCTGCAACCACTCTTGCCACTGGATCTTCCCCTCCTCCCTCAAGCACTCACTTGTGCTCCCCCTCTTGAAAAAACGTTCAGCAGACCCCACTTGTCCAGCCAACTACCGCCCTATATCTTGCATCCCCTTCCTCAGGAAACACCTGGAGAAGCTGGCCTTCCCCCAACTTAACTCAAACACTGAACTTATTGGTTGCCTCCACAACCATCAATCTGTATTTCGAGCACCCTGAGGCACGGAAGCTGCTCTTCTTAACACCTGTGAAGAACTTCTTGCAAAAATGGCCCCTTCATACCCTGGGTATCTTGGAGCGGGCACCGAACTGGCTGACCTTCCTCAGTGACCGTCCGTCCCATGTTATTCTGGGCACTTTCTCCTCCGATACCTCTTTCTCCACCTGTGGTGTCCTCTAGGGCTCCAACCTCTCCCCCTGGCACTTTAACACCCATCTTGCTCCACTGGCACACATTTCCACCTTCTTCCCCAATTTATCATCCCAGACTGCCCATCTGCCATACAGCCCTGGTGCTCTTCCAACAACATCTGCCTCAATGCCAGCAAAACTGAGATCCTTCCTATTGATACTCCAGCTCACTCTTTCTTCCCCTCCACTATGGCCTCTCCAGAGCTCCTTCATCTGAAGCCAGAAGCCTTGGAGTCATCTTCGACTCCTCTCTTTCCTTCCTTCCTTCCTTCCTTCCTCACAAGTCCCACTTTCACCTCTTCCTTCTCAAAAGGTATTTTCACTTTTCTCACTTTCCCCCAAAAGCTCAATGTCTCCAGTGCTCTGGTTCTCTCAGGCTAGACTACTGCAATAGCCTTTTCCTGAATCTATCCTCTTCCTCTCTACGACCCCTCCAGCTAATCCAGAACAGGGTAGCAAGACTTATCCTTGGCCTCAAGCCCAGGGACAGCATCTCTCCAGCACTAAAAACCCTCCACTGGATCCTGGTTGCTGCACGGATCAAGTTCAAATCCCTCTATCATCCATAAGAGGTCCGGGGACAATGCCATCTACAACTTGCTCTTACTAAATTCTCTCCCTCTAGATATTTACGCTCCTATGGTACAAACTCTCTATGTGTCACACGCTTCGCTAAACAAAGGGCTGGTGGCCGATCTCTTCCCTCTGCTAGCTCGCTCTTATGGAACAGCCTCCCCCTTCCTCCATGTCTTGAGCCGGATCTCCTCATATTTCAGAAGCTTTGCAAGCCTTTCCTTTTCACCTCTTCCTTCCTCCCTCCCTCCCTCCCTCCTCTGCTAATCCCACAGTTGCTGAGATTGGTGACCAGGGTCTTTACGTGTCCTTCTGGTCCCTGGCCTCCCACACCCAATCACCTTCAGCCTCCGCCCACTCCCCGCACTTGCCTGGCACCCACTGGCCTATGCCACTGTAGGCCTGCACTTATCTATTTATTGGCAGCTGACCTCTGCCTACCACTTCCTCCACTGGGCACTTACATCTGCTGCTTACCCATGAGCACTAGCACTTATCTCCCACTCCCTCTTCACCTCTCTCTGCACTTGCACATTCTGAATGCCCACAAGGCCTAGTAGGTCTGTGTGAAGGGGTTAATTCACCTGGTCTATGCCAAGAGGAAGGCTTGCGTAGCACAGAGCATCATGGCAAGGAAAGGGTGCAAGGTTAAGCTGAGGGGAGGGACTCTGATGATTTGAATGACAGATGTTTCATGAAAACAAGTATGAGGAGGGTGCCTTTTTCTAATTAACTGGGGTCATTGGTGACTGTTTTTGTTGTGTGCTTGATGTGACAGGAGCCCGGGGAGCTGAATGAAGAAAGCTACGAGTGGGCGTACTAACGCTCCTGTGGAAAGAAAAAAAAAAAAAGGACGTTCGTTCCAAATCGTTAAAAGCAGAGTACCACGTTCGACATATAAACAGTAAAGTTCCCAGTTATTTCTGTGAAGCAGAGTGAAACAGAAGAAGCCCAGCTTTGAGGGGGCATGTTGCCAAAAGACAGCGAATATGGATACATTTTTTAAGCCGGCAACCGACTAGGACCAGAACCCGATGAGCGGCAGGCGGGACAGCCCCAACAGCTGACAGAGTTCTGTCAGTTGAGAGACGCGGCTCGCAAGCCACACCGTCCAAGCCGCTGTGCGCACTTGCCGTATAGAAGAAACCGAGGAATGTGACTAGAATTCCACGATCAGAACAGGTCTGTCAACGCAGGTGAAAAGAAAGGGGAATTATTGACGGCACTTCGTATGACCATTGCAAGCAGGTACAGAGAACACCAGATGACAGTAAAGGCGGACGGAAGCTCCAACTAATAACGAAATCCTGTTGTCAAACGTATCCTTTAGGTGTGTTACACATCTGATTTATGTATTTTCTTCAATACTAAGACTATATTTGTATCTCAAACAGCGAATACATGTTTGCATCAACCCTGAGATAAGGAGAAAGCCCATATATTCTGTGACAGTTAACATTGAACAAGAACATTATAAACACTTAAAAGGGAAGAATTCCACTAAAGGGATTAAAGAAAGGTGATCAGTGGACTTTGGAAAAAAGACTAATAATCGAAAAGGAAAGGAACTGTTTACACCAATAAGAAAGGGTTTGAATTAATACGCTGATAAAGACCTCAGGGTGCAAGACAAGAGGCAAAGATTATACAGGGAGATGACTGAAAACCTAACAATATCTATAAAGAACCCGGGAAAAAAAGGTAGAGGTTGTTCTCCGTATTTTTGTCAAGGACCAGCCGGCAGTTGTGAACACTTACCTGACTAGAGACTATCTGTAAACCAGAAGACAATGAGAAGGTGTAAAAGAAATGTATTAACCATGAGGTTGCGGGCCCTGTTGGCAATAATTTTCAAAATAATAAAATCAACAGTTGTGGATCTGTTAAAGAACATTGCTCAGTAATCATTATTAACTCCATTCACTGCTAAATCGTTAGTCTGTCTTTATCCTTCAATGTTTTAATGCTTTGTCAATCCCATGGTCCCTCCCCGTCGCCCTGTGGGCGCTCTGAAACACAATTTACTTGCTGTATAAGCTCCTAACAAACGCACAATAAATAAAAATAAAGCAATGGGAGCAATTTAGCCAGAACTGCTGTGTCAAGATCTGCTAAAGCTCAGAGGGATGTACCTATGGAGGCCTGTAGCTCATAACCGAGCCCACAAACATGCCCTTTGGTATTCAAGTTCCCAGAGGATGTGTCTCAATATTAGAGCATGAAACCAAGCCAAGAGGATTCTTAAATGGAAAATGCGCAGAATTAAAGATTGTACAAGTGAATAAATACAGGAGGCGGAGGGCAGGCTGTGGCTTGGTTATTAATCCAGTCACAAGTTAAGAAGTGCTTTGGGAAGAAGCCAGGAATGTACCCATCACGCCCAACACGCCTCAGCGAAAACTAGGTGTGGTGAGCAGAGACCAGCAGCACAGACTGTCAGCAGAGAAACAGATTAACAGGAAATACCACAAGAGCGCACAAGGAAAGGGTTACATGTCTTCATAACATTCTTTTTATTGAAACACACATTATTTTGGAACGAAAACCTGTATACCGAATGCATTTTTTTTATGGGAGGTCCCTCCCCCCCGTCAAACCCCCATTTCCTGCCCTTAAAAACAAAACACAAGCATTTCCAAAACAAATGTAACTCTTTACCTCACCCAAACCTATATAACGAATATATTTTTTTGTTATAAAGTATTCGATATACAAGTGCTCCAATATAAAGTTTTCAGTATAAACAATGTATACCCAAGGAAAGAGGTTAGCACCCATTTCCCTCCATCTCACAGTCAAAAGGCATGTGCACATTTTATTTGTCTCCATAAGGTCATACATGGCAACACATTTGTAACGGGCACTGGTGGACTGCCATACAGGGAACTCTTATAGATATCTGGGTGGCTCTCTACACCACGGGTGTCTGGTGTGAGTACCCTGGTTTTCTGAGACTCTTCCCCTCCCAGACACCTCAGCCCTTTTCTTCCCTCTATCCCAAATTCCTTCAGAGGGATGTTGTGGATAAGGGTAAAGCTTCTAGTATGTTAGCCCGCAGTCTTAACCAATGTTACATCAGGTTTCTGTCATATTCAACTACATTCTAATCCACACATAGGGACAAATGTGGTTGAATGATTTTTCCACATTTTCTTGGGGTGGGGCGGCTCCAAACCCTACTTAGAGGAATTGACCTTGCTTCATTTGCTCACAAGGTTTAATATGGGGGCTCTCTGAAAACATTTCCAGGGCCACTTTTGGTTCTCAGTCCACCTCTGGCAATGAGCATTGACCAGTCATGGGACTCTGGGGTGCTTAGCAGTAAATCCAATGGCTCTAGGTCGAACATCGCTGACATAATTAGCATTGAAATAAAACAGTTCATACGTTTATGGTTGTTTTGAGCACACACTGCACAGTAGATAGGAATTGAGCTTGATACTCCTTGGATTCTTTAAACTTCACGTGTTTGAAAGTAAACAAGAGTATTGCAGACATGCAGACAACCAAGTCACAAGCTTGAACCGCTGCAGCTGCTTCTGTGGTGCACACCACATTACTTCCCGATACACCTTTTAATAACTTACAAAGCATAAGTACTCACACAGACTACCAAGCCCATGCCAAGAGTAAACCTGGTTAGTATCCCGCCTATATAAATCCATTGTGAAAAATCCAACTTCAACTACATGCAGCCATTTTTCCCCAATAAAATTTTTGACTGTGGTACGAGCAATTCTCATACACGCAGGAGGACCAGATGTCATGCCTGCTGCTCGCCTATTTCCAGACTACAACTTAATGGGTATGATCTTCCTTCTCAAGGTGCAGGTCTGCCTGTTCCACAAGAGCTGTCTCAGCTAGGCTGCATAACAAAGGACAGCAAATGGTCAGCAAATGTAGAAGGTTGGTGTGAATTGAAGGGTTACCAGGTTGTCACATGCCCACAACCCGATTTAGGACCTACCTTGTATAACAAACTGTTTCCGGCCTGTACTTTCCTGTAGAGCTGACCAGTAGGAACAGCCTTCTTAAACATTATGCCTCACTCAGAGTTCTTTAACAGGTGATAATCGTCCTCAGCTAAAGTTAAAGGCCCAAGCGGAGTGAGTGCAAACAGAATTAAATCCTCTAGAAATGACCAGAGGAAGGGGTGTGCAGCATTATTGCCATTAGAACATTTAACCCAATGAGGGTAGGCGGTCCCATTTAAAACCGGAACAAAGAAATGAAATGATGGCACAAAGGACTTTTACCAGCCATTATTGCCCCTGGACAGTAACTTGTCTGTAATTGAGATTTGGATTCAGGCTGTTTGGGCCTTCTTGGATATCTGTTTCTGGGAGGACAGGCTGCTGCCAATGGTGAAGCCTAAGGATTTTTGCTGAATCAGCAAGTTGCAGATCAAACCCTTCTAGGCGCATATAATTGAGCCACTGTATGCCAAGTTTTTCAGCAGGTGGACCGAGGACGACAAACTCAGTCTTGGGCTGGGTTAAGTTGAGGTATGCAAACATTCCAGACTGGATGATGGCTACATAATCGCAGAGACGATAGATGAGATGCCCTATGAGCTTTTTACTGATGTAAAACTGAATCTCATCCGCGTGTTGGTGGATACCATATCCGGGTCTTTGAGGGGTGTACCCAGAGGCTCAATGCAAAGAGTAAAAAGGATCAGTAAGGATGAGCCTTCGGGGACTCCCCAGGAGACTGGGAGTGGGTTAGAATGCAGCATGTTCATCTCAATGGCCTGGTGTCTGCCCAAGAGGTAGGAAGCAAACCAATTCAGGACAGTGCCAGAGAATCCCATCATGTCAGTGAGGAGGGAGAGTAGGTTGCAGTGGTAAACTGCCTCAAATACAGAAAATTTGTCAAAGATAACGAGGAGGAACACTTCACCCTTATCTAAGATTTTGAGGTTGTCATTCACCAACTGGATGCTGGTTGTCTTCATGCTACACTTGGGATGGAACCCTGCCTGTTACGTTGTTTCGGAGGTGTAGCCATTTCATTCGGACTGGTAGTAGTGTAGGAACTACTTTTTTACAAGATTTGGCCAACAAACAGGAGGGTTGTAATGGGCCAGTAGTCTGGTAGGTCATCTGGGTCTGGGGTCAGTTTTTTGAAAAGTGGTGATATGAGACCAGTCTTGAGGATGTCCGGAAGTGACCCTTCTGTGAGGGAAGCATTAATGATGCGGAGGAGTGAGGGGAGCGCTGGGCCCAGCAATGGTTTAATGAGGACAAGAGGATATTGTCAGAGTAGGAAGTAGGTTTGAGGGAGGCAATTGCTTTTAGGTCTGAGAAAGGGGAGAGAGAATTTAGTCCAGAGGGGCAGTGTGCAGAGTACAGCAGGGGCCAATGCTGTGGGAGGTTGATTCAATGATCTGTCGGATGTCTATTTTTTCAGTAAAATAGTGGATTCTGTCGTATATTTCCCAAAGTTGCTTGCACCTTGGGAGTCGGGTGAGGATTTGGGACAATGCTTTACTACTTCAAATAGGGCTCTGCTCCTGTTAGAGGCTGCTGCAATGGTGGTGAACTAGTAAGCAGCTTTGGCCTTGGTAATCCAAATATTACGGTTGCATGGAGAGAAGGGAGGTTGGGGAGATATCAGGGGTTACAGTTTTTGCAACAGTTTCTCTAGGGCTCCGATGAAGCATTTGTTGGAGGCGAGCTCTGGGATGTACCAATGGGCGCATTGTTTGGTCTTAGCCTGGTGGTTTTTAGGGGTGGCATGCGCGTCAACTAAATTCATAGTGGAGTTGTTGAATAATTCTAGGAGGGCCGAGGTATCCCTGTGGTGGGGGAAGCATGAGAAGTTTGCTTCGAGCTCATTGACTGGGAAGGTTTTGAATGTCCCGCATTGCATGAGCGGGCATTTAGCAGGACCTATGTGGGCCATGATTGAGTGGGTGATCGACAGTGGAATGGCGGCATGGCCAGACCAGTCTAGTGCATTAACATACCGACCACAGGGGTGGGGCATGCGAACAACAAGTCATTTTAGAGCAGACCAGGACATTTTTCTAAGCGGCTAGCTCATCAGGAGGGCCAAGTGACTAGAGAAAATGTCCCGGCCGCTGGCTCTATGGCATCCTGGGTGGCAGTTTTGACACTCGCCTTTGTTTCGTTCAGTGCCCGACTAATTCAATGCAATTTTAATGGCTGCAGCCATTCTTTTTCAACTAGGGCCGTTGATGGAGGGACCACCTCACCTTTACAGCTGCAATGGGTGGGACAAAAGAAAAAGATGTCAAAAGGCACCCTAACAATGGCCTTGCAATCAGACATGAGTGTTTAGTTTATTTTCAGCTTGATGGGGCATCCCGATATCAGGGCAATTCGATTAAGTAACACAATAAAGCTCCTTTTAAAGATCATTTTATAACCATTATATCTTCTAGCTCGACATGAGTTTGGGACAGATTACACTTTTGGTGGTATTAGAATATCACCAAATGGAATTACTGTTAGCGCCACTTGGTCTGGTGGATTTACCGCTGGATTACAAGTGGTGGTAGGGGGTGCAAGTCCCCATTTTTTGGAGTCCATAAGACTCCAGGTGGATGTTGGCGGAATTACCACTGGTGGTAATTCTACAAAGTTTTTCCAATTTTTGTCAGTAAGGTTATAGATTAACCTCCAGCTTTTTGCTGGACGAAAATCCTCCTCCTCACTGCCAAACCTGTACTATCTGAAAATACTGAATGCAAAAATGAAAGCTTTTATATGCGAATTTCGCAGCAATTATATGTGCAGGGAGAGGCAGGGTAATAAATTGGGTGAGAAAGGCATGTGGGTTCTCCAGGGGTCTCCCCCACATAATTGTGCAGAAAATAAAAACAGTTTTCGCATTCGTTTTTTCCGATGCACAGTAATCGCATAGATCCGTACACCGTTTTTCCCATACCGCGTACTTGTAATGTGGCCCTTTGTTTTTTGTGGATAGTCCGATCTACTTAACTTTGTTCAACAGCAAGCTGGAAGTTTGAGACAAATTCGATTACTAAACGCAATGCAAAAATGATAGTGGTGTGAAAAGGAAATGTTTGAACATGCATTATTTTGCATTCGAGACTTGTAGTTTTCCGGTCAGTATGTGGAAATATAGCCACAATAGGAGTTGCTTTAATATGTTTCTATACAGATTTATATATTGCCATGTTTCTTTAGTATATGATGTGTGTATTTTGTGAGTAATCAGTCTTTTCAGGCCATCAAAAAAAGAAAAATGAAGACTGTTTGCAACCGCCTCGCCCCCACTCTTGCCCTGGTCCAGTGGGATAGGAGCTGTGCAGATATTTGTTTGGAGGGGACAAGGGGTTGGGGGGGAGGGGAGAGTGCCCCTTGTTACTCCTGGGAAGACAACATTGCTTAAGAACAAAGACTGGCAAATCTTGCGTTCATGAAATAAGCAGTCTATGCAGGGCTAAGTGGAGGCATATGCTGGCAAACCTTTCCCGACCCGCCGCCTGAATATGCGGGGGGTAACATGCAGAGTAGTGCTCTATGTGCAAGCCTCTGCAGTCCAGATGTCTGCCAAGGCACTCCCTGCAGGAGAACGAGTAGGGACAAGAGGTTGTGGGGGGAGGAAGCCTCAAACTTCCAGAATTGGTGTCTTTTATAGATGCTCATGCTTTCTGCAAAGTGGGATTTCCCCGAAGTAAAAAATAAAAACATGTTTTAACAGCAAGAAAGTAGAGTTAACATTATATATGAACCTACACGAAGGCTCTTTTCCAAGCCACACTAACATTTTGTTTTATCCGAACTGCCACCAGCCCTGCTCAACTTAACTCCAGGCCTAGTCACCTCCGTATTTAAACACGCAAGATTGAACAGACGGGGAGTGGAGGGGAATCAAATGTGAATCTACATAAGCACCAACATCTGGACCAGTCTTACAGTTAACAGATTCATCCAGCATTCAATGTTTTATAGATTGACATGCTCAGTAATATTCGAGAGTTGCAGTCAACAGTTTACTTCACAAAGATGTTTTCCATTCCAGCTTGGCCCACCAGTTGTCCGCTCTGGCATCTTTGTCCGATAGAGTATATACAAAGGTCTGGGAGCCCCTCTACTGAGAACGAGCATGGCCAAATAACCTATTGTCTGGGTAGGTTCCCACTCAGAAGGGTCTACAACCACGTTTTAGCTCACTGTACCTTTCACAGAGGGCAAACCCCCATTTGCATAACAGTCTGGCCCCACCCTCTTGGACAGTCTAGCACTGAAATACCAGGAACATCTGAACAAGAGCACCAACAGCAACCCTAGACGTCTTTCAGCCTAGAGGTGAAGCTGTGCCTCTCTAAGCACAGTGAGGAAGGGGTCCACGTCTGGATTACATTGGGTAACTTAGGGCGAGACCCGCCTCCCACCCAAGTCCCGAAACATATATACAAAAGATCTGGGAGCATTTTGCTGCTGGACTGCGCAGGTGGACCAGACTGATATGCAAATGGATATTTCTTCACTGTGAAAGGTACCGAGCTAAAACATGGCTGTAGACCCTTCTGAGTGGGAACCTACCCAGAAAACAGGTTATTTGGCCATTCTCGTTCTCAGTAGAGGGGCTCCCAGACCTTTGTTTATTTGTTTGGGGACTTTGGGTTTGGCACCAAGTTACCCCAGGGTAATCCGTATGTGGACCACTTGCTCACCGATTAGAAAGGCACAGCTTCACCTCACTGATGAGGCTGACTAGGCCAAAGCACGTCTGGGGTTGTTGTTCAGAGAAGAATTGCCTAGCATTTTGGTGCTGGAACGCCCACGTGGGTGCGACAAAACTGATATGCAAATGGATATATTTGTCCAGTAGCGATTGCATTACACAAGTCGACATCCAGGTTGCTGCCTTGCAGTTGTCTCACAATAGGGTTATAGCCAGTAATGCTGCCTTTGCACATTTCCATCGTTTGGAATGTCCCATTAGCCTGCATAGCAACTGCCTTTTGCTGTATAGCAACACATGCTACAGTTTACTTTCCATCTAGTAATGGCGGTTTTTGGGACAGCTTGTCAGTTTGAACGTTTTCCTAAGGTGCGGTACAGTTGCAAAGTCGTTTTATAAATTCTATTTAACGTAGACGTTGTATGCAGCAAGCACTCTGCTGTGGTAGCTGGTTGCTTGTATACTATCCAACTAACATTGTGGTTAATGGGATGATCTGAAATTACTTTAGGCAGGCTAGAGTCAAGGGCACGATAAGCAAAAAAGATTTTGTTCTGATGCACTCGTCCAGTTTACATGCTTCAAGACTGCTGAAGGCATAGAAAGAATCAAACATTAGCCAGCAGGAACTACATCCAATTCCTAGGCAGTGGCTGGCTTGGTCACTGGAGGAAAGGTGAACAAACCCCTGAGAGCCTTCACAAAAATGGGAGAAAAGCATGTGCGTGTGTGCTTTTTTTTTTAGATATTGGACAACAGCCCAATAAACTCTTCGAGGAATGGGGCAGACAAGACTCCACTAGATGTGAAAGGGATAGTAATAGGTTTTGTATTGTACTTTTTTATAGCACCAATTTTACCATTATAATAGTCTCAATGCGCTGTTAGTGAGAACGCCCTCAGAGGACCCAAGTACAGAGTGTTGGAGTTTATGTAGCATAATTAGGATGCGTGTGTGCATTTAGCCACAAAAGGATTAGCAGGGCTGGCCAGGCTCCGGTAGAGAAGCAACCCATGAAGGCAGGCATGTGGATGGGTGCTGAGAGGAGCAGGGGTGGCATCAGTGCTAGAGACTCGCTAGGTGGTCATGGTGCCTGAATTTGTCATAGGTCTGCGCATTCTGTTGTCATAGGTGTTAACGTAGTGTTAAGTATGCAGAGAATTTATGTGAACAGCACAACCAAATTTTGTCGTAGTCCTTGCTGTATACTGATGTGTGTGGATAGCCATGCTTGTGGCCATTGGAGTGGTGTATTATACATACCTTGCCGCCATTGATGGCACTTGTTAGGGCTCCCGCTCAGAGATTCAACAGTATATGGAGAAACGCCTACATCTGAGATGCTACAGTACATGGAGAAAGGTAGGGAAGTGGCACTGAAGCCTGTGCTAGAGTTACGCTCTACAAAAAAAAAAATTAATTTCCAACACCACTACACCAGATGTACAAACTCTTCCACTTTCGGAAGACATGGTTACCCATAACGTGTGCTAAAACCTCCATTCACTGCTGAGGTAGCAAGGTCGCGGGAGGAGGAATGTGGGGAAGGCCGTTGCCTTGCTTTGTGAGCAATGCTGGAAGCGCTCAGAGTAGAATGTGGTCTTCCATAGACATTACTAGGAGGTCTGAATACATGAGCTGCATGGCCCACATTGAGGTCATCAAGATCATCAAGCATTTCATAGTTAAGCTTTTTGACCATGCACACCGCCATCTGCACTGGAGGGAAGGTGTACACAAACCTTTAGTGCCATTCTGTTGCAAACGCTTCTTCTGCTGACCCATTCTGTGGGAATTGTGTGGTGAAAGTCTGGCATTGTCGTTCTTCACAAATTTAGTACACCTCCGGCATGCCCAATTAACTGAAAAACCAATTGGTCCTAGACAGCTTTCAATTGTGAAAAGTAAAGGGCCAATTTCATTACCCTAATCTCAAGAATGTGTATTTGTAAAGTCTTTTCAGTATTGTGGAGGCGCCATGAAGACACAGGCAACAGATTCACTTTCTTAGTGAAAAAGACTTGTATTTCGAATGTCAGGATGGATCAAGGCTTAACTTGCCGCAAGCGAAGGTGCGATTCCGCTACATAAAGAAACTAAGGATAGTCTGTGTCAGTAAGTTCGACTTAAAAGTCTGCGTCCAAAATCTATGCTTGTTCTCACAATTAAAAGATATACAATGTGTGGGGGATGTCAGCACAAATTTTATAGAATTTATCAAATTTATAAATTTATAGAGCGCCTTGGTGTAAAGCGCTCTATAAATAAATCAAATCGAATGTGTTCGAATTAAACGTTGAGCTTCTTTCAGCTCATGCTTGGTTCAGCTTCCCCAAGTTCAAATAGTTCCACAAAGAAAGGGTCATGGTCCCCTTCCCCAAGCGTGAAAATCCAGAAAGATCTGAGGGGTCTCTTCCCCAAGTTCATCAAAGTACCAAGATATCTCAGGGCTCCCTTCCAAGATCAACAGTTCCAAAAAGGGTTCAAGTCTCTTGACATGCACCAGTATTGCACAATTCCCACTGTTACTCCTTTTACTTGTGTCAAATGCTTTTTCTTCACTTCAACACTCATATCACACAGCCTTGGTCTCTGGGCTCTTTTCCGGATTGGGGTAATCTGTCTAGGCGCAGTTGTCGGACCACACGGTCCACCCATTATAGGTCATGCAACCGAGAACCCTTGACACTGTGATTCTCTTGGATCCTTATTGAGTAACACTGGTTGTACACTTAGACTTGACAATTGCTGTGGTTTCTTTCTGCAGTCTTTTGGCTTAGCCACAACTTGCATTTATCTTGCTCAACTACTTGTGTCACAATTGCTTTCAGTTCAAAATTGTTCATACCAACTTTCAATTTCTCAATGCTTTATTTTCACTTCTTTCAACATAGCACGTTATTCAATTTCCATATTGTTGCTTTAGTTTGGTATTAAATGTTGGCCGTTGCATTTTTCCCAATACTGGGCTGCTTTTCCATGCTTCATTATTTCTTCAGTTATTGGGTAATTTATGCACAACGCTTGGCTTCACCGGGATTCCAAACACTCTTACTGCGCACCTCTTGCTTGTGCAGTAACATCAACTGTCCTGCATTTGTCCCAGAGCACTCCGTTACGAGTGCTTTCTCTCTCGCGTACTCACCGGAGCTGCACTGAAACATCGGGTGTCCACGCGCTGGTCTTCGTTCCCCTCTCTCCTCCTGGGTAGGCTTCGGGAGTCACAGCGAGCAGCACCTTCGTCCTCCCCTAGGAACACATGGCATCCTCTTTGCTGGTACGGTTCACGTCTACTTTCTAAGCACTTGTGGCCTCTCAATAGGCTGCAGGTGCAGGTAGTTTGCCTGACCTTCACTCTGACACTTAGAAGAACATGCCCAATCCTTCATATGCCTATTCCTCGCCCCAGTACCAAAATGGTGTAACTGACTAGAAGTGTGAATTGCTCCTAGTCACTTCTTCCTCACCCCATGGGGGTGTTGGGGGTGAAAGACAGGGATACGTGGGAGACTCATGCAGGAAGGGGAGGGTAGAATTCATTTTCATAGGGAAAAGGGTGGAATACCATGTCTCAGCTGCAGATATCCTCTCCCCAAGGACCTTCCACCCAGGTGATCCTCCCTCGCATATCCACCCCCAGCGTCTGAATCCAAAAGCAATGGCCTTTCCCAAGGGGAGTAGATGGGTGGATGTCCTCAGGTTCTTCACAATATCAAGACCACTGGCCAAAGGTGGAATGGCAACACAAATGCATTGCCCTATACTCAATTGAAGTATCGGTTAGCAAGCTGCAAGATTGCGAGTGCCGTGTCTCTGGAAAGTTTAAATGGTTTGTTGGACAATTTCTGAGAATGGGAAAACTTGACCGTTATAGGACTGAAATGTTACCATTGCTGTGTGATTTGTACCCATTTGAACCACAGTTCTTGACACTCACATTTGAAGCCTGCACAAGCGTATACAAAGCTAAAGAGGACATGAGACCTAGACGTACCTTTAATATCTTGACCAGTGCCCTGGCTTTTGCCATCCTGCAAAAGCGGCTTATCCTTAAGTTAACTGGCTTGGCGCTGTTGACAATGGTCAGGATACCCACTTAGAACTGAATGCTTTGCGGTAATTTCCATGAAAATGTCTCCCAGTTTACTCCTAGTCCAAGCCAATGGAAAAGAAATACTGCAACTGTGATTTACAGCTATCCATGAAAACCAATTGTCCAGTCAGGGATATACATGCACATCTTATCGGTGCAGATGTGCTGCCATTGCAGTCAAAACCTTGATGAAGACTTTAGGCAGGGACTGCAGACCGAAAAGCTGGACCTTGAATTGCCAGTGTTCCTGATCCAAAAGGAGCCCCTGAAGTACAGCATGTGGATGGTATGAATAGGGACATGAAAAGAGCATCGAGTGGGTTCAAGGAGTAGAGAAAGTTTGAATATTTATTTTATTCATTTATATAGCGCACCTAAACCAGGGGTATCTGGGCGCATTGCTTGAAAGTTACACAGATGTTGCGAGACAGACAAATTAATACATAGCAGGTAGAAGGACAACAGTCAAGACAAACGAGCGCAGATGTAGGTCAAAGGCACCATTATCGCTCCTGTGTAAAGAGCCAAGTTTTCACATTTTTTCAAAAGTTCCAGAAGGAGGGATCTGCTCTTGGAGCCAAAGGCATGGAGTTAGAAAGTTTGGCAGCTAGAATTGGGAAACTGTTGGCCCCCAGCGTTTTGTAGCTTAAATCTTGGAATCTTTAAGCAGTGGGTATACATGGCCTCGGTAGGGCGGTCAGATTGATTTCTAGTGAATTTGTTCACTAGGTATTTTAGTGCTGTGTTGGAGAGACATGTGTAGTTACTAAAGTTTTGAACAATTCTGTCTCGAACAGGAAGCCAGTGGATGTTTCGTTTAGCTGATGAGATGTGGTTTGCTTTTGGGATTTTAAGTGCACCTCTTAATGCATTGTTTTGTAATACTTGTAATTTATTCACATTGCATCTGTACGTCCCTAGGTACAGGGCATTGCAATAATCAAGTTTGGAAAGTACAAGGGCTCTGGCCAGGGTAATACAACTGTAAGGTGACAGGAATGGAACACACGCTGGAGACCAAGTAATAATACTGGGTCACACAACCGCTCTCATATGGGGCCCAAGATGGGCACGTATTTATATCTGATTCACGACAATATGTTCAAGTATCCATAATATACCATACTTCTTAGAGAAAGGAAGATGAGTCTTTCTGATTCATATCAAAAATGATTTATCCATAATAGTTCAAACAAAAAGCTATCACTAATAATCCTTAGTGAGGAAGCAGTTGCCACAATCCACATGTATTAGACTAAAAAAGCCAATGCATTTCGGAAATTATTTCCTTCATCAGGGCGATTCTAATTATATAAGTCCAGCAAGCAAGTATATAACATAACAAATGCAAGTATGTGACATAAATTCATATAATGGTGACAATTCAAACGAAACATACATTGAAAAAAATGAAAGGAAACATACCAATTAGTAGATGTTACATCATGGGTAAATATCAATAGGAAAAAAGAAAAAAGAAAAAGAAAAATGCCGTAAGTGGTTTATAAGGTAAATAAATGAAACCAAAGAATATTAGGTATGAATTTACCTCATTGGTGTGGTCATTGGTGGAAAAAAAAAAAAAAAAAAAAAAAAAATTAATCGCACAACGCACTGGTACGTTTCCCTGCCTACACTGCATCTTCCTTTCTCTAAGAAGTATGGTATATTATGGATACTTGAACATATTGTCGTGAATCAGATATAAATACGTGCCCATCTTGGGCCCCATATGAGAGCGGTTGTGTGACCCAGTATTATTACTTGGTCTCCAGCGTGTGTTGCAATTATAAGTCCGGGTGTCTCCAGACTTGTCACAGCCAGCTCCTTTTCAATTGAATGTACATTCTTTTTTGAAATATTTGATTTTTACTTGAATATTCTGAACATTTTTGAATACATGGTGGTGCCCACTCTCTTTTCTGTTTGTAGGTGACAGGAATGGTCCACAGCCAATAATCAGTTTAAATGTGTAGGCTGATGCCGTAGCATTCACTTGTTTGGCGAGTTTACACTTCCTTGGAGACTTTAATGTCGATGCCATCAATATTGAAGGAGTTAAATTGAGTGTTCAGTTTGGATAGATGGGCCTGTGATCTGATGAAGAGTAGTTCTGTCTTAACATTAAGACAGAGGCCGTGGATACCCATCCACGCCTGGATGGTTTGGTATATTTCATTGAGCAGTTTAGTGTCTGTCGTAAGAGCCTGAGATAGGGTTGAGGATTTGGGTGTCATCCGCGCAGTTAGTGTAGGTGACACTCATGTCGCCCAATTTGTCATAAAGTGGCTTGGTAAAAATGTTATATAATGTGGGGGGGGGAAAGCAGGAGCCCTGCAGTACTCCACAGGTGACTAGGGCAGGCTCAGCTGAGGCTGATGGTGCAAATACCCTCATAGTTCTGTTGGTATGGGGGTTCTAATTCTCTCAGGATGATGAACTCCTCTTTGGTTCCAGAGTTGGTGTTCAGGATTCTATTGCTGTAGGCATCACTTTTAGATTGGAGGATAGCCGCCTTATAAGAATTAGAGGCAGTTGAGAACTTTATTTTGTTAGAGTCTGAGGGGTATTTTAACCAGTTGACTTCTGCTGTTCTTTTGTTCTTGCGCAAAGCTTTAAGGTTGGTAGTGAACCATATGTTTAGGTGTGCAAGCCTCTTAGCTTTGCACATTTTTAATGGTGCTATTTTATATATGGCCTGAAGTCGAGTATCGTTGTACAGGTCCACAAGGGAGGAGGGGTCCATTCTCGTTTAAGTAGGATGATTGAAGCTGTAGATTGATGATGGGCTGTAATAAAGGCAATCATTTCTGCACTGTGATATTACGATTGTTTCTGGTGAGAGCGGGAGGTGCTTGTAGAGTGCCGGAATTTGATTGCGTGCTGTCTACGATAGTGAAGGAGAGAATGTGGTGGTCAGACCAGGCACAACGAGTTGGATAATATCTTAGTGTTGCAGTTTAGGTCAGCAAGCCAATCCAAGTTTCTGCCTTTATTGTGCATAGGATTAGTGATGCAGCAAAAGAAAGCTAACTCAGTGATTGTATTGGCTAAAGCTAGTGCACTGTCATCATTAGAATCATTGAAACCTAGATTAATATTTCCCAGCAGCATGTTTTGGGAGCCTGGTTTAGTATTCCTTGACGGGAGTTGTGTGATGTCTTCCTCAAATGAAGATATATGGCCTGGGGGTCCACAAATTAGGTGGATAGTTAAGGTGCGTGCAGCTGTGAGGGATAGTTTGATCGATAGAAGTTCTCCTGAAGGGAACCTTTGGTTTGGTCGTTTTCTTAGGCCAAGCTGATATTTTAGCATTGATGGCTACTCTGCCTCCTCTAGTGGTTTCTCTAGCTGATCTGAGAATAGTATAGTTTTCCGGTATGGCTAACGATAGATTAGGGCCTGCTGCGGCTTGAAGCCTCCACGTTATTTGTTACAATTAGGTCAGCTATATCTAGCGCATGTGGCCTAGTGTTTATGAAAGCACCCTTTATTAGAGGGGCATCTAAGTTAGGAGTGGACATGGGTTGCGCATTTTTGGCAGGAATGGGCAGATTGCTACTGGCTTTGTGGTTGTTATGGTTACCCTTATTGGACCTAGTAGGTGTAGCCTTCATACTTGATTGTTTTCTGCGGTGGATGGACAGCATCTGGTAATTAGTCGGGAGCCTAGTCTGGATTTCCTAATGTTTATAGGACAAGGTGATTCGGTGTATGCCATGTGGCATACAGCCGGATCCACTGGCTAGGTGTAAGAGGGCAATGGGTGTTCAGCATCGTCCACGAGTAGGAATTAGTTATGGTCATGTCAGGCTGCAGTTGTGGTAAGAATTTGGTAGGTGCTATAGCATGAATTGGTGGTAGTAGTGTGGACTGGACATGGTTAGTGTCGCACTATGCTCATTATCCATGTAGTAAGGCTAGTCCGCAGGGAGCAGTATATTGGACCTCTATAAAATGAAATGGTGCAAAGCAGAGTTTAGGAGGAAGCAGTTTAGCAGGTCTATGGCAGGGTTAGAAGGTAGGAAACAGGTTGGCAATACACAGTTCTACAATACAGGTGCACAAGTCAAGTAAGGGCAGTTTAACAGGCCTAGGCATGGCATGGGAGACACATTGGCAATACACAGTTCAGTAGTACATGTAGTGCAGGATAACAAGTCTAAGGAAAGTTTAGCAGGTCTAGGGCAGGGGGAACATGGCATTGGAGACATTTTGGCCATACACAGTTCAACACGGGTACCTCAAGTTAACAAATCCATGTGTGAGATGTTTAGCAAGTCTGGGCATGGCATAGGGGACACGTTGGCTATGCACAGTTCAGCAGTACAGATGCAGCAGGTTAACAGGTCTAGCGTCGGACAGTGAGGAAAAAGGCAGATTACAAGTCAGGCAGTGGGATGTGGGCGAATTCACTCAGTTATTGTATACCCAGTCTCTATTATGATAGGCGATGGTACAGGTGTTGCAATCGTAATTATAACAGCAGATTGCAAATTCCCAGAGACTGTATGCTGCACGTGAAAAAGGTTTCACAGGGTATGCATAAAATAGGAGCAAGGCATCAGGCGAGGAGGCCGTAAGTACAGACAAGGTGGGTGGCGTCGAAAATATTACCAGCATGGTCTTGGTGTTGTGGGTAATAGGTCGCTATGCACATTGAGTTCACCAGTAAGGGCAAGGCTAGTGGCTAAACCGCTATGTAATGATCAGAACACAAGGCGATAACGCTAGAGATTGCTTTCAATGTTTACGATGCACTAGTAATAAACTATGTCCATGAGACAGCATCTGAAATGTTTGCGTGCTTCATCAGTTTGAAGGACCTGCTGTTTATGTCTGGTCACATGACATTTGCATGAAGTAATGGGATCAGACTTGTCTTTTCTTGTGAAACCTTCCACCGCCTCCTTGCAGAGACGGCCTTAGTCATCTCCTTTCCCAGCAAGTGTGTGGGTTCTGCATCTTGGTGTAAAATCTGCAGCAACTCTTTGTTAAGATGTGCCATTCTGCTTCCCAAATGAGTAAATTAGAGGGTTGGGGGTGTAGGGGTCTGAGTCTCCCACAGAGCAGGGCGCACTTCACTGCTGCCCACCACTTCGCACACAACATTACAGGCTAGCCAAACGTGCTTTGATTTTTCTCAAATGAAACTCTAGAACACAGCTTGGCCACAGTTACATGTGTGGTAATCTGAAATTTGAGACGATAGGGGTGGAGTTACATCAGCAGGGCCTTTGGCAGTTGAGATTAATTTTATTTATGTATTGTGCATTTGGTAAGCGCTTATACAACAAGTAAATTGTGCTTCAAAGCACCCGGAGGGCAATAGGGAAGGAATGTGGGATTGAGAACAATTAATACAGTGGGGATAAAGACGGACCTACTATGCCTTGTAAGCATTCAGAGCGTGCACGTGCAGAGAGGAGGGCGAGTAGGGGTTAAATGCTGGAGTGTCCGTGCTTGTGGATGAAAAGCATATGCAGGGTTCGAAATTAAGGGGTCCTGGGAGCTTTTTACCTCCTGCTTATAGCCTAGAAGAGCCTGGTAGCTTAACACCAACAGTTACCAGGAGCTACTTTTGGCTCCGTAGGGCCGAACAAACAACTGTGAATTGAACTCTGTGCATTTGGGACAATCTATAAACAAACATTGGAACACTTCTATATGGCATTTGCAGCACAAGGGGTCATAAATATTGGATACAATTAGATGTTTGCATTTTATGTGGAAGTTGGATTTATGTAACGCTACGTACTAGCTCCTCGTTCCCCAGTGGTAGCTCCTGTTGACTGGATATCTAGGTACCGCTTGTAGTTCCTGCTTATTCAATCCCAATTTCAAGCAAACAAGATGTAAGTGCCGAGTGTAGGGAGTGTTCAGCTGCAATAAATAGGTAAGTGCCGGCCTACAGTGGCATAGTCAGTGCGTGCCAAGGCAAGTACTGCAGGCGGGCGGAGGCTGAAGGCGATTGGGTGTGGGAGCCCAGGGCCCCGAAGGACACATAGGGGACCTGGTCACCAATCTCAGCAACTGTGGGATTAGCAGAGGAGGGAAGAAGGGGAGAGGGTGAAAAGGAGTCTTGAAGAGCTTCCAGAATTTGAGGCGATCCAGGTCAAGACAGGAAGGGAGAGGCTGCCAGCTGAGGAAAGAGATCAGCCACCGGCCCTCAGTTTAGCAAAACACTTCACACAGAGTTGGTACCAGAGGAACATAGAGGTCTAGAGGGAGATCAAAGCGCAAGCCCTATTTAACTAGCCTTAGTAAAGCACCTTACTATAGGGCTCATACATCGGAGGTTAGCAGATCTCATCCCAATCTCCAATCTATACACAGAGCTGCTGGGAGCCCCTCCTAGCCACACACACACCATTCAATATGCCAACTACGCAGCTATACTTCAAGACTCCAGCAAGGACATCCACAGGCTCAAAACCTGCCTCTTGCTGATCCAGTCTTGGATGTCCAATGCATAATTGAGGATCAACCCCTCAATGACTGAATGCCTATCCCTCACCGACACCACCGAACACCCAGACCTGGGTATCAACCATGAACCCCCGGTTCCACATCAAAAAACATCTCTCCTTCAAGACACATAGCTAAGAAAACTCAGATAGCCTGGTACCAGCTCTCCCTCCTGTGGCAAGTCAAGCCCTTCCTCCCTCCAGATAGCTTTAGATCCACCGTTCATAGCACTGGTTTTATCCCACCTGGATGGGGGCAATGCCCTCATTGAAGGCCTCCCATCGACATGCCTTGTGCCCCTGAGAAGTGTCCTACATGCGGCTGCACTCATCAAGGGTCTACGCAGATAAGACCACATCACCCCGCCCCTCATCTACCTTCACTGGCTCCCACCGAACACACAAATCCCAGTCTTGCTGCAACATCTATAAGGCAGTCACCCTCAAATCACCCAGATAACTTAGGAAGAAACTCAGCGTCTCCAGCAGACAGTGCCCCACAGAAGCCAGTACGCATGCAGACTTAAAATCTGCTGCTGCAAAAAGGAAAGGACAAGAAAATGAGCATTCTCTGCCGACACCCCAAGACTATGGAACGTCCTCGTCAGCATCAGACTTGCCTCCACGCTGCTACAATTCAGAAAAGAATTCGAGACCCAACTCTTCAAGAAGTCATCCCTCAACACCTAGGCCATCAAGGGCCCCCCCAGCCCCCTGGACTGCCACCTGACTCGCTAGACGCCATGCCCCACTCTCCTCCCCGCCACCCTGTACAGCTATACCCCTCTGCTGTGCCCCACTGTATCCTACCCCCCCTGCTGTATATTTGTTCTGTTACCTGTGAAAAGCACTGTTATGCATCTGTACTGTTGTATACCTCTGTAAAGAACTCCATTGCTTCTTGAAGCTAGGTCTGCGCTCAATAAATACCATAACAATATATGCCTTACTATGGGTAAAATAAAGTCTTTTTTAGGGGGATTCCACCTTCAACATTGGGAAAGATTCTACAAGCATGTGAGCATATAAGAGATCCAATGCTACATCCCTTCCCATTTCCTTTGTTCTTATTCACGATTCTTAAGCACCAACTCTCATGGGGTGATAGGCAAGATGTGCACGCTGAAAGTTCAACTCACAACTTATTAAATCCAAAAACTCTGATCAGTTTGCCCTGATAGGGCATCAGATTTCAAACTTTTAATCAAGTGAATAGTGTAATGTTCATAGAAAGCATTACAAGTGGTCCTGTTATGATACGTTATGCGGTTGTGATATCATGGCCTGCCTTATGCTCTTGTGCATGGGACTGTTCCGCCCACATACACCTTAAGTTCTTAATCAAGGTTTTGAAAACCTTGAATTATTTTACTTCTTGCACATGGTAAATAACAATTTGTCGTGCCCAAGATTATGCACGTGTCAGAAATAAGCTTACTTTAATTTGCCACAAACTAGAGGTGAGGTGTTCGCATACAGCAGAGGAAACTGATAGATTTTGAACCTCTCAACAAGCGTGTATCCTGTGTGGTTGCAGTGCATCCTGTTTGAAGCCCATAAGCAGTGTAGCCAACAGAGGTAAGAAGATCTAATATTGTGATCACTGGTTTACAAAAGAAACTTAAAGAAGATCAATGTTACATAAAAGCTTCCGCAATGTAAAAACTGGATCTTTAAAAAACGAATCTTTCATTATCCAATGTAGTTTGAGATAAACATCGCCAGGAGAAACATGCACTGTTACTCCAGGTTTGAAGACACTCTACAAACGTATTCCATAGGCATGAAGCAAAAGGAGATAGCGATTCTTGGCTGATCAGCCACACAGCAGCGGTGACTGGGGAGAAAGGAGGGGTGCATTTAGATACAAGGCTCTGATACCATTGCAGTGAGTAAATTGTGTTTTTACTAGGACTACATAGAGAAAAGGCAAGCATGTAAATGAACACTAAGTGTTTTTGTAGCTGTATTTTATGGTAATGTATAGATTTACTGTATTCCATTATGGGAATAATTAACTCCTATGCTTACGTTGTTAAACACACGCCTAAAATACTCTTCTCTAGCGAAACAGAAGGATTGGGACTAGGATTTAGGCATATTCGTATTCCAATAAAATCACATTGAACATACCATCTAAAGCTAATTATGAGGTTAATTCCCTACCTACTAAACTAAGGGTGCTCGTCAAATGTCCAAAACAAAAATAGTCCTCGGTCAAAAACCTACTTGCTATCTGTCCCTATCACTTAAAAAAATGTAACAAAAATAGACCAGAGCAGTATCCTTTCCAGTCGGGCTCAGCCTGGTCAAACTCCAATATAATATTCATAAAAAGAGTCAAAGTTAGTCAATCTTTCATGTATACTTTTCACTGCTCTTTTCAGGTTCTAAATGACAAGTCTTCACACACATCCAACACTTTCTGTACTTTAAAGGGAAAAAGGATTTTGTTAGTGCAATTCCACCACTTTTGACCTCTTCTTTGATAATGTCCTTGGTGTGCGTTTGAGCAATGGAACCCTCCAGAGTCTCCCCGTTCCCAATCCTGATCACTACTGCTTGTATTTCTAGGGCTCATCAAAGCCCTCTGATGTGTTTTAACAGTCTCTCGTGGGTGTCAACCTGTACCCAAGATTTGGGGTTTTCTGGCATGTGTAACCCTTTTGGCTTCCCAGCCTCGAACATCAAGGTCACTTGTTTTTCTAGGGCTCCCCAAAACCTCTGCTGAAATGAGCATATGAGGGGATATACTCATTTCAGCGGAGGTTCGATTGAGCACCTGCCAGTGCCCAGTTTTCTGCGGGCTCCTGGAATACTCTTGCCTTCTCAGTCACTCGGGGAAACAACCATCCTCCACTCTTCCTACTGTTAACTGCTCAGCAGTGTTTGCTCCCCTTTCTCCACCCTGCTTGGCAGTTATTGCACTTCCCATGCAGAGGTTGTGATCCTAGCTCTCCACTGGGGTCTGTCTCAGCATCATTTAACTGGCCCACCACCGCTTCAGGGTGGTCGCGCCACAAGGCGAGACAGTCCTTCTACCGTCCCAATCAAGTTCTCCGCTTCAGCTTAGTTGCTTCTCGGGACGCCAGCCTTCCAGCATCTCCCTTGTGATCAGCTCATTCACCATGCTGCCACTGACTTTGTGGTCTATTGTTGCTCCACCCCTCCAAGTCTTCCCGTCAGAGGGTTGCCGCTGCATACGCTTGTTTATCCTCCACTCAAGGTTCCTCATCTTTTTAGGTTTGCCGATACAAACAAAATTAGTGTGTCGTTACTTTTTGGCTGTTGAGCCCAGGGGGGAATCCAGCCTTACCTGAAGCCAAAGAGATTGGAGTAATGTCACTATTGGTACAGCAGTGTTTTTGATTAGGACATATGCAGACAACGTTCTTAAAAGGGAGTTCATTGGAATGGAGTTCTTGTCCCCTAGAGAGGGGTCACTCCCAATGAGATCCCAATTTCTTAGACCCCCTAAGAAGAGTCTTGCTTAGCGGGCTCACCTCCCTAGCCTCAAAAGGAGTGGCTCCCCTCTGGGTAGAAATGACAACTAGTCCAGATTTGTCACTATTCCTAAATTCACCTTGTGTAATTAACTATAAAAAAAAGGTTCTAATTTGTTACACAGACCATCATTTGATAGTTTACAATTTAGTTGATGAATTTGGGTCAACCATACTTCAACCTTTTTTGCTATGGGGTTCTCCCCAAACCCCTCACATCCCCTCCTTCCTACCCCACCATCCTACTTCCCTATAGGGCCAACATACCCAGTCCTTTTAATGACCATTCATACAAACTAGGGAAGAAGAGGAAATGCAAAAGGTTAAACCCAAGTCAGACCACATAGCTGCCTTACAATTGTCTTCCAGGCCCAAATGTAAGAAACTAGAGCTGCTACCTTCAGATTTTCTCACAGTTGCCATTGAGGGGTATAAGGTTTGAAAACAGAAGATCAGCCAGTTTACTATTGTAGACTTTTCCCATGGTCTGTCTGTAAATATTACTCACTGCCTCCATCCAAATTATTACCATGAAGTCGAGATGCAGCCAGCCTGCTAGGAGGCCAGTAGAGTAAGAGGATTTGGGACAGACTGTGGGGTGGGGCTTCCAACTGGCAGCAGCTTAGTGCGTGCCTTGGATGAGGTCTGACATTTTGCAATGAGAAAAAGGTTTGCATGGAACTGCTCCATGTCAGATAGCCTTCGGCAACTTCCCCCAAACCCCAGTTTTCATGTACCTTAATATTAGAAAAGGTCTTCCCATTCTGTGCTCGATGTGGGAGGAAAAGATCTTCAATGTCCCTTGCTGTCTGAAAAATTGTAATGTAGGACAGCCTTAACTACGCAGTGTGTTCAGAGTTCGCTCAAACAAACTCCAGTCACCAAAGTGCATAAAAATGCAATATCTCAAAACTTGCGTGCAGATTTTCTGTTCGTACAAACCATTGCAGTACTGCTTACTGTCTATACTATCAATGCTGTATTCCTTCAATTGTTCTGTGTGTTTCTACAATCAAAACGCGAACGTGCATTATTCCTGATGAAGTCCTGACAAATTACTTACAAAGAGCAGTGGGCACCTAGTCAAGCAGGAGTGTGAGAAAAACGATTCTCTTTTCTTGCAGGTCTTTAATTTGTGGTGTGATATAGGCATGGCTAAAAGACTCTGAACCCAGAGATGCTGTGATTGAGGTCTTGAGTGGGGGTAGCATGTGCCAGAGATACTGCCTTGTAAGATAATGAAAACATCTTGCATGTCACAAAAGTAGGTGTGGCCTTCTATAGATTCAGCAACAGGATCCTTGCCAAAATACCATGGACTACAGACCCCTGGGATTGAAGTGCTTTTTTGCATTCATTCGTTTTCAGTGACGATACAAACTGTCCTAGCCGATGCTCTCCCTGTGCTGCCAATATATGATGCCGGGGACCAAACAAGGCACTTGGGATGCTCCTACTTCGTTAGCATAGTTGGGAGTTTTCATTAAAGTGTATCCTTTGTACAGTTCACGGAAACTTGGAGGCGGAAGGGAGACTTCCAAAACCTTACCTTCGGCCTACGTCTTGTGAAAACAAATCCCGATTGATGCAGTCACCATTTTAGGTTTATGAAGAAATGCTGAAAAACATTTTAAAAAAAAGATTCCTCCAATTTTCATAAGCTACGAGCCTGGATCTCAAACGCTCCATGCAGAGGCTAGCCGCCACAAATAGTTTTCCACATGAAATTCTATAGGTGTGCCATAAGCTCCAAAGGGTTATTAAGGAGATACTCACTATATTCAGTTCCCAGGAAGGCTGTGGCATAGAAGCACATTGATGCAGGCTAGCTAGGCCATTAAAAGGCCCCTTAACCAATGGGTTAAGGAAGACAAAGATTGTCATCTTTAAGTAAGCTTATAAGGCTCACAACGTGACAAACCCGATATTAAAAGTCCTAATGGCTCCCAATTAAAGCAAGCACCTGACTGGGAGTGCTTTTGAGATGATGTAGGCATTTTTTAAACACCAGGAGTGAAACCTGTCCATCTACCAATAGACTGCTTATGTGTAGCTTTGTTGAGGACATCAAAATTATGGGGCTCATTTTACCACAGACCATCTCCACAAGGGCTCATCAATTGAGGAGAGTGGAGAAAGACTACTGTGTGAGGAGGCTGGGAAAACAGTAGGGTTAATGCAGAGACAGTTGACATTCACAGTGTCTGGCACTCTGAAGGAGGTGGGAAAGAATCCAAAGGGTCCATCCAGTATCCTCTAGCAGACACTGAAGAAACGTAGCATACCATCGAAAAATTGACAATTTATCATGATGGATTCAGAATGGTCAGCACAAAAAAAAGGGACACGGATGATCACCTCTATCCTTGCATCAATCAAGTTAAGTCTGTCATGACTGCTGTGGAGAGTTCTATGGAGGAAGAAATTATGCATTTCCTGATCCCAACATTCTGCCAAGTGTATCTGGGTCTCCCTCATATAGAGACCAGAAATAGCAACCACTAATGCATAGGAGGCCTAAGGCATTCTAAAAAGGTATGGCCGAGCTTGAAGAGCTATCTATACAAAAGTGAGAAAAAGATTACCCCTCTCTACACCGGTTAGGGTCAGGATTGGTGATGTTTTTATACGGTTAACATCTTAGTGCATATTTCTTTAGATCAACAATTCACTTCAGATTATACCACAAAACTAGGGAAACACTCTTATATCATTATACCACATATCTTTGGTCCACGCTTATGTTTGACTGAAATATACAATTTATTAAATGTAAAAATACATATTTGAATAAAAACCTATACAAAAGGTTACGGAATACATTGCAAAAAAAACACAAAATCGTTAGTGACAGGGTCACTTTTGATAGATTGAGACATTTACAACAGGATTGTAGATGTTTAGCAAAAGACTCTTGTTGTTCTCTAGTCTTTCAGAGTTGTCAACATGTTTCGGCCTTTAGGTTATATTAGACACCATCACTAGTGCCTGTTTGACCATCATTCTCACAGCCTTCTTCAGGACGGACATTTCGTCAGTGTAGTAGTAATACTTTCATGTACCCCATTACTGTTTTGCAATATTTATGTCCAAGAGTTATGTACTGGCGCTTTCGAAAAGGTCCACCTCTATTTGGAACCTTCAAGTTGATTTCAAAGCGTCCAGAGGGACAATTTCCTTTTTGAAGCCAGCGGGAACGCCAGTGGCTGAAGCCATCCATGCCTTCTTGCTTCAGTAAAGCTGATCGCGTCCGGATCCCTAGATGCCGTATCGTAGTTGTAAGCAGCAAAACCAAGCGCTTCATGCTGGTTTATATGGCACCGACTCACGTCCTTTAAAAATGAGCTTGAAGAGCGCCAATCAACGGCGGACTAGTGGTAGGAGTTACCCGACTTAAAGCCTCTATAGGAAAGACTGACCAGCCTTGTGTACTGCAAAATAAACAAAGTACTGTAGACTATAGCCCAAGGCCTGGTTTTTGGAGTTCACATACAAGCCCACGGACTGCACTAAATCCAGAGTTGGGTTGACTGCTGGGGGAACGGACTTGGTTGAAAACTCTGTGCAGGGCTCAGACCAAAGTGAATAACATAGGGCTTTCTATAATAACAGAGTCCTGCAAATTGAAGAGAAGATGCAGAACAAAGTTGGAATGAAGATGCAGGATGAAACTGCAATGTGTATGTAAGCCTCCTGAAGATCTAGTGCAAATAGTATCTCGAAGAGCTGAATGGACCCTAGAGAAAATTGCTATTTTCAACTTCTCGTTTAGGAGGAAAGCATTCAAATCTGAAATTGTACAGACCACCTTCCCCACCGTTCTCCTTTGAAACGGCAGAGAAAAAGTTGAACCTCTACATGAAATCCATGAGGGGTTCTTCCTCCATTGCACCCCTATGCAATAATGTGGATCTTGTCAACAATGTTTGATGCGTCTTTGTGGGTTAAGGGAGGGGGCAGGGTTGCACGGAAACCCTTGGCTACCACAGAAACATTCCATGTAACCAAGGTAATCAGTCTCCACTGTGGCATGATGGTCGATACTCTGCCACCTACTGTTGCCTGTGCTGGTGTGGGTGGCGGTCAAACCACAGGCTTGTCTAAAGAGAAAACAGTCATGAGAAAAAGTATGTGCGAATTGTTGGTTTTACTCAATTTTGTCACAGAAAAGGAATCCCTCTCACATTTGTCCTGTGAAAATTTGCGACTAACAGTTGAAAATATCCCACCCAGCCAGATTTCTGGGAGGAGGATGAAGGATTTAATCACTGGTTTATTCAGAATGATAAAAATATTTTGCTGGGAATTTGACAGACCTTTCTGTCAGTACTAGGGTGGAAAGGGATTAAGATCTTACAAAAGATGCGCTTCTAACCTTCCTCCGAGCCTCCTCTGAGCTTTGGGCCCCAGAGTAACACACCAGGCCAACAGTCATGCCTGTGACTGCACTTTGATGACCAGCAAGCCATGTGCCAGCAATTAGAATTAAATCAACATTGTAATTTTGACAAACGCTACACCAAAGTGCATCCAGTGCTTTCTTTTCCTTGTCGATTAATCTTCTGGTCATTGAAAAGGACAATTGTGAAAAATCCCCCTTTATTTAGACTAAAGCACAGTTGCCATTACTGAGTTGCAGGTTGCTGAGAGCACAGACACCCATTTTCCTCATTGGGCATTTTAAACTTGGCATCCAACATAGTACTAACAAGAGAAAAGCCAGGAATGGTGTTTGAATGAGAGAGAAAGCAGGGAGTGGGCTGCCACTCCCATATTTTGCAATATCTGCCCCACTGAGTGCGAGAAGAGGTATAGCACTCCAAAGGAGAGGAGCCATTAACAGAAGGGCTCCTCTGCCCTTGGGTGGCTGCATCACTAGACACCAGAAAGCAGTGACTAAAAAGGAGGCCAGCTGTGCGGTATCTTTCTGGTGACTGCGGCAGAGCCTCAACTTGGCAGCTTTGTTTCTCAGAGAAAGGAAAATGCCCCACCCTTTGTCCCTCAACCGCAACCTTTAAAAAGTCGTAGAAACTGCATACAAGTGTTTTCATTGGTTATACCCGCTAACTTCACATGGTATATCAACAAGTACAAGTATTCACAACAAATATGTATTTTGTCTTTATGTACCTGGTTGCTTCACAGGGTGTATCCAACGTACATATAGTTTCAATATGTGTGCCTTCTTCCTTTTATCAAATATTGGATTCCTAATTGTCCCACTTTCAGCTTAGCCTCCTTAGGTGCATTCTCCCCTTCCGCACCTTCTCCCAGAAACTCAACGTCTCTAGATATCTGGTCCTATCTAGGCTGGACTACTGTAACAGCCTCTTCCTCAACCTGCCCCTTTCCTCCCTTGAACTATTCCAGAATGGGACTGCAAGACTTCCTTGGTCTCAAGCCCAGGGACTGAAATCTCTCCAGCCCTAAATTCTCTCCACTGGCTCCTGGCTGCTGCAAGGATCATATTCAAGACCCTCTGCATCATCCACAAGGCTTTCTGGGGCCTAGGACTGGCTATATCCAACTCGCTCTCCCTAAATATCTCCCTGCTAGAGCCCTTCAGTGCCCTAGCACCAACTCTCTGCAGGTCAGACGTTATTCCAAGCAGAGAGTGGGGGGTAGATGGAACAAGTTAATTACCTATAACTAATGTTTTCCAGCATGGGTCTGGCATGGATTCACATGAATAACAAATACACAGCAGTACAACATTACACAACCATGGGAGGCGGCAAAGCTCAACAGAAGCAATTCACCCTTACCTCTGGAACAGACTCCCCTCAGCAAACAGGTTGCGTAGCACTGTTTGGCCGACTCTGGACTCCTCCCTGGAATCCCTGTCAACGCAGTAGAACTTTATGAAGGTGTGTGTGGACTTCCACGTAGCAGCCCTGCAGATGCCCAGCAGGGGCACCAGCCAGGAACACAGTCGTCGCAGCTATCGCTCTGGTGGAGCGGGCTCTCGGACCGCCGGGCAGCAGTCAGTTCAACAACAAATGACAGTAAATGATGCTGCCGGAGAGCCAGCTTGAGATGGAGCCTTGGACAAGGCCTTTCCATGGTTCACATGGCCAAAGTTCAAGAACAGCTGTAAAGTCAATCGAAAACTCTTTGTGCGTGCCACGTAGACCTTCAGGGCACAAGCAATGTCCAGCGAGTGCAAGGACCTTTCAGCCGGTGACAAAGGCTTTCGGGGGGAAGGTGGGTTAAAAAAAAAGAAACAGGTAAAGGTTTGTTGAGGTGGAATTCCGACGGAACTTTGGGCTTGAAAGAGGGGTGCGTCTGCAGCACCACCCATGATTCATGGAAAGTCAGGCATGGCTGTTTGCAGGATAGGGCTGTATCTCACCCACCCTCCTGGCGGAGATGATGGCCACAAGTAAAACCGCATTCCACAAGATGAACCTCATGCATAGGATCAAAGGCACCCCCCCCCCCCCACCCCGCCCACGAGCCTCATCAGAAACACGTTGAATTCCTATGCCGGGCAGGAGCCTTCACCGTTGGGAAAGATGTTAAAAGTCCTTTGAGGAACTCCTTGACGAGTCAATGAGACCAAAGTGAAGACCTTCCTGGAGAACTGGTGTAGCGTGAGATAGCCGCCAGATGTACTTTGATCGAGCTGTGCGCCAGTACAGCCTTGGTCAAGGATTGCAAGTACGGAAGAATCTGCGGGACCGTGCCCTCAGAGGGGTAATCTTCTGCGACCAGCACCATGTAATGAAAAGCTTCCACTTGTGACCGTTGCACTTCAAAGTCGACAACCTCCCTGCAGTCCGCAGGCAACTCGCATCCTCCACACACTAGGGCTGCAGGAGACAAGCCCTCAGGTTGAGTGATCCGGGATCGTGATGCAGGATTGCACCTCCTTCTCTGGTGAGAAGAACCAGGACCACTGGCTGCTTGACCGGAGGCGACGCCGACATGCTGAGAAGGTCTGGGTACCAAATCTGCCTTGGCCACACCAGGGCAATGAGCATCAGCCTTCACTGACACTGTCCGAGTGTGTTGACTCTTCGCATGAGAGGCAACCGAGGAAACGTGTACAGAAACATCCCTTCCCACAGGAAGGAAAACACGTTCCCAGGCTCCTTGGTTGGTGGAATCTGCTGGCGAACCTCTATCATTTAGAGCTCACTGCCATCACAAACAGATCGATCTGGGGCCTGTCCCACTTAGCAACCACGCGGTCCAACTGGTCCTGCCGAAGTTCCTACTCGTGGCATGAGAGCAATTCCCTGCTGAGAGAGTCTGTGATAGTGTTCTGGACACTGCGCCACAAGCCCTGCCACAAGCCCTGCCACAAGCCCTGCCACAAGCCCTGCCACAAGTCCTGCCACAAGTCCTGCCACAAGTCCTGCCACAAGTCCTGCCACAAGTCCTGCCACAAGTCCTGCCACAAGTCCTGCCACAAGTCCTGCCACAAGTCCTGCACTTCCCTTGGGAGCGCCGGGGATCAAGTGCCTCCCTGTTTCCTGATGTAGAACTCGTGGCAGTGTGGTCTGTGAAGATCCTCACCCCCTTGCCCTTCGGAGACGGCAGGAACGACTGCCCATAGCTCCAGGATGTTGAAATGGAGATCCTCCTTCTCCGGCAGCCACAGTCCTCTGGCGTGCAGATGCCCGGTGTGGGCATCTGGTGACCATTTCCTGGAATGGAGGGTTCGGTTACAGTGGACGCCCCACCACCTTATCGCCCGACGGAATTTGTCATCCAGAGTGATCTTGATGACTTGCCCGCAAAGTTTCCAGACACTTGTATCCAGCGAGCATCCAGGAACTCCTGAAGAGGTTGCATCTGTAACCTGCAGAGCCAGATGAGGTAGATGCAGGACGACATCATCCGAGCAAGGACTTGATAGTTCGCACCGTGGCCATCTTCTTCGACAACCGCCGCACTTTCCCTTCAATGGTTGCCACCCTCTCCTTCGAGGGTGATGCCAGGCAGGACACAATGGAATCTGGCTCCCAGGAACAGCGCGTTCTATGATAGTGTTGAGCAGGACTTTGGATAACTGATGGAGAATCAATAGCTTGACGGCCACCTCCGTGTGTCCAACGGCCAACTCTTGCAAGCGGTCCCGGATGAGCCTGTTGTCGAGGTACGGGTATACCTGTATCCCCTGTAGACGCAGATGGGCTGCCACCGGTGCCAGGCCCTTTGTGAACACTCTGGGGGCGACTTCAAGCTGAAGGGTAGGGGCCTTTAACTAGTAGTGCTGTCCCTGCACCACGAAACGTAGAAACTTTGAATGGGCACGAGGAAGTAGGCATCTTCCAGGTCCAGCAATGTCTTCCAGGTCCAGCAACATCAAGAAATCACCTCTTTCAAGTTGGCCGAGCACGTGTTGCAACGTGGCCCTCCTGAATTTCTGAGACTTGAGGTACTTTTTCAGACGTCGTAGGTCTAGAATGGGCCTCCAGCCCCCGGGTCTTCTTTTTGACCAAGAAGTATCTAGAATAGACTCCAGAGCCCCGGAGTCGTTGGGGAACCAGCTCCATCGCCTCTGTTCATAGAATGGCCCATACCTCCTCTTCGAGCTGAGGGATGTGCTGCTCCCGATGGGCCAACAGAGGGATTCACAGACACCTGTGCTGAAATTCCAGGGTATGTCCTTGGGCAAGAGCGTCCAGCACCCATCTTTTGGTGGTGATCTTTTCCCCACTCGAACTTAGTCAGCCGGCCTCCCACCAGGTTGCACAGGTGGGGAGATGACGTCCTGGTCGGTTCAGGCTTTTTCGGTGCAGGCGCCCTGCCCTGCGGCGACGCGGTCTTCTGCCACCGTAGGCCTGGGACTGGCCTCTGTAGACTTCCTGAGTCATGGAGCTAGAAGGCTTATTGTACGAGGAGACCCCTTTCCATGACCTGCTCGACTTTGCACTGGAGAAGCAAAAAGAAAGGCGGTGCTGCTGTAGGGTACCCAAGGAAAAGGCTGTCTCCGTATCCGCCTTGATGGCCTGTAGGGACTGGTCGATAACCTTTTTGGGAAGGTCATCTCTGTCGAAAGGCATGTCCAGTACCTTCGACTTTACCTCCTGGTGGAAATTTGCGGCCTTCATCCAGCCTTGGTGACAAAGGCAGACACCGTTCCCCATCCACCGGAACCCTGTGGCAGCAACTTCCAGCACCACTGTAATGGCATGACCAGACGCCACCTTTCCCTCCTGGAAGAGAGCGATCGTCTCCATCTTCTTGTCATCCGGAAGGAACTCCAAAATGTGACCCAGCTTGTTCCACAGCTCCCTGTCGTACCTGGCTAGGATCTCCAGTTTGTTGGACGCCTTGACCGTGGAAGCCGCAGTGTAAATCACCTTCCTTCCCATGGCGTCCATCTTCTTCCCCACACTGTCCGGAGGGTCTGAAGACGAGGAAGGGTTAGCCGACCGTTTCCTTGCAACTGCAGAAACCACTGAATCAGTCGATGATTGCGACCTCAAGCACTTGCGTGTGGATGCCGGCACTACTTCTACAGCCTATCCTGTTTGGCTGGAGCTGTGCAATGGTTCATCTAGAGGGCCAGGCCCTCCTCCCACACGTCGTCCAAGAGGGGCACCGCCATGATTGTCTTCCTCTTGGCCTCACGCCTCTGGGACAGGAAATCCTCCTTCCTCGTTTCTTCGGGTACAAGCAGGAACAGCTTGGAGGCTCTGGCGATCATGGACTGAAGCGACCCCACCTCATTCGGTGGAAACGCTCTAGGCTGCAGGAACCCGCCGCGACAATATCGACGTAGTCAGTCGTCGCCATATCCATCCCTGTACCAGTGTCTGGGTTTGCTGGGGAGAGGGGGCCCGACGCGGGTGTTGAGGCTGAAATGGGGCCGTCAGAATGACGCTTCACTGCCGGCTATTCGTGAGCATGGATGACCATTGGAACCGGCCATAGTGGCATCCTCTTCTGGATCTCCGACACCAGTCTGTGGAGGGTCAATAGGATGTACATAGACACATCACCCGGCAGAGCTGGTATGATCGGAACACTAGGCCCGTGCCGCCCTTGACCACGTCCTCGTGGACCATACGTAAGGACTCCAGGTCCTAGTCTATGGACGAAATGTCCATGACTTGGGCCACAGCCTGGGACTGATCAGGGCCTCCTTGCCCCCTCCCCCCTTTTCCCACCCTGAAGGGATGGAACCGGGTTCTTTGATGGTGTCCCTTTCTCTGGGGTGCCGGCACCTTGTCAAAGTCACTAAGGCTGCCTCGGAGGGAGGGATGCCTACAGCACTGTGGGGGCTACCTTCTTAGGGTCAGCCCCCTTATCTTTTGAGACTCACTGCCACTAGCTCCATCGTCGACTACGATTTATCCAGTGCCGCCTTGGCCTTCTTGGGCAGGTCGGCTGCCTACTCCTCTGTCTGCAGCTTCTCTGGCTTCCCCCGCAGTTTAGTCGGGTTGGACAATTTTCTCTTTGAGGACAAGCTCAATTGCCGGCTGGCAATGGAGGCAGAGGGTGATGTTGATTGCACCCTGTCTGCCGTGGGACACGCTTCCGCTGTGGCCCCGGACTTGCGGTTCTTAGCCTTACCTTGGGCCCCCACGGATGAGGCGCCCTCACAGAACTTAGATCGCTCCTCGGAACGGCCGGCCCTGGGTGAGGCATGACCCTGCACAGAGCAGAGGCCTTGGCTTTGTCACGCTGCCAGTCTACTGTGCCTGTCCTTTGACATCTTCTTGGAGAAGCCGCGGCATCTCTCGCAATCTCCTTCCTTGTGGCCCGGATGCAGGGATTAGAGGCATTTTAGGAGCTTGTCCTCCACAAACATTTCAAAGCCTGCACTTGGTGCAGGACTTGAAGAGGGACCTTCCTTCCTTCTCTGTCATGGTCAGAGCACGTGTTCATTCTCCGTCATGGTCAGGAGGCACGAAGTAGGCCTGATGGCCTTCTGGAAACTTCGACGATCTTTGCTCTTGAGGGGCGCTGAAATTCACTGACAACAAATTCCTGCTGTCTGGTACATAGAGAGAAGAGCACACAGGCTCTTTTGGAACAAAAATAGAATCTTTTTACGCAGAAAACAAACAGAAGTAGCTTGCAGAGCAGATTCGAGGACTCCCAACACTGCAGCATGCAGTTAAAATCTGAAAATGGCCACCAGGGGAGGGGCTTAGGGAGAGGACAGTCATTGGTTGGTGGCAGTATGACCCAGAGGACAGCGATTGATTTATGGGAGGAATACAGTTTGAAAGTGAAACCGTTTTTCTTTTGCTGAGGATTCCCAGCCTGACTATGGGGAATATTCATGAGCATGTGAATCCATGCCAGACCCCATGCTGGAGAACTCCATCTTCGACAGGTACCTCCCTCTGGAATATCCTTCCTGCACCGAACTTGAGCTGGACCTCCTTAAGTTCTGGAACATCCAGACCCTGCTTTTCTCTACCTCTTACCCACTCTCTCCCTTGCTAACTCCACTTCTGCCGCTGTGATTGGCGGCCGGGTCACCGTCGAGTCTTACAGGCTATCAGCCCCCACTGTCCAGTCTATAACAGCACTCCCCTTCAGCAGTGTCCTCCCATAAGCCTGCATCCCTCATGATTTTGGTCTGCCCTCGCACTCAGTCGGTGATCCCCACCTCCGGCACCCCCTGGCACTCAACCCATTGGGCTCTCCCAAGCACTTACCTAGCCCTTGGGCCAAGCCTGCCCCTACCCATCACCCCCCTGCACAATATGCAGTTCCATCTCCCCTTCTTTTTTGCACTTCTTGTCACTGCACTTGCACGATCTGAATGTCCTAAGGCCTATATTATTTCCCCTGTTCCATCCCCCTTTTGCCATGTAGCACCTGGAAACCCCTTTTGCTGTATAGGCGACTTATACAAATTCAATTTAAAAAAAAATCCAGTAGACCAAAAATAAAGAAAACAAATACATTTGTAGCATGGATTTGTTGCACTATTAATGCTCAAAACAATGACCGCACAATTGGTGCAAGCTAAACAAATTACAACCGACTGCATGGCCAGGAGTTTCATCCACGGGGCTTTGGCAGGGCAAAAGTACTTCACAATAGTATATCTTTTTGATTGATATCCCGGAGAAGATAAAAATACAAAAAACGCCGAGTGAGAAAAGGAAAGAACAGAAAAGGGGGGCAAATATTTCGTTAATTTTATTGGTAAAAAAGCCATTAGTAAGCATCACTGAGTCCTGACAAAACAAGCAAATTGAATCTTACTTTTAGGATATTTACGTGGTATTGATTGTAGTATAAGATTTACTAAAGTGGCAAGTACATTAAGTGCTGGCTACAAGTACATTAGGATATACTTGTGCTAAGTGGCTAACTTTGAAGGGAGAATTATTTGGCATAAACATAAATATCTTGTCATTCAGGAATGGGCCACTGTGAACTTAATTGAACCCTAACAATATGGTTTGCAGAGAAAGGGCAGGTCTACACACTAGCAATAACGTAAGTTGGGTGACCCAATTTCTATGAAGATTCCAATCTTATCCAATCTGCAAGTACTAATATTAACAGAAACCTTACCATCTATAAGATGGCATGATCTTATATTGATCTGTACTCTTTTCTCATGTAAGGTCAAGGACTTACATGAACAGCAGGATTGTTTTCCACACCAACAACAAATAATATCAGTGTTCACATTAGACGAGAGTTCCAGCCCAGAGAGACTATAGTGGACTGGGGGAAAAAGAAATCTTACAAAGATTTCTGGTGGGGGAAACTATGCTTAGAAGTGCTCCCTTGATAAAAGGTGAAATTCCTGAAGAAAGGAACCAGAGGAAGAATAACATTTGAAAGAAGGCAAGTGTCACTAAAGTAGGCTGGAAGCAACCAAGATGAAAGCAGTCCAAGCCTGTACACTCTGGAAAAGGAAGATAACCACAGTATATGCTGAGCTATTCACAAACCTGAAGGGAATTGAAAGGCTAAAGTCAGAGACCATATACCAGCGATATAGAGGAAAAACAGGGGAGAACCTAAACCTGTGCCAGGAGGGTGATAAACTGCATGACAAGGACCCCCAATGAGTGTAGATGTATCCCTTTTTCGATTGTACCGATTTATGAGAGAACAGAAACTAAAAGCCTACAAAGGACGAGTTGTGCAAATACACTGGATTAAGGTTTAGGAGAGCGATAGTCGATGGGGATGGATGCAACCAAGAAGCAATTGTGGTAAGGCTGCTGAAAGCCTGAGATGAGAGAGTACAACCCTGGGAGATACTTTAATCTTCCCAGAAAAATACTAGTTTTGTTGTTTTATAATAGAGAAGGAGTATTGAAGAATACATTCAGGAATTTTACTCTGAGCCAACCCTTTGAACATTTTTTGTTAGCATAGGGTACTTAGCAGGACAGGAGACATTAAGAGAGGGTACTTAATTGGCCATCTACTTTGGATTTCTATCTTGTACTTTAAGGTCTCCCGAGGAGGTTATGCTATGAACTTTATAACTCGAGACTGAACTACTTAAGTTGTTAAGACACCTGGAAGGAAACCCCCTTGTTTTGAGATCCTTTGTGTGCGTTTTTTCTTTGGAAAAAACTATTTGGGTGGCATCCTTTCCCATATAACCTGTAGGTGTTTATCCAAACCCGTACAATCAAAAAATGTAACCAGATACAGCTTCTGTTTGAACAGTCCATGTCATGTATTTACATTGATTGGCCTTACCACAGGCTTTTGTAGGGTTGAGTTTCAGGTAGGCGCTTGACATCCAGGCTTGGATGACGAACAGGCCATGCTCAAGTCAAACGAGGTCAAAGATGCAACTGTTCTTTAGTTAAGGTTCTGTGTCAACTGTGAATTGCTATATCTTGAGGTCTGTGATGGAGGAGCTTCCCTATAGGTTTCGTGCATAGGTTTAAGGTGGCTAGTGGAACAGGATGCAGCTTTGTTGAACTCTGCAGGTTACTGGGCTGTGCTGGGATCTGTTGGGGGCTCATCTAGCTTTAAGCTGCTGACCAACAATCAAAATGCAGGTGTTGGAGGTAGGATGTGATCAAAGGAAAGGAGCGGCTGCAGATAGGATTATGCTTCTGTACCAAGCTAGCGTGTAAATGATTGTTTGGAGAGTACTACACTATTGTGTATGGCGAAGAATCCACGTGATCCGACAGCAGTTGGATATACTGTGGCTGGAATGTTCGCATGAGAAAGGTGTGAACTACCAAAGGTTTGCATCTTTCTCATGCGAACATATGTACATACCCCCACCCATTACACACCCCCTACCCACACCCTCCACACACCCCCACCCCCAACATAAACAAACCCCAGTTTCTCTTCACGCTGGGTCCCTGCGGCGCCAGTTCTCTTTCACTTCCGTGATCGGGAACTGGCGCTGCCGGGTCCTTTTCTTTTTTTTCCATTTATGGGGGGCTGCAGGGGTTTCCCCTGCAATCCCCGATCACTATACTGTTAAGTATAGTGAGCGGGGTGTTGCGGGGGAAACCCCCACAGCCCCCGTGTTTTTTTTTTTTAAACTTACCTGCAATGCTAGCACCAATAGTTCGAACTTTTGGTGCTAGCATTTGTAGAACTTTTTGTACATGTGACCGTTTAGATAGTCTTTTTGTACAAAACCTATCGCAAATTTAGCAATAGAACACTGCAGTTTTCAGGCAAAGTATATCACAAGTGCAAGCCAAATAATCAAGGGAAACCACTTGTGTAAATCAGCTCTGCAAAAACAATTTAATCTGTCTAATATTGAGCTTTTCAAATCAAAAATTCTTCAGTGCATAATTCTTTGAAAATGAGGGTTTCTCAATTTAAATTTTATTACTGCCATTTTCTTATGCATGAGAGCCACCACGCATTTTGCACACACTGCCACATTATATTGCCAGAAATTTTGGTTAGCCAACAATTGAGTCTTGTGGTTCTTGACAATTGTATGAACCCGTGAGGGAAACGGGAACAGAATTGGGTAAATCTGATATGCTAGCCTTGAATAAGCTTGCGTGAGAAAAACTTACACTTGGAGCAAGCATAAGAAAATATCAGCAATAAACTTACACTTGGAGCAAGCATAGGAAAATATCAGCAATAACAAATACATTAGTTCAACGAATGAGCAAATAAGTTCAGAATTTGAAAAATGGCTCACACTGGACCATGCCCCTTATAGATCGTGTACAGATCAATTTGGAGGCATGCAGTTTTCCTTTGCGGAACCCCGCTGTACATCACAGGTGTATCCAATTGAACGCACAATGTTGCACAAGATGTTAGTCACTCGTTCCAGACAATTCAGGACTTTCAATGGCAGGGGGTTGCATCACCACATGTCGAACTTTTCCCCTTAACTGCAACAGCTAAGATCGAGTGCTTCAAAACAAACATGAAAGTAAATGAAGCTTTGATTTACAGGTCGGTGTTCTGCGAACCCTTGCCTGGACTCTAGGGAACCTTGAGGCCCCATTCTGTTTGACGGCTTATTAAATCATTTGATGAATACCAAGATGCCACGGAAGAGCCCTCCCTCTGCAGCGTGGCGGCTTGCGAAAATAAGTGTCTGTGTGTAACGCTTACAAGTTCACTTTCTCACAATGTCCTCAGGTGTCCCTGCACCCACCCAAGGTTTGGAAGGAAGCCCTCGTTCCCACAGGCGTATCGTGCATATGACCACTCACAGGACACAAACTCAAGCCAGACCATACCGCAGCCCATCTGGCATAGACAAATTATAGATGGCAGTGAACTACAACAGGCCATGGGCTACTGTGGCGATCCGTCTACATTTTTAGACCGTACACACCCACCGTTCGAGGTAAAAAAAAAAAAAATAAATAAAAAAAAAAGTAATCGCTCTGTAGAAACGGCTGTGGTTGCGAAATGTGGAGGGGAGGAAAAACAGAAAACTGTAAAAGACGCTTTAGGCGACACGCCCGGTCTACAAATAAATAGCAAAAGTCATGTCTAGCCAAGAGGGCATGGCTGCAGACCACGGTTCACAACGACTGTATTAAAGTCCCTGGGATAGGCGCGATCTCAATATGAACAGGCATGACTACAATGGGATTTGTAGGGGTGGAGCCTCGAGGTGGTGTGAAGGGTGGTAGTGGGGATTAAAGTAGCAGAGCAAACATCTTTATTGGAAATAGTTAATATCTTGTGCCAAAAACCCGAGGGCAAAACTGCACTAAGTAACTCATGCAAATGCATGAACAACCCACGATCCACAAGAAGGCCTCCTCCTACAAATCCCACACCAACACAGCATACCTCTGGATCCAGTGCTTTAAATGAAAAAAAGTACAGGTACTCGTCAAGCTATGACCCTGCGCTTTCTACCAAGTCCATTTCGGCACGGCACCTTGGGCACAGGTCCCTTTTGGGCACCCTGTTTGTAGGCAATGCCCAGTGAGATTAAATGTGCCAAGGAGCACACGCTTTGGTAAAGCAGTGTATCTGAGATCCTTCCACACAAACTTCCAGTGTATTGCTATTCACTGTGTTATAGCTAGCTGTAAACTAAGCTTTAGAAGGGAAGTTTTAGTATTGCCCGCTTTCATTGCCTAATAAGACATTTGGTAGTTAACTGGAGCTGTGTGCAAGTTTTCAGTCGAAAAAATACCATCCCAACTACAATTAAACATTTACAAATAGAATAGGCACTGCTAATAACAAAGAAACATTTTTAAAGTAATTTCCCCAGGCTTTCCAAATCAATCGCTATGCCATCAAAGGACACCAATGGAAACAAGTGACGCCCACTTGGCGAAGCAGTGTTCCGCGCCTAGAGTGCCGAGAGCAGAGTAGATGCAGGTCTGTTTCCCCCTTTTTTTTTTTTTTTTTTTTTTTTTTTTATTTTTTTCGGTTTATTACAAACCTTTAAAATAGACAAACAAACATAAACCAAACAGTATCCCGACATCCTCCCTTCAAGAAACCCCTCTCAAGTTCACTATCAATCAGGCAGAGCACTGTCCTCCATCCTCATCAGTCGACAATGCATTCAGGCGAGTTTCAATTATCATTAGAAGGCGAATCAGTGGTAGTATCAGTTTCATGTCCCATCCTTGGAACATATGAGCCCACCAATCGTCAGCACAACGGGAGGGGTAATTCAGGCCCCATGGCCCCAAATGAATTGTCCTTTCAGAACGCAGAGCCGTGCAGAATAACACCAAATGTTTGAGGGTTTCCTTGGCTTTTATACATAGCCTACATCTTAAGTTTGAAATATTATTAGCTTTCCATAACGCCAACCGCTCTTTAGTTTTGAATGCGTTAAGACGCAACATCATAAACACTCTTCGAGCCTGTGGATCCGGAAACAACACAGTATAGCGTTGGGGAGCGTTAACTGGCCATATTTCCAGTGGTACATCCTTCATCATTGACGCTGTGACGCGTTGTGAGCAAGTTTGATCCCAATCCGCACGCCAGATTTTCAATTTGGCAGTCTTCGGGTCATTATGTAACAAGTCCAAACTAATTCCATGATCACTCAGTATCTCTTCACATCTTGAAGACCATAATGACACCATACTATTGTTGGCTGGCGTTGTATCGTGAAAGATGTCAAATTGTGGTATATGTTCGCGTAGGCGAGATTTCCGATACAAGCTCACCAGAGCCCAACAGACCCTAGCGTGTAACGAGATTAGAGACAATTCATATCTCACACAGGATGTCGAAATTCCCCTTGGGAGAGACAGGACCTTAGACCAGAAACAATGCTCCAGGGAAGACCATACGTCGTGACTGCAACCCAGAGCGTTTTCAGCACCATATAATAGAACTGGGACTACCTTTTGCTGATAAAATGCTAACACTGGTTTTAGGGAGAATTTCCCAAATTTTGTCTGAATGATGGAAGCTTGACTGGCCAGTTGTTTGCATTTTCTTTTCTTTTCAGTAATCCATGGTCCATCGTTTATAGATGAGTTTATTAACATGCCTAAATATTTTACGCTCTGGGCTGTCTGAATGGCCTCCTGCCCTATGTACCAACTTGGTTTCCTTGATTTCTTTTGGTTTTCATTCTTAAGGTTTTGTAACACCAGAATTTCACATTTTTTTGTGTTTATCACCAAGTGATTAGATTCAACATAGTGGGCCACCGCATTTAATTTCCTCTGGAGACCAACAGGAGTTAGGTCCATAAGAACGAGATCGTCGGCGTATAGTAGCCAGCTTAAGTGGGACTTAGCAACCTTTGGTGGAAAGGATCTTACCGAATCAATTGCTATCCCTATATCAGAGATGAATAGGCTAAATATCGCAGCAGCTAGAGGACAGCCTTGTTTCACCCCTTTATATGTTTTGATTGGGGCTGTTAGATTTCCAGACTGATCCAACCGGATTTTTATGGAGGTATCGGAATGCAATTCTCGAATAGCTGCTATTAAGTCAGCTGGACACCCCCAACTTTGTAGTTTTAACCACAAGAGAGGCCTGTCGATGGTATCGAATGCACATGAGAAGTCGATAAATGCCAAATAGACCTTTGACTTCGATTTTATCGCCTCCATCTTCATCAGATTCAAAAGTAACAAGTTCAGTGAACAGCCCACATGCTTTACAAAACCAGCCTGTCGTTTGTCAACGTGATTAGATGCAATCGCCCAAGCCACAAGTTTTTGTTGCAACATTGTGGCATAAATTTTCCCCAAAGTATCCAGTAAAGCCACTGGCCGATAATTTTTTGGGCAAGATCTGTCCCCCTTCTTAAATATTGGGACAATGACAGCGGTTTTCCAAGATTTAGGAGACATTTGATTCTTGCATATTCTGTCAAATAAAGTTGCGCATATGGAAGCCCAAAGCTCGGGATGATGTTTAATAGTGTAGTTAGAAAGGCCATCCGGACCAGGGGCACGAGAGCTTTTTGCCTTATGAATTATGGACACAATCTCTTCTCTTTCGAACGTTAAAGACCACGGTTTCGCAGTTGACACAAATGAAGTGATACCATGGTCTTCAGCTTTATAGAGGGTTTCAAAGTGATCAATCCACATTACTTCCGAGACCATACATGCCTGTAGTGCCATTTGGGGTGCTTGAAAGTTATTAATAAGTCTCCAAAAGTCACTCGAATTTTTGTTCTTTAATATGGCAAGCATCTGCTCGGCGTCGTTTTGCACTAGAATGTTTTTGTGCATTTTTAGCCAGTTCTTGTATTTTTGCTTCACCGTCTTGATTTCCGATTTACGAGAGACGATATTGAGAGACTTAGCTCTCCTAAGGGCAGCACGCATCCTTCGTTTTTGAATTAAGATTTCGAGATCGAAGTGATGGGCTCGCACCATGTTAGAATTTTTTAAGCCAACCTTTACACTTTTAAATTGTGTCAATAAATGGTCGTATTCTAGATCTGGACTTAGGTGGCAGTATTGGGTCAACACGCCCTTGACTTCTCTCTCTTCCAGTCGTAGGCGAACTCTATTTGACTCGACTCGGAGTTTATGAGCCCATTTTGGTCTTTGGGCAGGACCGTCTAATGCCAATTTCATAATTAACATGTCGTGATCACTGTTTGCTTTGACGCAGATCCTTAGTGATTGAATCCTTGGATGCAAGGCTTCGGACACAAACATGTAATCTATGGTAGATGAAGACTCCCTACGATGCCATGTGGGGCGAGCTGGTATATCCCCACAGGTGCTCCCGTTCAACATTTGAAAGTTACGTAGACCCATTTCGGTCAGCCACGCTTGAGCCACAGGGCCTTGCACTGAGTTTAATTCTTTAAATAGGTCAATATTTAAGTCTCCACAAATAAGGATCTTGGATGAATCTGATGATTCCATAAGGAAATCAATTAGATCAGTTATCTGGTCAATGAAGTCCATTTTTCCTGCCCGTGAATGATGCCAATACAAGTTCAAAATTGTGATCCTCTCTTGCAAACGCTCTTGTTCACCAGATCTCACAATTATAGTCTCCTGAATATAGGGGGAATGATTGATGGAGTTTTTTATGCGCCAACCTGAGTCCCTTCTCACCATCGTTAATAGCCCTGACATAGGGCGGCCATGCATAGCTTTGATGGCAGGATTTATTACGCTCTCAAAGCCTGAAGTAACTGGCAACTCACTTAGCCATGTTTCCTGTAAACACACGATTTGTATATTGTCACTCCAAATTGTATTGAACAAATGTGTAAACCCTCGTGTGTTCCAGGATGCTACGCAGCAGGCCATTGGGGTTGCCGAATCCTGGCATTATTGGATATTTTTTGTGTTTAGGGCCCCTGCCAACCAATGCCATTGGTGGTTTTCAGTTTCAGATGTTATAGGTTGATGAGTCACTTGAATCAACTCGTCAGAGGTCTCTTTTCTTTTAATTGTGATTCTTATTTTCTCCTGATGATCAGCAGGTTGTGCTCTAGCATCACTTGATGACGTATGAGTTATCCTTAACGGGCCCCGTGAATGGATGTGTTTTTGATCATCGGGGTGCGTCAGAGGAGACGGCCCTTGGAAGGTCATAATCGCTGTCTCTTTTAATGGTATAGATGTCAAAGGTGCAATCGTAGGTGCTTCCTCTGAGTAGCCAGTGGTTCCATTGGGGATTGATCGAGACACGTCAAGCTCAATGGTTTTGTAGACGTCAAAACCCAGTGAAAACAAAGCGACGTTTTCCTCCAAGATTGATGTAATTAGGAAATTCGAGGATAGATGGAGCACCACCTTGTCGTTCGTACCTTCAACCGGAAACTCCACAATTTTGATATCGTTTGAAGATATCGCACGTAAGCTTGGAACAAGGTGAAGTAACCTGAGGACAGTTCCTCGATTCAGAATCAAGTTTTCAGTTGGTTCTAGACTCTCAATTGTCAATTTGTAATTTAGGCCATTGGTCGGCATTGGCTTAGAAACGCCTTCCTTTGCGGTTTGAATACTTCGGCCAGACCCCCATTCTTTCTCCTTTCTTTGGTTGCGTTCCCGTGCCTCTTCCATGGAATTTCCATTTGACGGCCTAAGGGGATCGAGTTCATTGGTGAGGTTATTGCGTGGCCCTGCGATAGACAATGGCCTCCCTGATTGAACAACTTGAGTTTTGGCTAAGCATAATTTTCTCTTCTCGTCCATTGTCAAAAACCGTGGGCTTAATGACAGCAGAGGTGGTAAGGTATTGTTAACACATACCTCTATCAATTCGCAGGATCTTTCATGCGGCCCGTTTTTTTTGGTGGGATTTCTGCAAACAACTTCTCCGATATCTGGCAGTGCTTTTGCAGAGTTATCCGGATCAACAGTGGCCCTCTGCTGTGCAGGTTTCTCCTTACATTGGCTGGATTGCACTTTTTGTAGAGATCCTACCTTATGAGGCAAGTCAGCGTTTGTAGGTATTTCAGCTTCCAGCTCTACATATTCAGGATCGTCATAAGTAGATAGATCCAATAATTCTGCCACGTCAACCGCAGATGACGTAGAAGTCGTTGATTGTGGCTCGGTGACCGGACTTGATTGAACACTTTTTTGTTGAGTATTTACTTGATTTGTAATTGACACTGGAGCAGTTGTAGACTTTACCAAGTCAGTAATGAACGCCTGGCCCATTTTGATGTTTCGCAGGAATTTCCGTGCTCCAGTTGCAACTTTATTGTTTTTTTTTGCCTTTTGATTCTTTGTTTTCTTGCTGAATACAGCAAGTTTTAATTTTGGTGGTAAAGACTCCGGTTTCCCCGTAACGTTGGAACCGCCTGTAAAAATAGGGAAAACATTTGGTAACCCCACAGTGGCGGATGTTGGTTGAGCTTCTGAAGCCAATTCCATTTGATTGCCAATACCTGAAGATGAAGCGGTTTGAGGATCATTACAAATTTTATTAGCAGCACATCTTGCCTGTTCAAATGCAGAATTGAAGGACAAATCACCCTCATTCGGTACAAAAGAAATTACGGAAGAGCAAGGACCAATCATTGACGAAAGCTCAACGGCTATGTTTCCTGCATCGATGGGAGCTACAGATTCCTTTGAGGTCGCCAATACTGGCTCCCTCACGGGTAGAGTAATCTGCGTTTGCTTTAAAGCCTGGGTACATTGAGAATCGTGAATGGTTGCAGCCTCAGAAAAAGGATGACGCTGTTTGTTAGACCTATCAAGATCTTGCTCAACTTGAACACTCGATTGTTTTTCGTCAGCGAGGGCACGCTCAGCGTACCTTTGTCGCGTTGTGTTGATTGAATCATGTTTAAATAGGGCAAGTGTCTCCCGGGCGACTTCAGCAAACAACCTTTTGTCTGAAGAGTCGCTTTTTCTGCTCTCGCTCAATAGATTGAAGGCTGCATCCAGTCTTTTTAGGCTCTCACGTTGTTCTACATAGGAGCGATCGCAGGTTTTTTCTATTTGAATTAGTTTGGAGTTCATCATTGCCACAACGGTGGTTAGGTCCTTCGTGGCCTCATGTATATTTTCATAAAGTTTCATGAAAGGCGCCAATGAGATTGACGAGGAAGCCATAAAAAGGGCTTGCAGATCAGTCGAAGATGACGCTACTGGTATATCTGCCATTGTTGTTTTATCCTGGAACTCCAATAAATTGTCGGAGTGGGGCTCATTATCGCGACGTATTTTCGGAAAAGGTCGTTCCATTAATGAGGAATCCATAGAGGCGTTATGAAAGGAATGCTCGTTACACTCTGGCTCTTCAATGACCCCATTCTCTTTCCTAATAAGATTGGCATGTCTTTTTTGAGAGGTCAGGTGAATGTCAGATATCTCGAGCCTCGAGACCCCATTTGGCGGATAGTCAAAAGACTTTTGACGTTTATAGCAAACTTCTGGCCATATGTCACACGATGCCCCTGACAACTGACTGTTATTTCGTTTTGCCGCTGATTTGGCTTTTTTGTCAGAAGGCGACCTCGGATCTTTGGCTATCTTAGATGCGCACACTTTATTCAAGAGCACTAAATTTTGCAGCACTTTATTCACCATCCCCAAAGAATCTCTTCTTGTGATATTGCTAGAATTACTAGGATTCAGCTCCGACTCACTCGGGTTGCCATTATTCAAGCAACAGTCATCCCCCTGCATGCCTGACTTTAGAATAATTCGTTGGAAACTTAGGTCATGCGAGATTGGTATGAATTCCAAGTTACTTGTCACACTCGTTGGGGAGCTTGCAGAGAACACTGCATCTGAGTCATTACCCATGAGTGCTGCATCCTCACATGGGAGGCTTGAAAAAGAACACTTGTTCAAGCATACTGCTGCATTTATGAGCCCAACAGAGTTCGACTCATTAGGCAAAGCCGGTTCGTGTCCTGGAGAATGGTCGCCACCAGGGGGAGCTCCACTCTCTTTCCGGCAAACGGAGGCCGCCTCGCGTTCAATGACGCTCTGGCGGCGCCGATTCGGGCACGGACTCACTCCTCCTCCCGCCCCATCCGAGTCGATCGCGTCGGAAGCTCTGGGCGGACGTCTCTCAACGGCGTCCGCAGCCGAGACATGAGTTCCGCCTCTGCTCGGCGGGGCCCCATCAACGCCAACACCCCCAGCGCAGGGACACTGCAACTCCGGCGAGGCACCGGTCCCGGCGGCCACAGCAAACAAACGCAAGGGACCACGGCCGTCAGACACAGCGCCGCCTCCCGCGGCACCCTCCACTGAGTGAGTATAATTATGCACTTCTTGCACAGACACGGCTTCATACATATCGCTCATAGGTTCAAATACAGTATCGCAGAGAGTGTGGGTGTGTGTGGTATTCCCCCAAGGGGTTTCAGTAGCATGTTCATGAAGTACAATGGCGTTATCGTCAGCTATCTCTGATGAACACGTGTGATAGCGACTTACTTTCTGGGTGCAAACTGGCCGTAGCACATTAGAATCAACTGGTAAGGTCGCACCATCCCGACGCCTCTGTGCCCGTGTCCTCGCTACAGGAGACAGGGCAGATGCCATTTCCACTGCCCGCCACTCGCCAAACAGCTAAACAGCTCTGAATCCTCAGCCCTTTCCACCTCAGGGCTTCACGCCACAAGGGTCACAGAGGCGGCCTTATGTAGTCAGCTGGGTGGTCAGCTGACCGACAGGATGATTTAAAGGCACACGCACCTCTACCCACTGCTATGGGCTTTGTAAAGTTGAAAAGAAAGTCTTCTAAAGATGGTTGGAAAGTCTCAGCTCTCACTCCTTTTCACTCGCCACAGCTAAACAGCTCTGAATCCTCAGCCCTTTCCACCTCAGGGCTTCACGCCACAAGGGTCACAGAGGCGGCCTTATGTAGTCAGCTGGGTGGTCAGCTGACCGACAGGATGATTTAAAGGCACACGCACCTCTACCCACTGCTATGGGCTTTGTAAAGTTGAAAAGAAAGTCTTCTAAAGATGGTTGGAAAGTCTCAGCTCTCACTCCTTTTCACTCGCCACAGCTAAACAGCTCTGAATCCTCAGCCCTTTCCACCTCAGGGTTTCCCCTTTTGATATGCAGGGTGGGCCCCGAGAATGAGACATGGCTACTGCGGGTGGTTAAGAGGATGAGGCAGAGTGCGCTGCTTCCCCCAGCAAAGGCTGCAGTATCTTAGTCATTTAAATTGCGATGAAATGAAAAGCTTTGATTTTAATCTCGCAATATAGTGGAGTACCAGTACTCTCTTTCAGGTGTTGAGAAGTGTAGGTGCTAAAAAAAAAAAATAAGCAGTGCAGGTACTGAGGACCGGGTAGGACCAGCCCATTTAAAGCAGTGTCTGGATCACAGGTACACCAACAACTGGGGCTTCCTTGGTCACTACGCACTAAGTTCATTCCACCTCCTCGGAATGTCATCCCTAGAGACTGACAATTACCACAACGACCAAAGTGGCCATCTAGAGCACACCTGTTACAGGGGGCCGCAGCTATCACACCAACCACGGAGGACTGCTAGATCAACTGTCTGACCAGAAGTTCACAAGAACTATTGCATTTGACATTTTTCAACATGAGATGTTTCACACATTTTGTGTGCCAATTTTGTGGCTTCTTTGCACAAACTATTGACATGCGAGGTTCATGTGCCCCTGTTTACTATAGGAGAGCTCGATTTATAATACCCCTCAGAAGACAAAAGGCGTAGTAAATTCCGTGACGGAAGAGTACAATGTTCTCCGCAGTTAAACCTCAAATACTGAAAAGGCGTTCATAGTGGGGAAGTTTTTCAAAGTACAGCTGTTGCAAACAATCACAAGCATCAGAGAGCCTCCTATGCCTCCACCACAGTTTCGACCTGGCAGTATCCTAACCTAATCCAACACAAACATGCATACAGGAGCCCCTGCACTTGGTTCACCCCTATGAAAACTGCAGGCGCCAGACTGGAACACACTAAAACGACCTTCCCCGATATAAACCACTGAGTACTGTGCAATAAATTGGAAGATAGTACCATAAATAACAGGATCTGTAAGTTGCCAAAGGAGAAGTCCATTCATGTATTGGTAAGAATAAAGACTGCTGAGAAACCCGCTGGCATATCTAGAGCTCTGCTCGCACCACTACAGTGGTCAGCCCACAATACCTGTCCATTGCTCTGATGTACCACTCAACGTTCCACTCATTTGCACAGCAGCCACAGTGATCAGACTTTAACTTGTTTGTAGGTCACAGCAGGGCTCGCAAAATCTACTAGCCCACTAGCATTGGCGAGTAGTTTTTGTGTTTCTTGTCCTTGCTGGGGAGTATGGGGATGTTAGCAATATATTTTTCATTTTTTCCTTTACTGTAAACACTCTTGGTTTGCAGTAAATGGCAAAAACAAGTTTCACTCCGCATGCTTGAAGGCACTGCACTAAATAGGAAGTGTGCATATGGCAACATGCTATATTTATACGAACAATAGGGATGCCCCTTTGTGCAAGCGTGAGTAAGAGCTAAACATACTGCTGAGAAAAAACAAACCAGGTGCCCACGCTGTAGACAGTCCTAATTTCTGTCAGTTATTTTAGTTATATCTCCAAAATAATACAAAAAGGAATGTGTTTTGAAAAAAAGTCACATAAAAGGAACCGAAGAAAAGTCTATAGAGTACAATAATAAATTTAATATGCAAAACACTTTATATTCAAATCACTTATATTCAAAAGTAATTTGGGTAAAATTCAACAACTTAATTGAGAAACAATCCCGGTAGGAAGCAAATTGTTCCTACAGAGTGGGAAATACCAGGGTGTATGAAAAATTACCCTGATAAGTAAAGAGAGATTGATCAATCAACTGAATTTACGCGATTATCTGCCTTATGGCGACATGCATCATTTTACAAAAAGCAGTGGTAAATATTTTATCACCGGTCACCTTGGGCCAAGTGCATCTCTCTTAGGTCCATTATGTAAACTAAGGAATTTGCCCCCCTGTAGGTCTAGTGGGATTTTAAAGAATTTGCAAGGCATTGGTCACAGCACTCTGTCCTTTTGTGGCAAGTCCTGACCAAAGGGCTGTTTTTCCCCCACTGATGAAGCGAGGGACTTTGTCCCTTCTCCCAAAGGGTGAGCCACCCCTGTGAGAATAGGGAGGTGACCCTGCTCCGCAACAACCTCCTTAAGGGTCGTGGCAAGTGCGACCTCACCGGGAGAGACACCCCTTTGGGGACAAGGACTTCCGTTCCTGTAAAGAACTCCAAGCCATTTCCCATGGTGACACATATGGGATATCAGATATGCAGTATACTATTTAAACCAGACAAGAGCCAAGTAGACATCTGCAAACAAGAAAGATATTACTTTTTAAAGGAAACTCCTCCATGTAACAGACAAGTAGAATAATGATGGAGCAGGAGGAACAGCATTAGTTGGGATATAGTGAAATGCGTAAGCAGGGGAAACCTCCTGATGCAACCCCTACGAGGGGTGGAACGGAGGAGACACGCAGAGCATGCGACTGAGAAGTGGCCGAAATGCAAGAGCAAGACGATGGGAGGCCCAGCATCTAAATGCAGTGAGGAGAGAGGGGAATCGGGAATCTGAATCCTGATGGTGTCATGACCACAAAGACTTCATGGTTGGCAACCCGCTCGTCCAACGGTGCTGAAACCACTACACCGAGGAGTGAGTGAGACGTTGGCTTACCCTCAGCCGTACCTGGTCCTAGGGAGAGAGAAGAGAGCGAGACGCAGACAAAGACTGAGAACCGGAGTGAACAAAGCTAACCCGAGCAATTGCAGGACCCAGCGACGTTCCCCCCTGGAGTGTCAGAGGTAACTGGGAGAACAAAAGAACCGGGAGGTAATCGGGGAACTGTTATAAAGCAAGAGAAACTCATCTCAGTGAAATGGACGAGACCTTGAATTTCAAGTAGAATTGGAACTGTACTAATGTGAGAAATGTTCACAAACAAACCTGAAAGAGCACTATGACAGGGGCACAAAAACCCAGGAAAGAGGGGAAAATGACCCATAACCCAAGTAAAGAGTGAAGAATATTAGAGAGACTAATATGAATATTAAGGGAAAGGAACCTTTCAATGGAAAAGATGCTCTAGTCAACAGCCAGAGGAAAGGACGAACCCCAAGAGCCAAGACAGTACATACCAGCAAGGAAACTATAGGTTACTGAACTCAAATGGGTATAACAACCCGAGAAGAAGCAAGAGACCAAAAGCAGGGTATTAGAAAAGTAACCCTAAAGAGAGGAAGAGCAAACATTGTGAAAGAGTGTCAAGAAGGGATATAAAAAGTGACACAAGCATATTTTAAAAAAGTATAACAAGAAGCTCTGAAGATACATTGCCATAACTATCGGGAGGAGGGAGGCATCCTCCTGATCTTATTTAAGTTGGTTAGACTAGTGGAAGAGCGTCAGCTAGAACTAGTTTTGGATGGCAAACCGATTAATTTCAGACTTTGAACAGAACCTTCGTTATTTATATAGGTAGAAAACAACCATATAGCAATAGGGAAAGATAGGCTTTCTTACGATTTATTAAAATAACTAGTAGAAACGGCAGTGTCCGTGTACATCTACTGACCCACCACATATGAGAAGTGGAATCTGTACCAATTGATAAAGGTTTGGGACCTGTGCCAATTACAAAATTAAACTAATGCCAAAGCCCCTACGGCAGCCAGTATGAAAGAAGACCAAGTTACTCATCTTACCTGGTAACGTTCTTTCGATGGGTTGTTCCTCCAACGTATTCCACATCTGTGACAGTAATTACCACAGCTGTGCTGCTTCGGAAAACTTTTTCGGCGTAGGCGTCCTGCGTCGATGATGTCTATACGCTGTCCCCCGAGGGCCTTCGTCGATGGTCGACGTCACTGGATGTTATATCTAGGATGCACGTAGCCTCAGTTGTCGTTTTTTCCCCCTGAACTTGTGGCACCAATCTCCTGCTAGTATGACTACAGAAAGCCTTATGGAAACGTAAGCTGCAATCGCTCAAGAAATTCTGTAGAGGGGCAGGTAGGGAGAGTACAATGTGGAAAACGTCAGAGGAACATCCCATCGAAAGACCGTTACCAGGTAAGATAAGTAACTTTCTGCGAAGGGATTGTGTCCTCCGACATATTCCACATCTTTGACAGACTCCCAAAGCAGTACCAACGTATGGAGGTGGGAAAAGAATTTACAATTTCATCAATTTAGAATGCCCAATCAAATTGCAGAATAGAGGACTGCCTTCCCAAAGGCCAAATACTGCCCAGGGTTACAGTCCAAGGAATAATGCTTCACAAAAGTATGGACAGACGCCCATGTGGCTGCTTCGCAAATATTGTGAATCGCAACACCCCTCTGTAGGGCAGTGGAGGCAGCCATAACCCTAGTAGAATGAGCTGTAAGCCTACTGGAGGGTCCTTTCCCGCCAAACGGTAACACTCAGAGATCGTCAAAATGATCCATCTAGTTAAGGTCTGCTTGGAAACAGCCTGACTTAAATGCCTTCAAGCATAACCAATAAAGAGCTGATCGTCCTCTCTGACCTGGGACATCCATGAGCGATAGAAACTCAAAGCTCTCCTAGGGTCCAACCTATGGAGGCTCGCCTCTTCCTTACCAGGATGTGGAGGAGGATAGAACGCCGGAAGAATTACCTTCTGGCTCAGATGGAATTCCGACAACCATCGGAAGAAAGGAAGGCCACACCCTAAGGACAACCCTGTCCTTATGGAACACAGTGAAGGGTGGTTTGGCGGACAGTGCCTGCAACTCACTCAGTCTGCGTGCGGAAGTAACCGCAACTAAAACTACAGTTTTAAAAGGACAATAGTCGCAACTGACAAGAATGTAAGGGCTCAAACGGAGCTCCAATTAGGAACTTTAAAACCAAATTCAAATCCCATTCCGGCACCTGGAAAGGCGACGGTGGAAACACATTAGTTAGCCCTTTTAGAAACAGATATCAAAAGGGATTTTAAAATAAGAACATTCCTCAGACAAGCGCTTAAATATGGACAGCGCCCCCAGGTAACCCTTAATGGTACCCACTTGCCGGCCCTTGTGGGCTTAAGAAAGCAAAAAAGACAAAACCAAAGGAATGGAACATTGGAAAGGATCCACATTCTATACTCTGCAACAGTCACAGAACTTTCTCCAACAGCAACGGTACAGAGTCTTTGTTGCGGGCCTTCTGGCCGAAACCAACACTTCCATCACGTCCTCAGGGAGGTCCCAATCCTTGTACCTCAACCTTTCAGATACCAAGCGTGAAGGCTGAGGGACTTGACCTCTGGATGGAGAACCCGACTCCCCTCCCGTGAGAGCAGATCGTCTCGGTAGGGAAGATGACGTGAAGGGCAGATGGACATGTCGAGAAGGTCCGGGTACCGCGCTCTCCTGGCCCATGGCAGAGCAATGAGGATTATCCGGGAACCGAGACTCTAACCTCCACAACACCTGCGGAACAACAGGGAATGGAGAAAACGTGCACAGCAGTGGGAAGGACCACTCCACTACGAACGCGTCCCCCTAAGGCTCTTGCAGGACATTCCTGCAAGCAGAATCTTTCACACTTCCGGTTGGCACTGGTGGCAAAGAGATCCACTTGTAGGATTCCACAAAGGGCGAAGATCTCCAACAGAACTTCTTGAGCCAGCTCCCACTCGTGAGAGACCGTGCTCTGCCTACTCAGAGCGTCCGCCGCCACGTTTTCGTCTCCGGCCAGATGAACTGCCGAGATCGAAATGTCCTGCTGAATGGCCCAGAACCAGAGCTGAATCGCTTCCCTGCACAACAGGAGTGACTCTTCCCCCCCCCCTTTTTGTTGAGGTAGTGCATGGCCACTTTATTGTCCGTCATAATCAGGACATTCTTCCCCCCCCCCCGCCAACAGATGGCAGAAAAGCCTTCAGGACTAACCAACAGCCCGTAGCTCTAACAGATTGATGGCGAGTTTGGACTCCGACAGACAAACGGCCGCTGGCCATCAACTCGTTGGTATGAGCTCCCCAACCAGTGAGGGATGCGTCCGTCACGATAGTTATCTCCAGCCACAGTTGCCAAAACGGAGCACCCTTCATCAGATTGCCTTCGACGGCCCACCACAGAAGATCCTGTGCGACCGAGGGCGGCATCTGAACGGGATCCAACATCCTGCCGGAGAACTGCGACCACTGCATCTTGAGAGCCCACTGCAGAGATCTCATCCGCAGCCTGGCCTCTGGCACCAGGAAAATGCAGGATGCCATAAGGCCGAGCAGCCTCAAGAACTCGAACGCTGGGAGACTCTGGGCACGTTGAAATTTGTCCACCATCTGCAGAATGTGATGAGACCTCTCCTGTGGAGGTGAACACAACCCCAGGGATGTGTCGAGCACCGCTCCAATGTACTGGAGCCGCTGGGTAGGTGTCACATGGGACTTCATTAAATTCAGGGAGAAGCCCAGCTTGGGAAGGGAGTGGCAGGTAACGGATAGATGATCCAGGGCTTGCTTGGAGAACGCGCCCTGATCAACCAATTGTCCAGGTAGGGGTAGACGTTAATCCCCACTTTCCTGAGATACGCTGCCACCACCACAATCAGCTTGGTGAAGACCCTCGGGGCAGAGGTCAATCCGAACGGCAGGACCCGAAATTGAAAATGCAAGTCGCCAACCGCGAATCTCAGGTACTTCCTGTGCTTTGGATGAATCGGCACATGAAAGTAAGCATCCTTGACGTCTAGAAACACCAACCAATCTTGTAGTTGAAGTGCCTGGAGGACTTGAGAAAGAGTTAACATCTTGAACTTGTCCTTCCTGAGGAGCTTGTTCAGCCCACGCAAGTCCATGATAGGTCTCAATCCCTCATCTTTTTTGAGGATCAAAAAATAAGGGGAGTTCCTCTCCGCTACAGGCACCAGTTCTATGGCGCCTTTCTCCAGCAGGGATAGGATTTCCTGCGCAAGGAGCGGATCCGGACGCTTCAAAGAGAGCTTCCCCGGTGGACTGTCGTGAGGCCTCTGCCGAAAGGGGAGACAGTTGATTATGATCTCCAGAACCCACACATCTGAAGTAATGACACGCCATTCTCCAAGATGCTTCGCCAGTCTGCCCCCAACCGGCGAACCATGGGACATGGTTTCAAGACTGAGCGGACGCGGCAGTGCATGATGGCAAAGAGGCAACTGCCTGAGCGGCTTTGGCACCTCGAGTACCTTGCATTCCACCTCTGGTACTCCTACAGTGGCCCCTTTGACTGGCAGCTCCTCTCGATCTACCAAAGAGTAGTACCAAAGGGAACCTCGCCTTCATTGCTGTCCCCCAGGACGAAAAGGCGGAGGTTGTCGTACTGCAGCGCTCAAAGACTTCGCTGCAGCTTTGGAGGTCTGCAACCTCTCAAGGCTCTCGTCAGCCTTGCTGCCAAAAAGATGGACACCATCAAAGGGCATGTTGAGAAGCCGGGATTGCACATCCAGAGCAAACCCTGACTTCTGCAACCACTCAAACCTGCGTATCACGGTGCTTGCAGCCATGGAGCGGCTGACACAGTCTGCCATGTCCAGACCCAACTGAACGGATTTACACATTGCATCCCGTTCCTCCCCTTCAGGAATATGCTCAGCCGCCAATGATACACAATTCCACATAGTGTGAGTGAATCTTGCCAGGGCACAAACGGAGTTGGCTGCCTTTAAAGCCATACCCCCAGAAGAAAATATCTTCTTCGCCCAACCATCAAAGCGCTTGTCGTTCCTATCCGGAGGGATAGTAGGGTACGCAGCCTGCTTTGTTGGGACTGTAGCCACCCGCACCACCAAACTCTCTGCAGTAGGGTGGGTTGACACAGGGGTCGCCACTAGCTGGGCGGTATTTTTTCAGAAGCGACTTATTCACTACCGGGAGACTCTCCGTAGCTGTCTAAGCCACCGCCACCCTTCTTTGCAACGCCATATGAAATGGTAATACCGGGTCAGTGGGTGGACCTTGATCCAGGATGTCTGTCAGATCATCCTGAAGAAAATCAGCAGATGGAGCATATCACCCGAAATACTCAGTCACCCTCAACATGAGGCGCCTATACGAAGATTCAGCATGTGTACCAGGCTCAGGTCTGCCAAACTCAACCACCGGAGAGGTATCAAGACCACTGGTGGCATGTAAGGATTGACTAATGTCTTCCAGTTGGCTATGACCAGACAACAGGTCATCAGGAGGCACAGCCCCCTCCTCATCAGACCCTTCCTCCACCTCTGAAATATACTCCAAGGGTTGGAACAAATCTACCCTGGGAGGAGGAACAGATTAGGGCTCAAAAACAGGCCTCACAGACTTGCCGAGAGCCTTTTTCGGAGCTTCCACGGCCCTCCGGGGCACCTCCGGTAAATTCTCCACAAAAGTCATCGAGGGCGCTGATGGAATCTGCGTCAACCGAGGCGTCGACTACTTCAACACCGGCTTCCCGACCGGAGCCCCGAGTGCGTCCTTCGACGGCCGCGGCGGCGATAGCTTCGACGACTTCTTCGAAGTCGGAGCCTCGAGAGAGAGTCCCACGACGGACATGGCGCCGACGGCATCTATGCCTTCTTAGAAGGTTTCCAGGCTCCGACGGTCTCAACGGCGTCGAGGACAGGGACCTGGATCTGGCAAGGCTATGCCGATCACCCTTGTCCGATCGGGACCTCGACGGCTCCCGATGATCACGCCGACGGAACTGTGCCTTGCGATTCGAAAATCGCCATCATCTGCTGGTGCAATGCATCCAATTCGACCGGCGACGAGTGTTTCGTGGGACAAGTTACCTGCCATCTGGCGGAGTCCTCCGACGAGGACGGGGAAGTCGACCGGTGATGTCGCTTCCTTGAATGCCTCGAAGAGGCAGAGGAATGGCGGGACCCACTCCGAGACCGAGACCCCCCCAGGACCTATGCCGACGCAGAGAGTCACCCCTTGAATCATCGGTCGAAAGACGAGTAGATTTCGACTTACGGGTTTTAGAAACCCTACCTACCGACAACTTCTTCTGCTCCCGCAAGGCCTTCGAAGTCAGGGACTGGCAGTCATCGCAATCATCGGGAGCATGGCTTCCACTGAGGCACCAAAGGCAAACGTCACGCGGGTCCGTAATGGACATTTTGGAACCGCAGTCCTGACACCTTTTGAACCCAGACTTCGGGGTAGAAGAAGACGAAGACATCATGAATTCAATTTAGAAGAACCAAGGCACGCCGAGATTCTGAAGCGAACACGTTTGCGCAAAAAACAGAACTGAGGCTGCAGACGTCATGCGTCCTAGATATAACATCCGGTGACGACGACCATCGACGGAGGCCCTCGAGGGACAGCGTATCGACGTCATCAACGCAGGACGCCTACGCCGAAAGTTTTCCGAAGCAGCACAGCTGTGGCAATTACTGTCAAAGATGTGGAATACATCGGAAGACACAATCCCTTCGAAATGTTAATTCTACCTGGGGAGAGATGCCCAATTGCCACTGACCTTACCCTGGTTCCTCCCCAATGCACATTTATCCAACTTGCCTCAAATTCAGGGTTGTATGTTACAGCAGGCGCCCTAGATCCTGACTTCGAGGGGATATTACAATTCTTCTACACAACCACAGAAACAATCCCTATACTGTAAAAGAGGGAGAGAAGGTAGCACAAGGGATCCTAAAAAAAAAAAAAACATGTTACCTGTGCCCCAAGAGGCACAAAAAGAAATCGGTGAGAGGATCCAGACAGAGGGCTTGGAGAGGCTGAACTTCCCCTAGCAGAGACATGCCAAGAAGAGACAGAAGATGGTAACCAGTAAAGAAGCCGTAACCAGTAAAGAAGCCGGACACAGCCAAGCAAATCCCTTCTTTTTCTTAAAGAAGGGGTGTTGTATCAGGGAGATAAGCCACCAGAAAGAAAACATTGAACACTAGTTGTTCCCCAAACACAAAAGGCACATTGTTTGGAGCTAGCTCATTCATATCTGACAGCAGTTCATCAAGGGATGGGGAAAAACCAAAGTCGGATAACTCCCAGGTTCTAATGGCCGGGAGTTTTCACGATTTTGTTCCGACCTGTGAGATTCATCAAAAGACTGCGGCAACTCCAGTTAAGATAGCCCCATTACAACCCTTAACCATCACAGACATTCCGTTCGAGAAGAGCGATGGATATCATAAGCCCGCTATATTAGGAAAACACTTTATCATGGTGATCATCTTTTATCCCACTTGTTATCCAGAAGGCATTCCCATGCGTAATAACACCACCGAGTAAATATTAAAACACCTATTGCCCTTGCTACTGAGAGTAGGATTTCCAAAGGAGATCCTCTTAGATATAGGCACTACCTTCATGTCTAGATTAATGCAGGAGGTGAACGAATTGCTTAATACCAAAACCTTAAGAATGGTCTACCATCCCCAGAGGGATGGTTTGTTAGAAAGTTTCACCCAGACGTTTAAAAGAAAATTGCAGAAAATGGTGAAACAGACAAGAAAAAGTAGTTAGTCATGAGACCCTAGGTATGGTTTGCAGTCCGGAAAACCCCACAAGCTTCCTGGGCTATTCCCTGTTCAAACTACTATATGGGAGGGACCCCCATGATGTGTTACTCATGGTAAAAGAGATGTGGCGAGAAAGAGGAGGAGGCCCTTCTACCAATTTCCCAAACCACACAAACAGAGAACCCATAGGACAGCAATGAAATTGTAAAAACACATCTGGGACAAGCTTAAAACTTCAGCAAGTCTACCATAAACACGCTGTAACCTGGTCCTTCTCAGTTGGACAGTCTGTCTTAAGAGGATTTCCAAATAGTACTGTTCCTATGAAGTCTTGGGAATAAAAATGCCCCTTGAGATACCTCATCTCCCAACCAGATAGGCATCAGAGAATACAAGTCCATCATGTCAACCTGCTCAAGAAGTAAGATTGCATGGATGCAGTTAATTAAGCTCTTCTTATTGACCGATCATATAAATGCATTAGTTTCCCCAGATCCATCACCTTCCCAACAAACCGATAATAACGACCTGCTATGTCAGTGCCCCTCCCCCAACCTTCAGAAGGTATTTTCACAACTACCATACAGGGTGACTGATTTCTTCCATTACAGTCAAACCCTGACAGGGAAGACCATTAATTTAAAAACCCTAAAGGATTCCCAAAGCCCAAACAACCAAAACATTTTTTTTAAAAATCATAAAGAAGAAATGCTAAAGGCAGATATTAATTATTTTAGTCACAAAGCCTAACCAATCCTGGTGTTTCTGTATAGAAATGTCCAGAAATTAAACTCAATCTGATTTTTGACAATTATCCTATGCCAAGGATAGACGATCTGATCGAAAAGTTTGGGTTCAGACAAGTTTATATCAACGCTAGACAAAGGGTTACTGGCACACGTCCTGACCGGCCACACATCCCAAAAATGAAAAAACATCCTGCATTCTTCAAATCCTTGGCAGATCACTACATCCATCAGATCAAAACCTCACAGGGGCAGAAACTGGTATTCAGAGAGCAGGAGCTGGCAGTAGCTTCTAGGTGTCAGGATTTTCCTTCGACCGGAGTTACTTATCGTGAGCCAGGAGCTATTAAAAGTAGAGTCTTGTGAATGCTATGCCTGGAAGATGGAGAAACCTGCTTTCCAACACCCTGCTTTGGTATGTTCACAAAAATACATACTCAATGACATCCCATTTGTAGTACTGCGTTGGTTCTGGCTTGTGCTAAGATTGTTTCTGTTGAATCCTCTGTCTCTCACCAACTTTTTTACATGATCACATTTTACATTCTCGAATAATCGCTCTTGCTTTAATTTCTTTAACGCATATTTTTTGTCAGTTATTGCAGCTACTTTTTTATTAAGTCTCATCATAACTGTCACTAAATCTATTACTGTCCCTTTACTACCACATTATCTTGGTTGACAACCTTTTCCTGTGATGTGGGCTTGCTTATCCTCTTTCTCTCTGCTGCAGCAGAATGAGGCCCCACCACAGTGTAAAACAAATGTAACTTTCAAATGAGAACTATAAACTTTATGTCCAGTCAGCCCTCCAGATACGGTGCGTATCCGGCCTTTGTACGCATAGAAATCTTGTCAATCTGCCCTTTTAATTTTTCTTGTGTTCACTTACACAGGCTATTTATGGCAGCACCCCCATAAATCACGGAGCTTACTGGTGACAGGCTGGCCAGCAGCAGCTTGCAAAATCCACTTTATTTTAGCAATCCACATAGTTCCTTGAAAGAAGCAACTATGATGAGTCCTGGTCGGTTTAACACGCTCCTCTGTTAATGATTCCATCAAGATAATACTTTGTGTAACGTGAAAGGAAATGAGTGTTTCGTTCACTTTGTTCAACTGCCTCTATTTTGTAGGTTACATTGTTATTAAAACATCTTCAATCATGAACATGCTTTTCACTTTGCTTTAGGACACATGTATTATGTAAAATGAAAATTGTCTTAAACAATGGCTGCATTTCTGCTTTATTTTCCTCGGTCTTAATTCGCTTTATTAGAGGGAGTGCAGTTGCAGCAGCATGGCCATTTCATATTTTGTTTTCTTTTCATCACAGAAGCACATCATTTGAACTCAATGGCTTGAGGTTCTTTATCTCTTGAAGTTTTTAGCAGAGCCTCCCATCAAGCAGTTGTTTGGCTTTTGTGAGAAGCAAATGTTCTTTGGTGTTCTATATGAACATGTGTTTTTTTGGGTCTTCAGATTGCATGCGTTCACGTGCATGAAAGGGCACTATACATAGTTTGCTTTGTTAGAGACCAACAAATAGCTAGGCATCTGGTCTGAACTTTAACTCCCTTTCTGACCACCCACCACAAGCATGCGTAATGGATACAGGTAGAAGCAGTGCTGTATATATTTTCAGTGGCACAGGTTGCACCGGTACCTCTCAACAGGACTGCTATATATTCATGCAAAGTAGCCTAATTTATCAACAGAGCTGCTATATGCAGGTCATGGCACGATGCCAAATATTCACAGCAGGGCAGATTGCATCATGCCCACATTTCGTAGCAGGACTGCTTAGGGACGTCATTTAGGGACGTCATTTAGGGGTCGCCAGAGGTCGCAACTGCGACCTCAGAGGTTTCCCTTGTGACATCTTTAAAAAAAAAAAAACTAAAAAAAAGTTCTCTCTCGTTTTTTTGTAATGCAAGCTCCTGGACTGTGGCCAGCACAATGTGGCTCTTTACTTCTGGAGTAGCTGGCTTTCTTGTTCTGGCCCCTTAAAAAGTAAAGTAAGTACAGGAGTGCCACAAGTCTAACACTTTCAGCACTAACCCTAAATAAGGAATAGGAATTTCAAATAATGTGTCTGGAATTCTATACAATAATTGCTAGACTCATTAAAAGGTTTATTTTAGTATTTAGGCACACTTCAGGGGGTGAGTCACCGATTTAGTCTGTTCTTAAACGCCTCAACTCATCCTTTCATCCTTCTGAGGTCGATATACGAGTACCAACACAGGTTGGGTGATATTGGGTGTATATTTTTTCTACATAAAGCGCTTAAGCATAAGTGCTAAATAAGAACACATCATTATCATTTGGTCATGGGCGTCTGCTTGAATTCACAGTAATTTGGTAATATGGGCCTATACACACTGATCTTAACGATACATATGCCGATCCATTCTTGTATGAAATGTACATCACATTATAGGGATATCGTAACCATATTTTTCGTAGTGTACAATGCTATGTGATGCCACTTCCTGTTTTGTCAAAGGGTGAAAGGTTGTGTCCCATCGCTTCCTGCGATATCACTTCAGGGTGGGGTCAAATGAAATCATTTCATGTGATGTCATCAGGTGTCAAGGGTTGTGTGATGTCACTTCCGCTATCCCTGGCATTTTGGCGAAATGGCGTCCCTTGGCCAGTACCTGCATTTCTTCTTAACAGAGCTGTTAAGAAAGCAAGAACACGTGTTAGCATTTTCTGCAGCAAGCTAAAGTATTGAGCAAGAACAGTGTCTGAGCTCTTCCCACCAACTTCAGACAGTGTGAGAAGATGGCATTGCCGTCATACTTAAATCACTACTACACTCAGTAATCGGACATGGGAGAAGAACAAGTTACTTCTTACCTTGTAACTTTCTTTCGACGGGATGTTCCTCCGACGTATTCCTCATCTTAGATATCTCCTTCCAGCTCTGCTGGCCTCGGAAAATTTTTTCACTAGAGGGCGCTGCGCGTCGACGTCCTTCGAGTCGATGTCCCTCGACAGCCGCCGTATCGACGTTCGACGTCATCCTGCCTATAAAGGCCGCACGCAGCGTCCGTTGCTCAGTTCCGTTTTGTAGCCCACAGTATTACTGTATGGACTAGACTAATCACCCTGAAGGAGCGTAAGCTGCAACAACAAGGGAAGTAGAACTGCGGGGATGGATGGGAGGGTCGATGAGGAATACGCCGGAGGAACATCCCGTCGAAAGAACGTTACAAGGTAAGAAGTAACTTGTTCTTCGAAGGGATTGTGTCCTCCGACGTATTCCTCATCTTAGATAGGCTCCCATAGCAGTATTCTATATTCGGAGGAGGGAGTACTGACTTCACGCTGTCTTCTATTGATGAATAGAATGCAGTACAGCCCTTCCAAACCTAGTCTCTTGACTGGAGGAGGAATCCAGATTGTAAAAACGTGTAAAGGTATGGACAGACGACCATGTAGCGGCCGCACATATGTCTTTAACCGGCACGCCTCTTTTGAGGGCCGATGAAGCTGCAATACCTCTGGTCGAATGAGCCCTAAGGTTTTGAGGGGGCTCTTTCCCTGCCAGTTTATAACATTCCAGAATGGCTAGAATGATCCATCTGGAAATGGTCTGCTTAGTTATTGGTAACCCCAGCTTGTGACCTGTGTAACCTACAAACAGCTGGTCTGCCTGTCTTATCCTGGCTAGTCTACTAATGTAAAAACTTAAAACCCTCCTAGGGTCTAGGCTGTGTAACCTCTCTTCCTCTTTCCCCGGGTGAGGAGGAGGATAGAAAGATGGTAGGGTAATCTTCTGAGTAATATGGAATTCAGAAACCACCTTTGGGAGGAAATTAGGCTTCACTTGCAGGACAACTTTGTCTTTGTGAAAGATTGTATGAGGGGGTTTACAAGAAAGAGCTTGTAATTCGCTCACCCTTCTACCAGATGTAAGTGCTATTAATAAAACAGTTTTAAGGGTAAGGAATTTTAACGAACAAGAATGGAGAGGTTCGAAAGGTGTACCCATTAGGAAAGTTAGTACTAAGTTTAAATCCCATAGGGGAACTTGGAATGGTCTTGGGGGATAAACATTGGTTAACCCCTTTAGAAACTGTATTACCAAGGGTAATTTGAAATAGGATGGTTCTTCCGCAGTACGCTTAAAGATGGATAGCGCTGCGAGATAGCCCTTAATGGTGCCAACTTGAAGGCCTGAATTTGCCAAATATAGTAGGAAGGACAAAACCATTGGTGTACCACATGAAAATGGGTCGATATTCTGTTCTCTACACCAGCTGCAAAATCTGTTCCAACGGCAGCGGTATAAAGACTTTGTTGCTGGCCTCCTTGCCGAAAGCAACACCTCCATATCATCATCAGGGAGGTCCCAATCCTTGTACCTCAGCCGTTCAGAAGCCAAGCGTGAAGGTTGAGGGTTTTGATGTCTGGATGGAGAACCTGACCTCCCTTCTGTGAGAGTAGGTTCTCTCTGAGTGGAAGTCGAATTGGAGGGCAGATGGACAAGTCTAGAAGGTCCGGGTACCACGTTCTCCTGGCCCAATCCGGGGCAATTAGGATCATGGTTCGCCGGAATCTTCTCAACCTCCTGATCATTTGAGGAATGACAGGGACTGGTGGGAACGCGTACAGAAGCGGAAACTCCCAGTCCACTATGAACGCGTCTCCCAGCGCTCCTCTCGGAGGAAATTCCCTTGAGCAGAACAGGTCGCATTTCCTGTTTAGGCTGGTGGCGAACAGATCTACCTGAGGGGTTCCCCAAAGGGTGAAGATCTCTTGAAGGACTTCCTGAGCTAGCTCCCACTCGTGGGAGACTGTTCTGCCTGCTCAGAGCGTCCGCTGTCAAGTTCTTCTCTCCGGCTAGGTGAACTGCCGATAGAGAGATTCCTTCTTGGATTGCCCAAAACCAGAGCTGCATCGCCTCTCTGCACAGGGGTAGTGATCCTACGCCTCCTCTTTTGTTGAGGTAATGCATGGCCACCGTGTTGTCCGTCATTACCAGGACGTTCTTCCCTTGTACAGCTGGCAGGAAAGCCTTCAGCGCAAGTCTGATGGCTCTCAGCTCTAACAGGTTGATGTGTAGTCTGGACTCCGATGGAGACCAATGACCGCTGACGGTCAAGTCGTTGGCGTGGGCTCCCCACCCCGTGAGTGAGGCATCCGTGACTACTGTTATCTCCGGCCAGGGTTGCCAAAACTGTTCTCCTTTCAGAATGTTCTCCTGACAGGCCCACCACTGAAGGTCTCGAGCCACCCTGCCGGGAACCTGAAGAAGATCTGTCATTCTCCCTGAGAATTGTGACCACTGAGTCCTCAGTGCCCACTGGAGGGATCTCATTCTCAGGCGAGCCTCTGGCACAAGGAAAATGCAGGATGCCATGAGGCCTAGCAACCTCAAAAAGTCGAAGGCTGGGAGACGTTGGGCATGCTGGAACTTGGTAACCATCTGTAGAATATCTTGAGCCCTCACCTCTGGTGGCGAGGCTTTTCCCAGGGAAGTATCCAGGATCGCTCCTATGAACTGGAGTCTCTGCGGAGAAGCCCAGTCTGTGAAGGAAGTGGCACACGTGATTTAGCTGATCAGCCAATCGTCCAGGTAGGGGTAGACGTGAATCCCTTCCCTCCTTAGACTTGCAGCCACTACCGACATTAACTTGGTGAAGACCCTCGGGGCGGAGGTCAGCCCAAATGGCAGCACTCGAAATTGATAGTGAGAGTTGCCAATTGCGAACCTCAGGTATTTCCTGTGTTTGAGATGGATAGGCACATGGAAATAAGCGTCCTGAAGGTCCAGAGATACCAACCAGTCCTGGAACTGAAGGGCCTGGAGGATCTGAGAAAGTGTGACCATCTTGAATTTGTCTTTTCTGAGGAATTTGTTCAATTCTCGCAAGTCCAAGATGGGTCTCAGTCCTCCGTCTTTCTTCGGAATGAGAAAGTAAGGGGAGTACCAGCCCTTGTTCCTCTCCGCTACAGGTACCGGTTCTATGGCACCTTTCTCTAGCAGGTCCAAAATTTCCTGCAAGAGGAGCGGATCTGGAGCTTTTTGAGAGCTGATCCCCGGTGGATGACTGAGGTATACGTAGGAAAGGCAGGCAGTAACCTTGGTCGACTGTTTCCAATGCCCAAGCATCTGACGTGATAGCCTGCCATACCGTCAGATGTTGAGTCAACCTGCCTCCTACAGGTGTCCTGTGAGGGGAGTCCTCAGAGTGGTTTTGGGGCGGCTGATGCAGATGCCGATTGTAAAGAGGCACCTGCTGTTGCTGCGGCTTTAGAATATCTACCCAGTCCACCTCGGGTAGTTCTTCTTTGACCCCTTTGAGCCGGTCGTCCTCTACCTCTTCCGAATGCGGAGTAGAAGCGAAAGGACTTGCCCCTCGCAGAGGTTCCAGTGGGACGAAAAGGAGTCTGACGGATTGCAGCTCCTAGGGATTTTGCTGCAGCTTTTGAAGTTTGCAGTTTCTCTAAACTGTCATCCGCCTTCTTCCCGAACAAAGAAGAGCCATCGAATGGCATATTCAAGAGCGTGGCTTGCACATCTGGGGCAAAACCCGACTTTCTCAACCAAGCGAATCTCCTGGTTGATGTACTTGCCGCCATTGCTCTGCTGATACTGTCAGCCGAATCAATGCCCGTCTGGAGGGATTCGCACATAGCGTCTTTACCGTCCTGTATAATATTCAGGAACGCATCCCTTTCTTCTCCCTCCGGGATGCAGTCAGCCGCTGTAGAAGCACACTCCCAAAGTGTATGGCTGAACCTAGCAAGGGTGCAAGTAGCATTAACAGACTTTAACGCCATGCTACATGCTGAAAAGACTTTCTTTGCCATAGCATCATATTTTTTATCGTCCCTGTCCTGTGGGACTGTAGGATAAGCCGTCTTGACATCGGTAGAGGATGCTGCTTGTACCACCAGACTTTCTGGGGATGGGTGTTTAGACAAAAACTCTGGGTCTGTGGAAGATACCCTGTACTTTGTAGACAGTTTTTTATTTACTGCTGGTATTACATCTGGGGTTTCCCAGTTTGTCATGATCTTTCTCTGAAGAGCTTTATGAAAGGGTACCACAGGATCCTCTTGTGGGCCTTTGTCAAGAATATCCGTGAGGTCATCTTGTTGGAAAGATTGTGAAGGTGCAGACCACCCCATGAACTCTGTAATCCTGGCCATTAAGGCTCTGTAGGGGGTTTCAGCATGCTCCCCCGGGTCTGGCTTAGCAAACTCCACCTCAGGGGAAGTGTCTAACCCACTTGCCTCATGTAAAGAATAATGAAGATCCTTTAATCTGCGCTCTTCAGAGGAAAATTCCTCTCTAACTGGGGTTACAGGTCCCTGTAACTCAAATGTGTCTTGTTCAGACAATTCACCCTCTTCTAAAATTGAGGATATAGTTCTCAATTGTTCTGAACTCATAAAGGGAGTAAATCCCATTTCCAAGGCAGAGGGTGCCGAACTTGTCATTATTGGCCTCGAAAGCGTCGTCGACGTCGAAGGCTTCGAGCGTGGCGTCGAAAACAGAGGTGGAGGCCTAGAGGACCTCGACAGAATTGGAATTCTACTCGACAATATCGACGCCATCGACGTCGAGGGCCTGGAGATAGTCACTGGATGTGTGGTAACCGTGACTTTTCTTGGCGTCGACGCCGGTGTCGAGGCCGGCGTCGAGTCGACAGACCCGTGTGTCGAAGGTCCCCTCGACAACGGCGTCGAAGACATCGACTTCGACGGAACCTTCGTCGACGGCGTCGACGGAACCTTCGAGGAAGGTTTGGAGGTCATAGTCCTGCTCGAGGGTTCGAAACACGCTCGAGAGGTTTCTTTCGCCGGGTACTGCGACTTGCGGCGTTTTTGACCTTCGGGTCTTTCGACCAGAGCATCGCTCTCGGCAGTCTTCGAGGGGGTCGAGGTCGCTTTCTCGAAGACGCTCATCATATTCTTTCGGAATTCCTCCCATTCAGCCCGGGAACTATGTTTCGTGGGGCAAGGGATTCTTTTTGGCGAAACAGAGGAAGAGGAAGACGGAGAAGGGGATCTTCGACGTCTCCTCTTCGAGTGCTTCGATCTCGAGGAGTGATGAGACCCACTCCGAGACCTGGAGCGCGAATGGTGACGAGGAGACGAATGTCTCGACTTCGTCGACGAAGAAGAAGCTTTAAAAGTCTTACCTTTCTCCAGCTTCCCCCTACGCTCCTTCAGGGCCTTAGCTGTCATGGACATACAGTCCTCGCATTCCGAACAATGGTGTTCAGCTCCCAAGCACCACAGACAAATTCTGTGAGGATCGGTCAACGACATCTTTTTCCCACAATCTCGACATTTTTTGAAGCAGAATCGAGGAGTTGTCGGTTCCGACGAGGAAGCCATCGAGTACGGATCGAATAACTCGAGGTAAATAGGATTAATCTGACTAAGAACTGAGCAACGGTATTCCGAGGCACTGAGTAAGCGCGGAAAAACGGAACTGAGCAACGGACGCTGCGTGCGGCCTTTATAGGCAGGATGACGTCGAAGGTCGATACGGCGGCTGTCGAGGGACATCGACTCGAAGGACGTCGACGCGCAGCGCCCTCTAGTGAAAAAATGTTCCGAGGCCAGCAGAGCTGGAAGGAGATATCTAAGATGAGGAATACGTCGGAGGACACAATCCCTTCGAAGTAGAGGTTTTGAAAAGCGCAAGACTGAGTCCCACTGCCAAAAGTCTGGCACATTTCAAAGCCTCAATTTGAATCTCCTGACTAATATAGGATAGTCCAAACAGGCTTAGAGCGTTTGACAAAACATTTATGTCAGGCAAGCCTCACATGGAACTGCCAGTACCCAAACCCTATGGGCCTTTCAGTATAATTTCAACAGTCTGTTGGGAAAGGCAGCTCAGTGGGTCAATAACCCTGCTGCAGAGATTGTGTAACCTGTTAGTTCAAATCCTGTTGACAGCCAAGTTAATGAGTTTGCATCAGAGATATGCAGTTAAGATGCAGGTAACATTCAATTGTAACTGAGTTGATTTACCATTCGACTACTAAAGGTTCAGTGATTCAGAACACACATTTCATCATGGATGCTCTACCTGTGTGGCTCGGAACACACAACTCGTCAGGGCTGCTATATCTGTGATTGCTGAGAACAAGCATGTCCCACGAGGACTGCTCTATGTGTAATGGTTAAGAACACACACCTCAACAGGGCTGCTAGACCTGTAATGGTTCAGAAGTAGAACATGCACAAGCCATGAGGACCCATATACTTGTAATGGCCCAGAACAGACAGCTAGTATGGGCTGTTATACTTGTAATGGCATACCGTGCTGGTAAAGCATCTGCATGCAAGTGCTGCATCTGGTCAGTCAAACCTCCAACTCCATTATTGCCAGCCTAATGGCCAAAAGGTTTGCACACATCTAAAAAGGAGCACCCAATGGTAAAGCTGCACTAGATTTTTAAATGGAAAGGGCAATGAAAATCGAGCAAAGCTCAAAGATTCTAGTAGACTACACCTGTCGCACCTCAACATTGGATATGGAAGGCCTTTTTAGATGCAGTTTAGATCAGACCTTGTAGCCTGTATCAAGTTAACCTGTGTACAGATAAGTAGAAATGCATGCTTTTATTTTTATTGTAATGTTTAGTATGCTAAACATGCTTCGTGATTCAATGTTCTCCAAAACTGTTTTGTCGGATGCATTTAGGACCGCTTTTTTAATGCTTTTGGTTATTCTTTATGATTTACCACCCCCCTTTTTCCTTCTCTTTTTCTTCTTTTCTTCAACATTACACTCTTGATCGTTTTGTAGACATTTAAGAATTGCAAAGCTGTTTCGCTGTTACAATGTGTTACATTTTAATAAATTAGTAAAAAAACATTAAAAGCTTGCATCAAATAAAACAAACTTACAGAAATAAAACCAAATTTCTCAAACATCAATATCCTTTATAAGAGAACCAGCAAATCATTGCCTTGTTATGCAACACAGATACACGAAACATCTAGGCGCCTTTGAGAGGAGTGGCTCAGACGTTGGGTAATAAATTAAGCTTGTCCATTGCAGCAGATACATGGCAATTATATATTTCAGAAAAGTTTCAGTTTCCGAAAAGGTAAGTTTCCACCGGGTAATTTTGCATCATGCAAATTAAATCTCACTTGTTTTTTATTTACCATTGAGGACATTGTAGTAGCCATTGATCGTCTGAATTACTCAGTCTGACACCCATTTTTGGGCATCAAGTTGGCACATCAAATTTGACCATATCATTCGCTCTAACACAATACCTGTCCCGTGGCGCAACGCAATCATTCCAATTTATAAGAAGGGCAATCCTCAAGATCCTGTCAATTATCGACCCATCGCCTTTATGGATGTGGTGGCTAAAGGTCTTCGCAATTCTGATACTTAAAAATCTAGAAACTTTTACTGCTGGTAATGACATACTCAAAATGCCAGGTGGGCTTTCGAAACGGCATGGGTACCTCCTTGGATGCAACAATTATAGCCCATTTGTTAGCTAATTCTTAATTGTCCAACTCTGGACCTATTTATATGGCCGCGCTAGATCCGTCTTCAGCCTTTGATTGTCTCATTAGAGAATGGTTATGGGCAAAAATTATTAAATTAGGTTTCTCACCAAATAGTCTCCCTCATTGCCATGTTACACCATGACAACGTTTGATTCGCACCAATAAATGAGTACTGACACCCCCAATTCCAACGGCTACTGGTGTCAAGCAGGGATGCAATCTCACTTTTACCCTTTTCAATTTATACCTGTGCGACCTGGACGAATTGTGGAACTCGCAAATTACCTATCCCGTCAGATTGGGTTCACTTCAATTACATTGGTTGGCCTTTGCTGATGTTATATTTTGATAGGACACCATATGGTCTTCAGCACAAACTACACATGTTTTCAAATGATACTGCTAATCACAACCTTCAAGCCAATTCAGTGAATTCGCAAGTAATAATCTTCACAAATAGGAAAAAGAATTCAATCCTACCATTGGAAACTCTCAGGTACCCATCGCCAACGTTTCTGTTTGTTACGCTATCTGGGCTATACTTTAACCGACGAATCCTCATTATCGTTTTGGACTATTCAACTTAATATCAAGTTTAGACTTCATTTCCCAAAAAATGTACATATTCTTTGCTTCCCTTAATTGATTTTTATATTTTGAAAGATGAGCCTATTTTATTGTTTATCTTAGATATCTGTTAGACGTGCACGTGTTTTTCAATAAAATACAAGGGAGTATTTGGAAGGAAACCTTAGGCCTATCTATGGCCGTTCCTAATTCTATAATCTGCCACAAATTAGGTCTCATCTCCCCCTCTCAGCCAGGTTCCATTGGCATATGCTCTCTACCTATTCAAAACATTTTGTACCTCCACCTAATTCTTTATATCGGGACTTCTGCACTATTAGCCAATAGTAATGTTCCATCCATCAATAATTTTGAATTACTCATGAATCAAATACTAACAAACATTTCTGCTTCCACTGGTGATCTTGAACTAGGGTTGCGTAAGGTTAAAAGAAAATTATACAAATCTGACTGGTCAAAGACCATTGGTTCATTCAGTACATACAAGACCTATACTGAATATGCTTTGTTTCCTAGGAAATTTGAAGGCTTTTCATCTATTTCCATGTTAAAGAGCACAGCGTGTTTACGTATGATTTAAATTGAACCAACTCCCTAAGTTGGAACGCACAAAACACTGGTCCATACAGGGTTGCACTAGTGTTGATCAGAACCGTCGGTTTTGTTTGCAACAGAACGTGGCAGAAACACTAGACAAATCATTAGGTGTCTATAATACTGCACCGAATTTGAGTGCGAGACAAATGTTTTGGGAGCGATGTATGTGAGGATCTAATCTTGCTTTGGTGTTAGCTCTAAATACATTTATTTTCAAACTCAAAGATGCTTTAAAAATGGTTACCGCTATGTAGGAGGTATTCAATATTGGGGTTAATGTTGATATGCAAACATGTCACTGGGTTTGCGTACTGTTACGAAAATAAAGGTTCATGAAGTAGGATCTGAAATCAACAAACATAGGGTTGAATTTAATTGGACTAATTAAGTCATTCCAATTAAATGGCATTGTATGCGTTTCTCTCAATTTTAATGTGCTGTAATTACAAATGGCGATTGATATGGACGAGGTACATAATATTGGGGTCAATGTTGAAGTGTATCCTCATGGAAGTATATGCTCATGAAACATGACCCAAAAACAAAACGTATACACAGGTATGATTTCAATTGCATCAAGTTCAAATGAGCTGTTTTGAACAAGTTATTGTAATTAAGTGGTATTATGTAATGTTATACATTATGTGTTCATATTCTCTTCATTTTAATGTTTCATGTAACCTAAAATAAAGTAATTTTTTGTATATATGTTTGCTGAAAAAGTTGCAATCAACTAAAACAACAATACAAAATTAATAAAAATAAAAAATGGAAATGGCATTTTCAGCTTTATCCATATTTATTGGTGCTATGTTAAAAGAAACAGAAAAACAGGAGAGGCAGAGCAACTCTAAACCGAAGCAATACAGGAGCACAAAGGTGTGGTGCAGGGAGGGATGGGGGGGCACGAAGGGACAGAGGACATACTAGGCAATCCAAGAGCAACAGGAAGAGAGAGCAGTGAGCTACATAAGACAACAAAGAAAGTGAGAAGGGAAACAGAGTTAATAATAGGACAAAGACACAATAGGAGGGATAGAAGCAGAGAAAGACATTTAGAGACACTAAAATAAAACACAGATCAACAGCAGGTGGGGAGAGATGGAAATAGAAAAGCAACACTAGAAAAGGACAGGCTAATAACAAAAGAGTGCAAGAAAGAAAATGAGTAGCAATCAAAACTGAGAAAATGAAAAACACAGATTAAGCCAGAGTAAGGACATAAGAGAGGAAGAGGAGTTATCAACAGATACAGCGAGATATAAGAGGGAAACATCAACATTAGAATGCAGAGTTGGGAGAGGCAGAGTGAAATAGCCTGCAAAACGTGGCATTTTAACACTTATGGGTGAGAGGCAGAGCGTCAGTAAGTGAGAGACGGGGGAAAGTAGCAAAGGGAAGGAGAGATGGAGCAAAAACATGGAGTGGCTGTCAATCAGGTAGTGTCAGGCAGCAAATGTAGGCCCGAGTGGCAGAGAAGTTATGCTGGTAGATTGAGGGACTTTATTTATGAGTCATACAATGGAACTAGCCAACATCTGTAGTAGCTCTTAACAGAGTTTGTGCCCAAGTGTCATGAAGAGGACGCTGGGTCGTATGCATCTAAAAGGTTCTTGTGTGAGGAAAATGTTATCCACAGGTGCCAAAAATGATTTCGAACCACTTTGAAATACAGCTGTTTTGTCAGTAATGTTTTTGAACAAAGTTTTAATTTCACACACAAATTAGATAGTTGTCAGGCACTTTTTGTTCCGTTGAGAAGGAGGAAACTCATTTTTACTCTTGAAATTGGATTTACTCTCCAATTCTAAAAAGTGGGAGTAAAATACTCTCACTCCAAAATCCTATCTGGAGCACTGTGCCCAGTACATATGTCCCTTCATATGTTACATGTCTTCTAGTGACCTACTAATGCATATTGTATGCAATTTCCCCAGATTCAGTTAATGTCAGATGAGTATAATTGTGTTGCTAGTCTGGGCTTGGGGAGGCAAACGTAGCTGTTGGTATCAAGCTAATCAGGCTCTTCCAGGCCCAAGCCAGGAGCTCAAAAGCTCCCACAAATTTTACTATCTCTGCATATAACATAAAACATTACAAACCTCCCTAAACAGCGGTAAAGGGAAACGCCCACCCTTAACCATATTCACTCACCCAAGCTGCGCTTTATTCCAAATGAAAGGATCCTACTGCCTGCACGAGGAGCCCAACCTCATAGGCAACTTCCCACTTTAGCCTTTATACTGCAACTCTCCCAACCCCACGCACCGCTCCCCCTCCAGCACCCCCCCCTGCAAACCCCACCTCCCTCTACACTTCCCAGTAAGCTACAAAAAAAGCTACAGAGATCGAAATGGCATTTCTCCATCACAAAACATTTGGTTGAAAAAAAGAATAATAAGCAGGCCATCTGCAGTGCTTCAGGGCTCGAGTTCACAAAGCATTATTTTTAAAAATAGGAACAGCCTAGCTAGCACATCAAATATGGCAAAGCCTTTAGTGCCGTCTGTCGGATTTTCATATATGGAACATTGCACAGAATCGTTTAAAGGATCTGATTAAATGATACATTTTAATCTACCTTTTAAATTATTTTATTAATGCTAATTGTTATTGTAAATTATGATTCATGCAATGTCATTTATTCCGTTTTTTAAGAGCAAAAGGTTTTAAACTTTTTTATAAACCACTTGCACTTTAAATACAAAATAAAATAAACTATAGTATACAATATGCAGATAGCTTCAGTATACAAACTAAGGTTTAAATGACTTACCTGTAACTATTGTTCTCCAGCATGGGTCTGGCATGGATTCACGTGCTCATGAATATTCACAATCGTCAGGCTGGGAATCCTCAGTAAAAGAAAAAGTTTCACTTTCACTTAAAACTGTATTTCTCTTTAAATCAATCACTGTCCTCTGGGTCATACTGCCCCCATCCAATGACAGTCCTCTTTCTAGCCCCTTCTCTGGCAGCCATCTTCAAGTTTGGTAAGAGCACATAGTGGCAGTATGACCAAGAAGAGCCGCAGAGGGGACAGAGGGATGGTTTGCATGTCAATCCATGCCAGACCCATACTGGAGAACAATAGTTACAGGTAAGTAACTTGTTCCTTCACCAGCATGGGGCCTGGCATGGATTCAAATGCTCATGAATAACAAATACATAGCAGTACATTACACAACCACGGGAGGTGGCAAGGCTCAACAGAAGCAATTAACTCTTACCCCCAGAACAGTCTCCCCTCAAGCGAACAGGTTGCATAGCACTGCCTGACCGACCGACTGGACTCCTCCCTGGAATCCCCGTTGACGCAGCAGAACTTCATGAAGGTGTGCGTGGACCTCCACGTAGCAGCCCTGCAGAGGTCATGCAGGGGCATACCAGACAGGAATGCCATTGTCGCAGCGATCGCTCTGGTGGAGTGGGCTTTCGGAAAGCTGGGCAGCGGTCCGTTCGCCAACAGATGACACTGCATGATGCAGTCGGAGAGCCACCTTGAGATGGAAGCCTTGGACAAGGCCTTCCCATGGTTAACAGGACCAAAATTCACAAACAGTTGTGAGGTCTTCCGAAAACTGTCACGTAGAAGTTCAGGGCACGAGCAAAGTCCAGCGAGTGCAAGGCCCTTTCCGCCGGTGACAAAGTTTTGGGGAAAAATAACAGGTAACGCCAAAGGCTCGTTGAGGTGGAATTCCGACGGAACAGTCAGCATGAAAGAGGGGTGCGTACACAGCACCACCTTCAATTTGTGGAAAGTCAGGTATGGTTGCTTGCAGCATAGGGCCTGGATCTCACCTACTCTTCTGGCAGAGATGATGGCCACAAGGAAAGCAGTTTTCCACAAGAGGCACTTTAGTGGGGCCTGATGCGTAGGCTCAAAGACCCCTCCCCCCCCTGTAAGCCAAGTCAGAAACAGGTTGAGTTCCCATGCCTGGGCAGGTACCTTCACTGGCGGGAAAGATCGGAAAAGTCCTTTGCAAAATTCCTCGGCAAATCGATGGGACCAAAGTGTCGATCTTCCTGGAGAACTGGTGTAGTGGGAGTTAGCTGCCAGATGTATCTTGATAGAGGCGTGCGCCAATCCGGCCTTGGCCAAGGATAGCAAGTATGGAAGGATCTGCGGGGCCGTGACCCTGAGAGGGGGAATCTTCTGAGACAGCACCGCGTAACAAAGTGCTTCCACTTGTGACCGTAGCACTTCAAAGTTGGCGACACCCTGGCCTTGACAAGGACCTCCCTGCAGTCTGCAGGCAACTCATATCCTCCAAACTCTAGGGCTGCAGGAGCTAAGCCCTCAGGTTTAGCGATCCTGGTTCGTGATGAAGGATTGCGCCCCCTTCTCTGGTGAGAAGATCCGGAAACACTGATAGCTTGACCGGAGTTGACATGGACAGGCTGAGATGGTCCGGTTACCAAATCTGCCTTGGCCTCGCCGGGGTGAGGAGTACCATCTTGCATGGACACAGAGTGGGTTGATGACTCAGAGGGAACGGCAGAAACGTGTACAGAAACAGCCCTTCCCATGGGAAGGAGAATGTGTACCCCTGCCCCTCAGGCTGCTCGGCTTGGGGAATCTGCTGGCAAACTTCTGGCACTTGGAGTTCACCGCCGTCCAAACAGATCTATCTGGGGCCTGCCCCACTTGACGAATATGCAGTCCACCTGATCCTGACGAAGCTCCCACTTGTGGCAGGAGCGCAGTTCCCTGCTGAGGGAGTCTGCAATGATGTTCAACTCCCGGCAGGTGGAGAGTGACGAGAAACATCCCCTGTCCGACAACCCAACGCCACAAGTCCTGCGCTTCTTTGGAGAGCGCCAGGATCGAGTGCCCGCCTGCTTCCTGATGTAGAACATGGTGATGGTGTTGTCTGTGAAGATTCTTACCACCTTGCCTTTCAGAGATGGTAGGAACGGCTTGAGGGCCCAGAACACTGCCCATAGCGCCAGGATGTTGATATGAAGATCCGTCACTTCTGGCAGCCACAGGCCTCTGGCATGCAGACTTCCATTGTGCACTCCCCATCCGTCCAGTGAGGAGTCCGTGGTGACATTCTCCTGGTATGGGGTGTGGGCGTTCAGAAAACCCGTGCTTGGGCGTTGTTGGAGCGAACCCCCACAATCCTATCGCCCGACGGAACTAGTCATTGAGAGAAATCTTGTCCGTGAAGCTTCCGAACACCTGTACCCAGCAGGCATCCAGGAATTCCTAAAGGGGTCGTATTTGCAACCTGCAGAGCCAGAGGAGGTAGATGCAGGACGACATCATGCCCAGTAAAGACTAAATAACCCGCACAGTGGCCGTCTTAGTCGACGACAGTCGTTGCAGCTTTCATTGAATGGCTGATACCCTCTCCTCCGAATGTTACGCCAGGCGACACACCATATTGAGTCTGGCGCCTAGGAGCAGTGCGTTCTGTGATGGCGTTACTTCGGATAGTTGGAGAATCCCAGATCTGTCAATAGCTGGCCGGTCGTCAGTGTGTCCAACGGCAAGCTCCCGCGTCATCCAGGTATGGGTATACGTTTATGCCCTGTATATGCAGCTGGGCCGCTACTGGTGCCAGCCATTTCATGAACACTGTGGGGGCTGACTTCAAGGTACATCCTTGAACTGGTCATGCTGTCCCTGCACCACAGACACTTTAGACGCTTATTGTGAATGGGGACATGGCAGTAGACGTCGTACAGGTCCAACGACTTCAAGAAGTCTTTTTCCAGTTTCCAGAGTACGTGTTCCAAGGGGACCATCCTGAACATTTGGGACTTTAGGTATTTGTTCAGACATCGTAGCTCTAGGATGGGCCTCCATCCCCCTGTCTTCCTCCTGACCAGAATTTATCTGAAATAGACTCCGGACCCCCAGAGCCCTTGGGGAACTAACTGCCCCTTTTCGCAGCATGGCCCCCTACCTCTTCCAGGAGCCGAGAGATGTGCTGCTCCTGAAGGGTAACTGGAGTGATCCGCGGACACTTGCATTGAAACTCCAGGGTGTGTCCTTGGACGAGAGCATCCAGCACCCATCTGTCGGTGGTGATCTTTTTCCACTCGCTGACGAACTTCGTAGGCCGGCCTCCCACCGGTGTGCAAAAGTGGGGGCCCGACATCCCGGTCGGTTCAGGCTTGCTTCAGCACCGGCGTCCTGCCCTGTGGTTGACAGCGACGCTGTCCTCTGCTACCGTAAGCCTGGGAACGGCCTCTGTAGGCTTCCTGAGCCGTGGATCTGGAAGGCTGATGGTACAATGTGGAGAAACCTTTTCAAGACCTGCTCGACTTTCCCCTGGAGGAGCGAAAAGAGCGGTGCTACTGGAGAGTGCCCAGGGAATGGCCCGTCTCCGTATCCGCGTTGATGGCCTGGAAGGATTCATCGACCACCTTCCCAAATAGGTACTCTCTGTCGAAGGGCATGTCCAGGACCTTCGCTTGGACCTCCTGGCGGAAATTCGTAGCCTTGGCGACGAAGGCAGACACGTTCCCCATTTGCTGGAACCTGGGTCGGCGACGTCCAATGCCACTGTGATGGCATAATCAGACACTACCTCCCCTTCCTGGAAGAGCGATTGCCTCCATCTTCTTATCGTTGGGTAGGAACTCTAGAATAGGCCCCAGCTTGTACCACAACTCCGCGTCGTACCTGGCTAGGATCGTCAGTGCATCTTGATAGTGGACGCCGCAGGGTAAATCACCTTCTTTCCCATGGTGCCCATCCTCTTCCCCTCGCTGTCTAGAGGGGCCAAGGACAGGTTGGCCGACTGTTTCCTTGTGGCTGCCGATACCACCGAATCAGACGATGGCTGCAAACTCAGGCACTTGGGTGCGGAGTCCGGCACCCGATATTTCTTCTCCAGCCTATTCCGTTTGGCTGGAGCCATGCAAGGGTTCTTCATGATGGCCAGGCCCTCTTCCCAAACATCGTCTAGAAGGGGCTTCGCCATGATGGTCTTCCTCTTGGCCCTCTCTGGTACAAGAAGCCCTCCTTCTTGGTTTCCTCGGGCACTAGCTGGAATAGCTTGGAGGCTCTGGAGATCATGGAGTGACACAATGCCACCTCATCCGGTGGGAACACCCTATGTGGAACATCCAAATGTGGGGATTCAATGTCTGCTGCGACAATATCCTTGTAGTCATCCGTCTTATCCGTCCCCGTCCCTTTGTCTGGGTCTGCTGTGGGAGAAGGGACCCAACGTGGTGGCAGAGGTTGAAATGGGAGCGTAAGATGATGCACCCCTTCTTCGCTGGAGGCTGATCGGGGACCTGCGGGACCACAGGTACCAGAGACATCAAGGTGTGCAGGGTCGACATTATATCCAAGTAAATGTCCCTCGGCTGAGCAGGCAGGCAGGCAGACAGGACAGCAAAACTAGGGCCTGCACTGTTGTCACCGTCATCCCCCTCTTCAACGTCCTCGTGGACAGTGTGCAAGGACTCCAGGTCATTATCCGTGGATGAGACCATGGATTGGGCGACAGCCTGGGAGGGCTGTTCGGTGCCTCCTCGCCGACCCCCCCCTCCCTTAACTCCCCCGCAAGGGTCTTGAACCAGGGCCTGAGTGAGTTTTCCCCCCTTCTGGCATGCCTGCAGACTTTGCCAAAGTCACTGCGGTGGTGTCGCGCTCTGGGGGTAGACGAGGAGAATACCGTTGCAGCACCAGTGGCCTTAGCCATCGTGGCATAGTGCACTCGACGCAGTCGACAAGATCTTAGCCGGTGCCGGTTGAGCCTGCTTGGACTGTTCGGCCTTCTCCATCCATCATGGTCAGAGGTCGCGAAGTAGACCTAAGGGCCTTCCAGAATCTTCATAGATCTTCGCCCTTGAGGGGCGCAGAAGTTCACCGACAATGGGCCCTCACTGTCAGCATGTGAAGCAAAGAGCCCACAGGCTTCTTTGAAACATAATAGAACTTTTTCTGTCGAAAACACGAAAAATAACATACAAATAGCTCAGAGAGTAAACTCGAGGACTCCCAACACTGACGCGTGTGGTAAAAATCTGAAGACGGCTGCCAGAGGTGGGGCTTAGGGAGAAGAGTGTCATTGGATGAGTGCAGTTAGACCCACAGGACAGTGATTGGTTTAGAGGAGAAATAGAGTTTATAAGTGAAAGTGAAACTGTTATTCCTTTTACTGAGGATTCCTAGTCTGACGACTGGGAATATTCATGAGCATGTGAATCCATGCCAGAGCCCATGCTGGAAAACCTAGGTTTCTGATCGTCAACACCACTAACCACCCAATAATCCCCACACCAAACTAGATTTTCAATTCCCTGCTTCCTAATTGGCAAATGGCTTTTTGATCTATTTGCGTCAGACATCTCTACAAAGCATATGCATTTTGAGAATGGGGATGCATGCATGTGTTTTCATGGGGTGGAGGTGGTGTGGAGAGGAAGCAATGGTAGATGGGATTCATAAAATGGATGATGGCCAAGATTTTGTCCCAAAATACTATAAAGCCCGAAGCAACGTTTTGGGTGATTAAAAAAAAAAGGTTATTTAGAAATGAAATCAGCTGTTCTGAGAGATTACTTTCATCGGATCGGCAAGTAGAATTCCTTTAAAAAGTCATACCTGCTGTGCCCCCGATGGGCGCAGTGACATGAATACATGGTGTGACAGAATCCAAGCAGCCATGACCAGCAAAGTCAACACCCTCCAAACTAAAATCCAGACAACCTGACAAACACCGACGTACACCACCCTCCCAGTCTCCGCGCAACCTTCACCATCAGACTCATCCACCGCCTTCTCTTACAAGGAAATTGAAGAACAAGACATGATCAATATCATGAAATCTATTAAGCCTTCTTACTGCAAAGGAGACACTTGCCCTACCGGAATCATCAAGGACTGCACAAGCACCCTAACCCCCTTTCTGACAGCATTTGTAAACACATCCTTTGCCACCAGGAAGGTGCCCTCCTCCCTCAAGGAAGCATGGGTCCAACCCCCTATCAAAAAACCTACACCTGACCCCACCTCACCCGATAAGTACAGGCCCATTACAACCGTCCTTTCTGCTGCCTACCTACAGGTACAACAATTTGAGAACAAACTTCTTGGGTTGCGTCAATCAGGTTTCCGTCCAGGGCACGGGACTGAGACAGCCCTATAGGATTTGAAAACTCAGATGGCTGATGCAAGAGATGCTAGTAAACCTGCTCCTCTCCTAGATCGCTCAGTGGCATTCAAGCTCATTGATCACAATGTCTTCTGCCACCAACTAACCGCCACAGCCAAGTTCTCACCAAAAGCCACTGCCTGGATATCATTGTTTCTACAAGGAAGGATCATGCAAGTCTTCTCCGACATTGCCTCCGCCTCACCCACTATCATCTTGTGCAGCGTACCACAAGTGTCTAGCATCTCACCCACCCTCTACAATATCTTTACACGCTCCCTCCACATTCTTGACTCAATGGGTATCTCATACAGCAAATATACGGACTATACACGGACGATACACAGATCCTCCTCACATTGACAGCATGACACTGACTCCAGGACCCTCAACATCTACACCACCATCCAAGAATGGATGGTGGATGAACGGACTCCGTTTGAACTCTGACAAGACAGAGTTGCTCCTGGTAGGTTCCCCGTAAACAGTCAAGAATCTTTACGCACTATTCAGCCATTTCATCATTGATCGCATCAGAATCCCAGTCGCTGAATCAGTAAAAACACTGGCAGTCTATCTCGATTCTAACCCATCTATGACTAGGCAAGTCAACACCTCCTCTGCGGCATACCACACCAAACGCCTGAACGCAGCCAGACCGATCCTCTCAAATGATAACTGCATCACCATTGCTAGAGCTATTACAGGATGTAGACTAGATTACTGTAATGCCCTCTTCTATAAAAAAACATGGCAAAGCTACAAGTCATTGGAGCAGCTATCGGCATTCCCAAAAGGGAGCACATCACTGACGCCGGGAAACAGGCGCACTCGCTCCCAGTCAAATAGCGAGTTACAGTTAAAGCCCTTGCCTTGACCCCTAAGTGTATCCACCTAACTGCCCCTCCCTACCTCTTGGAAAGGATTCATCTTACTTCTTCCACAAGACAGATCAGGACACTACACAAACATGCTCACAGTACCTAAAATCATGAGAGCCCAAGCAAGAGGAGCTAGCTTCCCCTACCCATCAGCCTTGCAATGGAACGCCCTTCCATCACCCCTACGAGGAGAAAACTCGCTCCTGGCCTTTCGCAATGTGGTGAAAACGCTGCTCTTCTCATAAGCATCTATCACCCCCCAGCAAACTTGAGATCTATGCCTGTAAGATAATTTGTATAATTATATGCTATGTATATATGACTAAGATGTAAAACCATTTCCTTGTAACTAAGATCTGCACAAGTAACAGCGCTGCGATGCCCAAGGGATGGTTGTGAGCTATACAAATGTAAAAATAAATAAAAATAATTAATTTAGAGGTAGTCTACTTCCTTACCAAGTTGGAGACAAAAGTCAGAAGAGTCATCTCATACATATGAGATGTATGAATGCTATTTAAGCAATAAGCCCCAGGACTGCAGGGGGATGGGGGCGGAGGCAGGATTACCACATCGCATAATGCCCCAGGGCCCATGGTTAGGGGCCCGAGCGAAGCAACAAAGGACCCGCGAGGGCCAATCAGATTGTTTGTAACAATCAGATAGTCCCTCGCCGGCTACTAATTATATTTACCAATGAATTGGCATATCTTTGATCCAGCTACCCTGAAGTGTATATTCGAACCCACAAGCCTTTGCGTCAAAGGAGACGATAGATGCCAGTGATGTGCTCAGTGAAGAGAAACCAGGCACTACAATCAGCACCTCACTTTGAAGTCAGAGTTCCGCAAGAGACCTCACCCATCATCACCATTACCTTCTCATCCTGCTTCCACCAGGCCACTTTGTTTGCTTGTTAGGCGCTTATACAATAAGAATAAAAGTGTTTCAAAGCGCCACAGGGTAGGGAGCGTGGGAAATACAACTACAACACAATGTTAAGAGCAGAGGGAGAGGGACAAACCTACTATGCCTTGTGAGTATTCAGAATGTGCAAGTGCAGAAAGGAAGAGGGTGCAAGTGCAGCGGAGTCCGAGCTTGAGGGTGAGCCATGGACGAAGTGCTAAGAATGTTAAGTGCTACACGGCCTGGGCCGTGTGAGGTTTACGTGTGAATCTCCAGGGTGAAGGGTGTGCAATGTGCTGTGGATCGACAGTAGCTGGGGAGAATTGGTGTGGGAGGCCAAGGCCGAACATGCATAAGGGCCAAGGACACCAATACAGCACCTGTGAGATTAGCAGAGGAGAGAAGGAGGAGGAGAAACGGAAAGTCTTAAGGAGCTTCCAGAATTTTAGAAGATCCTGCACAAGGCGCAGGGAGAGCGGGAGGTTATTACAAGGAGGGAGCCGGCAAAGGAAAGAGCGGCCCTCTGTTTAGCAAAAGCAAAACGCTTTACACACAAGGAGTTGGTGCCAGAGAAGCAAAGTGGTCTAGAGGGAGAGTATTTAGTAAGATAAAGCTGAAGATAGTGTGGTCCACTGGCCCAGACAGCCTTGCGGATGATGCAGAGGGATTCAAATTTAATCTGTGCAGCAACCGGGATCCAGTAATGACTTTTTAGTGCAGGAGAGATGCAGTCCCTGTGTTTAAGGCCAAGGATAAGTCTTGCTGCCCTATTCTGGATAAGGTGAAGGGGGCCACAGAGTGGAAGAAGGCAGATTCAGGAGGAGGCGGTTCCTTTAGTCAAGAGAAAACCAGGACTTGAATCACATTGACCCTCTAAGGGAAAGTGAGAAAGGGTAGAATTCCTTTGAGAAGAAAGAGCTGATAGTTGGACTTCTTGGCAAGGCCACGAGTGTGAGGAAGGATGCACTTCCTCACACTCATAGGAAGGATCTCAGTTTTACAGACATTGAGGCAGAGATCATTGGAGGCACACCAGGACTGGGTGGCAGATAGGCAAGTCATGGATGATGGAGGGTGAAAGAGGGTCAGCAGGGAGTCTGAAGAAGAGCTCTGTGCTGTATGAGTAACACTGGAAGTTGGAGGAGGGAGAAGGTGGTGATGAGGCTTGCAAGGAGAGCAAGGTAGATGTTAAAGAGCCAGGGGGGAGAGTATAGAGCCCTGAGTGACACTACAGAAGGAGATGAAGTAGGAGAGAAGGGGCACAGGATGACTTAAGAAGAGCAGTTAGGGAGGAAAGAGGACAGCCAATCCAGTGCCCATTGTGAGATAACAAGTGTATCGTGGAGCCTTTGCATGAGGAGAAAAACTGTATCTAATACAGAGGAGAGACCTGAGCCATCAGGTGTTGTGCCCATGTTGGGACCAGCCCCATCCTACTCTTCAGGTGCAGCCTGTGCAGAAAATGCATGGCAGTGGAAATCCCTTTGATGTAGCCAACTTATAAGAACCATAGGAAGCTCCTAGGGCTACATTGTCATGTCCCAAACAAATTAAGAAGGCTGTGAAGGAGCCATAGTGACGTGTGTACAATGTAAGTATCACCCATGGGTGGCACCTAAACTTCTCAAACTTGAGACTTCCGTTATTAGGCATCAAACCTTCTACAATGTCCACACTGACACTCTACGATGTTTAAGATGCAAAATCGACAAAGACCAAGAACAGTCAAAAACCTTACGTTTCAGCAGGGACACGTTTGCGTTACAGGACCTTTCATATCCACAAGAACTCCTGCTGAGTAAGTGGTGCACTGATAAACCATTTAAAATACTGGGTTTACCTAGAAGACTGGTCTGCAACCTTCATTTCTCCAAATGTTTTAGGATAGCGGTCATCAGCCCTAAACAATTGTGAGGAATCATGGGAGTTGTAGTCCACAAACCTGGAGAAACGGAGGTTGCAGACCACCAAATTAGAACAAGCAACCTGTATCGACCATTTGCGCCACTGGTAACTAACAAGTAACATTCCAGCCCCAAGTCCATCTTACCTACTAACCAATAATACAAAAAAATCCATCCCCCTCAAGTATTAAAACATTAATGTGGTTTTCCTTTTGTTTTATTCCTTGCATTTCTCATCAAGTGTTATTTCTCCTTCTCGTGCCAGAACAGACAGTTGACATTTCAGTGCTGTATCCCATCATTAGCTTTCTTTTTTCCCCCCAACCAGTGGGGGTGTATTCAAACAGCGGAAATTTGTGAGTCCTTGGGAGCTTCTTTCGGTCATGTGCATATCTCCGACTCTTACGTTTCAGCTCTCTAGTCTTTTTCCGACCGGTCTCCCACCAGCATCTTAGTCACCTCTTCAATATCCTTTTTCAGCACACAAGTAATTTCCTATTTCGACTATCAGGGCAAACTGAAATTCCAATTTGAACTTCATTTCCTCCCCCTCCCTAACCCCAAACACCACTCTCTTCACCCTCACGAGCCAGGAGGTGAGCACTTTGATTCATACACAACCTGGCAGCCTGGACACAAAGAATGCAGAACCTCTGACCTTTGTACACTACCCCCTGTTCTCATCTTGCCTCAATAATCTGTCTCACTCTTACGCCCCGTCCCCTTTCCTCCATACTGCATGGGGCGTCCCTCCCTAGGGATGTGAGACTAACCTTTTTCACCAGAAAAAACCTCCTTCCCCTTTAAATTTAGAGGCGCATGGTGGTGCGGCCCTGGGAGCATGCCCTCCCCCGACTCCACCCTCTGGCGCCACACTTCGGTCTTCATGGACACGTCAGCGTCAACAGGAACGTGCCTATTTCACCAGCAATCCCAGGTTTGGCTTTGGCCATGTAATTCCACACGCTCTTTCCCAGATACTTCCTTCTGTCTTTTCGTCTTCTTTTATCAATCAGGTACTCTGTCCTCTGGCGCCAGGCTCCTCCCTGGCACATGTCTACTTCAGCAGGTGTCCAGCTTGCGAGCGACTCTTCCCTACATCAGATCGCCCACGTTCTTTCCATCTGCTGCCTTGGCCCAACCACGGATGGGACGGTTGTATCGCGTGCAACGCACTTTCTTTGCAGGCCCTGAAGAACAGACTGGCTAGGTGGAGGGAGCTCGTCGAGAGGTCGCCTCCAGAGGACTTTAAGGACTTCGTCAAGCATAGGTCAAGGCTCAAGGTACGGCCACTTTTTTCCCAGCGCACCCCGCAAGGGTAACGCCTTCCCATGGGAACGCCCAAGCGGTAGGAACCTCAGCTTCTCTCACCAGCACGGGTACAGAGGCTAGGTCAGCTATGGTCCGCCAGGCAGAGGGGTCCGTAGATACTTCCTGAGACCGTCCGGAGGGACCGGACGGTTCTCTCATCAGGTGTACACCAGAGGGGCTACGCCCTTGCACCAGCGTCTGCACGCAGCACTACTGGTGACTCCGCCAAGGACGACACGCCTACAAGATCTCGACCTGAGGTGCAGGGTAGGTATCATGCTCCACCAACAAGAGCCCAGCAGGAGGCTGGGCCAAGTGAGCCAAGCACCACGACTTCGGCACATGGCATGCAGCTCAACAAGATGACCGTAGCGTAAGACAAGATGGCCGCTCGTCCAATACCACACAGAGGAACGAAGCAGGTGGGAGAACGAGTGTCAAGGTGAGACTTGTGTCAACCAGGTATGTGGCCTACAGTTTATCCATCAGCAGGGTAGGTCAGGTTTCCTCTGCAACCAACTAGACAATACGCAACGGCCCCAGCAGCAGCCATCTATCCAGTCTATATAACCTGCCACCCCACAGGCCTGCGAGGACAGGTTCTTTGACAAGTTCCTCACACTCGAGATCTCCCGAGATGGGGACCATCCTTAGGGATGTTGTATGGGACATGCGCCCTTCGGCCCCGCGCCCATAGTCATTCCTCCTATGACTCCAGCGCCACAGGCCCCCTCCCCCCCCCCCCCCAGTAGCGCCAGCTGCCCATGCCAGATTCCGGCTTCCCTATCTCGCAGACGTCAGGCGGTTCCGCACCAGCCTCCAGTCGCCACACCACAGCCCTCGGCACTCCTCCAGCCGGACATCCAGATGGATACAGACGATTAGGACCACCCCGGCACACCATCGTCAGCCAAGGCCTTCCACTAACTACTTGCAGGCTTGGCAGAGTACTTGGGCCTTCCTCAACCCCAAGTTGAACAACCGGAGGCAGGTGTGCTTGCCGAGAGCCTCACTATAAGCTCCTCGGCTAGAACGGGGATCCCGATGCAAAAGGAAGTCATCACCTTGGCTAAAAAGGGGTGGGTCAAACCCCACTCAGCACAGCCGGTCAATAGAGGTCTGGACGCCAAATGTAGGCAAATGCAGGGGGATGCTCTCTTGCTGTCAGGCCACCGTTACGCTCACCTGGTACCCACGGGGGCGCCACACGATACTGGATGGAGGTCTAAGCACTATCCCCGGACCCCTCTCTGCTTGGTTATGTGCCAGACGTTGGGTAGCACCTTAGGTTTTTGTGAGTTGAACTATCCGTCCTGTGTCTCTGTGCAGGGGTGCTTTGTTGGTGCAGGCGTTCCGTGGACCTAGTTGCTTCACTGGTCCGTGTGCCCTTATGTCGGGTTCAGACCAGCTGTGACTCAACTCAGCTTGTTGTCTTCCAGGTGAGTTATAATGTCTTTTCTGTCTTTATTCTGTTTCTTTCTTTCCCTCCGTTTGCTCTGTCTTCTCAGCATCTTGCTCCACTACGCTGTTCCCTAACAATGTCTTTTTGTTTTCACAGGGATGGTTGCAATCTTGGAGTTGCCGCGCTGATGGTGAAGACCACAGTGAGTTATTGATGCGGAGCGCTGCGCTGTTTATTAGTTTTAATTGCTAACCTGTGTTCTCTTCTCTTTGTACAGGTTGCGGTGATGTTCCGGAGTGATGAGCGATCAAAGCTCTGCTTGCCCAGCTAAGTGCTTTGTTAATTCTGACCTTGTTCCTTCTCCCTTGCAGGTTGCGGTGAAACCCGGAGATGGGCGAGGTAAGAGAAGCACAGGGTGCTGCCAGGACTTGCTGCTTGCCCAGGTAAGAATTGCAATTAATGCTGTCCTTGTTTCTTTACTTTTGCAGGTTGTGGCGAACTCCGGCGACGGGAAAGGTAAGCGAAGCGCAGGATGGGTTCAAAACCAGTTACTTCACAGGTAAGTGTTCTTGCTCGCTAATGCTGTTCTTGTTCTTCCAGGTTATTAATGGAATCCGGATCTAGGGCTTCAGGATCGGGCCGCTGGAGAAGCAGGTGAACAGGAGCTGGACACGGTGAGCGTTACGCTGCAGGAGTGCAGAATAACGCGAAGCGCGTTCTGCTGTTTGGGTGTGGTTTAAATAGCCCAGATAAAGTAGTTCCAGGCAAAGTAGTTCCAGGCACAGGCCCAGCCACACCCAAAACACTAAACCGCATGGCTTGGTTCTAAAGAACTGAGCTGTGTAATAGGCATCCATGTTGGATTAAGGTCCAAAACTGGTATTGCTTTATTCCGGATAATGAGCCTGGCGCCAAAGGCGCCAGGACTGACTTGATGTATTTTTCTGATGGAGTTTTAAGGCCCTTGGGGCCAGTGTGAAGGGCTTTAGCCCCACTGCTGCCAGGGGGCTGTTATACCTGAGGGCGTCAGGGGCATGGATTGTGACAACCCTCAACCGCACTCTTCAGTGATTGCGGCGTAACTCTACTCAAAGCCTCAGTCCTCCTCTGCCACCTCATCCTTGGTGCTGCTAGGCAAGGAGATCTTTGAGGCGTACGGGAAGAAGCTTTATTCAGACACTTCGCTGCATCTTCGTCATTCAAGCCAAGCCAACGCAGATGCCATGCCGACAGCTGTTAACCAGAGGCTTTGGCAGGAAATAGCCAACTCCCTTCCAGAAAATCCAGTGAAGAGCCAGTCACGTTTCAAGGCTGGACTGGAAGAGGCTAAAATGGAGGCGCAAGACAACATGGAGTCCACTGTGGCCCACATTGACACCTCTGGCCGGGCCATATGCATCACCATGGACATAAGGACTGCCTGGCCTCGGGCTACTAAATTCAACCCAGACGTCCAGGAACGCATATTAGACCTTCCATTCAAAGGCGGTGACCTCTTTCACTCTACCACCGATGAGGAGCTAGATAAAAAGAAACAGTTGGCAAACCTTGAAGTCTTTATCCTTACGAAGGCCACGCCCAAGGCGTACACCCAGTCACATCAAAGCTCTGACAAGGGGCAGACGCTTGGAGGGTTCCGTGGCTTCCAAGAACAGAGGTCCAGGCAGCCAGATGTTTCACAGAGTCAACACAGGCAAAACAACAAAAGAGGTGGGGGAATGGGGGGGGGGGGGAAATAAGGGCTTATTCAGTCCACTTCCTCCACAACAGCCTCAGAGGGAAAAAAGGCAGGACGCGTCCCTTCGGGTCCACGTGTCTCCAGTGGGCGGCAGGCTTGCCCTTCACAAAGTTTTAGCGTCAGAAGTTCGCAGAGCCCTGGATCCTCTTGGTAGGATCCACAGGGTACCACTTACCAATCCCTTCCTCTCCTCCCTACTTCCCCTCCCACAGATGGTGACAGCAAATCTATTGGTAGAGATTTGGTCGCTCGTCGAGTGGAATAAAAGCCCCAACCTCCCAGCGAGGCTTGGGCTTCTACTCAAGGATTTTCACCATACAGAAGAACCACCAGACTGGCCTGAGTCGTGTTGGACCTTTCCACCCTCAACCTCTCCCTCCCTCTTCAAAAATTCAAGGTGGTTTCGCCAGCACTCATAGCGGAGAGATTGTGCAAGGGGGACTGGATGTGCTCCCTGGATCTGAAGGACTCTTATCTACACGTTCGGATTTGGCATCCAAATCGCTCCTTTCTGTGATTCAGGATCATGGGCTGCCATTTCTAATACAAGGTGCTACCCTTCGGCCTCAACTCGGCTCCTGCAGTGTTTACCAGACTCATGAATGCAGTGGCGGCCCTCCTCAGGGCCCAGGGCACCACCTCTAACTGGACGACTGGCTCGTCAGGGCGACAGCACCAGAGGCGGTGCACCACACTTCCTCCGCCTTTATGAGCACACCATGACCTGGGATTTTCGCTCAACCTTAAAAAGTCTCAACTGCAGTCTATGCAGAGACTGACTTTCCTAGGCCTCATCTGGGATATGTGCTCCGAGAGAGTTTTCTCCTTGGAGGACAAGATCATGGACATCAAGAGAGTCACTACTCACTTCCTCACCCGAGAGGTGACATCGGCATGGTGGCACCAGCATTTTTTAGGTCTCATTGCAGCAGTCCTACTGGCCATACCCCACACAAGACTTTGGATGAGGAGAGTACAGCTGCACTTCGCAGCATCATGGAATCAGGAGCGCAGCTCCCATGCGTAGCTGGTCAACGACACTTACCTCACATGGTGGTCCAGGGGCTGCAACCTGCGGACGGGCAAGCCCTGCCAGTAGCCGGCCCCACAGGTCACCATCACTACAGACTCCACTCTCGAGGGCTGGGGGGCCACTCCGGGCAGCCACAGCGTCCATGGAGTCTGGACCCAGCAGGTGTCCCATATCAACTGGCTGGAACTGAAGGCCATCTGGCTAGCACTGAAAGCTTTCCTTCCGGTCACTGGGGGCAAGGTCGTCCTCATCCAGACAGACAACTCCACCAGCATTGGGTGGGGGGGGGTACCAGATGCCCTACAGATTCCCTACACTGTGCAGCCTAGCGGTAGGCATGGGGGAATGGGCCCTGGAGAACAAAATCTACCTCACGGCCGTCCACCTTCCGGGGGAGTCCAACCTGGAGGCGGACAGGCTCAGCAGACTGGGAGCGGAAAATTACGAGTGGCACTTGAACAACCAAGTGCTGCTTGAGAACTTCAGCAGATGGGGGCATCCTCAAGTGGCTCTTTTTGCCTTCTGAGACAACAATAAATGTCAGCAGTTTGCGTCCTGGCAGGGGCAGGGCCCTGGCTCCCTGAGCAACGAATTCCAGATTCAATGGTACAGCATGACAGCATATGTCTTCCCGCCCACACCACTGGTACACAGGGTGATCTGCTAGATAAAGGAATCTTGTCAACTCAGCATCATTCCGATAGCTCTGTGGTGGCCGGCGACACTGGTTCTCGGAGCTTCGCAGCCTCTCAGACAGGCCACCCATTCACCTTCCGATGGGCCCAGCTCACCCTTCTGGCTCAACAAGGGGGCAGGGTCATCCACCAGTGCCACAAATTAGCCCTCGCAGGTGGTTCCTGAGCAGGTCACGCTGAAGCACCTCAGCCTCTCACAGGCTAACCTAGAAATCATTCAGAGTGCTGGGGTTAAGGCTAACAGGAGCCAGTACAAGAGTAAGTGGACTAGGTTCTGTCACTGGGCGGACTCTAAGGAGATTGACCCCCTTATGTGCACATTGGATGATGTGCTCTAGTTCTCTGCTCACCTTGCGCACTCTGGCATGCAGGTGGACACATGCTGCACGTATTTGGCAGCCATAGGGGCCTACAGAAATTCGGAGGAGGTCTTCTCTTCCAACCCGAAAGTCAAGAGACATTTGACAGGCCTCTCCATACTCTACCTACCCATCATAAAAAACCACACCCCATGTGGGACCTCAATGTAGTGTTGGGCGACTTGGCGCACAAGCCGGCCGAGCCAATGGCGTCCACAGACAGGCTGGTCACCATTAAGATAGCTCTTTTAGTGGGTCTCACATCTGCTTGCAGTCAGCGAGATCCAGGCTCTGGTGGCCTCAGAGCCCTATACTACTTTTCACAAGGATAAGGTGTCCTACGGACACACCCTGCATTCCAACCAAAGGTTCTCTCCGCTTTCCATTAGGAAAGATTTTGATTTCATAGTTTTCCCTCCAGTTGGGTACTTCCAACATTTTGTAGCTGTTATACACCATAGTCTAACTTTGCCAGAGGAGCACAGCCTTCTGCTGCACTCCCCTGGAGTTTTCGCTCACTTTATTATAGGGAAACTGATATGCCCTTACAGTCAGTCAGTACTGGGAGACGGTGCCCTTAGTCCTTGTCAATGTTGCAACTTTTCTGCAACATTGTGCACTTGCAACATGTACCTTACAGTACAGTGCGCTTGGGTCTCCTAGTCATTTCAAAAGGCCCTAGACTCTCTCATAGGATTTCTTAGGAGAAGTGCAGATGTGCCTTAGACAGGGCTGGTGGCAGCTTATCTTTTCACTTATTTTTAACCCTTTCCTGCCAGGTAAACCGTGTTTGGTACGAATAGGTGGCCTGGCTCCAAAATGGCCATACAATGAGGCTCTTTGTTCTGTCCTTTGGCCATCTTGCCCCTTCACCAGGCCGAGCCGACCCGGGTCAGTCCTTAATTGGTCATGCATTCTCATGCGAAACGCCACACTTTCACGGGCTTCTGCATGCCTTGTGTGTGCACTTCCAGTATGTTAGCTGGACTGTCTGGTTCTAATACACATCCTGAGTGCCAGAGTCTCTGGTGTGCTGTGAATGCCTGGGACCACTCTGCGTTTTGGCGCGAAGGCAATTTTGGATAAGAGAAGGCTCCAAACACCCATACCATGTCGATCGAGTTTTCACTGAAAGAAGGATAGGATCCAAGTATCCTGAAACTAAGAAGCAGAGTCGAGGAACTGCTGGTGACCCGCTGGAAGGTTTGGAACCCCGAGCCTGCTGTGGTCCCGCTGGACCTCTCTGCATCTGATCGAACTAGGTACCCATTGGAATAGTGTGACTATTCTTGGCACCTTCATCAAACCCTGCAATTAAGCCTTCTCGGAAGTGTCCCTGAGCCAACCAGTGGGCTCACCAGCTTGTGCAGGACCTTTGCTCCGTCACCGCTGCCGTTTTGAGGAGGCCCTCGAAACTTGGTACATCACAAGCTCTGTGCTCACGGCACTCGCACCTAATTTTGTACACTGGGCGTTCCCAGGTCTGGAATAAAGAGCGCTCGAACCGGAGTACACACGGTTACTGTGTCGCCCAGCCGTGGTGACGATCTTCGCAAGTGCATTCCAGCTGTGATCCTCTGTACCCTGAAGCCAGCCACAGTGACATTGGCCTGATCCATCCACCGGGAGCGGAGAGAAATCACCACTGTCCAGTTTGGGAATCAACTACGCAGCTGAAAGCCGCAGAGCCATGAGATTGATGCATTTGAACCTGCAACCGAATTGAACTCGACTGCCGAAGTTTGGTCCGGAGTGTACCAGAGGTTGGTGAGTAATTACAACCCTTATCGGTGGCCCCTAGCGCATCCATCCATTTTTAAGCACGAGTAGCCCCTGAGGGCCCCTCTCCTTTTCACAGATAGCCCGAGCTATCAAACTATTCCCAACTCTTGGAACCTGCTTTGCTGGGGAGACCCTCCTCGAATAGTGGGAACCTATTCTGCATCACTTCACCTGCCTTCCTGAGCTGCTACAGACCCTACAAAAGGCCCTGTTTCGCCCATCTGCATTACCGCGTGCGCCAGCATTGCAAGTACATTTGAGAAATAGGCGGCTCTCATTTTAGGGATTGGATTGCCTTTCAGTTAGGCTTGTGATTACTGCAGAACTGCCTAAAGACTATTTGCACTACCTGCTTGCTTCCCCTTTCTAGGTTGTGGACCCATTTTGTGCATTAACCCTTTAGGCCCCTTTAGGCCCCCTTAGTCTTGTATATATGTATTTTAATAGGATTGTGTTTGTTTAAAGTGTTACTGTTAACTATTGTGTTGACAATCAAGGACCAGGCATCAGGCATCCAAGGCCTCAATAGCAAGATGGATGGTTGTGGCCATCGAGGCCCATTAGGGGCAGCACAAGCCACATCCAGTTAACATGCACACCCATGCGGTCAGGGCCAAGGCCACGGCCATTGCATTCCAACAGCAGGGCTGCCTCCTGGGCCAAAACCTTTGGCTTTTTGTAAGCATTACTGTTCGGATGCCGACTCTAAGTCAGACGCGGCTTTCGGATTGGCAGTTCTTAGGAACCAGTTTTCTTAAGGAGGGTCTCCACACCACCATAAGGCTACATTCAGTTGTAATCACCCATGCAATTAATAGTTATTCTCTGTAGTGACCAACATACTCTTAAGTCCATAGTCCCCATTTACTCCATAAGTCCCACCATCCTCGCTCTAATACTGGTGTCATTAGGCAATGTTCTAATATTGTCGACGCGTCAATGGGGACTGAGGTGTGGCACCGGAGGGCGGAGTCACGGGAGCGCATGCTCCCACGGCTGCACCCCTGCGCGCCTCTAAATTAAAGAGAAAGAAGGTTTTTTCTGGTGAAAAGGGTTCCATCTCCTGTCCCTAGCGAGAGGCGCCCCATGCCGTATGGAGGAAAGGTGACTATGGACAAAGAGTACGTTAGTCACTACGGTAACTACTAATTTTATTAGATCCCAACCGGCTGGAAGTCAGAAGCGGAAAGGAGAAAGGAGCGGAAGGCAGGCAGATCTGCACTGTGCAGACGAACAGAAAAGCCCCTGCCATGACCGTGAAGCGAAATGGAGGCTTGCAATAGAGAAGAGGAGCATACGCTGAATAGGACCCTCGCGCCGGAGCTCCCGGCATTGAACGAGCTACGCAGAACAATATGCTGAAAAAATACACAGCGCTTGGTATATTTGTTGTGCCAATCAAGCGGCAAATATAACAGCATATACGTGGCCACCGGCACATAGTGCGAACCTTGAAGTACATTTTAACAGGAGAGACTGGTGGTACATTATTCCATCTAGACAAACTCGAAACCAGAGGAAGCACGGGAGTGCGTGGCGGAACCGCACATGTACTTAAAGAATAATTAGGTCTGATAGTTTGTAAAGGGAAACATTAACAGGCATGTGAACGTCAAGGACCGGGCTGCCTGAAAAAAGGTGAAACTGACTAATAAGAGAGCAACAAACCCCCATTCATATCGGGAGCACTAAACGTGCACAACACTGGGCAAGATCGGTGCATGGAACAGATGGCTACGTGAGGTGGGGGAAACATGGCACGCCTGTCAGTACAAATCGATAATGGGCGGCCACAGTGGGAGCAAGTATCACACCAACGTTCGCTGCAGAGGCGACCCAGAAGAAGCATGGCGGCCCAAACTGCATTAATACAACAAAGGAGAACAATAAAGCCTTAGAGCCGGCCAGAACAGGTTGGTAGGAATAAGACAGGAGGGAGAATGGATGAAGGATTGCCCGACAGGGTACGGGTCCAAGTTATTTCAGAAGGTTCGTGGCGGTGGAAGAAAGTGACAGGACACCTGAAAAAGCCATAAACCAAACTGGACTAACCACAGCTGCAGTTTCATGCAACATGCTATACAGCACACTGTCCCTGAGGAGTGCAGCAACAAGAGTCACATCACTATCCTGAGCACTCCTAGCATCTGGAAGAGACCTGCAGCAACTAGTCAATCAGGTGGGCGGTACTGCAGACAGGACAGGGCCTTGAGGTGTTCAAGACTGCAGGGGCCCTTGGGAAGAGCCTCAGGCCCCGAAAGGGGGCATAGAAGTCAGGCACAGTTGATGGAACACTGGCTCTCCTGAAGAAGTGTAGCCCCGGGGTGCATATGGGATACATTACTCACCGTAATCGTATTTCTGATGCTTGTATCTGCTTAGATTCACATGCTGTGCATAGGCCGACATCTAGTGGAAGCTGCGGAGTATTACAGTTTGTTTTTCGAAAGTCGAAAATGGGCGTCGACACAGGCGTGCCAGTAATACTATCCCTAGTGTGACGTCCACTGTACCCAAGATCCCTCACGCGTGTAGGATCCTCAGATTGTATTTTTTCTGACATGAGGAAGCATGAGGAGTAGCGTGAGTACAGATAATCCAAGCAGATAGACAGAAAAGGTAAGACTACAAGCAATCATGCGCCTTCTCTCGGAGGGGAGGAAGGGTGGGTCGCATGTGAATCTAAGCAGATACAAGCATCAGAAATACGATTACGGTGAGTAATGTATCCCTTCTGAGGCTTGTGGAATCTGCTTAGATCACATGCTGTGCATAGATTAGCGAGCAGTACCAGAAGAAGGAGGTGGGATGTGAGAAGGGTCATGAGCAAACAGGTGTCTTAGAACCGCTTGTCCCACTTGTGTATCTGTCTTGGAATGAGTGTCAATGCAGTAATGCTGAGTAAAAGTGTGAATAGAGCTCCAAGTAGCCGCTTTGCAAATGGTGTCGAGGGGAACATTTGCAATGAAAGCCAGAGTGGCACCAATGCCTCTAGTAGAGTGGGCCCTTGGCGTAAAAGGCAGAGTCTTGTCAGAAAGAGAGTAACACAGCTGTATACAGTTGATAATCCACTTCGAGATAGCGCCCTTAGAGACGCGATCCCCCTCTCTGCCTGTAGCTACGGAGACAAACAGTTGATCTGTTTTCCTTAGCGGTCTGGTTTTATTTACATAGTATAGGACCGCCCTACGCACATCTAGGGTGTGTAGTTTCACCTCAGCCGAGCTTTGCGGGTTCTGGAAGAAAGCCGGAAGCTCGATGGACTGGTTTACATGGAACTTGGATATGAATTTAGGTGAGAACCTAGGGTGTGTGCGTAAAACCAGTTTGTCCTTGTGGATAGTAAAGAAAGGATCCTGCACTGACAGAGCCTGAATTTCACTGACCCTTCTTATGGAGGTAATGGCTACTAAGAAGGCCGTTTTATAAGTCAGGTGTTTGAGACTACTTTTATGCATGGGTTCGAATGGGGGTCCCATGAGCTTAGCTAGCACCACGTTGAGGTCCCATCCTGGCGGTGGGTTCGAAATAGGAGGGTGAAGTCTCTTTACTCCTTCCATGAAGGCTTTAACTACTGGTACTTTCCACCACGAGACCTTGTTATGGGATGTGGTGTAAGCCGAGAGGGCTGCCAGGTGTACTTTCAGCGAGTTAAAAACCAACCCTGCATCCAGCAGGTGGAGCATGTATGTCACAACGTTGGAAGGAGTACAATCAACCGGGTTGATTTGTTTATTCTGGCACCAGATAACGAATCTTTTCCACTTATCAAAGTAACAGTGCCTTGTATTTGGTTTCCTGGACTCCTTTAGAATGTCCATACACCTCTGTGGTAATTTGAGATGTCCAAACTCTATGACTTCAGGAGCCATGCTGCTAGGTTCATAGAGTTGGGTTCCTGATGCACTGTTTGACCCTGTTGCTGGGACAGTAGGTTGTACCAGGCTGGGAGTCTGATGGGTTCGCACACCGCCATCCTGCGTAGGTGTGGAAACCATGGTTGTCTCGCCCACATGGGAGCAACTAGGATGAGCGTCATAGATTCCTTGTTCATCTTGTACACCACCTTCCTGATGAGAGGAGTTGGTGGAAAAGCGTACGCAAACATCCCTGACCAGTTCATCCACAGGGCATTCCCTTGGGAGTCCGGCTGGGGGAACCTGGATGCAAATCCTGGGCATTGTTTGTTTTCGCTTGTGGCGAATAGGTCTATAGTGGGGAAACCCCACTGAGAGAAGAGATCTTCTACTACGTCTCTGTGAAGGACCCATTCGTGTTCTTCTGGGAGGGAGTTTCTGCTTAGAGCATCCGCTAGGGAATTGAGCTCCCCTGGAACATGTTGCGATGACAGGAAGATGTTCCGTCTGAGTGCCCATATCCATATTTTCTGGGCAAGCTTGGACAGATTTGGCGAACGAGTCCCCCCTTGCTTGTTCAGATAGAACATGGCTGTCGTGCTGTCCGTCCTGATCTGCACCGACAAGTTCAGTAGATGGGGCTCGAACGCCCTTAGCGCTCGGAATACTGCCAGAAGCTCTAGCAGATTGATGTGGTTCTTGGCTACTGAGTGAGACCAGAGACCCTGAGCTGTGTGGTGGAGATGGTGAGCTCCCCACCCAGTCAGGCATGCATCTGTAGTCACCACGGCTTGTACTTCGGGATCGTAAAAGGGTTTCCCCTTTGCGAGATTCTCTCTTGTCCACCAGTGTAGGCTCTGTACGAGTGTTGGCGAAACGACCACTAGATCGTCCCAATGACCACTTGCCTGAGACCACTGTTTCGCCAACCATTCCTGCATGGGACGCATGCGCAGACGCGCGTGGGGGACCAGGTAAATGCATGACGCCATCATGCCCAGTAACCGCATAGCTTTGCGTACTGTTATCTGTTGACCTGACTGATAATGCGGAATTTGCAGAAGTATATTCCGAATTCTCTCTTCCGAAGGGAAGGTCAATCCTTTCTGAGTATCTAGGATAGCTCCTAGAAACTGTTTTGAGGTGCTTGGCACCAGACTTGACTTTTTCTCGTTGATGGAGAAGCCTAATTCGTGGAGGAGGTCGATAGTCCTCTGAATGTTTGACCTGCAAATTCCTGGGGTTTCCCCCGTTATGAGCCAGTCGTCCAGATAAGGGTACACCGGGATTGCTTCCCTGCGTAGGTGTGCAGCCGCCACCGCCAGTACCTTGGTGAATACCCTTGGTGCTGAAGCTATCCCGAAGGGCAGTACCTTGAATTGGTAGTGGCGACTGTCCACCTTGAAGCGCAAGTACTTTTTGTGCGCTGGGAGCATGGAAATATGAAAATAAGCATCTTTCATATCCAAGGTTGCCATGTAATCCCCCTTTTTTAGGAGGGGGATTACCTCTTGTAGCGTGGTCATACGGAATTTTTGGGGCTTGACATATTTGTTGGCAGGCCGTAAGTCCAATACTGGGCGCATTGTCAAATCTTTCTTTGGCACAAGGAAGTAAGTTGAATAGATACCCTTGTTTACCTGGTGTCCTGGGACGAGTTCTATCGCGTCCTTTTCTAGCAGAATGGCGATCTCCTCGAGAAGGATCCTTTGATGCTCTAGGGAGTGCACTCTTTGTCGTGGAGGATGATTCCGGGGACGCTGCAGTAGTTCTATACAATATCCTGCGGATACTGTTGACAGCACCCATCTGTCTGAGGTGATCCCTTCCCAAGCCTGGGTGAAGGTGGAAATGCGTCCCCCTACTGGGGTTGCGTGGCAAGGGACCCTGAACTGAGCGTCACTGTTTTGGTGGAGGCGTGCCACCGCCCTTGTTGGGGCTGCCTCTGCCTCTTCCACGACCTCTCTTGTTACCCCTGCCGTAACTCTGGGTAGACTGCTGGTTGTTATTCCATTGTGTACCTTGTCCCTGGGCATAGTTGCCTCTTTGTGAATTTTGGCCGCGTGGGCGACGAAAATTATTGTTCCCCCTCTGGTTAGGGGGTTTGTTGGTAAGCTGGCCAAGGGATTTGAGAGTCTCATTCATCTTTGGCATTTTTAAGTGCGTCTTCGACCGCTTTCCCAAACAATAGGTCGGGTTCCACTGGCTTGTCTATTAAAGAAGCCTGGGTTTCTGTCTTGAATCCCGACTGCCGTAACCACGCATGTCTCTTGATAACAGTACCTTCTGCTATCAATCTCCCTGCGTTGTCAGCGGCGTCGAAAGTTGCTTTTAAAATGCAACCAGACACGGCTCTCCCCTCTGCCGAGATCCGAGCCAGCTGGCCCTTTAACGGTTCTGGAGCAGAGGCAATGAGCGCCGCGACTTCTTCCCATTGATGGCAATTGTAACTAGCCAACAGGGTGGTGGAATTCGCAATCCTTGCTTGGTAGGCGGACGTTGAGGCTACCTTTCTGCCAAACCCGTAAAGTTTTTTGCTCTCCTTGTCGGGAGGAGCTTCTGATGAAGATAAGGGCGTGCCAGCCCTCTTTCTAGTGTTGGTCACCACTAGGGAATCTGGTTTAAGATGTCCCTTTATATACAGAGGGTCAGACTGGGCTGCCCGGAAAATCTTTTCAATTCTGGGGTTGACAGCTCTGGTGAGGTTAGGATTCACCAGGGAAGGATCTATTCTTCGTTGGATGGATTTGAGGATAGGGATGGTCTGAGCGACCGGTCTTCTCTCTCCTACAAACTCCTCCGCGAAGTCCCTTTCCTCCTGTACACCGTGGGTGTCGATGTGGAAGTGTTCCGCTGCTCGAGCGAGAACCTCGTTAAGGAGGGGCTGGTTATCAACTGGAGAGTCAGTAACTGGGGCTTCGCTTTGTACTGGGGAATCTACTCTGTAAATTTCCTGCTCATCTTCTCCCTCCTCCAGGTCCTCATCCTCTGCATAGTAATCTGTCCCGGTTTGTTCTTCCATAATTGCAAACTCCTGGTCCTCTTCAGGGAAAACTTGTCCCTGATAACTGGGGAGTGGAGTAGAATATGGAGTGGAGTAAGGCTGAACCTCGAAGGGTTCAGGTCTTTCGACCCGGGGCTTTTTACTTAGCGGGATAGGATCGGAGGAGCCTGAGGGTGTGGCCCCTTGAGGGTTATATGAAAGAAAGTGTTCTGGGTTCTTATCATAAAAATCAGCCAAGGAAGACATCCTAGACATAACCCTGTCTATGTCTTCACTGGACCATTCCCTGGAACAGGGTATTACTTTAGCAGGTGATTTATTTTCAAGGGTAGACTTGTGTTTGCTTGTCTGCTTAGGCTTTACAGGGGTGGAAGGCTGTGCTTTCCGCTGTTTCCCCCCTTCTCCGTGCGTGGAAAAATGTTTTCCCTGTCCCTTGGGGGCCCCAGAGACTTTCGACGCCTGGCGTCGAGGGTCTGGAAAGGTATCTGTGTGCTTCGGGCGTGGGGCCTCACTGGTGTTAACCGCGGTCTCGGTATCTTGGAGCGCGGCCTGGGGGTGGAAGTCGTCTTCGTCTCCCGACGATCGAACTTCCGTTAGTGTGTGTAGCGAGGCACTCTTGGCAAGAGTGGATGATTGCCTTGCGTCGTGAGGCGATCTCGATCGAGAGCGCCCAGAGGACACCGAGTCGGACCGTTCTTTTTGTGCCTCTTTCCGGGAAGTCGACGTCGTCGAGGTCCGGTTGGTCTTAGTGTGTTTAGTGTGTGTTAGGTGTGTAGCGCTTGCGTCGCCGGGGGTCTTCCCCATAGCCGCCTTGCCGGACGACCTTCCGAGGTCGGGGACCTGCGCTCGTCGGCTGTCTTTCGACGCCGTAATGCCCTCGCCGTCCGAAAGTACGGCGTCGCTGCCATCGCTGAAGGCGCCCTCCGCTGCCATGGCCTCCTGCCTGGCGTGGTGGGCCCAACGCTTTGTCGAACGGTCCTTAAGTGTCTTAGGTTTAAACCTACTACACGCTCTGCAGTTCGCTTCGGGGTGATCCCTCGGCAAGCAGAGATTGCACGTGGCGTGCCTGTCGACCCAAGGGTATTTGCGATTGCACTTGGGGCAGAATTGAAAAGGGGTACCCTCCATACGCACCTTAAGGCAGCGGGCTGCTAAGTGTAGGAATATATATAAATGTAACTATATATCAAGAGTGAAGAGTATGTACCACCCCCCACTCTCCCTACTTGTAAGGGCCGAGGCCAGCGGCCTACTAGGCCCGGGCCGAGGCCAGCGGCCTACCGAGGCCCAGATCCGTCGTGCAGCAGTCGACGGTCGATGACTTCTCCAGCCGTCGTCGAGGTTGAGGGTCGACGTTGGGGTGGGGAAGGGAATGAATAAGAATTAAAATTATAATAACAGCAAAAGTATGGCTAAGGCCAGGGAACTCCGCAAGATGCTTCCGACCAGTATGGCGGAAAAAAACAATCTGAGGATCCTACACGCGTGAGGGATCTTGGGTACAGTGGACGTCACACTAGGGATAGTATTACTGGCACGCCTGTGTCGACGCCCATTTTCGACTTTCGAAAAACAAACTGTAATACTCCGCAGCTTCCACTAGATGTCGGCCTATGCACAGCATGTGATCTAAGCAGATTCCACAAGCCTCAGAAATATATATATACTTAAGAGCCAAGACACAGGGTGCACACAGACGGGTGCAATGAGCACGACAGTGGTATCCGCTGCAGCATTTCGAAATTAGCAGTAAGTACTAGGACAGAACTGAAACGGGCCTCCAGGGAGGTGCGAGTGACAGTGCTTGTTATGAGACTAAGCAGACCAGAACACTACCACCAGACACAGGAGGCACCCACCGAGGCACCTGAAGATGTAGGGGCGATGAGGGGGGTGCTTGTGCTATATAAACAATGGTGAGGACACCCCGCCACAAGTTGAACTCTAAGGTGAAGGCGAAGTAAGAAGTGGGCTTAGTTAAAAGTACAAGTGGGAAACATAAGTACACAACGGCTGTAACGAACAACGGAAGAGAACAGTACTGCAACAGACAAGAAACTGCACCACGCTGATCCTAGGAGAAGAGAGCGCTACGGAGCAGGGAGGTGCAACAATGGCAGCCAAGGCAAACAAGAGCAAAGGGAAACAGTCATTGATCGACGCATTTGCCAAACCCGCACAAATGGCACAAAGTGTGACAACAGCAACGCAAGAGGCACAAGGAGAGAAAGCCCTCGGGCGAAGTGACCAACAGATACTGGAAGCCATAGCTGAGCTGACGTTGGCACTGGAATTTGGAATTCGAAATTGATGCAATCAGTATTGACATGAACCTCTTCAGACAGGCTGTCAGGGCATTAACAGAACGCACAGGAGTGCTAGAGGAGGTGGTGAAAGCTAACACAAGCAGTTGTAACGAAAACTCCCAGGGGGTCTCCATACTGCAACAGCAAGTGCAGAATCTCAAAAACAGAGCAGAAGAGGCGGAAGGTCGGGCACGAAGGAACAACGTATGGATTGTTGGACTCCCGGAAGCTGAAGGTTCAAACCCGACAAACTTCATTGATAACATGCTGTTGCAGGAAATAGGAGCTGGGTCGCTCACCCTGGGGTTCACAGTTGAAAGGGTGCATAGAGCCCTGACAAGAAAACCACCGCCCAGAGCACCGCCTCAGCCGATAATAGCAAGATTTTTTTTTTTAAAAAACTTTATTAATTTTCAAACAAAAATCAATACAAACCACACACGCAGTGTGTGCATCAATAAAATACATATGTTCGATTTATTTTGGTCACCGCTTCCCCCGTACCACCCTCCCTTACGAGCCTATTGTTCCACGCACTCTGTATCTGCCTCGCGCAATGGGGTCTCGCACTCCGTGGATCCTGTCAGGTCCTGCACCGTCCCAAACAATTCCGTTATTAGTGACCTCCATGCCATCAGGCTTCCCACCTCTTCCCCCGCACCCTCGCAGTACTTGCTTCTTGCCACACCACGGTTTCTGCCTCCGCCCATTTCTGCAAATCCTTCCACCACTCCTCCACCCGTGGCTTATGACATGTCTTCCATCCCAAAGGCAGATGGCAGTGCAATACCCAATTAGGCGATGACCATGCAAAGCTACTTATGGAAGCGAAGGAGCATTTTTGGGAGATTAAGGTGAAGACAGCACAGGAATTTTCTTGGAGGCAGCTTGGGACACTTAGAGGGCCGCTGATGCGAAGGTGGTGGGCACCAGGGTTCCATGTGTTAATATCCCTGCAAAAATATCGCCATATTTTTGCGCGATATTAAGCCATGGAACCTGCGGGGGACACCTACAACCACCATAATTTTTTATAACGGACCGGGGGACACCCCCTGTCCTAATATCACCATAAATCATCCCCACTAATAATATCGCCTATGGCCTTACCCCACGACCATATATGTGCGATATTGGTGGGATAGAATAATACCTGATACTGAGTACGGCACCAGAAGAGGGAGATGTCGGAGGGGAAAAACTAAAAGCAGAGTTGCACCACCGTGGTAAAGAATTCTCTCTGGAGAGTAGTGTGGTGAAGGTGGGCAAGTGCTAAATAGTGGGGAAACTCAAAACTCCTCAGATTGTATTTTTGTTAAAGATTCTTGAAGCATAGATCATAAAAAAAAGGTGGCGACACAAACACCATGATATCAAGGAGATTCCTAAGAGCATGTATTTATCAGTGGCAGGTAGAATGGTTGTATCGATGTTAGAACACAAGGAGCCAGGAGGAATTGCCGAAGGTTTTGCCAACTTTAACAAGGAACTATAACCTGCAGAAAATGTAGAGTAAGTCACAGATTAGAGAGTACCTTGCATCCATGCGCCTACCCAACTTTCGGATTCTCCTGCTTACCAATGCCTTTTCCCATATACGCCAGAGATCGAGTGCTTTAAGGCGATCTAATCAAGAAACTTAGCAGGGTCCTTTGGAGTCACTGACCAATTATATAAATGGTTTCTGCATCTTTTGGCTCCAAAGCTGGGCAATAGGTTTACTGCGATTGAGTATTACAACATTCTGCCCTCTTTCGCCCCCCCCTCTATATTTCAGTGATACACAAGTGGGGTGGAAGTCGTTAAATTGCGTCTCCTGTTGGGCAATTCCTTTGTTGAATGTTAATGCAAAGTACCTGACCACGATGCAGGCTTCTTAGCTGGATGAATACCTCCCAGATACAATTCACTTGGTCCAGATGTGATTTGTTTGGGGGCAGCAGGAGTAGAACACAAGCAAATGAAATCAAGATCATACATGTTGCTGGCTGTGAGGCTTCGTGAGGATCTGGCGTCCTACAAAATTAATTGCCCTCCGCTAAAGGAGGGGGATTAGAGTAAACCTAGGCTTGTCCTGTATAGTAAACCGTCATGAACATGAAAGCGAGTGGCTGTGAATGTAGTGGAAATGGCTCTGGCTCCTTAGAACATCCATACCCAGACCGGTTAGAGATCCGACCCAGAGCTGTTAGATATCCCATTGTGCCCTGACCGGTCTTGATGGGGCCCAAGGCATCCAGGCTCCCATACAACCTAGTGATCTCAATTTAGTTATATTTGGGCTCCCCCTTCCTAGAGGACTTAAGGGAAGAATCTAGTTTTTAGAGGTGATATCACGCTGGGTTGAAGTGGGTCCGCTGTAGTGGGAAGTAAAGTTCATTAATGTTATTACATTAGGGGGGAAACTTAGCATTATTAATCTATGCGTGCCACAAAAATTGAACAGGAGGATTTGAAGGAAATCGATTTATCACCGGTTTTGGTCCAGCATGTTAAGGAGTAGGGGCATGTTAGCAAAACTGAAATTGGTTACAGGGACAGCTCCAAAAGCAATAAGAGCCAAAGTCAGGTGAGAAAAGGACTTGGGAGTCACTCTTTTTGAGATCACATTCTCTGAAAAATAATGTTAGGAGGGCTTTTTGGAACCACACACTCCTTACCATTGCTCTACCACCTGGTTAACCCTCTGCTTTTTGGAGGGATCCTCTGGCATTACATGTGCTATGCCAGCAACTAAAACCACGTTTACCATCTGCCAAAGTGCTTCCAAGCAACCTAAATGTCTGTACAAAAGCTAGCTCTACAAGTAAACAATTTCACACAAACCAGATGGTATGACAACCCACTTGTACCTTAGTGAATAGTAGAAGTCTAAGACGCTGTTGAGTCCCACAGAGGTAAAAAAAAAAAAAAAAAAAAAAAAGATAGGCACTCACTTGTCAAGGAAGTCTTTGTCCACCACAGCACTGATGTCCAGCAAGGGGTTCCCCATGCCGAACAGAAGGTTCTCACTGATGGGAAAACAAAAACAAGCGTTAAAACAAACCAACTATGTATTTTTTAAATCACAAACCGTCGTGATAAACTTACAAGACTCAGTCAGGCATGGGATCACTCATTCGCCAAAGGGCACAGACCATTTAGACAATACCCCTCCACCAACATCCAGAGATCACCTTACCACCAGCTAGAAAACTTACTTCTTTACTTAGCAGTCCTTATTTCAGCAAACAAACCCTCCCACCACCATCTCATCCCTATTCATCCCCTTATATCCTTAGCCAGCCAGTTGACCACTCCCTCCCACCTACATACACGAAGACATGGCAGACATGCATTCCATTCCGCCTTCAGTCAACAACCAGATCATCAACTATGAAGCTGGACAATAGGGGCACGGGACCACTACCTATGCACACTTCACCCTCCCCCTCACCCTTCCAGCCAAACAAGTAGACAGAATTCAGTACCACTGTGAAGGTTTTCTTTTTAAAACTTTAAATACTAACCGAGGCTATGGCCTGGTTAGACGTCCCAAAGTAAAAGCAAAAAGTAATTAATTCTTAGAGCAGCAGGTGTTATTGCATTATTGACTTTAAAAACAAATGATATTTTTGTACAGTGGGGGACGCATGAAGGATGCATAGTATCCAGTTGAGAAATATGGTTAATAAATGCGGACAATTTCCTAAGCAAAGCATGTAATATACTGGAAATCATTCAAAAGCTAGCATCTGCCATTAGCTTAGATGTGAGGTGGCTACAGGCCCCTAAATTACCTATGCAGGAATCCCATAAAAAGTGGCCTGGTCTCCTTAAATCAAAATCAGAGAGGGTGCAGATGTTTGAGGCCAGATTTAAGACTTAGGTCAAAACTACAGGCCTCCTCAACTGCCTGGACAACACAGAGCACAAGGACACCAGGTAAAACGTGAAAAATTATAACGTAAACCAGACAGCTCATTGAAGAAGTGACAGGGCTAGTGTACACTTAAGGTTGTATATCAGTACCAATGGACATAACTTCTTGAATAAACAGACTGAGGCATCATTGTTTATGTCTTACCTAAATTAGATAATTAAGGGCAAACACCAGGTGAACCCAATGTGACAAGTTGTGGTGCCATTTCGGAACCCATTTGTCAATATACTGACAAATATCTAACTCCTCATGAAATAGATCGCATTTATCTGCAAGACAAAGAGGTTAATATACTTTAATGAAGACTTAGTTATCGGTTATGTTGGGCGTTACAGGCCTCTACACTAACATACCGCAAGGGAAGGCATTTTGTATCTTGGACATCAAGACTTCATCCCACTCCCCACCAACCCCCTTTGTTATTGAACGTCTGCAGACAGCATTGGGAAGGAATTACTTTCTTTTTACTGGGCAGTTTTATACAAAGTGTAAAAAGTAACAACGGGCGCTGTCTGTACCCAACTTTTGCAAATGGTTAATTTTGAATCATCACATCGCTGTTCCGAAGAGCCCATTTACTCCTGAATTGGGACTTGGAAAAAGTATGTTACTATATTTTTAGTATGGCAGGTTACTAAAAGAAATAAAATCTAGAGTGCTCTGCCAGTATGGATTATTATAAACTACATTAGATATTCAAATTCGTTGCCAAAAATGGCTGATTTCCAAATGCAAGAGAAAGCCCACAACACACTTCCGTCGTATACAGTATACAGTCAGCATCACTACTCACAGCATGATATCAATTTTGGACACTTTCTGCAAGTAGAAGAAATTGTTCCAAAAGGGGAGTATTTTGAACAGCAACCTTGGCAGAAACAGATTGCACGGGCATGCCTACGTAGGCTACTTAGTAAACCCTTAAGTGGGCATGGTGTAATGATTATTTACTCAAGAAATGGAAATTCAAAACCCTACATTCTGCAACAAAGGTGTCATACCATCAAAATCACAATTACCCAAGAACAAAATAAAAACAATCCAACAGATCATTGAAGCAAGCCACGCAATAATAAACACAAGTACGATTGCAGAACCTCCAGTACGATTGCAGAACCTCCACCAACCGCAGAAACACTCAACCGATTTGAACCAATAGACAAATAGGTTTTCTCCATACTAATAAATGACACCAACCTTGCGGGATCCTCCAATTACCCATGTCCCACCAGGCATCTACAAAGAAATCTTCAACCACAGCACTGCAGCATCTTAATTCCGGCTACTGATGGACCAATCCCCGAATACAGGAATAGTACCGAAATCTTTCAAATCAGCTTATATCAGCCACTCCTAAAAAAACATAACAGGAAGATCCCACCAACTACATACCCTTATCTAATCAACCCTACCTAGCGAAACTACTGGAAGACCACGTATACAAAATTCTGCTCAACCATGCAGAAACCAACTGAACACTTGACCACTTGCAAGTCGGCTTCAAGCCAATGAGAGAAACAGAATCAGCACTTTATCCGTATGTTATGTTATTTAAATGTATTGTGCGCATGTTCGCCCAAAGGCATCTTGGCGCTACACCTGCAGAGAAACAGCTGTTTTATTCACAGCCTAGAACCATAAGGCTTTAAGAGAACGACGAAAGGCGAGATAATCAGAAATACCTTACAGAGAGTGATGCAGAGCGTTCCAGGGCTTAGCAGCAGACACTGAGAAAGCTCGACCGCCCATGTGGGATATCGTCTGACCCAAGGAAGTGGAACCAGTAAGGCGACTGAGAGCGAAGAGACCGAGCAGGAACATACCAAGGAAACTTTACTTGAAGATATTCCGCCCCAGATTTGTAGAAGGCGCAGTGAACAATGCACACAGATATATAAAGAATCTGTGTCTCAATAAGCAGCCAGTGAAGCCGTTTAAGCAGAGGAGACATACGTTCCAAGCAGGGGATGAAGGATGGACTTGGCAGCAGCATTTTGGAGCATCTGAAGACGATTTATAATATAGCGTGGTTGACCAAAGTAGCGCGAATTACAATAGTCAACTGCGCTAAGAACAAGAGCTACAACCACCGGCGCTTGAAATTTAGCCGGGATGAAGGGAAGGACTTTACGCAAGAATTTCAATTTAAAGTGCCCGGCCTTACAGACAGCCGCAACCTGCTCATTCATAGAGAGACAAGGTAATTTTTACACCCAAATTCATTACCAAAGACGACGGCAGAGGGAACGGACCAAGAGAGATTGACCAAAAATCAGCCGCCCAGAAGGAGAGAGGACTGGAGTTTCCAACAAGTAGGACCTCAGTTTTATTGCCGTTTAATTTTAGCCAATTCGCTGCCATCCAAGAGCCCAGGTCTTCAAGGCAACTCCTAAGCTGTGCCGCAGTATCTGATAGAGTAAGACCAGATGGACCTAGATCTGCGGGTCATCGGCATAGGATTAGTACCTGAAACAATTGGATAGAATAAAGGAGGAGAAGTGGCCCAATATAAATATTAAACAGTATAGGTGACAGTGCAGACGACTGTGGGACCCCACACGACAGCAGCACCGGTTTAGAGAGAAAAGGAGGGAGCAAAACTGTCTGGGAACCATCGGCCAGGAAGGCAGAGAACCAAACCAAAACTTTGCCAGACAAACCAGCTGCAGAAAGCCATGAGATCAAGGTGGGATGATCTACCGTGTCGAACACAGCAGTAAGATCTAATAATAATACTGCTCTGACACCACCATGATCAACCAGGCGGGCCAGGTCATCCAGCACAGTTTAGGACCGACTGTGCCCCTCCCAGGCCGAAAACCCAACTAAAAAGAGTCGAAAAACCCAGAGGATTCCAAGAAATATGAGAGCAGGGGGGATACAAGGGCCTCCTACACCTTCATAAGGAAGTTTGAGAGAAACTGGGCAATAATTAGCCAACACCACAGGATCTAAAGAAGGTTTAAGTAGGGGGATCACAAGAGCATGTTTCATAGTGTTAGGAATACATCCATCACAGAACGACGAATTTACTGCAGCAGTGATTTGGGAGATCAAGTTGCCCGAGATTTCCTTAAGAAGAGCCAGGGGGGATGGAGTCGGCAGGTGAAGCCAATTTTAGCTGATGAATAGCCCTGAGAAAGTCTTGATCAGAAAAAGTGGGGAACGCTGACCAAACAGAGTTTGGTGCAGGTGACTAATGAGAACTAGGCACATCCTACAAATAAATGCACACAGCAGCATACAATCTGCCCTCATACTACTGGACATATCAGCCGCGTTCAACACAGACACACAACACTAATTGAGAAACTCGAGGAATGCGGTGTTAAAGACTCCACTTTACAACGGCTAAAATCTTACTCACTTACCGAACTGAAAGAATTTACCTACTGCCATTTACATCCAAAACATCTCCGGTGGCGTACCACAAGGCTCTAGCCTCTCCCCACTCCTTTTCAATATCTACATGTCCCCCATAATGAAAATCATTCAAAACCTCTGACTGACCGCCTACAACTAGGCAGATATACCAAACTCTCGCGAAGATAGCCACAACCCAAGACCCAAACATCCTCAATTGCCTCACTGACATACAGCTGCTTGGCAACCAACCTCAAGCTAAGCCTGACCAAAACAGAAATGATGATCTCACCACCATAGGATAACACAATAGACCCACAACTGAACTAGCCACCTGGCAAGGTAACCCAACCAGAAGCATCTGCTTTGATAAAGAAATCTGCAAATACTCATGGACAATAGACTCACTAGAAACCACAAGTCAACACCACAACAAAAAAATGCTTGTACCTCCTGCGACTACTTACAGGGATCCTCCCCTACCCCTCCTTCCCACGCAGAACTCTCGCAATCATCTCCCTAGTCGTATCCAGAAAAGACTATGAAAAGCCTCGACCATGGACTGTCATAACGACTCACTAAAAATAAAACTCCAATGCATCCAAAACACTGCAGCAAAGATACTCCGGAGACTAAAAGAGACCACATCACACCAGCCCAGAGAATTCTACGCTGGCTGCCAGTAAAAAAAAAAAAAAAGTATCAACATCAAAGCCCTTAACCGCTACCAACCAGGAAGAAACCTTAGATCAAGCGACAAGCTCCAAATCGAAAATTTGGAGGAAACTCACTCTCGCATCTAATTGCCAATCTATGGAACTCAATCCTAAAGGAGATAAGAATGACAGAAGACCACCTCACCTTCAGTAAACTCCTGAAAACCTGTCTATTCAACTGAGTGATTAGCATAAAACGGGTGCGGCCACCAAGGTCACCGGGGACCCGAGATAATCCAATAACAGCACAAATTCTGGATCCAACAAAACAAACGGTACCAAACACCAACCTTCCATTCTCCTCACTCCTCTCCAGCATACCCCACATCGTCTAACGGGCCAGTCTCACCCCCACATAAACACACAACCCATACATTCACCATAACAACTGTGGCAAACAAACATCCCAGTCACTGGACGTTGCCCTTTCGGTCACAATAACCCCAAGCACACAACACGAACACCTACAAAGACTTGCAGACGGCAGTTTCACCTGGCTCTACAGGCACCAACAGAAAAGCACCTCCTCTATCAGAATCCCTCTTCCCTCACTAACCTACCCAACCTGCTTTCTTACAGAACCACGCAAGCACCTGGATACCATGCCAAGGGTAACGGTGCACAGTATAATTCAACATAAGAAATATAGAATAGATCAAATTCAAGAAGGAGTCATTTGTGTGACTGTCAAAGATAGACTAATAGAATCAAGCAATTGATCTGCTCTAACGGGTGCTTAACCTTTGTGGCATGAATTTGGAACAACCTCTTTTTGCATTAGGAAACAGTAGCAATCTACATGACCATCTGATCCACTCAATGAGAAGAAAGTACTTTCATAAAGAGAATTCCCAACTCAAAGTTCCCAGCATAAAATTATTGAACATTTTCCATGTGGAGGTTGCTACTGCTTGCCAATTTACAAAGAGTAATTAAAGAAAGGTCTATCAGGACTTTTTTTGGCAACTGGGGCAATGTGTTAATTGCCAAATTGCAGCTTTTATCTACTGTCTTGAATGTCCCTGAAAGTTATGGTACATTGGCATGACTACAAGGACACATTGGCATGACTACAAAAGGCAGTCGCAATACGCATTAGTGAATATTGTTCACAGATCAAGTCCAGGACACTCACTGCACCATTGGTAAATCATTCTGTCAATTTAGGCAACAATGAAAATGATTGATCCTGGCAGATCTCGCCAGCAATGAAGAATGATGGAGAGGTGATGTAATATTCACTTGCTGTCCAGGGAACAATGGTAGATTGACAAATTTTGCAGTAATTATTCATGGTCTGAATGACCAATTGAACTGGAATGTTTTACTTTAGAATAAGTTCACATGTAAATTATATTAAATATATGGATTGTACTAGCTCAATTTTATATTAATGACCATACATTGGGAAACCTTGACCTGAAAATACCTTTGAGCCCTTTAAAGACTAAAGGCATATAATGTATTAAAATATATATCGGGCCCAGCTTTGGAATCAATATGAAACAATACAAGTGGGGCCAGAGTTATCCCAGGATGTTTTAGGTCATCATGGTTTATGGCAATGATAGTTGAACTGGAGGGAGGAGTTGGAGAATGTACACGTAAGGCGCTCGAGTCATAATGGCAGCTTACAAAAATGGTAAGGGCACCAATTCAGTCATCTTGTTTTTGCAGCGTCATTAATCATATATGGGTGTAGATTCTGAACTTCACCCACTTGTCGGTTAAGAACTTCGGTGCCTGATGCATAAACCCTGTAAGGAATGGAGCTCACCATAAAAAGAGCCTGATGCACCAATGTTGATTTGTAAGACAAAAGGTCTACACTTTTCAGCAAGGGATTTGAGGGACTCTGAAGGAAGCCTTTAAATAGTCCAAAGCCTTATGGAATCATTCCTGTATTGGGAGTTCTATAGAAACATGTGGATTTAATATAATATTTGGGTGATGAGAACATTCCTGTAAATAAGACTTTTGTTGGAGGCATAAGTGAATTTGGAGATAGGTGGCAGAAGATCATAGAATATAATAGAGTCTTGTTGGGTAGTGGTGAGGTCTACTGAGCTACCTTCAAGGTCCACTTCTTGTCTCGAGTGAGATTATGGGGCTCATTCATGGATTGTACTAGAGATGTTAATTGTGGTACCCAGCAGAATTAATGTCCAGTTACAGAACCAATTGTGATGTAGGTGATAATTGTATTAGGAGAGGAAGCATATGGCCAATCAATATTACGGTTAGGTACATGATTGCACTACCAATTGCAATTTCTAGTAGATGTGAACCTGTTAAGGCATGTAGGCACATTTTGCTTTCCTCCTAGTTGTTCCTCCTAGATCATGGAGTTAAAATAGATTTATCAGTAATTTAAACACCCTCCTATGAAGTCCTTACTGCACAATAAATGTTGGAGTTGAATTCCAAGGCCAATTTGAAAAGTCACGAGTATGATGGGTTATTTTCTTGATATCACTTTACAGATATAAGCAGCTACTTTGAATTAAGCCCCAAAAGGTTACATCCGGATTCAATGTCGACTACTCCTTAATACTGGAACTGGCTTTCACGCCAAGAAAATGTACCAGCCCTTGTGAATGTTACTCCTGTATTACACCATAGGTCAAATGTTCTTCATCCTGAAAAAAGGCATCTTTTTTTATATACATTTTTATTGGCATTCTTAAACAAACTTGACAAAACCAAACCATTGCCCCCCCCCCCCCCCAACTCTCCCCCACCCCCTCCAAACAACCCCTATCCCTCATCACCCCCCCTGCCCCCCACAAGGTCCTGGTGCATCCCACTGCAGTTCTGTACCTTGTTTGAGCAGTTTCCTAGCTCATGCCCTGCCGCTCCCTCCTCCACGCTGCTCAGCACTCCAAGCTCCGCCATCAGGCCTTCCCGGGTCCCCCTTCCGTCCTTCCATCTATCGCCTCACTAGGCCCATCCAGGGCCCCCCTTTACACCAAGCCCAGAAGCTTCATGCTACGCGGGTACCAGGCCACCCTGGAGTCTCTTAAGGAATTGAAGTACCAAGTCCCAATCCAAGAGAAACTTCTGGTGTTCTCCCCTTAGCGAGTATGTCACTTTTTCCAGCGCCGCCAGGGTCCATACCTTTCCTACTCAGTCATGCTCCGTGGGTTCTTCTTTCGCCTTCCACCTTTGTGCTACTAACAGTGCCCCCGCCATCACCAGGGTCAGATATACCTTCTTTTGGGCCCTCGTGTGCAGCCCATCTAGCCCCATGATAAATTGCCCTGTACCTGTGCTTCCTGCGATGACTGCGCCCATCAGGTCATGAAGCGCTTCACAAACCTTTTCCCAATGCGGGGCGACCTTCGGCATTGCCACCAGATATGTCCCCAGGAACCCTCCCCGCCACATCCCCTCCAGCACAGGGCGGTCTTGGACCGATACAGTTTAGCTATCTTACATGGGGTGAGATGCCACTGGTACATCTTCACCCAGATTTCTTGAATCGGTAGAGAGTTTGTCAACTTGGGAATGTTCGCCCACAGGGATTGCCATTGCTCTAGCGCAATTGAGTGCCCGGTTTCTTTTTCCCAGTTGGACATGGATCTGCACCCGCCCACCCTTCCCCCTCCTTGAGCAGCCTGTACAGGTCCCCCACTCGATGGCTGTCCCCTGCGCTAGTCGTAACATATTTTTCGAATTGGGCGAGTTCCCTGGTAGCCGCCTCCTTTATAGTTCGATGTAAGGCCCAATGCCTTAGTTGCATAGATCAAAAGCGCTCCTCTTCCCCCACCCCAAAGATGCTCTTGCAAGTGGGACAATCCCTCATCTGCACCCCATCATAGAGGTCCCTTAGGTGCCTACAGCCCCCCTCTTGCCATGCGTCGAAACCGGAGCCAACTCCCACCCCAGGGGAGAACGGAGGGTTAGCAAAGATGGGCCCGAGAGATGAAGGAAAGGTGGTAATCCTAGATCTGCGCACCGCCTCGTCACATGACCTACCTACCAGCGCCTCTATTGCACTGCAGTACATACTCCTGGGCCTGTCCTCCCGGGGAAGCCACAAAACCCCCTCCAGCCCAGCACCTACCACTGCCCTATCCATTTCCCTCCACACCTTCCCCCTGTCGTCCTTCACCCAGTCTCGTAGCACCTGCATCTGAGCTGCCCGGTAGTAGTTTACCATGTCCCGCTCCCTCATGCCCCCTCTATGTCTCGGCAGTTGCATCAGCTTCTGGGGTATTCTAGGTTTTTTATTCTCCCAGATGTAGGCCTGAGTGGGTTTAACTTCCTGAAAAAGGGAGTCGGAACCCCGGCTGGTAGCGCCATAAACAGATACAATCATTTTGGGATGATAACCATATTCAGGGCATTAATCCTGCCTATCCATGACAGCCAGCGGACCCCAACCCTGGAGCAGCCCCTTTATTTTCCCCCATTAATGGGGGGTAATTTGCCTCGTATAATTGCTCTATGGTGCCCGTAATGACAGTCCACAGATACTTGATCCTACTCGGAGCCCAGGCAAAGTCTGAGCACTTCCTTAATTCCCTTTCCGCCCCAGGGCACATCTGTAGGCACAGCACCTCAGACTTACTTTTATTGATCCGTAGCCCTGCAACCCGGCCAAACTCCACGATGACTCCCTCGACCGCTTCCAGTGACTCCCGGGGGTTCATCAGGGTCAACAACATGTAGTCTACAAAGGCGGCTACGTTATGTGCTCTTCCCCCAAACACCACCTCCTTAATCGCCTGGTGGCGCCTGATTTTACACAGAAACGGTTCTAGGTATATTGCAAAGAGTAACGGCGACAGCGGGCAGCCTTGCTTCGTGCCTCTAGACACTGCCACCGGATCTGATGCCTCCCCATTGATCATCAGGCGCAACATGGTGGGGTTACGATAATTCGCCTCTATCTTGCTCAAACCTTTCCCCAAATCCCATTGTGCGCATGGTGGTGAAAAGAAAGTCCCATTCTACCCTATCAAACGCTTTCTCAAAGTCGAGGACCACCACAATAGCCCCAATCCTGGATTTGTTTGCTTTCTCTATAATATGGGCAATCCTCCTGGTGTGGAGTTTGCCTCCCCCGCACAAATCCGGACTGGCCTGTTTACACCAACAATGGGAGGAGGGGTTCGAGCCTGGCCGCCAGAATCTTAGTATAGATCTTTGCGTCCAGAATGATCAGCGCAATCGGTCTGTAAGCCCTGCATGTTGTGGGATCTTTCCCCTGCTTAGGAAGTAGTACAACTTTTGCCTCCTCCATATGTTTGGTTATTCCTTCTCCCTCCCCCAATTTCATTATACAAGGCTGCCATACGCGGGGTCAATACGTCCCTAAATGTTTTATAAACGTCCGCTGTAAACCAGTCAGGGACAGGGGCTTTATTAAGGGAGAGAGCCGCAATGGCCCTGTGAACCTCCTCTATAGTTAACACTTTCTCTAGCTCCTCCCTGTCCACTTCCTTTATCCCAGCCAGGTGGCACCCTTCCAAATTCTTCCCCTGATCCCCTTCCGCTGGGCTACATGACTTATAGACCTCCCCATAGTACCTCTCGAATTCCCTTTTAACCTCTTGGAGCGCTGGAACCTCCCTTCCCGCAGCCGTCTTAATTTTCAATATCGTTCTATCCTTTTCCTGGCTCCTCAGCTTTCTTGCCTATATGCCCTGTTGGACTTCACATAGAACTTCTGCTTAAGGTGCATTATCATTTCCAATTGGCTCTTGACCACCCTGTATTTCTTTCTAGTCTCTGCAGAGGGTCTAATGGCTAGCTCTTCCATAACTGTCTACAAATTAGCCTCCAGGTCCTCTTCTAGCTTCCCAACCTCCCTGTCCCTCCGAGCCTTAATCCCAATAATCGTCCCCCTAATGGTGGCCTTAAAAGCATCCCAGACGATACATGGATCCATGCTCTCCGTATCATTCCTCTGAAAGTATTGGACAATTTCCTTGCGCAGTTCTCCTTGCAAAACCTCTTCAAATATGTGTAATGGGTATTTCCATTTCCACAGCCCGCCGCCTGCGATGGGGACGAGAGTGATATCACAATCAGAGTGAGCTGAAATCGTGTTTGTGCCTACTTCAATCTCCCTAAGCCTACCTACCAGGGGACGTGACACCCAATCAATCCTGGAAGCCGACCTATGCACATGGGAATAAAAAGTATATCCCCGCCATCTTCACTCCTCTTTTCACGCCATGCGTCTACAAGCGACAGGTTCTCGATTTTGCTCTACAGCTCTTTAGATGGTTTAGTCTGGGCTTTAAAAGGTCTCGAACTCCTATCCCTCGCCGGGTCCCAAGCTAAATTGAAGTCCCCCGTAAGTATTATGTTACCCTTAGCGGCCCTCTCCAATTTGTACAACATTGCTTGTATGAAGTGGTCCTGTCCTGTTTTTGGCGCATAGAGGGTGCCACCGATACCACCTCCCTTCCTCTGAAGATTCAGAACCAGGAATCTGCCTGCAGTGTCCCGGGAGGAACCCATGACTGATTAGTCTAGACAATTTTTCAGGGCTATGAGGACCCCACACTTCTTCCCCGGACAGTTTGATTGGTGAAGGCGGCTAAACACTTTCATTCTCAGCCTCTGCCTATCTTTCTCTTGTATGTGAATTTCTTGAAAGGTGATGTCAGGGTTTTCTTTCGCCAGCATTAGCTCTACTTTTTTCCTCTTTGCCAGCGAATTCAGTCCCCCAATATTAAGGGATATTTTCAGCGCTCTATCCATTTACGGGGGAAGCTGAAGTGTCCCTCCGGACAGAACCACAACCGTACTCTGCTTCTTTCCCAGCAGACCTGTAAACCTCCCCCCACGCCCCTCACCGGGTATGCACTGCCGGCCTCTAGCCCTCCCCTGAACCTCCTCCTCGGGGGCAGTGCCATTAGCCAAACCCAGTGACCCCATTGGCAGGTCAACCCTGACCCTTTGGTGATCCAATCCGAACCTCCCCACCGCTTACCCCAGCCATTATTGCCTCTTCTTGACACCCCTCCCCGGGTACCTCAAAACCAACCCTTGTTTTGGCCAAGATTTCAACTGGGTGGCGAGCCCCGGATCTCCCCCTCCCGGGTCAGAGTACCCTGGTGGGGGGACATGCCCACCGGGCCCGCTGGGCTCCTTCTCGCTTTCCTTCTTGGTGCCTGCGTCAACCACCCCCTTCATCTGGGGCTGGCTTTGCCCCTGTCCGGTGTTAGACAGAATCCTGTGCAGTGCCCTTAGGGCCCACTACACACAATTAAGACTACAGGTGGCAATACAAGTTTTACCTTTGGTACAAGCCTGTACTACTATGTTAAAGTGGTAGCAGTAGCGGAGCAGCCAGGCTCATCTCAAGAGTATATGAGCAGTAGCAGAGATTACACAAAGGGACCACAATTACTGTGACTCAAGCAAACACTGACTCAAGGTTTCAGGTAAAAAAAAAATAAGTACATTTATTTTTTAAACCATTTGCTATAAACACAATACTTCTATTAATTCAAAACCACACGTCAAATACACTACAACCAACCAATTCACTTTGGTACACTCTAACTCAAGATAAGTACCCTGTGTTTCAACGGAACGGTGTTATGAAACAAGAGACGTTACCGGGAATACTCTCGCGATCACTTTTTGACAGTAATGACAGTTCGGTCTTACTAAAGAAATGCGTATCCGCGGCAAGAATTGTTACCGGGGCAAAAACACACTTAGCACCTGGGTTAACCAGAGAGAGTTGGGGGCAAAAAAATAAATAAATAAATCACAGGCAATACTTTTGTCAAGGCAGACAGAATCAGAGAACACTCAGACAGAAATTCAAGAGTCAATAGGCGGGAGCCAGTGTCAAGTGGAACCGGATTCCTGTTGTCGAGGATCACACAGTCGGATAGTTTGAGATTCAACGTTGCCAGGAGTACTTGGATATTGTCAACAGAGGAAGCAAAAGTTATAAAGGAGGGAAGACAAGGGCAAGCCTTGGAGATGAAGAAAAGGGATTCACCCTAATCGCTCAAGCAGAACACAGTACCTTATTCAATGGAGAAACTGGTGCCTTGGCAGTTGTTCCTGTTGGTTTCCTGCAGACCCACAGTCCCTGGAGCTTGGAGGTGAAGGACGACGTCTGGAGGGGTCTGCACCACCCAGGGATGGCGCCGGCAGCAGCGACGATGAATAAAAAGGTGCGCTCCTTAAAAACAGGAGAGGCTCTTCAAATGGCTATCCGGACCACTACAGCAGTGTGCAGCGATTTCCACCAAGAAGAGGATCCTCTGGCTGTGGAAGATGAGCTGGTTATCCCCACCAAGCTCAAGGGAAGACGACAACAGACTGGATCTTCTCTGGTCGTCGAAGGGTAGATAGCTCGGACCTGCAGCGGGGCTTCACCAGGACAGGGTAGTTGCAGCAGCCGTCTTCTTCCCCGCTTCTTTTCGGTTCCTTGTAGTTCCAGTGGGGACTGACTTCTAGCCCAAGAGACCTGCCTTTTATGCGAAAATCCCCCATTCACAAAGCCTGGCTGTCAATCACGCAGCAGGGGAGGGTTGTCCGGCCCGGACAACCACCTCAGCCAATCATGGCAAAGTGCGACTTGGGTTTCCTAAGATACCCTGTACAGGGGGTGACTACACCCCTCCTTCACATTCAGCCCACCTAGACACCCAGGCACCTGGAGGAGGGCTTCTGAGCAGAAGCCTGCCAAAAGACGGTGAACAAATAAGACAAACCTGGTTTGCCGCGCAAAGTAAAACACAAGAAGGACTTTAACAAAAAGAAATGGCGAATAAACCCACCCAGAGCCAAATTAAAAAGTATTTGGTCAAGCGGTTTTAAGTTCGAGGCTAATATAATAGCCTAAAACAATGCCACGTTTATATAGTATAATCGCGGAAGAAAAGTTAGGGTAGATACCATTGCCACTAGCCAAGTCTAAATGTTAAAAGAGCGAAACAATGCTCTAGGAGGTACAGATACAAAAAGGGATACGAAGTAACCCTTTTCCAGTACTCAATGGAAGATGGTGTGTACTGGATCTGTGGTAAATTGACTAAGTAAAGTTAATGGCAACTTTACCCTTTTCTGGGGGGACTGTAGTCAGCCCCAGAAATGGAGTCGGTGGGAAGTCTAAAAGACAACCCTGTGTCACTGCACTGAAGGTGCTGTGTAACACACAAGAGAAGGGGACTACTGAAGTGGTGTACTTCAGAGTCCACAATCCTAAAAACGGTAAAAGGCACATGGCAAAACATGGGTAAGAGTGGTGGGAAAGCTCACACTCTTACCAAGTGAAAAAAAACTCCAGAAGTCCAGCAAAGCTGCTGGGGGACTCACTAGGTGAGGGAAATTAGCCATAAAATGAGAATTCTCCCTAAAATCCGGCGACTCATTCGAGGAATGATCCACCTCTATCCCAAGGATGGTAGTACCCTCCTCTACTGATGTGACCCTTCTCTGCCTTTTGTCCAGCTCAAACACCAAACCAAACAGAAAAGTCAGTTTGTATCTAAAGCTCCTCTTCTGTAACTCCTGCGTTATCGGGCGCATCTGCCTCCTCTTGTTAAGAGGGATTGCCGAGAGGTCCTGGTACAGCTGAATGGAGGATCATTTAAAGCTAAGGGCATCCGCCCCCTCGTCGCCCGTAAGATCTCTTTTTACGTATACTCATGTAGCGTCACAAGCACATCCCGCGGTCTAGCACCGGGTTCATCCCTTCTGGGCCCCACTCTATGAGCCCTGTCCACCCGGACCTCTTCTGGGTATGTGACATCCGCCATGGGGGAGGCGGGCAAACAATAGCTTCACCGTCTGATGGAGGTCTGCATCGTTGACTGACTGGCAAAAATGTCACTCTAATGTTGGCCCTTCTCGATCTATTCTCAAGATCCTCTGTCTGAAGCTCCAAATTGTAGGTGGCCTTGACAAGGCTCTCCACCCATTCTTGTACCTTGTGAGCATCCTCCGATAAGTCTTGGAGGGCCCTTTAGTTGGTGTCTACTCTTGTACCCACAATGGTCAGATCACCCTTAACCTCCTGGATCGCCCCGAGAGGTCCTCGTTCATTTTATCGAGTTGGGATTGCCATTCTGTCGACCAAGGTCTGCAAGCACTCTAGTAGCTTCTTCGTGACCCTTTTGTCCTCGTGGTCGTCTCCCAGGCCAGTATCCTCTTTCCCACCTTCGGGCAGGGCTGCCTCTTCCTTTCTCCACAGTTTCTGAAGCATGCCCTCCAGGGATTTCTTATCCCCTTTTGCCGGGGTCACCGGAGCCTTTCCTCTGTTTTTAAACATAATTGTCATAGCTGGGCCCTCCCGGCGCCGCTGTGCTCCCCCCGCCTGGGTCCAGCGCGTCCTCCTACCTCGACTGGTTGCTTCCTCCGAGCCCCAAGCGCAGGGGTTATTGTGAAGAGTACCCCCCCCCCCTTGGTGACAGTCCGGCCTGGGGGAAGGTACCAAGTGCCACCCAATGGTCATCTCACCGCAGTTCACAGCCCTCCTGTTGGCTTGCTTTAGTCCTCCCTGGGCTCCGAGAGGAACTCCGGACCCCCCCCCCCCCCCAGTCCGCACGATCGAATGTACCCCTAGTAGTATTGCCCAGCACATCTGGGCGCTCCGTGTCTTCCGGCTTCCAAGTTCGCCCCCGTAATGCCCTGGAGCCCCTTAGAACCGGCCTGAGGACTCCTCAGCTAATGCCCGCTTTCCTCTGTCCAGAGGTCTGCATACAATACTTAAATTGGTCGGCTCGTTCCTGCCTCTCTCCCCGAGCCAACCACTGTCCCGATTTAAGGTGGGGCCCAAGGGGTAAGGCACTTAAGACCATAAACAACTCTTCATTGGCAATTGTATTGATAGTATTAAGTGTGATAAGTAGGTCTGCTTAGGTTGTATTTGGTGATTTTTGTGAGCATATAGAAAGAATACATATTTATATTTTTGATAAATACCTGTGGGTTCACTTGGATACTTTGATGTTCTATTTTTATGCAATATGAGAAAATATGGTTTTGACGGAGGGATAGCAGGATGGAAAGAATAAGTCATTCAATTGAAAATATTTGCTTGAAATGTTGCTGCCATAGAAATATGCACTAGTGACCACTATACAAAATCAGAGCAGCCCACTAAACAGTACAGCACTAAACAGAGCCAGCAGTAGAAGGCCAACTGTAGAGGAAGATGCCAGCTACTAACGAGCACTGACCACCCCAAACTGTTGACCAAGTATTGGGAATTGTTATGCATTGACATTGCCTTTCTTTGGAGGTATTTATACTATTCGCCAGCTATAGACATCCAAGTCCTGGGGAGCTATACCACAGTAGGTCTATCGTAGTATAAAGCTTAGTCATATTGCCATGACATGCTACACTACCTTTATGTGAACCTAGTGCATAATAGAACCTTTTTAAAAAGCAGAAAAAATATCCTGGGGTACATGCACCAATGCCATCCATAGCCCACATACTTGCCACATTTTCCAGTATATTTCCAGTCACAGCAGCACAAGATGCCACTATGTCCAGTTCTTACCAGGTTACTCACCGTAGTGACCACCTTACTCCTAGTCCATTATCCCCTTTCCTCCATACTTGTGGGACATCTCTCCGTCCTGTGGGACGGGACCAGAGCACTTTGTAAAAAGCATTCACATTTTTTTCAAAAATGTGTCCCTCTTTCCTGCGCGGGGCCCGACACGCAGCCGTAACCCCGTCCACCTTGGCTCCGCATTGCCCATCAGTCCTTTTCTATCGCCGGGTCAAAGACCCATTAGTAATAACAGAGGAACCTTATTAGAGGGGACGGCAGGCGGGCGTATGGAGGAAAGGGGACTATGGACTAGGAGTAAGGTGGTCACTACGGTGAGTAACCTGGTAATACTCCTACGTCCCATCCCCTTTCCTCCATACTTGTGGGAGATTCCCAAGTACTCCTTACCGGAACTACGGGTGGATGGAAATACCCCTCACTGAAACAGGTTCTTCAGCACAGCCTGACCAAACTGAGCGTCAGCTCTAGAGCTCATGTCGAGACAGTAATGCTTACAGAAAGCAGATGGGGAGGCCCAAGTAGCTGCCTTAGCGATGCACTCCCAGGGAACATATTTCTGAAAAGCAACCGCGGCTGCCTTGCCCCGCACCAGGTGTGCATGGATACCTTTAGGAGGTTTCAGCCTCTGGACAGTGAAAGACTCCGTGATGGAGGCAGCATCCACCTGGAAATAGTTGCCTTAGACGCCGGCTTGCCCTGAGGGTTACCGAAGGTCACAAAAAGTTGAGAAGAACTCCTAAGTCTTGTCCAGGTAGAACTTAAGAGCTCTTCGGACATCAAGACAGTGTAGAACTCTTTCAGCCTCTGATGCAGGGTTCGGGAAAAAGACCGGAAGGGAGATCGACTGATTCAGATGGAATTCGGTTACTACCTTCGGTAGAAAAACCGGGTTTGTCCGAAGGACTACCTTGTCCTTGTGAAAGACCAAGAAAGGATGCTCCACCGACAATGCCTGGAGCTCACTCACTCTCCTCGCTGACGTAAAGGCGACCAGAAAGGACACTTTCCAAGACAAGTACATGAGGTCTACCGTAGCCATTGGTTCAAAGGGCTTATGGCACAGCACCGTCAGGACTACATTTAGGTCCCATGGCGGGTGCGGATTACGAAACGGAGGGTAGAGGCTTGTCAAAGCCAGCAAAATGCCTCTTCACCACTGGGTTAGTTAGAGAATAAGAACACAGGTCTGTAGAAAGGTAAGCGGAAACCGCTGAGACATAAGTCCTGAATGACAGAACATGAACCCCTGACTCTGCTAGGGAGGACACGAAGGACAGCACTGTGTCAATCGTGGCCACCCTCGGATCCAACTTCTTCTACAAACACCAATGACAGAACCTGAGCAATTTACTCCTGTATTGAGATCTGGTCGAGGGTTTTCTGGCTGCCTGGATAATGCGCATGTTATCCGCAGACAAACTCAGATGCTCTAAAGACTTGAACTCGGGCACCATGCCGCCAAGCTGAGCGATTGTGGGGAGGGGTGCCACATATGTTCTCCTTGGTGAAGAAGATCGGGAGTTACAGGTAACCTGAGATACACCGACAGGTGTTAAGGTTCTGAGACCCAAAACCTGGCCGGCCACCACGGGGCTATCAGCAGAAGGGAACAGTTCACAGAGTTCTTCAACTTCCAAATTGCTCGATGAACTAGAGGCCGAGGCGGGAAGGCGTAAGCTCTCATGTTGTGCCATGGAATCTCAAGAGCATCCCCCAGAGAGGAGGCTCCCAGCCCCCCTCTGGAGGCATACTGAGGAAGCTTCTTGTTTACCGCCGTAGCGAAGAGGTCTACCTCCGGTGTGCCCCAACGCGAGAAAATCCATGAGAGGACCTCCGCCTTCACTTCCCACTCGTAGCTGACCACTGTCCGCTGGCTGAGGGCATCTGCTGTGACATTCAGCTGGCCCGGGATGTGCACTGCAAGCAGCCAGACACCATGAAGCATGGCCCACTCCCAAATCTGAATGGACAGGTCCACGAGGGGGGGGGAGATTTCGTCCCCCCCCCCGCTTGTTGACACAGTACATTGACACCACATTGTCCGTTCTTATCCGGACCACCTTGTTGGCAATGATCGGTCTGAACGCCTTGAGCGCTAGAAAGATCGCCAGAAGCTCCAAATGATTTATGTGCAGGAGCCTGTCTTGAGGCGACCAGAGGTCCTGAAGATCATCCAACGTCGCACCCCACCCTAGAAGGGAGGAGTCCGTCGTGACCGTGGGGGTCGGATCCTGAAATCCCGCACCTCCGGACAGGTTGCTGAGGGATGACCACCAATCCAGGTCCGCTCTCATGGAATCCGAAATAGTTATCCGCTTGGAATCCGGATCCACCACCAGCCATCTGGGTCCGTCTCATTTTTAGACGAGCAAGAGGAAGAGCCAGTACACACGAGGCCATGAGGCCCAGAAGCCTCTGGAACCACCAGGCCGACATGCTCTCCGACTGCGCAAACATCTGACACGTGGCCAACAGATCCGACATTCTGTCCCCGGTCAGATACACCCTGCAGTCGATCGTGTTCCAACGGAAACCCAGAAAGATCCAGTCCTGCGAGACCATCATGTAGGATTTCTGCCAGTTCACCGGCAGCCCAAGATGGAACAGGAGCTGAAGGAGAGACTGGAGATTGCCCGCTGCCGCCAGCGGACAAGGGCTGCTTAAGAGCCAGTCGTCCAAATATGGATACACGTGGATACCCTGGAGACGAAGATAGGCCGCAATCACCGACATCTTCGTGAAGACACGCAGCGCCGAGCTGAGGCCAAAAGGAAGCACCCAAAACTGGTAGTGCTCCTCTCCCAAAGAGAAGCGGAGGTACCTCCTGTGTGTGTTACAAATCAGGATATGCATGTACGCGTCCTGAAGATCCACAACGCTGAGCCAATCGCCCACCTGCAAAGAGGAACGTATCTGGCTGGCCGTGATCATCTCGAATTTCTCTTGGGGTAGGAAAAGATTGAACTGGGAAAGGTCTAGGATGGTGCGCAGGCCAGCCTGGTTGGGTTTGGGCACCGTAAACAGTCGGGAGTAGAAGCCCTCCTCTTGCTCCCCTAGGGGAACGGGTTCCACCGCTCTGAGGTCCAGCAACTTCTGAACCTCGGCTCTGAGGGAGGGTGACCCCCGACTGCTGGAAAGGAGGGTTCACGGGTGGGGGAGGGGGTAGAGGTAAGTTGAATCCCGCTCAAGCGACTGACAAGACACATCTGTCTTCTGTGATGGTCTGCCACGCCTCCCAATGAGACGCAATGCGTCCTCCCACCGGGGTCTCGTGCGAGCACGAAAAAACCTCATTTGGTAGGTTTATCGGTGGCGGAGCCACCTGAACCTGAGGAGGCTGAAGAATGGGAGAAAATCCGCGTGCGCTGTTGTCTCCGGCGGTTATTCCCCGCGGGAGTATCGACTCCGCGCGACTTACGGTTGAGGAAGCCTCTAAAGCCAGAAGAGGGTCGACTCTGTGAAAACGGTCTCTGGGACTTGAAAGGAGCCTTAACCAGGACAGACAATGACTTAGCCGTCTGGGTACTGTCTTTCGTCTTGGTGAGCTCTACATCAGTAGTAGAATGAAACAGCTCCTTACCATCGAAAGGAAGGTCCAAAACCTTGTCCTGCACCTCCTTTGAAAACTTAGTGGCATGCAGCCACGCCTGCCGCGAGGTATCCACCCCCAGCATCATACCCCGAGCCGAGGTGTCCACATGGTGAGCCGCCGCCTCCAGGAGCTCCTGGGACAAGACTCTGGCGTCGGACAGGCGCCCTCTGAAGTTTTCCAGCCTCTTGACTGGGATGTACTCCTCAAACTCCGAAAGACCTTTCCACATCCGCATATTAGCTCCCGCTAGTATTAATTCCGCATTGGCCTGCCTGAGCTGCAAGGCCGAGTTGGCGAAGATTTTCCTCCCTAGGGAGTCAAGGAGCTTGTCCTCCTTACCCAGGACCTGAGTGGCCGTCGTGGAAGAGGAAGCTGCAGGTCTGGATTGTAAAGTGGCCACAGCCACCACCGTGGAGGAGGGAGGCGGACAAGACGACAGAGCCACCTATTCCGAGGAGTGCAGACTGTACCTCGTGTCAATCTTCTTATTGACAAATAGTCCAGAGTGTCGTTTTTCCCAAACTCTCCGGACCTCGGCCAGAATGTCCTTCTGTAGGAACAGGCCGGTACGCTCCAAAGGAGACAAGGTAAACGCCCCAGAAAGCACGCCCTCCTACTGAGCGGGTGCCTCGGGCACCAGAACATCTAAGAAACTCATGTCCAGTACCCGGTCATGGAAGGCTCTGACAGAGCGGGGAAGGTCCTCGTTGTCCTGCTTGCCCTGAGGGTCATCTGACACGTCAGGGTCTTGCTGAGCCGTATCAAGCACAGCCTTGTCCACTAGGTACAATGGGGGCAAAGCCGGAAGAACTGGGGAAGGCACCACGGGCAAGGGAGGCACCGTAGGAACGGGCGGATCCGAAGGCATAGCTGGGCATATCTCCCTGAAAAGCCCTTTGAAATATTCCCTCATGGGGTCGGTGCGCATAAGCGCTTGGAACTTAACGAAAAAGGCGTCCTCCGGAGATTGTTTTGGAACCCGAGGAGGCCTCTCATGAGGTGGACAAATCCAAGGATTTAGCGGGGAAGGGTGCCACACCGGCCCCTCCACCGACATGTCCACATAAATCAAAGGTACCGCCCCCGCGGGCAACAAAACATTGTGCGGAAGAGGCATCCGGGCGTTCCAATCGTAAACCGGCCAGTAAGGATGCGCACAAGGGACCTTAGGTTCACCAGAGGAGCCAAGCCCTACACCAGATGGAGAGGCAGAGAATCTGCACCAGACGATGAGAAACAGTGGCACTGACAGGACCATTTTCTTTTATTGATTTTTATTTTGAGCATTTGTAAGGCGC